>NC_046347.1:7940930-8582778 GCF_000738735.6 Corvus cornix cornix
TTTTTTTAGGACTTTGTACACTGTTCAGACATAAGGGAACTAATCCACAAAGTGTGCAAATGAAATGAATCTAAGTTCTTACCTGAGGCACTATCCAGGCAAGGTAAAGACTAAGCCCAATGCTTTTTAAAAGCTTGTAAATGACAATAATTAGCTCCTGTTTTAATGCTAATACATTCTGACCGTATGCATAGTATTGTAATGCTCATAATCAGTATTGGTTTAAACATGGGGAGAATAAGTCCAAAGTTGTAATTTTTAAAAAAGTCAGATGCTGGACTTTGTGTGAATTCTTAGGAGTGTATGAGCACAGGAGTATTCTTATATTGTTTCCACTTATTTGACCTCAAAGAACTGGTAAATGGAGAGCACCAGAACAGCTGATATATCTACTTAAAGCTCCAGGTCAGTAGCATGCTTAAGCACATTCTTAACTTAAAGCATACAATTAATCACATCCCTGGTCCATGGAGTAATTAAACTTGTGCTTATGTACTTTGTACAGCACAGTACCAGCCTGCATGCATTCTCTGAATACTACTGTTCCTGAGAAAGTGGTGAATCAGAAAGTGATTTCTGGCTGGAGTTCGAAAATGAGCTAAAAGAGAGTTAGGCACCCAGAACTCATTAGATTTGAATAGCTACGGAAAAGCTGGTCTTGTCAGCAGAGCTGAGTAAGTAGCAAGGTGTGGCCATTTACTTTAGGGTGATGCCTCAGTTTTGTTTAAAGTGAAATGATTTAAAAAACACTTTTGCTTGGTAATTCCCTGCTGCTCTCCCATAACTCTTTGCTTCCCTCAGTGCTCCGCAGACCTGACAGTTCCAGCAGAGCCCACGCCAGGCAGCCCCTTGCCGGCAGCTTCTCTGTTTAACTCACTGGTAAGGTTTTAGGTGGGTTCAGCACTGGGGGCAGCACTGGCAGGTCGAGGCCAGTGGCATGGCTCCTTTTCCTATCAGCGATCAGTCTGGGCACAGCGCTGTGGGAACACACTCCTCTGGAGCCAGCAGGCATACGGGCACTGCTGGTCATTATCCATACCCCCCCCAGCCCACTCCAGCTCTGCTGGGGCCAGCACCTTGGGTTACAGCTGCACTACTGAACCCAGCACCTGATGGTTCTGAGCATGGTCCTGGGCAGAACTGTGGCCTGGGACTCCTCCAGCCAGTCCTGGACATTGTCTGAAACTCAGCATGAGCGATGGACCGTTATCAAGAGGCTGTTCGGATGTGTCCCCTTTCCCCCCTTCTTTTGGAGACTTTAACAGGACAGCAGTGGCCAGACTGGGCTGCTTGGCCATGCCCTGGTTAATTTACTAGGAGTCATGGAGCATCTTCCAACCATGGCTCCTCCCCTGGCATTTTTCTCCTACTGTTCTACTGTTCTCCCTTCCTGTCCCTGTCCTGGTGCCAGCCAATTTGATATGTCAGTCATCACACTGGCAAGTTCCCTTCTGAGCTGCTCTGAGTGTGCTTTGCCCACACATGGGCGATTTGACCAGGCAGCAGTGCCATCCTCTTTGCCAGCCTGAGCCAGGTCATGGTCTCTTGCCACTCAAGTTGAGTGTAATGTGGCAGCCTCTAGTAGGCTTGTTGATGACTAATTGTTTTATTTTATATACTTAAAGTCAGCTGCTTTAATTTGCTTGTTCTCCAAGGCTCTGTGTATAAATGCTAGTGAGGTCACCATGCTGAGGCAAACCAGGGCTGCATCAAAAGCTCATCTTTGAAATATTGGCTCCTGAGTATCTGAATGGTGGGAGGCTCGTTTGCAAAGCAGCCTCTATGGAAAGTCTGCGTAATGTGTTTGATTATCCAACTTCGCCATTTTCAAAGGGACCCAGTCAAGATGAACAAGGCCTAAATGTACCATCTCCTAAAAATAACTCTGGCTTTCCAGCTCCTCTGCTGATGTTGGGAGTGGGAGAAAAAAAAGTGATGCTCCAAAATGAGGATTGTAAAGAGAGAGGAGATGTCAAATGCACATGGTCAAACCCACCTCTTTTCAGCCCTGGAGGATGGATGCTCTTCTGTTAGGGCTCAAGTGTTCCTCCACTTTTGGGTCCCAGGCAGTTCCCCCCAGGCACTGGCTCTCCCAGACGGGAGCTCAGCTGGGCAGCTCTGCTGGAGACTGACAATGGGGACATGGTCTGTTCCTTGGCAAAGTGAGACACTTCCTGAATTCTCCTAATGTGTGTGTTTTTATTTTTTTGTGGGTGAGGGACAGGGGCAGGACTGGCCAGGATGGATCACAGTTCTCACTGTGCATTCCTTTTTACTGTACAGTTAATATTTTCTTGGGCACTGCTCATGTAATTTTCAAGATGGTGTTCAGCCTGATCTTGGTTTTGAGAGAAAAATCAGAGCCATGCCTTGTTTCAGAAAGCAAACCCAATGTATAATGGTTTCTGGAAGCTTTGCCAGCATTTCCCCAAAGCAGCTCATTAACTTCAAGGCCATGCTGATATCAGTTGCTCTCTTGGTGTCATGTCCACTGGCTCATGCACCTGGAGTCAGCTCCAGGTTTGGGAAGTGTACAGTCTCAGAGTCTTTGGAGCCCTGGTGTATTTTCAGCTGCTCTAAAGGCAGCCCTTCGTCTTTTCCAAGCTGCGTAGAGCCAGTACGGCTGCCATCTAAACCCAGAGGCTGAAGCTCTTGTCCGGGCACAGCAGGATAGGCAGCTGCTGCTTAAAAGGCTCAGAATATCTCCTGTGGGTGGGTGTTACTTGGTAATACCAGTCCATTCCAGCTGAGGATCTGTCCCTTTGTTTTGTGTATGGGACAATTTGTTTTCAATTTTTGTTTCTGAAAGGAAACTGTCAAGACAAAATTCACACTTAAAAAAATTAAGGGAAACAGCCCTTTGTCTGTTTCTAACAATCCCCTTCGATGACTAAAGCTGGAAGTATTCTAGAAACTGCAATGATTTTCTACCTTCACTTTGGTTTTGTTCTGCTCTTGCATTTTCTGAGTTTCAGATACAGCACAACAAAAATAATTTAACATCAGTGCAACCTAGAGATGTGTGCTTTGATCATCAGAATCTGATTGTGCTTTATCTAGAAGTGGGACTGGGGCAGCAGGGAACCAAGAGCAGCTTGGGCAATAGTCACTCCTCTTGTAGTGCACAGCCTCATGCTGACTTTGCAATCCAAGAGGGAACATGCAAAGCCTCTGTGAAGGGTGTTGCCCTTCAGCATATATCCATCCTCACTCAATTCTGCCAATGACCCAATGCCAGTAAAATAAAATTGAGGGTGAGACAGCCTGCCCAGACTGCAACAACTCCAGTTACCTGCTTTTCTGTGCCCTGGGTCTGCTCTGCCTGCTCGTGGTGGGGTCCTGGCTGCCAGGGAGGTTGCGCTTTCCCGGGGCAGGGGCTCATCAGATTTTCTTCCGTGATGGTACAGCGGCCAGTGCTGCAGGGACCTGGTCCTGCCTGGGGCTCCCCTCAACTACAAAGAGTTGTTTATTGTCAATTCAAGGAAAAAAAACCAAAACAAACTTTTGAAAACAATAACAACATGCATCTAATTTTCATTTTAGTCCTAAAAACTACTTGATGCTCGTTACAGATGAATTGATTCCTTAAATGAATGAAGCAACCAGGAGTGCTGCTTTCAGTGTGGAACTGCTGATGCTCTGACTCATGCTCTGCTTCTCGTGGGCTCTGGCTTTTATGCTTCATTTAGGACACCAACGTCATTAGCATTTAGAGGACTGCTGGTTTTTTTTGTTATTATTATTGCACTGCTGTTGTAACTCTCTCAAGGATGCAAATAATATTTGGATCCGAATCACGGCTCATGTTTTATTACCAAATCAGGGCATAGGGTTTGCTTTCAGTTGACTTACAAGCCTCAGAAGAAATTGTAAATGAAAATAAGGTGCAGCTCTGTGCAGTTCTGAGAGGGTCTCTGAGGTTTATGGATGCCAGGTTGTCTGTTACTGTGGAGTGTCATCCCATGTGGGATGGGTGAGGATATTTGTCTTGTGTTGCACAGCGCTCCCCAAGCATCCCTGGTCACACCAGCTGCGTGCATGTCCCTGGAGATGGCTTGTGTGAAAGGCAGCACCTGCAAACATGATGCTAGGCAAAGGGTTCCTTGCTGAGGGACCCAGTGTGATGCTTTTACTACAAGAGGAAAGAAAAGAAGAAAAGCCCTGAGAGTGCTTAGGTGTTCCCTGCTTTGACACAAACTCTCTTGGAAGTCCTTGAGCATGTCACAAAGTCCTTCTCAAGGGCAACAGCTTGCAGGGATACTTGCAAGCCTATTATGGGATGGGGCCCGCCCCAGGTCTCAACAGGCAGAATTCATGGGGAAACAACAGAGCAGAATTGTGGGAATCTGCCAGTAGTTTCTGTTGAGTCCACTGCCATCAAAACACTGATCAATGAAAAGGAAGGTGTTACTCCTTGCCCTAAGAACATGCAGGGCTGGGCTGGGATTTCCAGGAGGACTTGTGAATGAGGATTGAAAATTCCCAGCCAAATACTTAGCACCTTTAGTTGGAAATGTATAGATCTTTTTCAGATATTACTTTAGCTGAAAGTTGTTAAGAAATCAGAAGTAATTCCCTAAAATCTCAGCTTTATTAATAAATTAAAGGGGTCTGCTGATGGGTGTGAGCTCTCCTGCTGGGACCTGGGTGCTGTGAGTGCCCTGGAGAGCTCCAGGTGCCCCTGGGATTGCAGGTTATGACCCAGTGTGGGATGTGTGGGGCCAGTCAGCTCTGGGGTCTCCACTTCCCCTGGCCAAAGCACCACTGCTCACCTGGGTGCTGGAACAATGAGTACTCACAGGACAAGGTGATCCTGCCTTTTGCCCTTGTGGCTGGGGTGTTCCAGGGCTGCCTGCAGCGAGCTGTGCCAACTCCGTTTGGTGGCATTCTTGCGAGCGACAGACAAGCCATCTGGTATTACGCTGAAACTCAGCACGGCGTTCAGGAGGAGCCCACAGGGATGGCAAAGCAGTTGCACACCTTCCCCTGCTGTGTGGGCTGGGCACTGGGGCTGGGGTGTTACTGGGCACATCAGCAGAGCCGTGTGTGCCGTGCTGGAGAGAACGGACCCTGTCACACCCTGCCCTCCTGGGGACGGACTGAGCGGCAGCAAGAAAAATGAGGGACTTTCAGGGGCAGCTGTGTTTTACTAACCCAGTCATAATGCCCCTAAAAATCCTTATTGTTCTTGCAATAGTCAACTGTGGTATGGGGAGGCCTGGAACTAGGGCTCGAGGGCAGGCAGCCCTCGGGAAGGAGGGCTGGCAGGTCGAAACAGGGTGTCAGGCTGGGGACAGTGTTTCTGTTGGAGTGGAACTAAAAGGATGTGATGTTGTGACCTGTGATGTGGAGCATGTGTTTTTTATGATGATCAAGGCATGAGAACGGGAGCACAAAGATGGGGAAACTAAACAAGCTGAGTGCTTTCCCTCCCTGTTGTGTCTGTCTGACATTTCCCCCCACTAGAGATAAATGCAATCAGAGAGATGCACCCCAAGCCCACAGAAAGAGCCCTTACCCAAACCATTCCTCCCCTCCCAATTCTGCTTTACTCCTCTTTCAGCAAACTCATTGCAGGTCTCTGCTCATCCACAGCATTGTTCTCTGAGCTTTATTCCTGCTCTTGTATCTCAGATCAGACCATGATGAAGTAATTGCATGCAAAGAAGCAATTTGTTAAACAGAACCATAATATTCAATTATTTGCCATCTTTATGCATTCTCATACTTTATTTGCATTTCTGAGAGCTTCTATATGCTGAGTAAAAGTTTTTCTTTTAGTTGAACTCTGCAGCAATGTTCAAAGCTTTTATCCTTTAATAACTCTAGGGATATGGATAACCAATTATTAGCTCCCTGGCCCCACAGCAGCAACAGTCCTTTCACATTGTCTGCGTGGATTACTTATTCATTACCTTTTTGAAAAGGCTTTGTTTATGTATTTTAGCATTTTTATCAATTAATTGATATGATTATCAATTAATTCTGCTTTATATGCCTATGCCAATAGATGTGTTTGTTTGTGCATGCGTTTTTTTTTTTTTTTTTAATTGAGTTTTATGGATCTGGAGCAAGATTTACTCATTTGTTATTTGTCATTCTCAGGAGCATTTCAACTGCTTTTCTTAAAGCTTCTTTATAAAGGAGAAGTGACTAGAAACCCTGAGCTGAGTCCCAGGTCTGGCTTAACTTTGTAAGGCACACTGACACACTGAGGCTGCTCCACTTAAGGTATGGTATGAACCAGGAGCTGATCCCATGGCTGTGGAATGAGTGTCCACATGGAGTCATCCTGCTGTAGCTATTGCAGCTGCTGTGTAAGCAAGTCCTAAAAGACAGTCCTTGTCCCGGTGACTGTGTGACAGATAAGACAGACAATGCACACAAAGAGGGCACCGCTATCAGTGAAGGATGGATAATGTCCAATCTACTGGGAACAAAGAAGCCTGGGCTGCTCCAGGCCCCACAGAACTATTCAGGAGTGTCCTTCGTGCCAGCTGATTCCAGGAATGTGACACTTATGGAACTGTTTGTGTCAGGACTTCCTGCTTTGACACCTTTGATTTCTGAGACTGCCTCATCATAGGAAACCCCAGATCCGCTGCTCCACTCCACAAGGATTTCTGTATCCAGCAACTCTCATGTCTTCACTGGATACCGAAATGAGATGAAAGGGCTTGAATGTTTCCTTGGCAAGATGGGTGGATGGAATTAGTTTAATCTGTTTTGATTCTGACACCTACAAGTCAACTGACCCAATCACCTCTTCTGCTAACAGGCTGCAAAGCAACACTCTAACTACTGTGGAATATTCTTTGTGATGAAAACAGGAGGATCGGTAATGGGGGTTTGTAGCTTTTTTGGATGAGTTGCACTTACAATTTTTATCTTTAGTATTACCACTTTAAATAAGAATATTTATATGTTAAAATAAACACATTTTTTGCCCTGAAATACTGGAAAATGCCTCCCCAGCTTCTTCTTACCTCAGTTTTGCCATTGTGAAGAGAACCATGGATTTTAAGATCAGAAGGACAAGTCGGAACTTCTAACAGAGGATGCGCACAGAGCAACTTCTGCAGTTCATCCTGCAGCCCAGGCCCTGATTAATGGATCTTTTTCTTATGTGCTGTGGGAACTCTACCTATAGAAATGTCTGAGAAGCTGTTCCAGGGCTTTATAACCTTGTGTCTTGTTCCTTGTGCCAAGCTGCAAGTTGCCTGCTTATCCTGGCCTCTGTGGACAAAACCCTTTGTGTGTGACTGCACGTGGGAATAGGAGAGTACCATGGTTTGGTGCTGTTTTTGTCAGATCTGTTCACAAAGCAGCTCCCCCAGTTGCTGCACTGCCTGTCAGAGAGGAGGGTTGGTGCAGCACAGGTCTGTAGGGTCACTTGCAGGACGCAGGTGCAGGCCAGGGGCTCACATGCAGGTTCCCTTGTGCACATCCTGCAGTGGGATCCAGCCCTGCTGGTACCTCTTTAACGATTGAGGACATTGTCAGCAGACCCAAGTCCATTTCTCAGTGCCCACACTAAGCCACTCAGACTTCAAGAACACACTGACTAAATTGAGTTTTCTTTCTTTATAAAGTTCAGTGTCACTTAGTGCCTCCAATTTAGCTTGAAAAAAGAAGCAGAAATACCTAAAATAAAGGTGTTTTGAAAAGTACATGCAGGCAATTATGGGGTTTTTTCAGACAGTCTCAGGTGATGCCATATGCACTGCACCAGACTTCCTTCAAATTGCCATCCCTAGTCTGTGTTAAGCATCATGAACATGAAAATAGATCCTGCTGAAATAAAACACTCTGGTCCTCACATGCACACAATTTTTTCTCTGAAAAACAGGTAACAACAGATGAACTAAGCCTGAGCCACCACTGATGCTTTGCCCATCCTTGGAAGGTGCAGAGCATCTGAATTGGTGACTGCCCACAAAGAACTGACCCGAGGCAGCACAGAGCAAAGGGTGCAGGGTGAGATCCCAACAGGGAAAAGGGAAAAAAAAATTTCAAGTACAAGTAATTCTGTTAATGCCTGCAAGGAGTCTCTCACTGCAGGGGAAGCTTACTGAAATGCCCTGCACTGTTATCAGCTGCTTTCAGTGCACAGCTCCTGTCCAGAACAGTTTAATGTGGTACATTCAATCAAACAGAAATTGTATGTCAATACACGTGGAATAAAATCAGAGCAGGAAATACATTTTTCAGGCAAATTTATTGATTTCTTTTACTGAAGCCCTGTGGTACTTTGCTGTAGTTTCTGATGCTGCTTCACAGAGGAAATACAGTTATTTAGGCAAAATTTTATCATAGTTTAAACATTTAATTTTCAGCAAGACTGAATAAATCCAAGCTTTCAAGGAACCTTTAGCTTTAGCAGGTGGTTATTGGGCTTTGTCTTTTTAATTGGACCAGAATTGGTCATGTTTCACTAAGAGAACGTTTGCTGGAGCTGGTGGGAAAGAAACTACAACTTCACTGGGATGGCTGGGCCAACCTTCACACAAGCTGGACCCTGTTCTGGTGCCCAGTTTGTATTGCCTGGGGTTCAAAGGTTGATACTTGGTACTTTTTAAAGAGAAAAACCAAAACAACCCCCCAGAAAAGTGAGCTGACATCCCTGGGTCTCAAGTTCAGCACACAAACTCATCAGCTGATCTAAAACCGCATGACTGTGCCTTTCTCTGCAACATCAAGTTTGTTATGTCATTGGAGCAGGATTTGTCTTGTTAACCTGGAAGCCCAGTAGACACAAAGTCCTTTTGTTACTGAGGTTGATGCTGTTTTATATGCAGCTTAAAAAAAAAACAACACCTATGTGCTGTTTCCTGAATACTAAGGATACAAGAAAAACAACTGTGGTATCCCAGGTAACTAATGTTGTCGGGTGTAATGATTTAAATCCCACATCATAATTGTCAGGAGTCCTCTTGGCTATTTGTCCTGTTGTCATGGGCCCATGACCTGGCTCAGTGTGACAAACTGAAGGGGTCCCTGATGATTAGTGTACCTGCAAAACGTTCCTTATATTTTTAAGTTGATATTCCTGTAAACTTCACTTAATTCTGTCTGTAAACTCGGAGTGGTTGTTTAAGCTCAATAGCAACATCCTCATAGAAAAAGAGTGCAGAGAAATTCAGAGTTGTAGGAACCCAGTTTGTAAATTAGGGTACCAGTAAGCCCATGGAACTGGGCATGATGCATTTAGTCTGCACTTAAGGGAAGGCAGTGAAGTTTCCGCTGCACACCCCCAGACTCCTCAGGCTGCTCATCTGCCTCATGAGAGAAGCTGAGCAGTACAAGGACTCACTGCTGCACTTCTGAATCTGTGGAGGAGCAATTTGTTTTCTCCTTAAACTTCCTGTGACTTTTGCTCAGTGTTTTTAAAGGAAAAATTAAAGACTTACTGGTTCCTGCAGCCTACCCTTTACAAATATACTCCCAGTTCATCCACTTCTGATGAGTCATTCACTTCTCCAGCAACAGACTGACATCCTGATCACTGCCAGCATATACAAGAGGCATTTTCAGTCATTACATAATAAAGTGGAACAGGGGAGGACTGATGATCCAGTAGGATCCAGTGACATTTCCAGTGTGCCATTGCACAGGACAGGTCTTGCCCACCTGTTGGTACCGCACTCAGACCACATCCCCATTACAGTATATTCTGATATTTACGTCAGGTGTCATGGATCTTATGCTATGTGTAGTACCAAGTATTTTTGCTCCTTGACAGGTGAGAAGCAAATCTATGGATCCCAGTGTGTGGACTTCCAAGTAGTTACAGCTTGCACTTAATTGGGGGAAAGGAAGCCAAAGGAAATCATGTGCATTGGAATCAAATACCATTTTTAGGAGTGTGTATTTCAACAGTGATTAAAATAGCCAGGGACCAAGGCACACTCATGATTAATGGTCTCTGTGAGCTGAGGACATGGCCTACAGCCTCAGGCCCTCCTGAGAGACACCCATGAGGAGCAGGAACTGCTTGGTTAGGCTTTATCTTCCTTCGTGGTGTGGATCAGCTTTATCATGTGGCTTGAATTATTTTCTCCTGTTTCTGGAGCCTGTGTTGTGTGTAAGGAGCTCCAGCCCAGCCTGAAGCAGAGGCACATCCCTGCATCCCATTCCCATGGGGCCAGCAGTCAGAAGGTGCTTCCCTGAGCTCTGCCTGGCATGCTGAGCTGGTGCTACACTTGGAACAAGACCAACCAAATTATTATTTTAAAGTCACTCATTTTTTCTGGCTGTTCTTATTAATGTTTTGTGACTTCGCTACTTCCTAAACCCTTGCATGTCTCTCTGGCCAGTGGCAGCTAAACCACTGAGCAGTGACATGCCCAGGAGGTACAGGCAATTTCATGATGGACAAACCTGTGAGACACATGAAGCTGAGCTTGGAAGCCCTGACTGTGCCCTGTCCCTGTCACAGGACACAGCTGGGTACCTCAGGACTGCTCAGCCCCGTTCACTGAGGCTCCCTGGCCAGTCTCAGCAGGATATGGCAGCAGGGCTGGCACTCTCCAGCTCTCTGATTATTTAATGCCAGACAAGAAGCTCCCCAAGGTCTTCAGAGCTCCAGGAGGAGCTGTGAGTCGCTCTGAGGTGCTGGGGAGGGCTGAAACCCACACAGGAGGTGAGCTGGGGCCTGCTCCACACTCCACCCTCACTCCCTGTGTGGCAGAAAGCACAGGCTTAACCTCTGTGTGCCTCCCACCCCAGCTGAACCAGAGATAGGAAACTCTCCCTGTCTCTGTGGGTTTCTGTAGCACTCAATTGATTTGTGCTGCTAAACAGCCCCGCAGTAAATGAGTACAAGGTGTTAAAGAAGGATGTGTTAGTGGGAAAGATCCAGCTGAAACAAAGCTTAGATAGAAAACATGTGTGTGCTGCAAGAGAGCACCCTCACCCCATTCCCAGCGCCCAGCCCTGCATGGGGCGATTAATGCTTTACAGAAACCCTGGCTTGTTTTCAGGCCTCTGCCTTGTCCTGGAGCATCCCTACAGCCCAACTGTCCAGTGCTTCAGAGCCCAACCAAGCAGCCAAGTGGCACCAAGGAATGCAGCCGCTCTGTTCCAGCAGAATGCAGACACCACTGCTTTGCCCATGAAGAGTCTTTTCCTGCCCAGAGACAACAAAACAAGGCATTGCTGTAAGGAAACTTGCAAAAGACACAAGTGAGGAACTTCTGGGAATTCCTCAGGGTTTTTTACCAGCTGCAGAGGAGGGTGAAAACTGTTGACTACAAAAATACTATAGTTTATGCTGTTAAACAAATCGTCATTATCAACAGGTAGCTGAATTATGTCTAACTCTGCTGGCAGAGCTAGAACTGATTTTGTTCCCAATGCTATTGTATAGTTAACAGCTGGCAGCAAACTGGCAGTGAAGGCTGTGCTGGGCTGATAAATAACCCATCGAGCCTCACAGCAGAAGCATCTCATGGAGTGACTGCAGCTCAGGCTGGAATGTGTGGAGCAAATGCATGTTAACAATCTATGCACAGGTGGAGAACTGCCTGATGAAAAGGTACTAGAAAAATGTTATTTAAATAAGACACAGATTTCCTCAGGTTATCAAAAGAACAAACCAGGTTTTAGGTCTAAAACCACCAAACCACAGCAGCAAATGTTAGCATTTCTTACTGACTGAAACTGAGTCTGGTAGTAATGAGTGAAATGTCCCAACCAGTTCTAAGATATGAAAGGCAAGCCAGAAAACCAACAGAGAGAAATATTTCTGTATTTGTTTCACAGCCCCCAAATTCTGCTGGAGAATTTTCCACTCTCCCAGATGTTTTCTGAGGGAGAGAGAGAGAGCTGTTCCGATTTCAAATGCTGTGTTGCTTCTAAGCCAATGAGACCACATTGTACCACCTGGAAGAAGGCAAGGTGACAAGTGACAATGCCCCATCAGGCTCATACAGTGACATATCACTGCCCCATGTTCTGTACTTAACACTGCTCTGGTTTTGTCTTCGCTTTGCAGGCATTTTATTTTTATCATGGGTAAGAGCAGGAATGTGTGTGTGTCTCTGAGACAGAATGAGCATGGGGCTGCAAGCTTCATCTCGGTGCAAATAATATTTTGGCAGAAAACCTGCAGGAGATTAAATTAGGGGCCTAAAGACTGAATATTAAACATTCCAAATTCTGAGTTCCTTTAAATAAACAGCTACAAAACAAGAAAGAGTCTGACAAAATTAGCAGGTCCAAAAGTACTAGAGGAATCCACTAAGGGTCACTTGTTTTTTGATGCAAATTTGAAAGGACTTTTTCTTATTATTTTTATTAGTAGCTGTATATGTGAACATGCTATTTCCTCAATGCATTTTGAGTCCAGATTAGCCAAAGTTTTAGGTGTTGGCAGACTTTCTACAATGGAAGGGAAATGCCAATGGAATAACTTTAAACATGATCCAATCCCTGATGATTCATTGGATGTGTTAAAATTTCCTTTGAGACCATGTAAGTAATGCAGGGACTGGAGTGCAGAGTGCCTGTGACTCAGCTCTCTGAGGCAGCAGGAGGATGTCAGAATTACTCACTGGGACAGGAGGAATCTCATTTATCTATTTATAGGCAAGGCTGAGTTGAGCTTGAACCATTAAAGAGCTGAGTTTGCCAGTTCCCATAGGGGAGGAGGAGGGAAGGACCTCACTTTAGCTTTTGAAATCAAAGCCTCCTTTTTTCCCCCATTTCCAAAGCTGGTGACTGGCCAGTTACATTTTCTCACTCTCACACAGGCAGCACAGGGCTCCTCCTCCTTGTTAGAGGCCAGTGCCCACTTTGCCAAAATCCTGTCTGCTGCAAGTTTCTAGGAGCACAAGGTTCAGCCTCCCACTACTGATCCAGCCTCCCACTATCACAATCAATTACATCATATCACTCTTTTTGGCAGGTTATTCCAACACTTCATTTTAAATTTCCAGCCCTAATATCATTTGTTCTTGTGCCAGCATCGTAATTTAGTTTAAACAATTCTTTTTTTTTTCTCTGATCTTTACCTATCAGATGTATTTACCAAAAACAATCCTATCTGCTCTAGTCTTTGTTTTGAGAAACTGAACAAATGAAACTCTTCTAGTCTCCTCTTGTTCTAAACCCTCTGATCATCCTTAATGCCCTTCTCTGTACCTGCTAATCTTCCTTGAACATGAGTGAACCTGTATCTTCTAGGATTGTGTTTGCCTTTCCATATCAGATTGGTGGCACACAGTTATCCCTCAGAGCAAGTAATTCTCTCTGGTTTTTTTCTACCACCCTGCTTTTGTCATTCTCAAGTGAGTAATGTGATATTCTAGTGATTAATTTTTAACTGGCTGTCTTTATACTTGGTCTATTCTATCTCAAATTCTGTCATTAAGTTATTGCTGATCCTTCTCTGTATTAGCAAAGCCTGTGTCCTCAGCAAATTTCTTTATGACATTCTTACAGCTGTGCCAGAGTCATTAACAAAACAAGTAAGACTGGCTTAAGAATGACCCTTGAGGAGTTCCAGTCTCTAAGTGCCTCTGTCCGGCATTTCTTCTTCCCACGGAGCTCCCTGTCCTTGGCTTTAGCAGTTCTGCATTTGCCATCCACGCTAATCCCCATCTTCTCAACTTCAACTACTAATTTACCATGTGGTGTAATATCAGATTCTTGACTCAAGTCTAGATAGAGTATATCACCTGTATTTCATTTGTCTTGGAGAAAAAAAAAAAAATCAGTCATCAAAGAGAAATATGAGGTTAAGCTGAGCTCCTTTAATGTGCCAGTTCTTTCCAAATCCTGAGGTGGAAATCTGCCAGTGCACCTTGATCTGAGCACATGGAATTCTTTAAGCTTTTCCTTCCCTCTTACATGTGATAATTTTCATTCCCTTAAGTATGTTCCTACTAGAAATCCTGTCTTTGCCCCATTGTCCAATATGATCACCTCTACTGAAAATGTAGGTAAAGTGGTTTTAATTCATTTTGTACCATGTGTAGACTGGTCTAATCTCAATCCCATTCTCACTGTATAACAACCATGTTTTTCCTCTTTTCCTCTTCTGTATTTATCTAACTGAAACCTTCTGCCATCTGTTTTATTTCCTTTTCAAAGTCTGATTCACAACTTTACTTTTAACATTTCTCATTCTACCCTTTTATTTTCTAACCTCAGCAAATTAAAATGGGATGACTGAGGCAAATAGTGCCTCCAGTCTTGCCCCAACACCCTTCTCTGATGCCACACTCCTGGCAAAGATGACAGAGTAGCTCATAAAGCAGGTCCAGAACTGCTGGACTGAACATGCCCCTGGCACAGGGGCTCAGCCCTGTGCAGGGTGATGGGCTCCAAAGGCAGGTGGTCATTCCCCGCAGTGGTTCCCCTCCAGACCTCTGATTTCAGTCCCTGGCTGCGCCTGAACTGAACTGCACTGAACTGAACACCCCATTGCTGCTCAGACCTTCTGCCCATCCCTTGCCTGCTCTCAGCAAACTTCTGCATGTGTTTGGGGCTGGTTATTTATCCCACTGGTTTTGGAGTGTTTCCCTTCAGGGTTTGTCCTCCTGCATGTTCCAGCTAGTTTTGGAATCCCGTTCCCATCACATTCAACTCCTCAGGCCTTCAGTGCAGTTGATTCCACTCCTTTCTTCCCTTAATTTCTCAACATTTGTGCTTTGTGAGATGAATACTTTGGGGTGTGACTACAGACAGTGCTGGAGATTCAGCCCTAATGAGGTACCGTTAAAAACTCCATGTTTTAACCAGAGTCTTTAGAGGCTCTGGAAGATTCAGAGCTTGGCGTTTTAGAGATAGTGAAAGAACTTCACTTGCCTTTCTTGTGTGTGTTAGACACTGTAACCCTTCTCAGGATGAACAAGCATTTTCATTTTATGGCCAACTGAGACATAAAGAGCCTAAAGAACACACTTCAGAACATACTGCACTCTATGAGGAATTAGTTAAGTGCCTGAGGTGAAGTACAAAGCCTCCTAAATCCATTGAGATCACTGCAGCAGCCAGACCCTGCTCACCTGACAACGAGAGCTATTTGCTTTGAATTCTGTCTGGTTCTCGAAGAAATCAAAGCTCACCCAGATCATGGATCGACCTGTCCCAGATACGCAGCCAGGACAGCCAGCAGAGGCTTTAGCTTAAACTGGCTGTACAAGGCCAATTCTAGAAAAGAGGAGCCAAACACTCAAAAGACATCATGAAAATGTACTGGTCACCCAAATCCCTTTAAAAACCACTGTCATGCAGGGTATCTGTACTCAGAGTGGGAGTTGAAGGGGGTCACCCACTCGCTCATTGACTTTACCCACTCCCATGAAAATCACTCCAGGATCCTGCCTGTGACATGTCCCTGCTTTACCTGTTTTCTGAGCTGCAGAACAGCAGCAACACAGCCCTCACTTCCCAAAACAGCACGAGAGACCTACCACAGTACAAAGGCCGTGCTGCTGTCCCAAGAAGATGAAAGATAGATGGAATCTCTCCCATTGGCAAACTGATGCATGTTCCACCCCTGTAGAAAGAGCAGAGCAAAGCAAATTTCTCTCCTCTCCATTAGTATACTTGAAAATACTCTGGAGGGGGAGAAAAACTGTGCCCTACTCCCAGAGCATGTCTGCCTCGAATTCACAGTGCTCTGCTGGGCACCTACTGACCTTGGCAGTGTCACAGGACTAGTGTTTGTCTAAAAAAGTAACCTCCTTGTGAACAGGCTCTTTGCTTTGGGAAACACAAAGCAGTCTTGTCTTCCAAGTGTCCAAGCCTTCTTTTCATGTATGTTTAGTCCTTCAGTAGCATTTATTTTTGGCCTTGAGAGAAAAACACAACTCCACATTAAAGGGATGGTGTCCAGTTAAACCCACAGGCGGCACCACCCTTTACTCCCCCCCTTGCAGGGGAAGACGGTGGAGGAGACCAACAAAAAACAAGAGAAAAGTTTATCGCCTGTTGGGCACAAAACTGCTTTTGCTTTCTAGTGAAAAGGAGCAGACCATCCTCAGCAACACAGAGAAACTGGCCAAACAGGCCAGAGCCTGGATCCCTGAGGCTTTTGAGCAACGGTAATAACAAGTCCAGGGGCCACATTTCCATTTGTCCTGGAAAGCTTTTCCATCTGGGATAGCTCAGAGCACGGAGACACCAACGTTCCACATTGTTGTCTTTAGTTCATGGCAATGCCAGACTTCAGCATATCACCTATCAATGATACCAAATCAGAAACACACCCTTTCATGCTGCCCCTTGGTGCCCACAGCCCTTCCAGCCCCTCAGGACGAGGCTGCACATCCTGTATGAGGGAGCTGAGGAGGGGCTGCAGGTCACCACTGTCTCCTGAGCCAGCTGCAGGCACACGTCCACCCTGTTTGAGGTAAGTGCTAAGCCAAACAAAGTGCTCAGGCTTCCAGTGGATTATGCTCACCTGTTTAACTCTGCACAGGAGAGGTATTCCCAGAGCCAGTGCCAGCTTTGTCACCTCCAGAATAGTCCCATGACTGTGTGTGGCCTGAGGCAGCTGCCGAAGGGCCATCTAAGGGCTCACAAAGCTGAAGCCTGATGCATAAAGTTCAAGACAGAGGTTCTGTATGGACAGTGTGTGTGGTCAGGACCTGCATTCCTTGGGGGAGAGGCAGAGACGAGAGCAGGAGTGCCTCAGGAGCTCTCCTGACTGGATCTGCAAGAGGAATTAAGCTCATTTTGGCCACAAACTATGTTTTGGGCCACCCATCAGCATTCAGCATCCCAGGTCAGAGAGCTGTGCTCCCTGCCTATAGCACAGTGACTGAGCTGGGCCCCTAGAACAGTCACTAAAGCACCCTGCTCTCAAGTTTTGTGGGACAGCGACCACAGCCCTGCTCCCTGAAATCAATGGGACTCTGGCCACAGCCCTGATTCATCTCCCTTCTACATCAATACCTTATCTTTTAGGTCCATTGACTTCAGTGATTGGAGCTGTCAGGCCCTGGATGTCCATGAGGGCATCGCTGGGCCCAAAGAAATGGAGGCAGCAACTCCTGGAGGATAGAAGCTGCAATCCCAGGAAAGCTTGTGTCTGCCTCATGCTTAGCAAGTTAGGGGAATATTAACAACACATCACTCGGAGTCAGTGCTTGTGGATGCCTGGCTGACTTTGGCAAGGGGCACTTTGAGAAGGATAAAACTGCATTTTCATTCCTGAGAATCCTCCTCCAGTAATGAGATGGGCCCCATGGGATGCTGGTAACATATTGGTATTGTCTGCAGAGTACCTGGGGGCTTGGGGCTGACATTGTTAAAGCGTACACATGAACCACCATTGAATGTCACCAGTCCAGACCCAGGATTTACAAACACACACACAGTCACAGGTAGTCTGTCCTCCAATTAGTCTGGGAATCTAAAAAAACAGAAAACAAACCCAACCCAAACCTCTCAGTCATTTCATATTCTTCCCTTTGCATATAAAACATCATTAAAATAATTAGAAAAACAGATGCATTGTATCAGTAACTGACAAATTAAGAATTCAGTCATGGTTGTTCAGAAACCCACTGCCTCCTTGCAGTATCAATAATGATTATTTATAGCCTCCTCTGCAAGAAAAGCAATCCAGAAAAACTGAATGATTATAATGTAATGCAGTCATCCCCAGGGAGAAGTCTGGTGCAAGTTGCAGCTGAGATCTCACACCATTTTCTTGTCTTGAATTTTAAACTTTATTGTAAGTACTGTTTGTGTATTTTGCAGAGAATGTCTCGGTACCTCTATAGCAAGTGCCCATTTTATTCCTGCTGAATTTCATTGAACTTAGCCCTGATTTATAAGAGGCAGATCCATATTACTGCTTTATAGAGCAATCTCTTAGCTGCCTATTCACAAGGATGTGCAGCCTGGCAAAAGAATGAGCTGAGGGAATGAGCTGGGTGGCAGATGAGCTATTAGTCTCGATGATATCACCATAGCATCTGGAGCAGTTACACACGGCACTAACACAGGGTATGAGAAATTCTCTGCTCTCAAAAAGAGCTAACAAAGGAAATACACAGAGGGTGGGAGGTATGGAAGAGCCATAGAAAAAAGAAGGAGCTGTACAATGTCACATTGCCAGCAACTGAGAAAGGCAGGAGCAAAGTCCCTGTCTCAGCCCCCTCCAGCTTCATGCTACCTTTGCTCTTTCTGGTTCTGCATCTGGATATAATGCATCTTTAACTGGAAGCTCAATTCAGAAAAAGAAAGTCATTTTCTTATTATTTCGTAAGAGAACTGGCTTTCTGCTGGTTGTGCAAACAAATTCTTTTCTGTGATTAATACCTGTCTCCTGTGCTGAAGACATCAGTCTCTGCGTGGATCAAAACTTAATGAAGCAAAGCTTTCTTCTCAGAAAAGAACATTTCCCATTTTTTCTGCAAACACTCCTCCTCAAAATTGCCCTTGTTTAGCCCTATGATAATTTTATTACGCACTCGCAACATAACTCACAGTACTTCCCATTATTGTGTGCCACAAGTGTTTACAGAGCCATTTTTTTGGCAGATACCAGCCTTTAGACACATTTCCACATTCCACATTTCCTGTTTCACTGGAGCCAATCACTCACTGTTCAGTACTGAGATGCAAGTCCCTAATTAATTTATACACAACGAAGCACTTCAGTCATTGCAATGAAAGCGTAATGGAGAGCAGGCCATTAGCAAAAACTGGCTATTGAGCATGGAGAAATTATTTCCTTTTCATGTTTCCATCAATATTAAGATGGATTCATCATCTTGCAAAAAACCCCTCCCCCAATCCCAAACTGCCTTTACACTTTTCCACTAATGCTGGATGGGATACCTGGGCCAGTTTTGTTTTCTCTCACAGCAAGGAAACCTCTCTGATTTGCTGAGAAGAACTGGGGACTTCACAAGGGACTTCACAACTGGTTCAACCCTACCCATATTCTCTTTATAGAATCAGAATATAATAGCCTGGTTTTAACAAAAAGAAATCAAGATTAAATTCAATATATTTTGAAGGAGTGAAAATTCCTAGCAACAGCTGAAAGGGAAGTGGAATCTATAAATGCCTCTTTCATCTTTATCAAATTACTATTCAGTGCAGTTACATTTATTGATAACAACATCCTTTAAACTACATTGTGAAAATCCATTAGCAAGAAATGCTTTAAAATGTTCAACAGGCTGTTGATGTTCAACAGATGATTTACCAAAAGCTAAAACAATTAAATACTATGAGCAGAGTGGGCATTTTCATGGGCCATGGAGCTTGGCAGGAGGACATTATGGTATGATCAGAAATGGACAGTTTGCATAGCATAACTTTTTAATTTTATCATCTCCATTAGCACGGAGTAAGGCAAGCAAAAAGTGTTTTCTGACTTTTCCTTCATCTCACTTCTGTATGTACTCACCCCTAAAATTGCTGATGGGCATTTCAAAGTCATCACCTGTGGCATTTGCTACGCACTGAGGTACCAGACTGCTCTGAATCAGGTTTGGAGAGGAACCTACCTGTGAGAGCAGATCACTGCCCCCAGAGGAAACATCCTCTGACTGTCCCAAAGCCTGACAAGAAGAGCCCTCTAAGAAGTTGTTTAATTGTCCCCATGAGGGTCTGACCAGGGGGGCAATCACTGCATTGTCTTGTCTTTCAGCACACTCTGCACTGGCCCTGGAAATTCTCATATTCCCCTCCTGTATTTCTTTACTTGTTCTTTTAAACACAGTTGAAATGTTGGTCACTGCTGAGCAATCACTGTGAAAGAGCTGGATAGTGACTCTAAATTCAGGTGGATGATTCTGTCATTATTTTCCCACAAAAAAATTGCCATTCCTGACTTTTGTGCACACCCTGCAACACGGAAGGTTCGCTCAGGTCCTTGGGGGATCGTTCCAGAAGGACAGACTGTGAGTCCTTCTCTCGGTTGTTTCCAGCTTGGAGCAGAGAACAATAATGGCACAGAGATCTCCGCTCATTCCCCAGCCGTGACTGCAGCTATCGCAGCCTCCCGCTGCACCAGTGTAAGGAGGTTTTTGATGACATTTTCTTTGTTGCTGCAGAAGGCAAAGCCTGAGTCAGGGATTACAGGGAGAGGCAAGGGGGAAGGGGCAGAGGATGCAACCACAGCCATGGAGGAAGTGAAACAGCAGCTCTGGGGTCTCCATGCACTTTCTGGGCTGCACAGTGGGTTGCTGTGGGCTGTGTTAGGTTTTGGCTTACCTGCTGATAGATCAGATTCCCCTTCCAGATTTGATCATTCCCTAAATCCATAAAGAGATGCCTGAGGCAGGTCAGATTTTTTCTGAGGCAGATACACACAGTGCAGCCCAATTCCCTCCAGAGTGAAAAGCTCTTTGCACCTCAAAGCTGTAGGTTTAATTCACCCCACCCAACAGACCCTAGACCTGAGTCACAGACCAGCCACCCTTGTGTTCATCTGTTCCCCCAGGGCCTTCCACTTAGGAGCACAAAGCAGTGGCAGAACAAATTTGTGGCAGAATGTATCTTCTGTAATCGCACATGAGCCAACTTGTTAGATCATTTTCTGTCCCAGCTGAGATTGCAGCTCTGTGATTGCTTGTGATTGAGCAGAACTCAAAAACACATAATTACATGGGCCAAGGCACAGACATCAGCAGCTACAGATGCTGGTGCTTAGCTGGGAAAGTGCAGCACTTGGCGGGGAAAAGAAAGTCGGAAATGATGCGTACATTCCACCTCATCCCTGATGCAGAGCTTTTGGCCTTCAACCTGTGCAGAGCAAAAGGCTGGAATTTCTCAGGTGTAGTAACAGATTGTGTGGCATGAAACATCAAAAAAACTGTGTCAGTGCTTGAGCTGGTGGGCTCAGCTCGCCCAGCCAGATGAAAGCAGTCTGGACTAACGTTGGTGAGACAATACTTGGCATGTCGCAGGCACATCATTCTTGGCTGTAACATCCCCCTGCTGGTTCATGTTCTGTTTTCTCTGTTGTTGACCTCCAGTGATGGAAGAAAGGGGCTGGACAGGGAGAGGAAAAAGAGAAGGCAGTGGATGATGCTGGGAGCAGAAGAGAGGCCTGAAGGAATTGGAAAGAGAAGGAACAGCTGTGGGGCTGGGAGGAAAATGGAGACAGGGAATGAAACAGATACGCTTCCCCTTTGGGAGGGTGGGCTGAGCCAGTGTGAACAAAAAAGGGCTAAAATGAAAGGGAGGAAACCAGAGAAGAGAAGAAAGATGGAACAAGGGAGGTCACAGAGAATGACAGGAAGCAGCGCCAAGAGGACAGAGATGAAGGCTGGGACACGTTGGGGAAAAGCAAACAGTGAAAAAGCCTTCAGGAACATTATGCAAAAGACAGGGAGAATTAGAAAAAAGTCCTATGAAAATGCCAGCTGCCCAGCTGCTGAAACTCCAGTACACTTACATCAACATCACACCACAGATCAGCGCCAGGGGAGGAGGTTTGGGGTTGGTTTTTAGTTGCACGGAAAGGCTTTCAGTGATGCTGAACATGAACTTCAGCTCCCACTGAAGTCAGGGTGGTTTAGAGGTGCTTACAGCCACAGGAACACAAGATCCAGCTTGATAAAGCCCATGAGAGCAGAAGCTACTTTACTATCTTGAGAACAACCAGCTTTTAGCTTGTCTGGCTCCCACCTCAAGACCCAGGGTGATAAAGATCAGCACGTGCAGGGAGGTAGCCCAGGGCAGGGACATTGCCCAGCTCTGCCCTGCACCACAGCAGCCATTTGCTTCCTTGTCCCCGGTGAGCAGCGAGGTCCTTCATTTACATGTCTAAGCTTGAGTAGGGGTAAGAGGCATCCTCTTTGCTTCTTGAAGTTAAATGTTTGGCTTATTGGCACAGCTTGTTTAATTTGGCTCTTAGTGCTCGGTCAGTGTTATTAGAGAAAGCAATAAAAACGCATTAAATACAAGGAACTACATTAAAACAACATGGAGTTTGCAATGCAAACCAAAAACAGCAGGAGGGCTGAGTATGGAGACTGCCATTCCCTCCTGCAATCATCCTCTTCTCCCTAAATATGGAGAGTGTTATGGTGGAGGGCCCAGTGGTCACCATTCATCTGGGAAGTGTCAGATCTGTATCCAAGTTTGGCTCCTTCCCTCAGTACCAGGGTGGCTGCTGAGGTCACAAGTGGGGGCAGATATTTCACTCTGATGCAAGATGACAATTTGAAAGCGCTGAGCTCCCAAAACTGGAGCTTCTGCCAGAGTTTTGCTTCAGTGCAATCTCCCCAGAGGCAACTGGTGTCCATCCTCAGCCATATCTCCCTCCAATCTACATAAACCATCATTAAAGTGCACCTAAATTGTTCTTCCTCTCCACACATCCCTGCTGAGCTGCTTCCAGACTGAGTTCTTACACTTGCCATGTTTTTCCATTGTTTTATTGTGACCATATAATAAGGAGCAGACCCCCACCACAGAGAGGTACTGAGATTCATCAGAGTGATTCATGTCACCTGCCCTGGCTGGTGCTCACTGCTTGAGCCCAGCTTTTGCAGCTCAGTCAGATTTCCTGGTTTCAGCTCTGGCCTTGAGATCTTTAATTTGCCCATTTTATTAACTGATCTGAGCCATAGCTGTGTCCCCACATTTCTTCTGCACCATGAAAACCACAACTGCATGTTACATTTGGGAAAATGGCAAGGTGATTGTTGTGAAGCCTAGAATTCCTAAGGAAACAAAGCTTTACATGTATTCACTCTGTGTGTGTGTGTGTGTGTGTGTGTAGTTCTTGAACAGCATCAGACAGTTTCAACACAACAGAGGAGAGGACCTCTCAAAGCTCTGAACCTCCTGGAGGTGACTGGAGATGACAGCTGGAGGGTACAGACACCATTAGTATTCCCCAAGGAAAAGGCAGCGGTGAGTGCTCTCTCCACAGCAGACAGTGGAGATGCCACATGGGTGAAAGCTTCTCATTAGACCTGCTGATCAGGAAATTACTCCTTAATCATCTCAGTGTGCCTGAACACCTTCTCTTGCCACTCCTATGGGAGCTGGAAGCTGCACAGTTGTTACATTCACAGATTTCCTCACTCACCTGCCTTTCATCCCGAGGCCCAAATTCCAGGGGAAGGGGGTACCTGAGTGCTGCTGCAAAATGGGCAACAGAGGCAGCAGTGAGAGGATACAGGTGCAAGATGTTGGAGCTGCAGCGCTGCCCCTCAGCACATCCATTGTTCCTGTCCAGGGGCAGCTTTGAGAAAGTGGTGTAAATGACAGGAACTGGATCACTGGCTTGGACAATGTCAGCATGTCCCTTTGAGGGCATTCACTCCCCTATGCCATGAAACGGCAAGTTATTATTTAACAGCAGACCTCACAGGGAGGAGTGTTTTTCTGTATTCATGGCCTCTAACAAGCATAGCAAATTGTTTACTGTACTCTGAGCAACCCAACAGTAGCTATAATGTAATAATTATAGAGAAACCTTCCTAAAAATATATTTCCAATGCATCAGCATAACTTCAGCGGGCATTGAACACATGGGTTCAGCCCAGCTTGAGAATCAGATCATGCACTACATTTTGTGCAGCTGTGCGAGGACTCCAGTGTGGAGCTCTGGAGCCAGTGCCTTGCAGTGATGGAGGGAAGGACAAGAAGCAGTATAGAAGCAGACAGAAGAGCCACAGGTTCTTTTCTCTGTGGTTACTGACAACAGAAAACACCAGGCCCATTTTCAAACTGGATAAACTGAGAGTTTGGAAATCACAACAACAGCATTTTCTAATCTGGGTGCTGACTTGTTGGTCTCTGGTTTCAGAGGTTCAGTCTGAGTCCAGGTTGCACCAGCATTTTTCATGGAGATGATTCATTATTATTATTTTATTTCATCCCCACACACTAGAATAGCATCTAGAGGACCCTGCAAACTCCTTGGAGGATCCTTCCTTGTGTTCGGTATTAGTGAACTCCAGCTCATGCTACTGTGCCTAAACTTCCTCCTCTGCAAATAAAGCCAAGACAAAAAAACCCCTCAACCTAGGGGTGTGTTCAGGTTTGGAAAAGAATTCTAGCACCTTGAAAGAAGGTTTCCCTAGAAGCCCAGTCTGCAATTTATTGTTTCAATTTAAAAAGTGTGTTTTACAATCCACAATCTGTTTACACTTCTTACAGCTATCTCTCTAAAAAGAGCTGGCCTCTGGTAGCTCATGGATTTGGCACAGCTTGTCGAACAAGCAGGCTCACCAACCTTCCATGACACACAGCGCTTCTGTGTAACTTTGCAGGCTGTGTTTGACTTGTCTGAACTTGAACAGTCGCCACTGATTGATTGGCTTCTAAAAATACCCACCCGCCATGGTTCAAAGTCTGGAGAGCTCTTGTTGATTTAGATGGAGACTTTCTCGCTGGTCAGAGGCTAAGGCAGACATCTGACACCCGGGCTCTGCTCCTGTCTCCTTCCCCAGGAGGGACCAGCAGAGTCCAGGCCTGCTCGACACTCTGGATGGCTCTCAGTTCTGGTGCAGGACAAAAACAGCCCTACACATCCATTCTCTTCCTGCATCCCCACTTCCAGACTCTCCCTGGAATTGGTACTCAGTGGAATGATCTGCAGCCACCAGGAGCTGGAAGTGTCCCCACAGTGATGGGAGAGCTTCCAGAGACAGCTACTGCCAGCAAAAGACATGGCAGCACTCCCTGGAGAGAGATGCAGACGCGGTCACTGCCACAACAGCCACCAAGAGAAAAGCCAGGCTGCCACCTCCAGTGGAGACAATGGATCTGTAACCTGTTGCTGCTGGCATTTTTGTCACAGCTCCCAGATCCACCATCAAGCCAGCTCTAAGAGAGAACTCCATCAGAGGATAAAAGCTACTTTCAGCTCTCTGAAAGATCACAGCTAGACAGTTGCCTATGGAATACCAGGCTGATAGAAGATATTAATGGTATTCTGGGAGCATATAGGACTGGAGATGATGACTGCAGCCAGACCCCACTTTCACAAATCCACATTCAATCCCTATTGTGTACAGGTTACAAAATGGGACCTGGCACGGCTGCCCCAATCCAAGGTCTTGCAGAACCCACTGTTCCAAGACCCAGAGCCCTCCTTGTTTCCATCTTAAATGTACTGCATGACAGTTTATAATCATTCTGTCTACCAAAGATTTCCTTTCTTTTATATAATATCCTTCCTCTGCAGCAGCTACAGAAAGCAGTGCCCTCACTGCAGCTCTCCTACACTGAATGACCCACACTCCTTTGGCTTTTCCTTGCAAGCACCACTTATTGTCCCAGTCACCTTCTAAATTCCACTTTGGATTTATCCTTCCCAAAGATGGATGATGAGAACTGACCATGGCTTTTCAGATGAAAGTTCAGCTGTTCCTTATACAGTGGCAGGAGCGCTTCTTCATCTTTTCTGGAAACAGCTTGCCCAATAAACTCTATGATCTCATTTGGCTTTTGTATTCAGTTTTAAAAGGGGTATAAAGCAGGCTCTCCAGTATTTCACTTCATTTTATTTTAGTGTTTGTTATCTGGAAAGAAGAGGGTAGTTAAACTTACTTTTTAATTAAATTCCTTTAAATCTTTGAAAACAATAAAGAAAGAAAGACAGCAAACAAAGTAAGACAGAATAATTACCATGTGTATGACCAGAGGTATTTTTTCCCGTAACACATTTATATATAAATCTCTTTTCCAAAAACTTGCAACGTTTCTCAGTTGCTCAGTCTGTCTCCCGGGTAACTTGACACCTCACAAGAGGAGCCTTGTGCCTCTGTTCTTTAGTGGGACATGAGTCTTCGTAACTCTATTGAAATTCTCCTCTAAATAAAGAGTATTCCTAGTTTCTGGAAGGTGAGAAGAGCTTGTGGTACTGCATCCTTCTCCCTTTGCTTCTCTCCATCTTCACAGAGCTAATGAAAAAGGCTCTGAGCAGCAGTAACTTCATTAAACCGTGGTCCCTTTGAGCACACGGACTCTTTCTGTAGGTCTGGGAAAAGCTCCTAAGAATTTACATGAGCAAGGAGATAGTAAATAGGCTTAGGTTTGCTGTAAAAGAGTTCAAATCTGCAGTGTCAACTGTTTAGAGCTCCATAAATGATAAATAAAGTTGAAAAACCATGGCTTAGCTGAAATAACCTGACAAAGGTCCTCTGCTGTCAGCACAGCATCTACAGGTTGAGATCTCACTGTTGACACTGGATGTGGGAGAAAGGGGGCCGGCAGAAGCTCAGACCCTGTCATTCAATCAAATCCCTGGTGCAATAGTTCTGGCCATAATGACAATGTCTGAGCACAGAGCTGCATCCTGCTGCATCCTGTGTCTCAGCGTGGTGGAACCATCAGTCCCAAGAGATCAGGGCAGCTGGAAGCACCAGCGTGACCAAGTTTCTCATCTGCCACTGCTCCAGCTGGCCACAAGTAGCACAGAGTGGATGCAAAACACTGTAGGCTAGATTCATAGGGCAGTCTAAAACCCCACGACATTAAGACTGGAATGTGTTTGCCATTTTCACTGGAATTGGGGAATCGGGAAGGTGCTGGTGTGCAGGTTGCTCTGGGGCACTGTGTGGCCCCAGGCACTGCATTGCTCTGTGGGACAGTCTGTACTGCAGCAACACCTCAGAGCTCTCTCCAAAACCAGATCTTTCTCTCCAAAACCAAACCAGTAGCTGGTGCTGGTTTTAATGTACATTTAGCCCTTTAAAAGTACAGATTTCAGAAATGTAAGTATTGGGTAGTAAGCCCTGGGTATTGAGAGCTACTTCACTGTCTACTCAATGGCTCTCAAATATTGCTTTCTGCTTGCCCTTTAGTAATAGCTGCTTTAGGCAAGTTTTTTTACAACTTGCCTGATTTCTTTTTTTTTTAATAAGGAGACAATGCTTTCTCTGTCTCCTTCCTCAGACACCACTGCTCTCCCAGGGACCTCTCAAACACCAAGGACAGAAACCAAGTTCAGTTATTGTAGGTTGAAGTTAATCTAAAATTGGTGACTTGTCAATTTTAGTAGTTTTAATTTCCCAACTGTCTGCTTGGGTTACACACATAAAACTTTTAAATAATATGCCTTCTCTCTCTCCCTACATAGAAAACCACTGTGTTTCCCTGTCCTCCATAGAGCATGTGACCTTTAGCTGCTCTCCCTTGCTTATCAAGTCAAGGAATCCATTCAGCTCCTTAGCTGCTCTAACTACTGACTCTCCATTCACATCCCTCTAAAGGCCCCACCAGCTCCTTGATGAGTTTAGAGAGATTTATACTTGTGTGCCCCTTCATATCCTTCCTCCTCAGGCTTTGATTTACCATTGTGGCTTCCTTATGACTCTATAGCACTTCCTACATGTTTGTCTTTATAGCTTCTCATTTTGCCCCTTTGAAATCACCCCTGAGTGGTGTTTCCTTAATGGCAGTGGGAAAAATTCACCCGTCAGAGAGGCCTTTGCAAGGAGCTGTGCAAACCTGAGCTCCCGAGGAATGCAAATAGCATTTTCCTCCTCATGCTGGCCCTAAGCACAGGAAGAACTTTCAACCCATATCAAACTTCCTTGGGCGGTTCTCAGACCCTTGCCTGCTTTTACATTTCCTGTGCATTCTCTGAATAAAAGCTTTGTGCCCTCCACAAGGCATGAGGAAATATGACCTTTTTCACCTGCTTTTTCAGTGTCCCCTCTCAAAGAGCCACTCCAGCCCAGCACCACTTTCTCTAGAACAGACAGTTCCACAGCTGCAAAATTTTGATCTTGATTTTTTTTCCCCTCCTGGGTTTTGTGATCTATTCATTACACAGTTGGTGTTACCCCATTAAAAAAACATGACTAATGGGAAAACGCAAGGTTGTGCTGGAAAGGACAGTGGCTGGGGTGACCATTACCCTAAGGATCTTCACTAGGGCCTCTTGGAGTCCCAGATGAACCGATCCGGAGGAGAATGATGGATCAAAGGGAACCACAGCCCCCTCAGTGCTCAGCTGCTCCTTGGTTAGACCCAAGGTTCGTGTTCATGATCTTTTAACTCAGCCTTTGAAGTTACTTTCACATTCATTCTCCTGCTCCTAAATATTCCACTCTGCAGGGATTAAAGCTGGTAGTAAAATATCTCACAAATGTTTACGATCACAATTACACCTGTTCCTAGAAGAATTTCACAGTCAATTGAGTCACATTATTCTCTTCATATTGGCCTTTCCTACCCTGGTATCCAGATTTCCCAATCACATAAACCAAGAGAGAGCCCTGGCAGGTTATGAATTCAGAGTATTCTTTAAAGAGTTTTAAACTCAAATCCTCACCAAATGCAGACATGCAAGCCAGGCAGATAATGAGATGTCTTCAACCAGCTGAACTGCAAAAAAAGAGGGAATGTTTCCTGTAAACATTGCCTCTAAAGCACTGGGATGTGTATGGCCAAGAACTCAAGCCAGCTGCTATAATTTCTAGATCAATTTTACCCAAATAAAGGCATTCCTACTCTACATCGCACAGCTTTGATCCCTTAAGGAGGAATTTCAGTTACCAGTGTGAGTTCATACTGATCTGGATATGACCAATACTCAAGCATGCAAGAGGCTGGGCAGAAAAGCAGGGGAAAATTTTAAGCTTTCTTTGGCATTTTTTCAACCTGAATTTCCCAATAGAAAAACAAAAGCTCGGCACTTATGGGTGAAATTCCCCCATGGCACAGTAAGGCTTGTCTTTCAAAGAGCAGTTAAGGCAGGCACAGTCAGGCCATTTGGAATTAGACTCTATAAAATCTAGCTAGAAGCAGGAATAGGAAATGGAGACTTTGAGAGTCCCCTACTCCCATCAAAATCATCTGGAAATCCCAAGTGCTGTAAGGAGTGAAGAGAAATCCAAGGTGCTGTAAAATATTCCTGGCCAGAGTTCAATTTTCTCTATGATCACTCACTGCCAATCAACTTTCAGCCCCTTTTCTCCTGGAACCTACTTCAGCTGTTAGCACCAAGCAGCAATAAAACCATATCCATGTTCACTCAGAAATCACATTGAAATGCCTTCATGCAAAGGGAAATGTTTCACATCCTACACATCAGATTTCACATGGGAACATCTTTCAGACTTCCAGCGTAGAATAATTTTTCCAATAGGAAAAATAAAGGCCTATAGTAAAGGCTGATCTAACAATTACATTTGCAACGATCACTCCCCATATTTGAATGTCCATGAAATTGTCACAGCGATAACACAGTTACATCCTCCTCTAGTTCTAAGGAAAATCTCATCCACTGAGACACAGTAACTTCCAGCACAATGTTCAATAGTTACAGCTCTGTCCTGAAAGTCTAATTGCACAACACAGTAAAAAAAGATGCAACACGAGCAGTTACAAATATGTACTGCAATGTCAAACAGCTCTGCCAAAAAAACACAATGGCAGGCCTTGGTCCTGCAAAGCCCCACATGCAGTCACACTGCTTTTTCACACATTTGGAATAGCTTTTCTAAAATTCATGCAGCTATCCATAACAGGCAGGGCCTTTTGCAGGAATAGGGGACTCCTTTACTTGTTCTACTGGTGGAAAATTAGATCTGCTCACTCCTATATAGCCTCTTTAAAACATCATTGAATTACCTACAAGTTACTAAAATTAGACTAACAAATAAATTACTTTGTAGCCAAGCTGATAAAATGTGACTGTTTACATATGATTTCATCCGAGAACTAAGATTAAAGATTACTTCAAACAGAGCCTTTATCCAGTATGTCATATAAAACTCTGTTTGGTTTCAGCAGAGCCGAGAATGACTTTAACAACCTTATTAATCACAGATTAAGAATGGAAAAGATCCTGCTTGGCACCAGGTGTGCCATTAATAACAACTGGGATGCAGGGGAGCTGCAGGATGACCCAGCTTGACCGCCAAGGAGGAGCTCCAGGGCTGGAGCTGTGCCATGCCCGGAGCACAGACACGGCCGGGCACAGCAGTTCCAGAGCTTCACAGAGCAGCCAACGGGGACAGGAGCTCCTGAGACCTCCCTTCTCATGCCAGCTCCTTTGAAGTCCTCTAAGCCTATGGTGGATCCACTTCAAAAGTCAGCAACTACCCCCGGGAATCCAAAATTGCCTAAATCACTGGTTTCTAGCCCTAATGAAGTCCCCTGCCTTTTTGATGATTTGTGTCTTGGATGAAACAAGGCACAAGGCTGATGTTCCTCACCTTTCCCTTGGCAAGGGCACCATGGGCATGTGTTTAAATACATGTTAAGGTCCTTGTCCATCTCTGGGAAAGCCCAGCACTCCAGAGGCACAGGCAGAGGCCAAGCACAGCCTCTTTTGGCACAGCCAATGGAGTTCCTGCCACCCTCCTCTCTGGAGCCCACAGGCACCTGGCACCAAGGCCAGGCTCAGGGCCAGGCACCTGGGCACTTCTCACAGCAGCTGCCATCTGCCAGCACCTCACCTGGCTATCCCTGTCCCTTCTGCCCTCCCTCTCTCCAGGGGACTCCTCTGTAGTTCTCCACAGTACTGTTACAGCCCTCTGTGCCCTCCAGCTCTCCCCTCCAAGAGTATCTTTCTTCCGGGATGGGAAATCAGCCACTCTCAGGTTAGAGTGTGGTCCATGACTGACTTGCAGGCACTATCGCTGAACAGATGTGAGGTGGAAATGGGCTGGAGTAGGAAGAAGGTCCAGGCCTACAGGACCCCGAGCCTCAAGTGAAGCCCTGCAAGGTCCTTTCTGCTCATCCAAGGCAGAATTCTACACCACAAGCTCTCCCAACCCCACCAAACCACACAAGGAGAAGAGAAAATCTGTTCCACATTAAAGATATCTAACAATCATTTTTAAGTACAACCGCAAAGGCTTTGCCTGAGCAGCCCTTCTCATATTTACCTCCCATGCAGTCCCAAGGTCTCCCAAAATGAATCAGAGAGACTTTGCACATCAGAACAGTCTGGTTGCAACAGCTGTCCCGTGTATAAGGACTGGACAATGACAAGCTTTCCCACAAAAAACCCACTACAGAAACTCTGCAAGCCCATCTTTTAGGTTTTAGCTCTTGCTCTGCAGAATCCAGTCTATATGGGCAGCACACAGCACTCTGGGATGGTATCCAAGGATCTAGTTGGCATTGCCAGTCCCAGCTCACCTCCAGCATGTGAAGTCAGCCCAGCCAGCCTGACTGACCACCTACAGGTGAATTATCTCCCAGCTGTTTGCTGTAGTCAAGACAGAAAATAAAGGGGGGATGGACATTTCTTTCCCCAGGATCATTTTAGAAGATGTTTGTCATAAACCTCCAAAAGGTAAAAAGCAGAAGAAAAGATCTAGAATCCTCCCTTCTGCTGTGCAGTAGATAAGCTGTGATTCAGCATGAAAGTCCTTCCGAGTTTTTCCTAGTTCTCATTACCGCAGTGCCCAAATATCCCATTGTGAAACAAAGTCTCCCCCAGCGAGGTGCAGTGCCAACGCACAAGAAGCATCAGGGGGTTTACAAAAGAGAAGAGCAATCATGGTGCCTGGCATTCTGAAAACGCTGTGCAGCCGATCTTTGGAAAGCAATTCTGAAATCCCTCTCATCAAAACAGAAGCTCCTAAAATCACTTCTCATATTTTATAATGTTGCTCAGATCTCTGCCCTGAGCAGTGGAATTCAAGTTTATGATCCCTACTCCACAGCCTTTACTTGCTGCAATTTACTGCATGTTAAGGCCCAGGCAATTGCAGAGAGCACGCACAGAATTCTCTTCCTGCTTATATTGCACGTGGTTTGCATTGTTTAACTTTTGTTGTATGCTCCATGCTATTAATGCCTTGTGTTTCTATAGCATCTCCCAGGCAAAGGACTCAATAGTGTAGAAAGGTAAATGCAGCTGAAGAACACAACCAAGTCTGGTAGAACCCCCACTCTGTAACTATTTTGACAATTTAAAGTTATCTTGTAAAGAGTGGTGCCTTTCTGCTCCTGCAGGAAGCCTGTGTTCCTCTGCAAACTGCTGCCAAGCTGGTGCAGGACCAGACTAGTTTATCCCTGCAGCTCCCCTGGCAGGCACTGGGTAAGTGACTCTGAGCTCTCTGCCCTTTCCACAGTGCGGAGCCAGTGCCTGCACGTACCCATTTCCTTGGGAAGCTCTGAAAAAGGGCAAAGCTGAAAAACGCACTGCTGTGCAGCTAGCCCTGATCTAGCTCTTCCTCCCCTGCAAGTCCCGAGGGCTTTACTAGCGTGCTACTGTCAGTACAAGGAAAAAAGGAAATTCTTCTGAAGGTGTTTGGGAGTCAGGACTAAGTGTGCTGACAATGATATTTTCTTTGCACAGAGCTGCCATGTGTTCAGGTTTTCCTGGATACTTCTTTTTTTCCTCATGCAAATCATGCATAGCAGAATTAGAAAACTTTATATATTTGCTGAAAAGGTGGAATTTTCAAAGGGAAGTAGAGACAAGCAACTGCTTGTCTAGGATTCCTGGCTATCCAGCAGCCAGTTTGAGAGTAGCAGTTGCTGGACTTTTGGCATTCCTGGTTTTGTCCCATATATAAGTATCAGCTACACAACAGACACATGGCCCTGAAGATCTGAGCCTGCTCTGTGCTTCTACAACAATCCCAGTGTCTAAGATTACTCTGTGTGTGCAGATCAACTGCACATAACACACACACAGGATGCTTCCTGCAAATGCTGCATTCATTGTGCCAACAGACAGATTTCTGCAAGGAAATATTTACCTCCACTTGGCTTTTAGCAAGTCTTCCTGTACCTCAGCCTGTCAGTGGGATGCTGTCATCAATCCACAAATCCTGCAAATGCCCAGGACAGATATAATTTCAGTTGAATCCAAAAGGTCACCCAAGAGCAGCACAGTAACACAACCAACTCAATCGCACAGGGTACTTGTCAGACCTTGTTCCTGTGTGTTCTTCTCAAATCTGACTCTCTTTAGATTCTGATTGAGCCATCACACTTCTGCCTGTGCCCCCGGTACTCAGACATATGTTCAGCTTTGGTTAAATTTGACTTCTTGTGTTATGCAACTGAGCTTTACTCAGTGTTATCTTTTGATTGACTCCTCCACTATTCCCCTCCCAACGGATTTATCTGAGGCCAATGACAGCCAGCAAATACTTACTAGAACTCTTGTCTTTGGCAGCACATGCTGGCAGTAAGTTTTTTCAGGCAGTTTGAGAAGTGGGTGTCACTTACATTAGCTCACTCTAAAATCTTGACTCACCCTTCATGCACATAATCCCTCCTGCAAATTCTAGGCCATGGATTTTAATAGAGTTTCCAAAGTAGGTGTGAGGGCCGCTGGCTGTGCTAATTTAGTTCCTATTGATTTATCTTGTCTCCTTTCATGGCAGCAAATTGTAAATGCTTCCTTTGCTTCACTCAGTGTTTGCTCCCTGTGTGACAAGTCTCTAGCATTGATGGAATGTGTTAGTGAAAAGTGCCTTGATGTCTGTTTTCAATATCACAGAGACAGAGCCATCATCTAGTGACAGTCCCACTTTGGGAGAGCTGTCTTGTTCAGCCTCTGTTTACCCAGAGAGGAAAGCTGGGCCCTGTGACGTGAAGACTCTATAGTAAGACACAAATAAAACTCCAGAAGACATTAAATAAACCGGTCTTTAGCATTGGAGGTCAGACTTGCTGTCAATGCTGGGGCAAAGAAGTGGAAGTCTATGGTACAGCAATGCAATAGAGGAAAACTGATGCTTCATTAGTGCGAGCAAAGGCAGCTCCATCCAGCCTTTCGTATGCGTGTTTAATTAGGGCTTGATCCAGTCCTGAGCCCTGAGAAAGGCTGTGTTCCAGCTGCTTTTAGTTCTCACTCTTTGGGTACTAATTTGAGTACTAATCACATATTTTTTGCAAATATAGCATGAAGTATTCCCTCTAGGGAAAAGAACATTTAGATGGAGCCTACAAAGACCATAAGTTTTCTCTTCGGTTATAATTATGATGTACATTAATGTTGTTTTTTAATGAACAGAACAAGTGACTTAATCTTTATAATTACACATTTGAAAAAAAAAAAGTTACAGATGCCTTTTGCAGTGCGTTTCCCCTGCCTCCTTCACTGGGAATCCCAGCCTGTGCCTCTGAAAGAGATATGCTGGGACTGGCATTTGCCAGCTCAAATCCACAGACTTCTGGTTGTGCCAGTTTGTGAATTACAGACCTGCTGTCTGCAAATGACTGGTTTTCAAAGCAAAGGCAGCCATCATTTCAAAGGCTGAGAAAGAAATATATAATAAATCAGTGTATGTGGATTTTATTTATAAAGATCTAATTAAATTTCATTCTGTGATTCCAATATGCTGTTTACACACACAGTGTATATTTTTTCTTCCTCTTTTGGCCATGAACATAAGCAATATACCATATAATTCTCTTCCTCCATAATGTGCCTGGATTTTATGCTGGTAAAGTAACATCTTAGCCTACTGTAGCTTGTTACAGTCCACTATAGAATTTTTATAGTATGTTGTAGTCTGGGTTGGAGACCATCCAACCAAGCAGTCTGCTTCCTTTTAAAAAATAACATAAAACACAGCATTTTTCATAATGTGTATAAAGCCATGCAGAAATCCAAGCACGGAAAACAAAAAGAGCATGGCCAACACCAAGCACTTAGCAGTCCTGTCCTAGGCCACAAAATCACAAGTTTGCCTTACAAATCTTGAGATTTCAAAGAAACGTAATTTTGGGTTTCCTCTATTTGCCCTTCTTCCTTTTAAAACTTTTTGGTTGTTTTTAAGCTGTTCTGTACAATCACAAAAGTTGTCAATTTACCTTCAGCTTTAAAGAATGCTGAAACTATCATATAATTACAGGATATGAGGAACCAGAGATTTGAAAAACAACTGTAACAAAATCTATGGTAAAACTGCAAAAGTTGGTGCCACTGCAGGCTGAAATCCATGCCTGGAATAGAACTGACACATCCTCATCCCTTTTAACCCTCTCTGGGATGCTCAGAAAACTAAGCAGGAGCTAAGACTGCCCTAAACACATGCAGCAGCTGCTTGTCTCTACTTTGCTTTGAAAATTCCATATTTTCAGCTATTTGACAGGTTTTCTGCTACCAAACCAAACAAGATTCCAGGCTGGAAAGGGTATTTCAAAATAATATGAAATGTTTAGTTCAACCTAAAATATAATTTCCTTTAGCAGAGTTTTGAATATATTTTTCCCAAGGAAACACCGAAAAGACGGCATTATTGATCAATCCACAGCAGGCACTGCTTCCCCCTGGTTGTTCTGCACAACTCTTAGTCAGGAAGGTGCCGTTCTCACTGCTCTTGTGATGCAAATCCATGTGTTGGTTCAGCTTCCATGGAGAGACATCCATGCCCTTCCTTAAGGACGGGCAACAGTCTGGTGTCACTGAGTGCTTGACCAAACCCACATGTGGCTGGGGCTCACCCAGGGATCAGAACTACACAAAGGGATCTGGTGCTGTTGTGGTTTTATACACAAGAGTCACACAGAGTTCCCACACCTCTACAGGACATTTCTTCATTACTGTGTTTGTTAAAGGGTGAAAGAGGCACCATACCCTGTGCAGTGGTACAGAAGTGGCTCCTGCAGAATCCCACCTTGGGAAGGGCTGGGCTGCATTCCCATCCTCCACCTGCACCCAGATCCTTAAAGTTTACAAGATGGGCCTGCTCGGACTTCCCTGGTAAGACAAAAGCATTTCATTGTAGTCAGCAGGGCCAGACAAACAAGCATGAAATGACAGGCCATCTGTCTTCTGCAGCTGAGCCTCAGGCAGGACTCAAAGGCCTTGCAGTAACAACTCGGGTGCCAAGTACCACTCCTTGGCTCTGCCCTATGCCTGGAGTCAGCACCAAATCCCAAGCAGAGCAGGGCTCACTGCTCACTGCTCCAGGCTGTTCTGTTTCCTGAGACACTCATGATCTGCTCAGAAGTGGCCTTGGTGAGCCTTCACCAAAGCATCCAAAACACAGTTGCAGACTGGGGAGCTGGGAACCAATTTTACCATCCAGGGCCAAATGCTCAAGGCTCAGTCATGTAAATGATGTGCACAAGGAGCTATTCTTCACACGAGCAGCCCCACAGCTCAGGCAGGAGTGCCTGACTCCATGCACGGATCCATTTACAGATGATTTGTTCCGAAGTACATTAATTAGAGGGCATCTTTCACTGAGGCATTGGTTGCCAGTAGAAGGACTGTGAGCAGCAGATCTATTCTCAGTGTTGACATGTAAGGGTAGCATCACTTCAGCAGTGATAGGAAGGTGTTGAAGGGATAAAGCCCACCCCCCCAGTAACTCCAGCCCTGGACACAGCAGGCCATGAGCCAGCCAGGCACTGATTTGCTCTGTTCCACAGCCCCAGCATCAACACTGAGCCTGTGGGATTGCAAAAAACCTCACTCTGTGCTTGGCATGTTCATAAGGTAAAAGGCAAAGCTTATGTGAAAGCTAATGAACAAAAAGCAGTTGGGGAAAGACGCAGGCTCAGATCCATTTTAGATGCCCAGTTAGATGCCTTAGGTTTTAACTTTTATATTTTTCAAATCCTGTAGTGCTTAGTGTGTAACTCTGAAGTTTCTTGTAGCCTGTTAATTTCTGCTCTCTCGTGCTAGGTAGACATAACAAAGCCTCTTCCGGCCTGCTCTCCAGGGACACCCAGACTGTCCTAGGCCCAAAAACTATAAACCAAAGAGCCTCTAAGGGGGGCAAGGGGAGGGGAACTTACATCATTAAACTGAATCTTTAACTGGAGAATTAACCCTGATATGCAAATGAACCAAACCTATAAAAGTGTGAAGAACTCGTGACCTGTCGTCCATCTTGGGGTCCATCTTGGCAGTAGCCTCTGGCTCCCCAGGGGTACCTTTGAAGGTCTTTCAAATAAATACCTACCTTTATTCCCTTACTCCTGTCTAGTCTCTGTTTCTAGGAGGCCGGATAAGGCATCAAGTTCCTACTGAAAAATCACCTGGAGTTTGAAGGATACACAATGAACTGCAAACTCAGGGCCTCGCTGCTGCTGTGGAGTGGCTCACATTGACCTCCCCGAGATCACACAGGGGGGGCAGAAATGCAGGGAAAATCAGGCCTGCTCTGTCACCCTCTCCATCAAAGTGCACAGGTGTGACCCAGACAGGCTCACCTTGGTGAGACAGAGGCAGGGTTGGAATGTAGCAGCATTAATGGCCCAGCTCCCATGTCCACAGCCATCACAAGAGACCTCCTTGGTCCCATGGGACATTGTGCCCTGTTCCCATCAGCCTTTTGCTGACAAAGGCCTTTTGCTCCAGGAGAAAAAAAGAAATAAAAAAGTAGCATGGTTCTCTGTGAAATTCCATTGTTCCTTAAATGTCCCCTTACATCTACCTCAGGCCACGCTGTGAGTCAGTTTGACACATACAAGGGCTGTTTTGCAAGGCAGAGTTACGTGTGCCCAGATGTGATCAATAACACAGAGCAAATAACCCTCTCCAACAACTACCCAGTTCCAGCAAGGGCAAATGTCACTCCTGTGCCAGTGGCAAGCCCACAAGCCTTCACAAACACCCACACAGGGCAGGGTCCTCAGAGATCGCAGGACTGGAGAGAAAAGGGCCTTGTGAATGTCATCCTAATGCCACGTCCCCTAGCAGTGAGGGTCCTATGCAAGAATGATTTTTGTCCTGGAAAATGAATCAAATTCTGCCCAACTTTTAGGCCAAAGCAGCTCCCATGTCCACAGTGAGCTATGAAGCTCCAGGAGTTGTCCTAATATCTACCTGTGCTCACAGGGCACTCACGAAGTCATGACATTGATTTGTACATGGTCACTAAATAGCATGGGAAGGTTGTGGGTCTGCTGGCACAGCCTGAGCTCATATATAGGATGGAGAGTGGATAAGAGAACAGACTGGGGTCAATATAAAGTGAAGAACTGTTCAGGAATGTCTTGCTGAAATAGCCTCTGAACTCTGTGAAGACTTTGCAAGCTGCACTGTAAACAGCTTTCTATTAGGTTTTGGCCCTCAGCTTGTAAGGGCAAACCCACAATTAAAACAAGCTGCAAAACCAGGGAAAATAGCAGCACAGAGTGCCACAAATCCCCTGAGAAGAGAAATTCTTCATCCAGTGTCCGGGCAAACACTCAGTGCAGATGTAATGGCAGAGGTTTCTGTAGCCTCTTCTGCAAGGTTTCCCCCTGGGTGTCCCAGCACAGGAGGGCAGCTCTCCGTGGGAGCCAGTCACAGGGCAGGCTGGGGACAGCCTCCGGATCTGCCCTGGGGACAGGCAGGAAGGTGCCTTCCAGATCAACACTTGTTTCTATAAACTCCTCCTGTGCTGCATGAGCCATGCCCAGGTCCCCACCGAGAGTGGGTGTCTTCAGGCCAAGGCTCAGATCTGAATGGGGCAGATGAGACAAGATGTTCAACTTGTATCCTTGTAACCTCTGCTCTAAACAAAGGGGTAAAGCCATTAAGTAAGACAAAAGCAAATAAAAAATCTGGATGGTGAAAGAGCCCATGTGTGTGGAAAACACGGTATTGACCCAATAGGGCAGGGAGCAAAAATTGCTGCTAAGAATCATAGCTTAGGACAGCATGGATTGTTCTGAACCTTAGCAACGTATCTAGACTCCTGTGTCACAAAATCTCCTTTTCTCAAGGCAGCACCCAGCAATCTGAGCAGCAGGTTGTCCAGGGGCACCGGGTGTGAGGATGGCAGGAGAAAACCCTCCCTGTGGAGGAGCCAAATGCTCCAGGAGCACTTATCCATAGCAGAAGGTGAGCTACAGCACTCTCCACAAAGAGCTCTCTAGCTAACTGAGCAAGCCAAGGCTTTTCTGGAAGGAAAACAAATATATTTGCAGACAGGCTAAAACAATAAAGGAAAATTTAAAAGGCTGAACAAAGGGACTGGAAAGTCAGTGACAGAAGTTAAAATCTCAGTAGCAGCTGCCTGTAAGCTGGCAGTGGCAGCTGTGCACCAGCCAGGACTCGCTGCCTCCTCTTCACCTGCCCTGCCAGGGAAAGAGGAGGTGCAGCACGAGGCTCCAGAAATTCAAAAAATGCTTTATACAGCACTAAATTATCAAAGCCAGAATCTGCATCTAGCATTCAAAAAATGGAGCAGAGCTGAAGCCATGCAGTCTCCTTGGGGAGGAGCCAAACGCCAGGGAAAGACGGAGCTGTCGGGGTCTGAGCCGAGAGGAGACGCATGAGGGGGACCTGGGGACAACAGGAAGTGGCTGCTAAGGCACCCGTGAGCAAGCAGGGAGCGGGGAGCCCTGTCCCGCCCCTGGGAAGCAGGAAAGGTTAGACAGCTTCATTACAGACCTTTTCCAAACAGAAGGGTAAAGACTTTATTCCTCCTGTGGTTCAACTATTTGAATCAGCTGTAAGGCTGCAGACCTACAGGATGGGAATGTAAAATCCTGAATCCCTTGTGAGACCTTGTTGTCACCTTGAGGCAATGGCTGGTGATGTGAGCATTGAAGATGGACACTCAGCAGGGAAATTCCCAGTGCTCCATTGTGCTTTGATACCCAAACCTGCAGAATGAAGGAATTAGTCACCAAGAATATGGCACAGCAAAACACATTTTCCCAGAAGAAATCTGTCTACAAGTGGCCATTTTCTCCAACACAAATCACAAGCCTTTGGCAGATATTTAAGGATGATTTTACTGAGATCTTTAGCTTCTAGGAAAATTAGGATGTGTCTAAATTCATTTATATTTCCTGCTTCTAAGCCTAACTGTAAAGATGTGCTTCTATCCCTGCATTGCCTTTAATGGCACAAGAGAGGGGTTTCCTCACAGCATTCACAGACAAAACCCTCCAAAGCACCATTAATGGAGCTGCTTTCCATGGCTTTGGAGAAGCTGGAGGGAGGTGGGTGCCTGGCCTCTGTGAGTGGAGTGAGCAGCCCCAGAACGCTTGCCTCTAGATGCAATTACTTAATGCAGGAACCTGCCTAAATCCTGGTCTAACTGCTAAAGTGATGTTAATTATTGTGTTGATATTCTGTTCTCCCTGACTATCGCAGTTGGAACTGCTGCCTGTTCCATTGCTGCCTGTTCTCTTCCATTGCCGTAGAACTGCTCAAGATGCTTCAGCTAAGGCAGAGGTTGGTGTGATTAATCCAGACTGCCTCTTTTCACACACTGTGGGGCACATTTGTGGGGGTAAAATCCAGAGTCATTCCTTTGACGTGACACATTTCACAGGTACAACTGAAAACTACTGGCTTATTTCAACAGGAAAAAATTGATTCTGGATTTACAGCAATGAGACTAAAAGGAAAGTTAGAATTTGCCTATCTTTGACAATTAATTGGGAGGAATACAAGGTGTGAATTTAAAGCACAGTAGTTATTGTTCCTCAAAGATACTCTATGTTCTGGAATAAAACAGTAGGATTTAGGAATGAATGTTCCAGAGTAGTATTGTGCTATTTTGGAACTCTGCAGTAACGAGCCTAGCAGTGAAGATTTAGCAAGATGGCCATTTTATGCTTCACCTTCTGGGCATCAGAGAAACTCCCTTTCGTCTTATTTTTTCAAATCCAGTTGACTCTCTCTCCTGAACAGAGCTTTGTTTATAAATGCAGTGGGAAATTCTGCAAGGCTTCCTTTCAGCATTAGCTTTTATTGCTAAACTCTTGATTTATTTAAAGTGGAAAAAAATAATCACACGGCAAAGAAAACCAAGCATTTGTAGGAGTATGGCAATGTTTTCCATACATGCTTTCTCCATGAGTCAGGGTCCATCCTGTGCACTGACACATCCTGCAGACTTGCTCCGACTCGTGGGGCAAAGCCATGGGTGTGCACAGCACAGGGAGACACTCAGAGAAAACAGAAAAAAGAAAGGGAAAACTCTGCATCCCAGGAACTGCCATAGGACACACTGCTCCCCAGGCATTTTTTCCCAGGATATCAGTGTGCTGGCTGTTCACTTTGCTCCACACTATAAAAACTGTGGAGGTGCTAGAAAGCAGCTCCGTGGTGATGGGCTCAGGACATTTGGAGGAGCTCTGACAGCCCTGAGAGGCTGCAGTTACAATAAATATCCCTGTGCATCTCACAGCTTCTGCTGAAACTGGGAAACTCAGGCTTGTCTAAGCCTGAGGAGGGATTCCAACTGAGGTTGTGCATTCAGAGCACATGGCTGTTCCCACAAAACACCACACCTGGACACATTTATCCTGGAATAAAATGTGACTTGATACTACCCACTTTACTCCCTTGGAGAGTTCAGTTGCATTGGCTTTAAAAGCCGATTAGGATAACACAGAACAATGCTCTATTTATTCCACAATGAGTTGTGCAGGAATACAGATGACGGAATGAGTCCATCCCTAAAATTCAACCTAGAAAAGCACACATGGAATTGCATATATTAATAACCAGTATGTATCATTTCAGCGCTCAGAGGACCAAATGGCCTCCTGATTTGGACAACTCAGGTGACTATCTGTCAGCAAGGTTTCCTCCCCCAAAATATTGTTATCTAATCTGAAAGCTAGGCAGATATTTCAGTGGCTTGGACTGTGATTTATAGCACGGTGTATCAGTCCAAAGCTCCTAAATGATCTTAATTAAACTCTGAGGGTGAAAAATTAATCACCATAGTTATTTTATTATGCATGACCAGTAAAAAAATTACTTCAAATATACATAATGTCTAACAGAAAATTATTTAGTAAGTCACATTGAGACTCAGATTATTACTAATTATTTTTGTCCTTTTATCATTGGGGAGGAACAGGCAACATTTTGGCACTAAGTTTCTGGACAGTGAAAGGGAAAGGGCTGCTTTGGTATTTCTACCTTCTCCCACAGGTGGCCAGGCTCTGTACCTGCTTCAGTCCACCGCAGTAATGCCCAGTGCCTGCTCCTCTCCCCAGAAACATGTCTTTATCAGCACTGTGTCTCCAAAAATACTTTTCCCAGCAATACATAAAATCCACTGTATGCCACTAATTAATCTCCAAGCCATCCCTGCATGGAAATGATTTGTTCTTGGTGCTGAGCAGGACTATGTGCAGATTTTTCAAACAGGTAGAACATGATGGGACAGGAGCTCCCCTGAAGATCCCTGCCCTGCAGGTGCTCCTGAACAAGCCTCACTTTGTGTCACCATCACATGCACAGGACTCAACTTTACCGTTGCCATCCGCTCCCTTTGGGATGTCTCTGACACAAACTCTGCCTGGAACTGCTGGATGAAGCTGCTTTCACCCCTTGGGTCCCTACAAGGCCCCTGGGCGACAAACTGAGCCTCAAAGCAGCAGGTTGGTATCAGCCAAGCCCCTACCCTGCTGCTGGGGTGAAATAAACTCTCTCCACTCTCTGTGTGTTGTCTTGACTACTGTCTGAAGGGAAAGTTATCCAGGACATCCTCACAGATCTCTGTGACCTCCTCAACTCTTTGCAGCATCTGAGTCACTGAAGAACCAGGCTCTTCCTCCAAGGAGATGAACAAACTCCTCCTTGAGGTCCTGCCTGCACCTAAGAGAAGTCAGGGAGAGACACAGCCGTGAAAGGTCGCCTCAGAAACCTCCTCCAGTCCTTCCCCCACGCTCCATCCACAGTTTTTTCCCAAGATGCTCCCTGGATGGCTCTGCCAGGAGCAGGCAGTCTGCTGAGCTGGCCACCTGCATGCAGTGGGGGCCATAAATCACAGTGCGGAACATGCCATGCCACGCGCTGAGAACGGGAGAACATATTGACAGGGCTGTCCACATACCAATGCATCAACCCCAAAGAGAGCCCCCAAGGTAAAGACAACCTGCTTTATCAAATTATCACTTTAATGAGCCAAGATTGCAAATAATAGACGATTGTGTGGGCTAATGGCTTGGTACATAACCAGGTAAAATAGAATATGGACTGGCACGAACTCTGCAAAACACAGTAGACTATTTACACTGATATTCCTTAAGAATACTAATAAGTAATGTTGAAATGGAGAAAGTATTCCAAAAATCAGCTTCACAAGGAAGTCAAGGAGCACCTGGCAAACTATTATGTGCTGCATTGCATTTGCAAGCTAATCTGGAAAATTATTACACCATGAGAGTCCCTACTATGAGTTTCGTCATCTGCAAGAAATCATTGGCCCATGATAATATCAGCCAGAGATCAGCCTGGATGCTCCTTTGTAGCCCTGCTGAAGTGGCTCCCAGACCATGTGGTGTAACATCGCTCTTCACTCCTGACACAGAAACCACGGGGGAGGACTGAGCTGCTGTGCCACCCTGAGCTCCACTGACACACACAGCAGACACCCCCAACTCTCAGAAAAGGAAACTGAGGCAGAGATCGAGTCACAAAAGAGGTCAGAGATCATGTACAGGGACAGTAGCTTGGAGATTCCAGATTTTCTGGCCATCTACAACCTCACCACAGGATCACCACACAGAGGAAGTTTCATTTAAAAGTGCTATTCCTACTGGTCTCTAAGTCATCAAGGTGACAGCATGTCCTGACACTGCCAGAGCCACCCTGCCAACCTCCCCTGCAGCACTTCCAGGCTTTGCTAAGTAGAACGGGAAGTGGGAGTGTAACGCCATGGAGTAACTTAGACACAATTAAACCCCCTCGTTTGGTAGCCCCAAAAGATATGCCCCACCTCACAACATGTGTGCCTATGCCAAAGTGCCACTGGATGAAGACTCAATGGATGCCAAGGCTACACTGGACCTGTCCCAGAGGAGGGATGTTGTTAGTCAGCGCAGTATATATTTATACACCAGTCTTCAGGGAACAGCAATGCTCACTTGTCCTCAGATCTTTGTATGCCTGGGGAGAGGTTTCCAGTTACACAAATTTATTGCAGGGTGACACTCAGAGATCTGATTTCTTGAGAGAGATAATGAAGTCCAGGACTTTCTGGCAAGGAGCAGAAATGTCAGTGTGACAAGCTGATCGCTTACTATACCATAACTTAATACATCCTGTGCGTGTTTGGGAGGATGTTTTTGATGAACTGGCAACCCAAATTAGCAAGGAATTTTTAGCATGTGCCTGGTCTTCTCATACGTCAGGTATCAAGATTCACCTTGAATGGGAAGATCATTCCCTGAACTTGCCATGCTAGAGCAAATGACTCCATTTGCTCTAGCATGGCAATTTATGACTCCAAGGTGCTTCGTGGGGTGAGTGGAGAGGGGAATGTCCACAATTATTCAGGGAAAGCAGATGCTATCAGACAAGGCTGTACCACTGGCTCCTCTGAGCAGGGCAGCAGAGACAGCTCCCAGCATTGCCTCTTGGTGACCTGGACAAAAAAAGGACAGCAATATCCTATTTTCCAAACAGAAGAGGACAGTTTGGGAGTGATTTGGAATGCTGCCTGATCCCAGACAGTTAACTAAGTCCCTTTTTTGTAAATTCATGTAAGAGAAGGAAGCCAGGTTGATGATGTTTTGCTTCCAGTGAAACCAAGGACTCTGCAGGAGCATTGCAATAATGGAATTAAATACTGCAATGGTGGACTTAAATATTTCAGTGGTGGATCACAGAGGGAAGAAGCAGGGTGACTGACAGGAGTGTGGGCAGTATATAATTCAAACTGCAGAGGAGGAGAACAGGTTTAGGCCTACAGCTTTATCTCACTGCAGTCAGATCCTGTTTACTACACTGACAAACACAACAGCTCAAGAAGTGAAACTGTTTACTTGTAGTAAACTGCTGATGCTCACAGCTTTTGCTCCATGTGCCTCTCGTGTTGCTTTCCCATCCTTCCAAATATAGCCTTCTGTGGCAGGCAAGATCTGGAAGGCTTTTAAGCAGGAGTCTCTTCCCAAAGGGCACTGTGCAGTGCAGTTTGGCCTTTACATATCACTGGCACTCAGGATATAGAAAGAAATTATCTTTCTGGAGAATAGACAGGAATCCATACAAACTCAGAAACAGGGAGATTAATTGCTAGGAATAATATTACCAAATCTGTACTCCATGCACTGTGCATGCTTGTGCAGGGTGTTTATGTGTGCCTATGTGTGTATCTTTACAGAGTAGGCTGAGTAGGTGTATGTACATAAAATCTGCCCAGAATGTCACAACTTAAACTAACTGGGTGGAGGGCAAAGAAGGCTGTGGGCAGGGAACAGAAGGATGTATCCATTTATTCTATGAACTGGATGAATTATTAGTCCAGAGAATTCCCACTGATGTGCCTGCCCAACCCATGAATTCAGCTCCTGATCCTTGTGGTAGTCATGGAAAGCCCAAAAACATCTTTTCCTCTTTCTCCTCCCTATGCTAGCTGGATTCAGATCTAGAGCTTCTATAGAAAAGGAAGAAAAAGAATCTCCAAGATCCAGAAAGAGTAGGGACCTGAAGACAGAAAAGGATGGACATGACATTAAAACCACCCAGCAATTTACCCTTTTCTGGGTTCAGAAAAGGTACCCAGGTACTGCCAGGGCCCATGAGGCTGCCCATGGACTGAATATGCTTTGAGAAAAGCAGCTGAACCAGGAGACATCGAGGTCACAATAAAAGGTCCACCCTGGTCCTTTATTTCTTCTGTTGATAATATTGTAAACAGCCTCACTAAGTTATAAAGTGGAAAAATGCCCAAGGCATCCTAGTGATGAACTACATTGCTGTAGGTGGTAACTAAACTGTAAATAAAGCTGTAACTCTTTGGACCTAGCCCACAACAATGTTTTTTCCTCACATTTTCATGAAATTCAGGCTTGATACAGAGCAGGGAGAACGCACTGACCCTAAAACCTCCCAGGGCAGACTTACATGGAAGACCAAGTTGATTCCAGGAACACAAGTAACTGACTTCTCCTTTTTAGAAAAAGTTATTTGTGCTCTGTGAAGCTCCAGTGTATAAAATGTATATGAGCAGATATGTTAAAAAAAAAAAAAAGGGGGAAAAATTTTTAAAAAGTAGAAAACCAACCAAAAACCAAGCAAAGTCTTTGACATCAGCTGAAAAAAGCACATGTGAGATGACAGCCCTCTGGGCCTAGGGCTTTTAATTGCTCTCCATATAGATCTTACTGCAGATGAGTTGATTTTGTTTAGGAGTTAGCTCCTGAGCCCACACCTCCCAGATTACTGGGTTCTCCAGGAACCTTCCAAACACCAAAAACTTTTACAGGGAAAGCACCAAATCACCTACTTTGCAAGGGAGAGCTGAGGATAACGGGACTGATATAAAGCTGGATCTACTTTCCTGCTCTCACTGACAATCTGGGCTTTCTCGTGTCAAATCTTTCTCTTGTTTTATTTCCCAAAGCAGTACTGTCAGGCCAGCCCATCTGGTGGGCAAAGCCGAGCCTGGGCCCTTACCTGGGGAAGGAACAGTGAAAGTCACAGCTGCACTCAAAAGTCAGGTAACAGGAAGAGGTCCTGAGCTTAGGAAAGAATTTGCTTTTGAGTTTTAAACAACAACAATGTTAGTATGGATACCATTTTGGCATTTCTAAGAGCTAGCAAAAACCCCTGCGAATAATGAGGTTTGAAATGATGATTCCTGAAATGAACCATTTTTCTCTGGTCCATATTGCAAATCCATACTTCTCTAGCCTGTGCCACACAGCAGAGCAGTGCAGTGCAGTGCCACGGGACAAGTTACCAGATGTCCTGCTGACCACGAACATTCCTATGTTCTATGTGAGCAAACCCCTCAGCAGAATGCCAGCAGTACACAAACTTGCACCTGAAAGACATACAGGTGTTTAGATCTCCTAATCTGAGCTCCAAATCTCATTCAGAGCCATCTTTGGTTCCTTGTGCCTCTTTTGATCTAATCCTTGTCCTGACTTGTGTTGGTGATAATGCCACTGGCAACAGGCAAAGTCAGGAATATAAGAACAAAAGAACATAGAACAGAGAGAGACCATCCAGGCCATAAAGCCCAACATCATGAAAAACTCATGAGCCTGGAAACTCACCTGAATCTCTTACTTTGTCAAATAAAAGTTTTTACATCACCCTGTAAACAAACTGGTACAGATATTTTCATTTTGGTCTGTGAAACACCATTTGGATGGTATTTTATGTCAGGAAAAGAAATTAATATCAATGACATCAAAATTATTTCGCTTATTTTCATTTTTCAGATTAACAGGAAACTATGTTATTGCTAAAGAATTAGTTGACTGGGTTGATGCTGATTTAAGCTGGTGAGTATTGGAGTAGCTGACATCACAAGCCAAGCTTGAGATGATCTATTCTGCTCCTGAGAGCTCCACTGATTTCCCTGGCCTTGCACAATGGCCCAGCTTGGGTGGATCAGTCACACTCCAGACATTACAAGTGGAGAGACAGCACTTAACTGCCCTGCACATGTCTGCTCATCAGGGCAGCAAACAACAGAAATTCTGGCACTGATTGTCCAAGGGAAGATGAAATAAGAAAGGACCTACTCTCTCTCATCACTGTGAGACTCAAGGTGTTATAGAGACAGATACCAGACATAGATACCAGTAAAGCTGACAGAAAAAGCAACACCTGGTACTACTTACCGGGAACCCTGTTTTTTTCAGTAGCACCACACATAAAATCCCATCAAAATTAAAAGCAGAATTCCCACTGTCTGGCCTAAGGATCAGGCCCATTATATATTGTAAAAAGTTAGATCAGCAGCTTGCGAAGTCTGTAAGGGTTTTTATGATGCTGCCTAATTAATTCAGAAGCAAATAGATTATTTCTCAGGAGGTGAAAAGCAGGAATTATTTAAAAGCTGCCTTTAGGCAAACTACCAGGGAATAAGAAAAATGTAACTACTGGTTATGTCAGATTTCACTTTCCAGATCAAATTCATTGTGTCAGCTCCTTTTCTTTGTTGTGATTCTTTAAAGATGTAACAAGAGCTCTGTGTGCATAGGAAAATAAGGTGCTTCACCAAGCAATGCAGCATCTTACTGTACTTTTCCCCACCTGATTAATATCTTCCAAATGGGAGTCTGTGAGGGAGGGCAAGAAACCAAAAGACAGAGGTGCTTTCCCCTCTTCTCCAGGCTGCCTCTTCAAGGGACAGGAGACCTTTCACACATTGAATTGTGCAATGCAAGGGATATTATGGATTAATTATTTAAGTGTTGCATGACTGTAACCCCTTTATATTAACTTCTGCATAAACAAATAATAAAGGAATTCTTATCCAGAGGTCTTGTCTTCTAAATATGTAAATACAGGTTTGAGGGGATAGCAGAGCTGCAGATAAAGTCCCACAGCAGGTCAGGGACAGGGCTAGGACTAGCCACAGTCCCCTGTTTTTCCCTGCCAGCACAGGCTGCCTCCAGATTTGCAGTTGCTGTAGTTTGGCACAGATCTGCTGAGGCAACGGAAACTACACCTGCCCACACCAGGTCTGGCTTTGGCAACTGTTTTTAGGAATTATGGCTGGAACACCAGAAGACCAAAAAGGCACCAAATACCCAAGTGCTATGGGAAGTCAATAAACTCAGCTTCCATTATCCCCTCTGAAACAACCCAGCTGAGATGGAAAGTGATAGGAGAGCTACAGATATATCATGCATTGGTAACTTAGAAAAGCTTACTTAGTGTAAGCTCTGTGTGTAAGAGGTTTGTGCTGCTTAATCTCATCTAAGCCTGCTAAGACACTACTTTTTAATTCAAGATTTGACAAGGGAGGGTGTTAAGCCCTGTCCTGCACAAAGAAGCAAACGGTGTAAGGACCCTGTGAAAAGCACAGGAAGTCCAGTGTGAGGCCAAACTCAGCTTTGTGGCAATCCCAGGCCTGTGGACGGGCAGGAGGGAGGATTGGCAAGCACAGCATAGCCTGGATGGATCCTGCTGGAATCAGTGGAGGTGCTGCAGCTGAGGGAAGGAGGTGGCTGCCCAGGGTATCCCCCAAAAAGCTGCTGCATGTTAACTCCAACAGCTGCACAAACAAAACACAATTTCAGGCATGAAGAAGCCAGATGACCAACCAGAGAAAAAGCATCTGGACAAAAGTCTTTTCTACTTTTCAATATTTTTCCTGCTTTGCCGCAGTAGTGATGCAGAGGCTCTCCAAAACTGATTCTCGCCGCGTTGCCTGGAGGACGTGGGAATCATTCCTGTGCAACAGGATGAGCAAAGACCTCTGCATTATTCACTCCCACTACACTATCAGCCTTGTTGGTTCTCTGCACACACAGTATGGATTTCACCCACAGCAATCAAAGCCCAGCTTCTGGAAGCCTGTAGGCTGGAATAAGGTGTGTCTTTGCAGCAGCTCCTGGCTTCACTGCTGCTCCCTGGCCATGGTCTGCCTTTACAGGGAAGCTGCTGCTTAGCTGGTTTTCCTTTTGGGATAGGGGGTGTTACATGGGAATTTTGAAGACCCTTAAATATTTGAACTTGGGCTTAGCCAGTGAGATTCAGAAAGCATCAATGTCTGAGAAGGCTAGCTCACCCTCCTATTTTTCTGGGATGCCCTCCAGATACCTGAGGACTGTAAAGCAGAGAAAAGAGGAGAGTCAATAATTTACGCTTTTACAGGACTAAATTCAGATAAGCCTGTGCAAACCAAGCCAGCCACGCTCTCTGCTGGGGCTTAGATGCTTCAGTCCTTAAATATTTTGTCTGATGGCTCCTTTGAATTCTAAAGGCAAATTAAGAAGCTTGCTGTTTTAAGAGGTTTTGTAAATCTCCTTCCTTTAATTCTCCTCATGTACTCTGCCTGGGTGTGTTCTCATTACAACTAGGAAAGACCTGAAGATCTTGTTTCCAGGTTCTTCAGTGTGGGGCAGATATTTGAATTCAAGTCATAAGAATGTGAACACAAAAGAACAAATGTTGAAGAATTTCCTCACTCACCAACTTTCCCTAGTCCTGACTTAGACCTTGGTGACTCTACTGGTCATTTCTATATTTTTTCACAACTACAGAGCCAAAACCATATTTGATGTGAATGTGCTGAAGAGGAGACTTTTACATTTCTTCAAAGAGTTGTATTTACTTGAATACAGTTGCTGTTTGGGTCTTAGATAGCCTTGAATAAAATAAAAGACTGATCTAACACCTGTGGAGTCAATAGGAATAAATTCTGACTACGGTGGAGTTTTGATCTCAAGTCTGTACAGCAAAGCAGGAACTGTGGCAATAAAAGTGAGAGCTACACTTCAGTCAGAAATGGCCAGCAACAAAGGACTAAATCCTGTTGTGCAATTCACTGACCTCTCAAGAATGTCTAAGAGACAAAATTCCTTTGCAAATATCACATAGGTGAAATGCTGTGCAGAACAGGGCAAGTCACTTTTTATGTGTCCCAGGAAGTCTGGGGTAGGATGGGGAGACAGAGGAATAAAGAACATCATTGGGCCAGGCAGCTTCCAGTTCTTCTCTTTTCAAAAGAAGACAGAGGGGAAAAAAGAACAAAAAAAGGGGGAAAAAAGGAACAAACCTTTGTCTGCTGAGAGGAGACCCTCATTTAGTTATTATTGTGGGAGCCTTGCAGTAGTCTAAAGGAGATTCAGATGAGGACATCTACTTACAACTATTTTCTAGCCTTTGTACTGTTCACAGCAAACTAATGCAAGCAAGGACTCATTTCTATTAGTCAAGAAAGTGTTTATGTTGGCAGAAAATGTATCTTCAAAGCCTCCTAATGCAGCATTACAAAAGACAACAGTAAGTCACCCAAACTGGAGATCAAGCCTGTTTACTTTGATGAAAGAAATAGTCTAAGGTACCAAAGGATGCAGCAACAGCTGACAGGCCAAACGCTGAGTCCAATCCTGCAAATGCTTCCTCTTCTGAGGCCAAAAATCTAAATAGCACAAATGATGGGAATATGCACAGCAGCTCTGTTATTTCTAGCTGTAGTTAGGAATAAAACCAATCAGGCCATTTGTCAAGGTGCAGCCATGCAAAACACAGTGGCTTTATCTTAAATGACACAGATAAGAAACATTTCCACTGAAGTTTTTTGGTTGCTTTAGCCACATACTGGCAGTCACACTTGCTAAGCAGAAAATGGTTGGGTTTTAATAAGCTCTCCTGGGACTGCTGGACAGCAGGAACACTTCAAGACAGTTTATTACTATTTTCTCACTCTCAGTCTCCCTTGGGTGACTTCTGGATTATCCATGCCAGGACAGAGACACTTGGGCTGCCTCCAGGCAGGACAGCTCGCTTCAGCAGAGCCTCTTCCTTTGTGTGAATGTGACCGTGCTGCTCTCAGCAGGCAGCCAGAGCGTCTCTGTCCCACATTCCTGACACTGGGACACCATTCCCATGCCGGGATGTGCACGGCACAGACATCCAGGCACGTTGCACGGAGCCAGCTTGAATAGGAATTGCCGGCATCGAGCCAGAGCTAAAAAGGCTGGCGAGACCTGAGCTGACTCCTGCAGTCATGAGTGCAGAGAGCCAGGTCAGGAGCAGCGCTGTACCCTCGCCTGGAGCCAGGAGTGCTGGGAAACAGGGCACAAAGAGGAGCTTAGATCCAGCCGAGTTTATCAGCACCAGCCACCCTTCTGCCATGCAGACCTGCCTGGCTATTTTAGATTACTCTTCCCAGTGCTCATATCATCTAATTTCTCTCTTTACCTGAACCATCCTGGCCTCTAGCATGCAATGGTGAGCTGAGAGTGTTAGAAATCAATTGGTAACAAAATTAAAACACTCCAGTGATTTACAGCCAATATGCAGTGCAATAGTTTTCAGCCAGATGGTCAGGCTATCACAACCATCTAGTCTGAGCTCCTGATTAATGTGGGTCACAGAATTTCCTGCAGCCTGTTGGCAGGTTTAGCTCCAAGCATTATTAGTAAACACGACAACAGCGTGGTTCTCCATCACACCTGTGGTGGCTTGAGCAGGGCAGTAGAGCAGGATGGGTCTTTTTAGGTAGACAGCATTGCTGTCTGCAAGATTCAGATAGGTGCAGGAGGCTCCAGAGCACTGGCAGGTGCTGGGAGCTGTAGAAGGCTCTGAGAGCTGGGGCTGGGCTCCTGCAGCTCCTGTTGGCAGGGGCAGGAGTCACAGAGTCCTGCCCCCAGTTGTAATGAAATCAAGTGGAGTTTTGCTTAAGTAAGGGCTGAGTTAGTCATGAGTCAGGATTCATGGACTTGGCCCAAAATACACATACATTTAAAAATAATTGCCTTGAGTGCTTGGATAAGTTTTCAGCAACACTGGGGAGATGTGAATAATTTTGGTCCAGTAGGAAGATCAAAGAATGCTGCAAATATCCCTGTTACCCAGCCTCATGGGCACTGTCCAGCCCAGCCACAAGAGCTCTTTGCTTCCCAGGGTAAGAACCTCAATCCACGGGTGTCAGAGAGTGAAATCATACCTACTCTTTGATGTATTTATATGGGTGGAGATTCCAGGTCATGCAATGAAATGGAATTATTCACGCCCTTTTGTTCCCAAGGATTAAAGCCTTTATCTTCATATTCTCAGCAGGAATATCATAATGTTTTGGGAAAGGAACCCTAACATCTATACCAGTTGTATGCTACCATTCTTTTAAATATATATGATATGTGGTTAGCCTTCAGGACAGAACGGAGAGGCATAAGAGCAAACAAATGAACTAACAGTACAGAGAGGTGCGTGGCTGTGAACAACCAAGCACAGCCTATCAGTACAGGGCTGATCTTCCTTTCCCTCACTCCCACGGAGCACTCATCACTTGTAATCATATGGGAAAACTGCACCAACCAAATAATGTATTGTTAATATTCCTATGTTGATTCTTTTCTGCCTGTGATATCTTGCCCTAGCTTGAACAGCCCCAGGCACATCTATTACACACATCCAGTGGAGAACCTTATGGTTTGAAGGTAATGAGGAGATCCATGAAAGTGTTTGCCTGCTTGGTACCAAGTTCATACCCTAAATGATGAGCATGACCCCAACACATAAAGTAACTTTAGGAAGAGGAATAATAACACAAGTTAACAGGTATCAGCTGTTTTGTAATAACTGTCTTTTTGCTTTCTCTACTGCCTTACAACTACAAAGTAAGCCAAAGTAGTTTTCCCCTGCCACAAAAAAAAAAAAAAGGGATAGCTGCACTGCTGGGCAAGAGCATGAACAAGGCAATCGTGGTGAAGAACCTGACATGCAGGAACCTGTTACATTGTGGTAACTCACCTGTATTTCAGAGCCCTGAGCACAAACAAGACTCAGAACCCGTGCAGGTCATAAGCTGGGAACAGATAATACCAGGCAGGCAAAGCCGCAGAACCTCAGCACTTCTGTCATGGATCATGCAGGCAAACCCTCGTGCTATGCCCTGACATCGTGCTAAGCCATTTGGCACTGTGGGGATTATTTGCTTTGGTGACATCTTGTGATTTGCCTTGGCAAGTTAGAAGAGGTGTGAAACAGAACAGCTATTATAACTAATTATCATTATTTGCCTTCAGGAGGTGCTGAGAACTTCACTCAGAGTGCTGGGTGGTGTACAGAACACAGCAAGGAACAGGCTGTAAAAGGATGCACAACTGATGAGAGCAATGTCAATTCAGTTTCAAAACATCTTAAATTATGTGCCTTTCAGTCACTCAGCAAATCAGACCTTAACTACACTTTCTACAAGACACTACTACATAGCAGTAATGGAGCACATAATTCCTTTTCATTCCTCAAGTCAGCTCTTATGTGAGCGTCCTGTGTCCACTGGAAAAGAACATGATGCCTAATGCTCGTGGTTTCAAGGCAAAGTGTAAATATGTCAAGGACACCCTGAAGCAAAGACAGCAAATCCCAATTAAAGATTTAAATTTAAAAACCTGTCTCATAACCTCATCATGCTATCTTTCGCTTTGTTTTTTTTCTTTTGGTTGTTGTTTTTTATTTTTTTTAATTTGAGCAAGATGGACACTTGGTAAGGCCCAGAACAAGTAGAGAAACAGCCAACAAGAGCCTGATGAGCAGCTGGGAGTGATGAGGACAGCACAACACGCAGCAGGTGAGCCGCAGTCACTTCACTCATACTCAGCATTTTACAGGCATATCTAAGAGAACTTCAGTAGGGGATTTCATGCTCTGTTCCTTCACTGGACAACAAAATTGCACTCACCTGCCATCAGAGCAGACACTGACTGTGGGCTCAGAAAAACACTTTCACAGAGATCCCAACAAGAGCCTTTTCCTCATCCTGCCATTCCTTGGGTAATCAGTGACCCAGTTGCGACTGTGAGAGGGCCAAGGACTTGCAAAAGACTAAAGCACATGTTTAAGACTGAGCAGAAGAACAGTTTTACTGAAGTTAAGCACATTTATGAGTGATTTCATAGAGTTGGGCTGAACTCTGCAACTGCTCATCGTTCTTGCTGATTGCATCTGCATCAATAAAGGGTGGTTATGACAACAAGGATCAGCTGTGAGTTACATAGAAGGGAAAGGTGAAGAGAAGAGAAATCAAGGAGGAAAGTCAGTTGCTAAGGGAAAACTCAGAGTCTGAAGAAAGATTTTTTGGCTTTTCCAGAAATTACAAAACCTCCCCAGCCCCCAGATGGGAGGGTTCAAGTGAGCTGCCTGTCATAGCTGTGACTCTTGTGTTCATAAAGGTCAGCCTGGCCACAGGAAAACACAGCCACAGCCAAATGCCAGGCATTTGTTTGGCTCCAAGAGTCCCTTGGTGCTTTAAAACTGCAAATGAAACACAGCACAAAGTTGGAGCACACCAGGACTTGAGCTTTTTCCAGCAGCACAGAGATGTGGGAGGCTGGCTGGTGCCAGCAGTGCTTGTGGCTGGCAGAGGTGAGGCCAGGCGTGGGTCTCAGCTCCTCACCTCCTCCCAAGCCATTCCCCAGCCTGCATCCTGCAGCAGCCTTGGGAACATCCATGAAGGCTCAGTGATTCCACAGAGATTCATCTGTGGTAGAGGACAGGAGAAGTTACTGAGCTATGTCACTGGGACAGGATAAGCAGGGCCAGGACTCACAGAACCAGGTTTTGATTTCTGGCCTGCTGGATGATTATGGATGAAAACTCAATTTCCCACTTTGCAAAATGGGATTAATTGTATTGGCCTTTGTAAAGCTCCATCAGACTGAGATAGTCTCATATTTAGAAGAGAGTGCTATGCCTGGCACTTATTTACATGCTTGAAAGCACAACTGGCTTTTTCTGTGTGTGTGTGTTTGTGTGTGTGTGGTGCACTGTATCACAGGGCTGCTGCCTCCAGAAATCACCAGTTAAATGAATCAACACCGTGTGTGTCAGGATCTGAACTATTGCATTTGGTAGTTATTGGAAGGATGACCAGACAGCAACAGGAATTTCTTCTTTGAGGGCAGACAGTCAACAGAGCATCATCCTTTACCAAATGACAGACACAGGGCATCCCAAGCATTCCTCATAGGAAGCTTAAGGCTCTGCTCCAGCCTGTGTGCACTGGGGTGGACACAGCACTGGGCAGGGTGTGGGCAGGGGGGAGAGGTCACCCAGAGACACAGCGTCACAGAGGTCAGACCTGAACCCCTGAGCCCAGGATTTGACCTCATTCCCCATGAGGGCATCCAGGGCATCTGCAGGTGGATGAAGGCACCAAGCAAGTCCCCAGCTCTCACTGTGGTTGATGGCTGCTGGGCATCTCAGTTCATCATGTGTAGGTACTGCACCAGTGAACTGAATACATTTTTCTTCTCTTGGTAGTATTAAAAACTTATTTCTGACTAATTTTTATATATCTCCACCAGCTGCTGTGATCCTTTAGTCACTTCATCCCCTCCTCTAGTCCCAGGGGCCAGGTCCATGAAGCTGAACCATGCACCTCCTGTGCAAGTCAGAGTGCCAAGAGTGCCGACAGCAGGACTGGAAATCACAGGCCAAATGCTCTGCTCTGTGGGGATGCTGGCTGCAGGAAGGAAACAATTTTGATTGTTTCCAGTAATGCAACTATTCCCGACAGCTACAGCCTCAGCATGTGCAAGAGTGGGGGTTAAGATGATCAGCTCTGCGATAAAGCTGGAGATGACCAGATACATTTAAATTCAGCAGGCAGAGGCCCTGCTGTGACTGTCCTGGGATCAGCACCGGGACCAGACCCACATCCCTGAGCTGGAGAGGGATTCCCAAAGTGAGTGGGGCTGGCCATGGCATGCACACCCCTGCTGCCAGCCTTGCTGTTTTCTCCTTCACTGGCCACCTCCGCGGGCACTGGCGCTGGGAGAAGCCACCCCTGCTGGGGAACAGACCGGGCTCGGGATACCACAAGAGGGAGCAAAGTTGCCGGCTGGGCACGGAGGAGAGCGCTCAGACGCACTTGGGGACCCCCGGGCTGGGGTCAGCCCCCTGCCTCTCCTGACACCTCGGGAAGGGCAACACATGGCACTGACATCACGGAACACAATTTCTACCAAAAAGAAAAAATAGAACAGGCACAGGAATGAGCCATGAAAACCCATCAAGTAGCAAAAGCTGGTCAGCATCTCCAGATTTCACAACTATGGACGCGTGTGTATGTATGTATAAAAATATTTACATAAAAACACATACACATCTATAAAAAAATCTTCCATTATCCCTTAAGGCCTTTGATTGTTTTGTTAATTCCCAGGATGTAATCTGTTTTGCATTAAGTGGGATGTTAAGCATCTAATTGTCAAGCGTTGATAAGCCATGGGAAATTTTATTACAAGATAGGCATCAGCTGAATGGAGATAAAACACATCAGACACTGAGGTGCGATTTCCAGGTGAGATCAGTGTACACAGGGGTGAATACCAGAATCGGGCCTGCCAGGGATGAGGTGCAGGAGTGCTACAGGTGGAAACAGGCAAATTGAGGACTTACCAATCAAAATCTGCTATTACCAACTGCTCTGTGCTCCCAGCTGTGCATGGTACTGGCAGTTTGCACCTGGGCTGATGACATCATTTGGAAAAGGCCCCACATTTCATGCATTTCATGTAAAATCCATTATTTACACCTACAAGTTCCAAAACATCTAAAAATACCATCAATTACCCATAAGTACCAGAGCAGAGACTGTAAACATGTTTTTCTGCCTCCTCTTATCTCTTCAAATGAGACCAAATTTGCCACTCAGCCCAGCCCCTTGCTGGCCAGCCCAGCCACGTGCAGTTCATGCCCTTGTAAGTGAGGATCAGACACATTTTTTCAATTCAAACTGAGATTATTGTCAGCCCAAGTAATTGCTTGATCTTGTGATTGGCAGCATTACCTTCCTCCTGCCTGTGTACCTCGCACTGTCTTTCACTGTAGGCAGAGAGGTCGCCAAGCTGAGACTCTTCCATGTCTGCCCCAAAGTGACTCACAGCACATGCTCCCATCCATCCATCCATCCATCCATCCATGCAGCATCAACATCCAATAATAGGGTGTCAGAGGCTACTCTGGGTCCTGGCCCATTGTTTATATTACTAGAATGCCTTACTTGTTATTTGACTGTTGAGCAACTTTCTCCGGAGCGGCACAAGGAAAGGAAAGGAAAGCAGATCCCCTTGGTGCTGGGAGAGAGCTCCTTCACCAGACACAGCATTGCATCAGCAGGGTCCTGTTATCTCCGTGACCTCCCAACACTGGCTGCTCTCTGTCATGATTTGGGAACAGCAGAAGCAGATGCAGAGATTGGGGTTTGTGATACCAACACCCTTTGAACTTTTTAACCTCAAATACTGTTTGTTTTGCTTGGCACTTCCGAGTGACCAACCACAGCTCCTCCAGAGCAGCCCTGTGGTTCTGAGCTTCGGACCAGAGCCTGGAGGTGACCGTGAGCCTGTCCCTAACCCAGCCAGGTGTCATCTGTGCCCCGGTCATTTTGATGCCTGCTGCATTGGCCTCTCCAGAGGCAGCAAGTGCTGTCAATGGACTCACAGGCAGCCCTTCCAGAGCACCCAGTGACTCCAAAAATAAGTGCTTAGAACATCCACCTTTGTTTTGAATTGCGACAGCACTGAGGACACAATCACAAAAAGATAACCAATTTCTGAAATTTCCTGATTATACAGTCTTAAAAAGCAACTGGCAATAAGTTTAGTTCTGGTTAAGAAGCTGCTTTTTTTCCTTTGCTTTCTGTTCCCGTTGTTGCCAGAGAAAGTGGGAGAGGAAACCAAGGAGGAAACATTGTAAAATTCCTACATATTTTAGGGACAAAAAGCAGTTATCATTTCAGAAGGTATTTTTAAGAAACATTCTCTTCATCAGTTGTCAGGCAATTCTGTTCTGCACAGTGCTGCTGCAGGCAAGGTAATAACACAAACTGGTATTATATTTTACATAAAAATAAGGATATATTCCGAGCTGAATCAGAGCTGCCTTCTCACCAGGGCTCTGACAGTCCTGACTGGAGCTCAGGGCTGGTGACTCAGCAGCCACTGGTGACTCAGCACTCACAGAAATCGATGGAAGCGCCTCCAGAACTTTTTGTAAGAGCTGAATTAGGCCATATTTTAGCCTGGTAAGTGAAACGCACTTCTGACAACTTGTCTTTGTAGCTTCAAGTCATTTTCTGTATCTGCTCTAAACTATCTTCAACTGAATTTTCACAAAGACAGCATTTCCCCACTGGCTTCCTGACCCAAAATGGGCTGAATTTCAACACTTGGAGCTGTTTGAGCTCAAATATTCTACGTGTTGCTTGCAGTGACTGTAGGGATCTAGGAGACTTTTGACATGAAATCCTTTGGCTTTGAACAAGCATTTACAAACACAAACAATTTTTTTTCCTCTTTCTCTTCTTTCTATCTCCTTTTCTTTTTCCTCTCCAGGTGGAATGTGCATTCTTTGGGTCAGAAAGCACTATCTACTGCCATTAGGACTTTCAGTACATTGTTATTAAACAATGTGGTAGAGGTGTACCTCTGCCTCTCAGAGATTTACCAGTTTTCTTTAGGATGAAATTCTTAGTGGTAAAAGAAGCTTGTTAAAAGCTTGAGGGGCAGGGAGGAAAAATATTCAGTTGCTTTGTAAATAATTTTGCCCTGCTCCTGATAGTTTTGGCTGCCTGGCTGCATCCCAGCTCTATATCACTTCCCCATGTACCACTCACAGGAGCCCCACGAGCAATGGCTCAGTGCTGAGTTACCCCAAGCCAGTTCTGGCAAGCCCACATTTAAAGGGCAAAACCCTACCATAGCTGTGGGCTCCTGAAAGCCTCATATGACACCTGAAGCCATCCTAAAGAAACATCCTCTTGAGTTAGTGACCACTTCTGGGTTTGAATGGACATCACTGAGGACCTGGCATTGGTTTGTGCAGTGTCAGGGAGGGGCCAGGAGGTGGGAATGACACATCTTCTGGCATTTAAATCAGCAAGACCCAGCCTGTTTGTGCTGGGCAGCCCCTCATGTAGATGCCAGCCCTGCCACCCTGTGCCAATGCCAGTCACTCGGGAGGGATGTGGGAAAACCACAGCACACCCACAGAGTCACAGGCTCTTGTCCCGGCTGAGTCAACTCAGCCCCTTAATTTTGCAGGGAAGATATGCAGAATCTGATGGAGCTTATCATGTGTGTATGGGCAGGGAGCGGCTCCTTGGCTTCAAAGAGCAGATAAGGCCATCAAAGCGATTGTCAGCTCTAAACACTGCCTACTCACACAGCAGACCCAAGCACCACCTGAGTTCAGACTCCAGCCTGTCTTCAGCATCCACTGAGAACTCATTTACTACCTTTACTGTTCGCCACTGCTGTCAGCTGGTAGAGTCAGCACAGCCTCGAGGAGAGGAGTCATCCCTGCTTTCTGCTTGTGCATCAGCAGCACCTCACTTTGCCCTGAGACGCAGCTGTTGTACCTGCACAATGTAGTACAGGGAGCCAGGGAGGGCTGCGAGCAGGGCCACCTCCCCACCCTTCTGCTCCCCAAGAATGTCACATGGACATGTCTGGGAAGTAAAGGAGTGGTGTCAGGACACACTGTGGGTCAAGCTGGCAGAGAAAGACACCAGGGAAAGGACAGGGATCCTGCTTAATCCCAAGGGCCCATTCCAACAGAGAGCAGAAATAAGAAGCAGGCAGGAAAGGTGGCAGGTTTCCCACCCTTGTGAGCACAGCAGAGGGGAGGCACCACCCTCGGAGGCAGACAGGATGCCAGAGGAGAGGCAGAAATGGATGAAAACAAAGCAAACCTTCTCTGTTGACTCAGGGCAGGAGTAGGGACAAGACAATATTCTGCCAAAGGCTGTTTCACCCAGCACCACCTCAGGAGGACTCAGATGGAAAGAATTTCACTTGCGGGCAGGAGGGCAAGTCAGATACAGTATCTAAGCACACTACCCCACCCTTCTCTAGGCTTGTCCTCGGTTTTGATATGCAGCGTGCAAATCTGGAATGCATTCATAAATAAATGTCAAATTCTCAGATGTACTGTCAGCCTTAAAGAAAATGAGCAGACTTAATTAAAAATCACACTGTTTCTTTGACTCATGACCTGAGTCATATCTTCAGCCTTGCTGCTTTTTATATATTTAACACTGAAATACATGTATTTTACGTTATACTTTATACATATTTTACATTATACATTATACACTGAAATACATTATATCTTTAGCACTGAAATACAGTCAATACTTATAGACTCCAAGAAGTCAGCAAGATGATATTCCAGTGTCTGAGGAAGTCGTCCGTAAGCTGTAGCAACAAGAGGCTCAGGATGTCTGAGGAATCCCTGTGCAATACTCTCATGTGATAATGACAGGCAGATTGCCATTTATTGAAATCACAAGATGCCATGAATCCACTCCCATATTCCCTACCCAGTGAGGACATATTTTGCTGCATTTCAAATATTTTGCTCCATCAGGTGACAGTACAGACCCATTGGGCTCCAGATGTCTATAAGTAAAACTCTCCTCATGGCGGGCTGGTACATTCAACCCTTACATACTCCATTTGTTCCAGATTTGTTCCTCTACCCCTGACCCACAGGCAGGAACACAGTGCTCCTGCCTGGCACTCAGAAGGAAGCCAGTTCTGGCCACCTACACCATAAACCATTCCCATGGCTGGCGATGTCCCATTTCTTCCTGGCTTCGAAGGAGTGGCTGTGGGCAAGACGCCTTGTGACAGGGCAGGTTGTGCTGCCCGTGCTTCCCCCTGGGAGCCAGGCTCTGTCCCAGCACGAGGCCCCAGCAGCAGCTCCTCTGCCTCCCAGCAGTGCCTGCATTGTTTGTGCATTTCAACGAGGATAAAAGATGCTCCTGAATCCAAGCCGTGACCACAACTGACAACAAAACCCACAGAAGGCATCTAACCCTCACACAGCAAGGACATACCCGCCAGTGCTATCCTGTGAGAAAGCTTCAGCCAAACCACAACAAAGTCCACCATTTCCACGGGCTTTGGCTGAGGTCTGCTTTAAAACCCTTCCTTTTCCAGGACAACCTCTGTCTGGACCCATTTTGGCTCATCATAAAGCCAGTGGCAAATGTGCAATGATTTCAGTAGTAGATGTGCTTTAGCAAAACTTGTCACAAACAGGGATAACTGGAAGACTCTAGACATACCTACCTGTCCAGCACAAAAATAACCTTCTGGCTGGTGGTTCTGTGGCAGCAGGCTCCGAGGGGTTCAGCAGCAGTTCTTTCCACTGCAGGTAGCACCCTGCCCAGCGCGCCGGGCAGACACACGGACTAGCAGACCCACCAGGCTCTCTTTCAGGTATATTTTCTATTATTAAAGAGTTTCACCATTTTACTATATCTTACTTGTTATTAACAAGGTTTATCATCGAGGTTTTTCACTAGAGAACAGGCACTCCGTACCTGATGAAACAAAAGGGAATGGGCCAGCTGCCACTGTGGTGACACTTCTCATTTTTCACCAGTGGCCAAGGACGTGTAAGAGCAAGCAGAATCCACCTTAATAATTTTGCAAACTAGGCTGTCAAGCTTCAGTGCCAGGAAATCTACCTGTTGCAAAATGCAACCTAAACACCACATCATTGTAACATCCTACTCCTGACCAGGTTTAATACAAACAGGCCTTTTTCAGCACAGCAATGTAGCCTGGTTTTAGGCCCATATGAGAAGTTCAGCAACCCTCTTACACTGCCTTTTTCCAAGAAATTAGAATTTGGTCATAAAAATTTTACTCTGGAGTGGCATTTTGCAGAGACACCCCCTTGGCTCAAGTGCAAACAGGTTTTGGTAGCAAAGTGAAAAATCTCCATTTAAGCACTGAGGTGGCCAGACTGTGACATCACTGTCACCATTTCCCAAACAGGTTTTTGCCTTCTCATCTTCTCTCCTAGACCCATGCAGTAATGTTGCCTTGTTTAAGGGTCACTGAAAGGCAGTGGGAATTTTCCCATCACCTGCAGAGCCCCATGAAAGCATCACTCACTGCTCTATTTGCATTTGTTTGCTTTTTTGTACAGCATGATTTCACCTAAGTCAAGCCTAAGCTCAGATGGCCAGCTTTGTTCAGTAAAGCACTGTGAGCATGAGCTTTATGTCCCAGGATTTAAGAATGGACTTATAAGCTTGGCTGATACCAGAACTGCACATCCATTTTATTCATTATTCATGGCCCTGATGGTGCTGGAGCTGCCTTCAGAGAGCTCCTCAATACCGCTTTTGACATGCAGAATGACCAGCTCTTGTTGGCAACCACAGCAATTCCCCTCCACTCTGGGAATGCATTATTAATTGTGGAATTTGGATACTAGTGGATGTCCTTGCAGTTTCCAGGCTTCCATAGTTGAGACATAAAAGGGCTCTGTGGGGCTATTTCCTGCTTAGAAAAGAGTGAAAATAAAAATTCAGCAATTTAGTCCACTTCGGACCTCTTGAAGACTGAAGGTCAGGCTCTAACCTCAGCTCCAGTGCTCATCCAGAACACATGCCGGAAAGTTAATGGAATTCCTTCAGACATTCCCAGCACGGCTGAGATCAGACACTGGCCCACACTGTCTGGGGTGGGAGATATTCTGAGCCAGACTCCTCACCCTCAGCCTTGGGAACATTTTCATAATGGAACACGATGTTTGCAAAAACTAGTCCAAAGGTGGCTTCTCTGTCTGTAAATACATCAAGAGCGAATTGGCAGGGCAACTTCTCCATCCCTGGAATGTGCAGGAAATAGCTGCGACTATACTTATCCAGAAAACAAATAGTTTAATTCCCACCACCAGAGCGGTTCCTGACATGTCACAGCAGTGCTGATAAAAGGCCATAACACACCATATTCCCTGAAAATGGCTTTTAAATCTCAGCCCAAGCCTTTCACTACGAGCTCATTAAAAGACAACCGTTCCCTCAGACTGGCTGTGGTCACAGAGCAGAATGGGAGGGAATTGGGACCACTTCCCAGTCCTGTATTCATGTGTAACATCCCAGGCAATGTAAACCTTCGCTTCACTTGCCAATGTTGCCACACAAATCAGCATGCCAGACTTGGCAGGAGTTTAGCCAAATTTGGCACAAGCTCTAAGCCAGTTCATTTCACAGTTGCTCAGAAAAACAAACCTGTATCATGAAAATTCTTCAGAGCACTCACATTTGTGTTTTGGTTTTGGAAGAAAAAAAAAAAGGGCCAGATTCTGTTCTGATTTACTTTGGTGCAAACCCTGAGTAACATTACAGGCTTTAATTCCTCCAGGTTAAACTGCTCTGTATTCAATCACAATGTGGCTCTCAATCTGACACAAGGGATGATTAAATCAGGTGAGATAATGAGTTTTCTACCATGTCATTAGCATCAAAATCTTACTTATGAAACACAACACCATTTCTAGCTGGGTTATTGATCTTGCCAAATTCTACGTCAGAACTTTTATTTCAACAATCTTGTTTAAAAATAGTTAATTAACGTTGGCAACACTCCACTCTGCATTAAGAATAAATAAGCAAGAAAAAACATAATTTTGTTTTATTTTTGAAATAATTTTCTACTTCACATCCACTGAGAAGTGTTATTTTTTGACTTGTGATTTGGTTTTTAAAAAAAAATATTACTATCTCTCTGTGAAAAGCTATCACTGTCTTAAATTTGGATTATTTTTTTGGTAAGGAAAGAGACACTGGAAATGTACTAGTTAAATTTTGCAATGAAAATAAGTTGAATATCTGACAGTACTGTTTTGTAAGGGATTTTAAGGGAAATCAAAACCTATGTTCAGTACTATAGTATATTTACAGCAAGCAATTTATCATTCTTCCACTAAAGTGGGCTAACTTCGATAGCCAAAAAATAGGTTAAATTTTATTTAGAATCTGATTAATTTCAGTAGTGAGGACTGCATGCTATTTGGATCACATATATTTTATATAACATAATGTTAATAAAAGGCCTAATACTACAGTTTGTACATGAGCCAGGCAGTGACAGGGAACTCAGAGCAGAGAAGACTTACAGCCCCACGATAACATCCAACAATACACAGCTCCTTAAAACACCTAATGATGTGGTTCCTACTAACCACACTAGCCTCTAGAAAATGAATTTTCTCTATTCTACATGCTTACAAATACGACATTGGCTGTAAACTGTGCCCACTTCAGATGCCAGAACTGAGCATCCTTCTTTGCAGCGATGGGGGCTGAGGGTTTGCCGATCCCGTGAATCCCCATCCAGCTTCATGGCAGTACAAAGCAAAGTGAAACACAGCAAAGAAGCAGAAACTTTGAGGAAGGAGATGACAATCTGGGAAAGCAGGGAGGATGCCAACCCACATCAAAGCCGTTTATGAGGCACAGTCACAAAATCTGAGAAACACCAAACATCGAAGTTCAAGCATTAGAAGTTCGTGTCACTGTGGCTTTTGGGAATTCATAGGAGCACGTGTTGGGGAGGGAATGAGAGCTCAGCTAAAACACAAGGGGCTTCAGAAAAAGATATTTTAAGCATGAGTTCTGTAACAGAAAAAGTAGCATGACTGGAAATAATTTTGTCAGTAGGATTACAAGAAAGCCATGTTAGCTGGGACACCAGACAGTGTGGTGTTTGTGTGAAGCCTGTCAGGAGTATTTGATGCTAAATACCCCCAATACTCAATAATTTGGAGATATATCACTTCCTTGAAATGAAGCTAAGTATAAAATAGCAGTTGCCTAAAATAGGGGTTTGTGAACTGCAGTTACAGGAAAAGAAGGAATGTGACGGGCCAGTGCCCCACTGCCTGGCTGGTGTGGGAAAGGACCAGAGACCTCTGCACTGCTATCACATCCCCACTGCATTATTCAGTCTCCTTTTTAGCTCAGTCAAGCTCCATCTTAATGATTATTAAGACATTTCTGCCACCTCCCCTTTTGCTGAAGGTAGCTCCAGAATCCCCCTGCTCTGTACTTGGAGATTGTCCTCTAGTTTCCAACTTAAATTCATCCCTGGCCAGCTTATAAATACTTGTCCTCTGGCCAGAACTGGGGTTCAAGCTAATTCAAACCCATTGAAATTAATGAGGTTTTTTTCCCCATTTATTTCAACAAGCCTTGAATTAAGACCCTGTGTGTGGACAAAAAGGTTTAGCAGTTTTGTAAGAGGAGAGTTTTATCCTGTTGACTTTGGCCTCTCTCCTCAGCCTGCTGTGAACTGTCTGCCTTATTTTAATGCTGTATTCTCATCCCGCTCTAGTGCAAAACTCCTATTGAAATCCAGGATGGCCTTGCCAAGTTGTTATTAATTACTGTGGTTCTCAAGGCTCAGTCCTGCAAACTGATCTGCATGAGCTCAGAGCTTTCTCTTCAAGGATCTGCTTTCAGGATCTGGCCTGCAGGGCTGCAAAACTGAGCACCAAAGGGACCGATCCAATGTCGTCCAGCCCTGCCACCCTGGTGCCACTGCAGCCCCAAGGAGCACGCAAGCCCAGCATTGCTGTTTTCCTTGGAAGGCAGGGAGGGGGCCAGCAGGGAAGCAGTCCTGCACTTGAACACAGAGCTTTCCAGGCCAAAATAACCAGCCTTTTTGCTTGTTGCAGTTCAAACACAATTGAGCTGTGCTGGAAGAGGGCACAGCTGAGCTCTGCTTCTGTGGTCAAAGGGAAGAGAGCTGGGTTTTGAAGAAGCAACAGCTGCTGTGGAATTTGATTTCCGTGGCTGAAATGCCCTAAGAAATGGCAAGGTGTCACACAGGATGCATGAGAGGTCAAAAATTTATCAATATGTGGGCAATTTATTGTATTTCCAGCACTGGGAAATCCTTTTATTACAAAGTGGGATGTGGATCCCATGCCTGCCTTCATCACTGAACCTAGTACTTAGTGGTGTCAGGACTGCATTAAAAGCAAGTTTTGGGTATAATTTTTTTGTTCATTTTAGCTGAATGGTGAAAAAACCTGGGAAAAGCTGCTTTGCAGTGGAAACAGAAGAATCTCAACTAGTTATTAAAAAAACTTATGAACTCTTCAATTAGACCACAGGCATTTTATAAGGCAAGCATGTCAGGGTGTACTTTACTCCGTGAACCTGAAATGTTGAAATAGTCATGTGACATATTTGCATTGAGTTACGTAGGATGAGTTTAGATCTCACTAATCTAGCTAGTCAGATGCCTGTAAAAATAAATAAGAACCCCAAAAAGAGTGACATCAGCCATAACTGCTTATTCTGCTCCAGATTTGGCAGGTAAAAATCAGCAAGAAACCAAGTGCATTATGCTGCCTGGGCTCTGTGCCTATTTCTCATCATGTAGGGAGCCAGGCCAAATCCTTGACACAATAGCAATTTTTGCTCAATGCCAACTATTCCCAGACTGGCAGTGCAAATGCAGAGCCAGCTCCCGAGGTCTTGGAACTGTAATGGAATCCAAACTGCAACGAACATCCCTGCTTCAGGAGGGGAAATGGCTGTTGCATGTGAGGCCGTTTCCACTGGATTCAAACTCAAGCTGTCAGAGGACGAGTTACAGTGACAGCAGATGAGAACATCCTTAATTGAGACACCCCTCATGTCAAGCCACATGTAATGCATGGATCAGCGGCCTCCAGAAAGGCTGGGAAACAACCGTGTCAGAAGAACTGCTGAACACTCCAATTCCAGGTATCTGTGTGAGCTATGACATAGCAACTGTCAGTCATGGTAAGTGGCAAGTGACATCAATTTAGATGAGCTCCACTCAGTCAGTGCCATGATAACAAAAGCACTTCACCTTGCTACACCCTTCCGTGGAGACAGGAACATCTGACAGTGGCACAGTAAAGAGTGTAGCTGTTAGGCTGCTACTCACTGCAAACACAAAGAACTTCTCCTCACCTTTATGGTTGATCATCATGCCCTCTATAATCAACAGTGGGTGGAATGACACTGTCTGAATAATATAAACCTACTGAGATAAAGAAGCTAAAAAATAAATTGATGTGTCTGCCACCAGCCAGAATGCCCAGCACATGTTCTGTTTGAAAAGAGAGACCTTTGTCTTCATGCTAGAGAGTCACAGCAAGAGACATCAACCTGCTCAGCTGGGAAGACACCAAGCCCTTTCTAAGAATCCAGAGTCAAAATGTCCTTAAAGCTCATTGTGGCAGGAGTAACGGTGTTCTCAGAGGTGAATGAATGTCCTGGAGCACTCAGAAGGGCAAAAAGCAACACTGCAAGCACTTGTGCCCACAACACTAGTGCACACATTGGTAGCAGTAACTATGGGTATTGTCACAACAGACCACAGGACATCCTTGTCCACCCACCTCCACCCAGAGCTCATCACTGACTGACGCCAATATTGCCTTTACCTGGAAAGGGGTTAAGAGGTTCCATTCCACCATGAGGCAAACAAGCAGAACAGTACAGCTCTGATTTTCAGGAGTGTTCCTACCTGCTTTTTTATTCTAACAGTGTTGGTGCTCACTTCTCATGCCCATTTTAAACACCATTTTAACCAACAATTAAAATACAATAACTAAGAACAGGACACTAAGACAGCAGCATAAAGAACTCTGATTCACATCTCTCTGAATGGCAGCATCTGTACAGACTGGGCAGAGGGGGAAACAGGTTCTTCTCCGTGTAACCTGGCCTTGGCAGCAGCAGTTTGGATGATTTCTGAAATCCCATTGCTTAGCACCAAGCTGGCAAGAGAAGAAATAGCCTCATCACTCTCTCTTACTAAGTGATGCAATCTACATTCATCTGCAATCAGGAGAGAGAAGAAAGAAGAATTCTTTGAGCTTTATGGAAAGCAGATTGAAAAGTATCCAACTATTTAAAAATTACTTTAAGAAAACTCCAAAGTAGCAGTGATGAGCCTCTGCATTGGGAGAGAGCTCCCACTGCCAGGGGGACGTGTTCGTGCTGCCCAGCCACAGGCACCCCTTGGTGCACAGGCCCACTCACACACGGGCAGGGTGATGCTCCTCAGCTTCACAGGCAGGTTTACCAACACCAAAACAAATCCTAAATGCATGTGTGACCCCATGGTACTTGTGATGTGATTCAGGGCAGCATGGCCCACACAAAGAGAGGGGTAAGAGCCTGCAGTTGGAAACAGCAAGGAGTAGCTGCAGTAATGAGTAACCCCGTGAGAGCTGATTCACGTGTCTGTGATCTGTTCCACACAGGACTCACAGCGGTTCATTCCAAAGATTAGGCAAGAGTATTACACTTTATGACAAAACCATCTCCCACTGACTGAGTGGAGTACTCCAGCATGCAAACTCCTCATGGGAGAGCAGATGCTGGCCCTGGCAGGCGTGCATGAGGCCGGCCCACACTGAGAGACCATAACCTGCTCATATCCCTCACTTCCAGGGTGCAGCACCCACAAGGTGCTCCTCTGCCCCTGATTAGGAATCTCCTACCCTCCACTCTTCCTGCTCAGCTGAGTTAGATGGGAAAGGATTCCCAGCACCAAATAAGCTTTAGGCAGACAGCCAGGTTTCCAAGCCCTTGCCAAAGGGGAGCCCGTGCTTCTGCCTTTCCAAGTGCTCTGTGATCTTGCACTTGCAAAGCTTCTGGAGGCTTTTTCCTCCCACTGCACATTAGCAATTCATTGAGTGGTTTCTACAGGTCCGAAAGGGAACAAGACAAACTTTTAACATATGAAGTGGAAGAACTGTAGAAGCCTCCCCAAGAGACCGTCACTAAGCCCAGAGCAATAGGGTCAATGAACTGCAGCACCCTCCCAAAGATGGCACAGCCAGAGGGAGCCAACATGCTCACAGGGTAAAAAAAGCTGCCACCTCCTAAGGATGAAGAGCTGTACGTCTTCCAAAGCTCCCCAGACATCTTATTAGACTTCAGGAAAGTTACTTCTCTTTCCCAGTCTCCCTCTCTGTAAAGTGGTGGTAAAACTTCACAGGAGGCCCAATTCATTAGTTCTGAAAACATTCAAATACAACAGTAAAGATTCTCTGTAAATATGCAAACCCACAAAAAAAACAGTATTTGTAGGGAAGGAGAAACCATGGGTGGGGCTGAGAACATCCAGAATTTGCAGTCTCCCCCAGCAATTTCCTCCTGCATTTTCCTGGAAAAAGGCTGTTCTGATACATGCACTGCTCTTGTAATGTGAATTTTCTTCAACAGTCTAATATTATTATTTCTAAATTTACTAATACTGGCTACAAAACCATCTGTATTCATGAAAACCTGCAAGTTTACAAGCTCTCACACATACAAACAAGCCATTTCAAACACCATGCTGTATTTAGAAGGCTGCCTTGAAAATCTGGCTCTTAGAATCACCTTTGGTTGCTAAATAAACTTCTCTGGAGTAACCACAGCTCACACAAAAATAGTTACAAAACCATTTCATGACTTTAAGTGGAAATGGGTGTTGGTAAGAAGCACACTCAATTTTTCTTCACTGAAGTTGAAATATAAAAAAAATACAATATAAGCTCTGTAAGCAGATTCTTCATGGTAAGCAAATATGCAGAGATGCAGAAAATGCTAAGTGATCATTTTTAGAACATTTATTTTTGGCAGGATAAACACTTTCAGACTCTAAGCAACTTCTCTGTGTGTACAGAATCTCCAACTGTGAAAAGAAAACAAATAGCAGAGTTTCATTTGTTATAATCAGGATTTTTTTCATGACTGTTAGAATAAAGCTGGATCACATTTGGAGTGGCTTGGAAATTCATTGTTTAGGCGTTAGTCTCCAGTGGTAAACATCCTACAATATGTGTATAATACAGCAACTATTTTTGTACTTCAAAGCCTTCCCTTGTATATTGGGAAGGTGTGGGATAAAAACAACCTCTTCTTTTCCCTTCTAGGGAACGATGGTTTCATTGCTTGATTTCACCCAGCAGAAATTATCATTATCCCTCACCAGACTCCATTTATTCATGCAAAAATTAGCCCCAAACACCAGACCACAAATTGCACTTGAGAAATCCAACTCTCTGGAGAAACAGGAGTATAATGGGGGGACTGTACAGTCCTGGAGCCTTATTATCCCCCAACTCCTCTGGGCACAGGGCTTTTTTTTAATACAGGAACTCACTGTTGACTCTTCAGGACTGAATATCCTGCAGATGAGGAAATGTGGAACAAGAAGGACAGACACTCGGCTGGTCTGAGTGATCACATCTCCATGGCCAGCACACCACTGCACTGCCAGCTACCATCACTCCCCTCTCAGAGCAGGCCACTTTCATTGCTTTAGAGGAACAGAAAGTTCAGGAGCAGGGTTGAGAAATGCATTTTCTCATTCTGAGCAACCTAGTGGAAATCTGGCTGCTCAACACTTCTGAAAACACCCGGCTGAACTGTCCCTCTCTGAGTGTCCAAGGAACCAACAGCCAATATTAGTCAATGCTCTGGGAAACGTCAGCCTGCCAAGGTCACGTAAGTCTGTGGCAGGAGAAGTAACAGGATCATCTGGCTCTTCTCCTGTTTCTCAGCCACAAAACTTTCTTCCTCCCCTAACAATTATATATGTGGGTTTCCTTAACAGTTTCTTTTTACATTCCTGTTTAAACAGCACAGGGAAAAGGAAGAGGAGACTTGATGTGGAAAATTAGTTTTGGAAAAGTTGAGCAGTGTGGACTTGCCAACTTCTGTTCCTCCAGTCAGTTCATTGTTGATGCTCTCAGCTCTCACTGAAATGCTATTTTCAGGCTGTACATCAGACTGCACAAGTGAAACTGACAGGATTTTTAGAAAAATCTGAGGTTTTTCCCTGAGAATTAAACAAGAAAAGCAATATGGGAATACTGCTTCCCACTTTGTACTGCTGAGGCTCCACCACAGCTACTCCAGGGCAAAGCTCCAAAGGGACCCAACAGCACAGGAGCAGCTTTTCCAGAAAGTGCCACGAGATTCCCAGCACAAGGGAGACGTGCAGGAGATACCCAGTAGGGAGATGTGCAGAACATTGCCATCACAAGGGAGATGTGCAAGTCTTTTACATCTAATGACACACAGGGAGTCTGAAAATATTCTGAGGCGATGCTCTGCAGCAAAACAAAGCACAGGCACAGAGCAGAGCAGGGCTCCAGAAAATGCAGCTTTCCAATAAAACCCTCCAGCTATTGCTGGAGCTGCCAGGTGGCTCCTCAGGGGCAGAGGCAGCTGTGGAGCCGCTGTGCCAGGAGCTCCCACTGCTGCCCCAGCCCAGCTTGGGCACAAGGGCTCCCCAGACCTTCACCACCACTTCTTCCCACTGCTCGGTGTCATCTGCTGAGCTACAGCCTTTGAATGAGAAGCCAGGAATGCAGAGGTGGCACTTTTTGCTATAGTGAAAGACCAGCAAAGCCTGGAAGCAGCAACAGCTGTCTCCAGTGCATTGTTTGCTGAGCACTTGTCATGCTGCTGGACATGCACATTAAGAAATTAGAGTTTCTACATGGTTATTTCCTTGAGCTAACAGGTGTCTAAAGCCAGTTTCCAGTTCTGCTTGCTATCCAAATACAAGGAACTTAGAGCAGGTTTAACTTCTGGGGTTTTTTTTAATAGAGAGGCTATGTGTTTAAGATCTTTGCCAAGGCTATTTTGATGAGGCCACGTACATATTGACAGCCCTCGCTGACAGAACAGGGCTGCAGGGAGGACATCTCATCCACACATTAAACCAATGGCTCAATCAACATATATTGCTGTAAAAAGACTTATTATTGCAATGCTGCTGCACAATTTTTTTTTCAATATCCACATGGATATCTGAGACTGCTTGATGATGATGCAGATTGTTTTGAATATTCCAGGGTCATTTATCCATAAGAGGCTTTAGAGAAGTAATCCAGCCAAATTTCAGTTTGCAGATCAGCATGTCTAGATATTTGACCACACAATTCTACAGAGAAAACGTGGTGTCACTGTGTTAGCTGAGGGTGGTGACTTCACACAGGTGTAACTGAGTGCAGAATCTACCTCCTAAGGGTTTTCTGGTGCTTCCTGAACCTCACAAGATTAATTTAGCAATTTGGAAATCTGTTGCCAAGCCCAAGTTCCCAGAAGACTGCATAGCAATAGGAAGATTAAAAGCAGATGGTTCAGCAATCAGAGTTTCCCAGTCAAACTTTTAACAGACTTAAAATTCTTGGGCTTCATATATATCATCATCTTCATTCTTTCCTCCAATTCAGTGTGTGTTAGTATCTTTGGAGCACTTCCTTTGGACATGAAGCCAAACACATCATGCTAATAATATGACCTCAAAAAACATACCTTTATGATAGGCTTAATAAGAGGTTAGGGAAATGTCAACTCTAGCTCAACAAGGCTCTGTGCATTTAGACCATCTCCACGTGGTTGTTAATTTCCATAAAAGGATGCTGGAATCTAAAATACGAAGAGAGTCCATTTCCAGGAGGGGTTTTAGAAGATGAGCCTGTTAAACACAATTCAAACACTGTTGCAGTTGACAAAGTTGACCTTCTCCATTAAGGTGAGGCATTTGAAAAGAGCTAAGGTGGGAGCGGATGGCCACACAGTGCTCCTGATTTCTCATTCCCATTGGAACCACTAAACTCTTCTGTCAAGTCCGGCAGGAGCAGGGGTGATGTGGGTCGGGCTGTCAGCATCCCCAGTCCTCTGGAGACCTGCAATGAGAGGAGCAAGGCAGGAGCAGTTGGAAGCAATAACAGGTCTGGAAATTACCTAAGAAACTTAAGAGTTTCTCTGTCTGCTCTGCATTCTCTCCTCTCCCTCTGCCCTGACTTTGAGTCCTACAGGACTGTAGGTATGGTCTGACCTGTACCAGGCTAGCCACAGCTTGCTGTGCCAAGGTCAGGCTCCCCCTCAGGCCAGTAGGATCCAGACTCTGGCTAGTCCAGCTTCGAGTCCTGGGATGATTTCCTCTTTAGATCTTTTCGTCTCCAGTGCTAAGCCTGACCACTTGTGTGACTGAGACAGAAAAACAGGGACGTCCAAGCAAGTATGTGTCTGTCTGAATAGTAGTGACTTGCTTCAAACTCCCAATTAACATCAGAAATGAAGACAGGACAAGTGTCTCCCATTTGTCTACCAGAAATCTTCCCTCTCTGCAGAAGTGGCAGCTAAAACAATCCCCCAGACATTCCACATAAGGTCCAACAAACACCAAATACAAATCAAATACACAGAAACTCTCTGCTGGGAATTTCTTCCTCTGCAATATCTTACAAACATCTTTATAGCACCAGAACTGACTTTATGACCACTTCATGCAAGCACTGAATGGCAGTGCTGAGCTACCAAGGACACAATGCCCTTTCTTCGTGCCTCCTGCACTGAACAGCCTCAGGATTTGCTTTCCAGGGGTCATTTGGGTCTACCTTCACACAAGCACTCGGGGGAGGAGGACACCAAGCAGCAAATACTTCTCTCCATGAACAAAAAGGTGCATTAACAGCCTTTCTTGCCCAAGTACCTGTGATACCAGGGCAGCCTTTCACATTATCAGCCACAGGGTCCCGAGGCCTTGAAGAGATAGGTTTCCACCACACAGGTCAGGCTCACGTCAGCACATTGCCCATACCAGAATAAAGCACAAGCAGTGTCTGCAGTGCCTGATACCGCAGCCTTCATCCAGAGAACATAGCTGGCCTGATTCTTCCCATCCCTGAAAACAGACTTGCAGGAATGTTTCCGACTCCCCCCCACCCCACAATTCTGGGTGCCCACTGTGTTGTGCCACTTCTTGTGCTGCAGTGAATCCCACTTTACCTGCTCCCAATATCCCTTTGAAGGCAAAGTTAGTTGCAAGGTCAAAAAACTGCACCTGCAAAAGCTGAGGAAGTCTGCTTTGAAAAACCAAACCCCCAAAATACATTTGGACACATGAATAGAGCAGCCAAACCTCAAGTTAAATCTTCCATATGAACTGTAAGGAATCAAATAACCATCCAGAAGAGATGTCTGCAAAATAACTTGGCTCATAACATTTTCATTTGGCTTAAATTAAAATAATTGTAAATCTTCAGTGCACAGCACAAGAGCTGCATTCTGTGTAATACCGTACGTATCCTATTAAGCTTTAAGTCAGTTCAATCCTACAAAAATGCTTTGAAAATCAGAGTGAGTTGCCCCTCCTTGGGCAACACAACTGCAATAAAGCAGAAGAGGCTTCGTGAGTGAATTTTCCCCACTGTAGTTAACCAGAGTTAAAAGAGGCAAGGGAACAGGAGGGGGAGAAGAAACATTCCTTGGAATGAAGTGGAAAAGCATCATTACACACCGATCTCTTGGAGCTGCATTAAACCTCAGCTGTGCATCAGTTAGAAGCCAGTGCCAAGCTGACTATCTCAGACACAAACATGGTTCATCTAATGATCTATTTGTAATGATTTACAAGTTGTGACTTCCTGGGCATCCTGGAGGTTTAAGGGAAGAAGATGTCTGGCCTCCAAGGTTCTTCACACACAGAACTGAGCCCTGCTGGCTGCAACTCAGTTCTGTGGGGAGCAAGAAATTTTGGACATTGTTTACCAGGTTTTTGCTAGGTAGAAAAAACACCTCCATTCACAACCCTGTTATATCACTGTACATCACTACAGATCAGATTTTTATAATATCAGAATGTTCAATCCCACATTGGAATAGGAATTCACAGTACAACATGTGTGCAGTGGCTTCTGAAAACCATGATAATTCCTGCCACTCCTCCCCTCATTTTGGATTATTTTGACTCCACCATCCTGTCTTAACAACCTGAGGGCATTCACAGAATTGGTGTGAGCACAGCACAGGAAAACTCAGCCACAGCCATGCCAGTAAAGCAGAGTCACTACTCACACTTGGGTCTTTCTGAAGCTCTCATTGACTTTGCAAGGCTTGGAATTAACCACTATATGTCTCTAGTCCAGCTGTAAACAGAATATTAAAACTCCCACCCCATAGTTGCTTTGTGCCAACCCTAAAGAGGGTTTAAGAATCTTTAGTAAAGGTGACATAGAAGGGCAAAAGTCAATGATTAATCGGTCTGCTCATTAGATTAACAGTTCTGCTCATTAGCTCTTGCAGAGGAAGAGTTCAGAGTAAGTTAAACCCCAACACATTAATTTATTTCCAGAGCTCTTTCTGAAATTGCTCCTTCATATTGGTGCCAATAAATCTTACATTCCAGCTATGCTTCTCTAACAGATACAGGCATAAATTCTTATTTCTCGTTGGCCAGATTAGTGACAAGAAAAAAGGGAAGAATAGAGCAAAAGCTGCAGCTAGCACTTACCTATCTCTGTCCTGCAGCCTTCTTTCTCATTACTCCTGCAACTCGCACATTTAGAGGCAGCTGAGCTCTCCACATGCAGTTTTAATGGAACACCTATCCCCCAAGCATCCAACTGCAGTTCAGCTGGGACCACAGTTGCAAATAAAAACTATTGCACTCTTCCTGAACACGTGCAGTAACGATAGTGTAGATAATACCTTGTACTGCTGAAACAAGAACCATGCAAAGATTTCAAAGAGCTTTACAGACATTCATAATTTAAGACAATCCACATCCTCGTAAAGGTGACACTGGATCCTCACTTTGCAGATGAAGAATAGAGGCATTAAAAAATTAAGGAATTGAGGGGCATGGAAAGCAAGGGAGCGCTGAACAATGTCCTGTTCACATACATCACAGCAACCAGACCTTGTGACTGTTTCTGCAGGCACTCAAACCACTTCAGGCACATGCTGCTGAAGTTTGCTTTATCAATTTCTCTGTTTTATTTCTTAAGTTACTCTTGGATACTATTACCCCATCCCTATTAACCTCATCTTCTCTGTTCTGGACCCTATTTTTTCACACCAATACCAATTACACAGCCTGTATCACCCTGTCTGGCAGCCCGTGGTGACACTGGAGACACCATTCAGGCTGGTGAAACAGCTACAATGTTTTAGTTCTTTTCTATATATTATACACTAGATGCTATGAATAACTTATTAAGTGCACCCTACTTCTACTGTCTTTCCACTTTATGACAGTGTACAAGCTGTCCCTTCCAGGAGGAATCTGGGGTAGCAGCCTTGTTAAGCAGGGCCTGCTCTAGCCTAGGGCTTTCATTCGGCACAGGTTCTGTTTACTGAATAGCACTCAAACTTTCTGACCCCAGTTTAGAAGTTTTAATTGATGCACACAGGAGAGCTGGATTAGGTGCTGTCTCTCCTGATGAATCCCTCCCTGCAGACTGTGAGACTGGGGAGTTTAAAAGCAAAGATTTTGCTCTTCACTGCCATAAAATGTATCTTCTCACTCTATAATTAATCCCAGTGAAATGAAAGAAAGCAGCCTAACGGATTCACCTGTTGTGGTGCAAAGTGCAAAAAGACTGATTGAATATACACCTTGAGAAGTGCAGTTTGGCTTTCCTAATGTACCTCTTTAATGAGCATCTTGTATTTGGACATCACAGAGGACAGGGCAGGCCAGAGAGACAACAACAAGAGGCTTCTACAACACAGATAGAGTTGAAGCCACACTCCCATATAACAAATTAGAAATGAAAAAAACAAATATAAATTCTGTCTCATGAAAAGCCAAACCCAAATATAAGGCTTACTCCAGCCCAAGAACAAGCTTAAAGCAGAGAATCCAGTTTGCTGGCCACCTTCTCCCCTTCCTATTCTTCCCTGGTCAAGGGCTGAAGGAGGGCAAAATCAAGGTCTGCCCACCAGTTCAGCAGAGGAATAACCCCTGCACAGGGATTGTTTTAGCCAAAATCAGACCCATGATTGGTGAACAATGAAAGTGGCACAGTCCTCATACAGAGCGATGAAGGTGCAGCCTTTCCCCTCTCCCGGAATGGACAACTTCTCACGTGTAGGCCAAGGCAAGGGCACAGCCAAGCACACACAGCTAGGACTAGAGGAACAGCACCGGGAACAAAGCAATGTACAGTGCTGAGAGATGTGCCTTTACCTGCATTTTCCAATGCCTCTCTGTTGGGGTTTTAGGAGTTCTCCTGGGGTTTTTTTTCTGTTAAAGGAATTTTCCCCATACGTGTTGCTAGGGGGTCAAATAACTGGGTACTTCAGAAAAACAAAAGACCTACCCACTGTAGTGGGGTGCATCTGGCTACTCTTTTGTTTCACCTGGGTGTGTGGACAGTCGGTCCCCGGCATTTGGACAGAGAGAGAGGCTGCTTTCTTCGGCTGCTTTTGCTTCTGCCAGAGAAACCCCAGGATCCCAAGCCCACCTTCCCTGCCCCACTGGGAGCCAGGCCGTGGCCGCCTGCCCCCAGCCATTGCTTCGAGCCTTCGCTACATTGCAAGCCGTGCTCGCCCAGCCTGCCCAGACCTCCGGGGGGTTCCCACCGCAGCTCCGCAGTTTGGATACACCTCCTCTGCCACCCGGGATCTGTGCTTGTCCCTGCCGCTCCAGCCTGCTGTTCCCGAGAGTCCGGCCGGACACCGGGATCGGCTCCCCAGGCGTTTGTGAAGCCTTTGTTCCATCCTTCCCGGGATCCCAGGGCACCAGAGCCGCGTGCTCCCGAGCTCGCTCCGGAGCGCCCCCTGCAGCCGCGGGGGAACCATCGCACCTGCCCTGCTCACCGGGAGCCGCCAGCGCCCCTGCCGGCTGCGAGCGGAACTGCACCCGAGGGGAAAGGGCCTGACAGCCGAAAGGCTGGGACTGGGTTTGAGATTGTTTGCTGTTACTGCCATGGTTATTGCTGTTTGTTTGACTGGTTATACACATATGGATATATAATAGTAAAGAACTGTTATTCCTATTTTCCCACATCTTTGCCTAAAAGCCCCTTGATTTCAAAATTATAATAACTTGGAGGAAAGGGGGGTCGCATCTGCCATTCCAAGGGAGGCTTCTGCCTTCCTTAGCAGACACCTGTCTTTCAAACCAAGACACTCTCTCGAGCAATTCCAAGAGCAGTGTAGTGGTTTGGTCCAAAATACTCATTACTGTTTATCTGCTGTGAGATAAGAATTAGGAGAAATGCAAAGCAGGCACCAAACTTGAAAGAATATAAAGAAGTTTATTAACAGACCTAAAAGAGGGAAAAAAAAAAATTATACCACCTTCAGAACTCTCCTCCTCCCCCCACCTTCCTCCCTTCTCCCACTGACAATGTAAAAAGACAACCCTTAAGATGTTCAGTCTGTTTACCACTTCCATAATAACCTTGTTCAGTCCATTTAGAAAGAGAAGTCTCTTCTTGCTCATGCTATGAGAATATTATCACAACGAGACAGCCGCCCACTTCCAAATATTGTTCAGTCCATTTAGGAAGAGGAGTCTCTCTGCCTGCGTGTGAGTCCTTTCCCCCGACTTGCAGCTCTTCCCACAACTGCTTTCGAGGGTCCACTCTTGAAGTTTTTTGGGGTACAGTTTTAAGGTTGAGCCGTTCAGAAACAAAAACAGAGGCCCTTCTCCTTCCCTGGGAGCAAAGGGTCTTCATTATCTTCATCGTTAGGACTATCTCTGGGAGCATCTCTAGGGACTGAGGTTTTCTCCTTTCCCATTTGGAGCAAAAGTCCTCATCTAGTTCATCTCTAGGGACTGAGGTTTTCTCCTTTCCCGTTTGGAGCAAAAGTCCTCATCGTTTCCATCTCTCCCTGTCCAAACTTCTCATGAAATTACAGCTGCGTCAGCACCTGCCTATCTCAGCGCAGGTGCTTTTGCTCACAAGTTGAACACTCCACCCCCCATATCTTCATGAAATTACAACAGGATACTCTGATATATCATAGCTTCACAACAGAATTTCAGCTTTAAGCATCTCCTCTCTCTCTTCCCTCAGGTTTTCAGCTCTTCACGGCAATAAAAGGGTTAATCTCACCTCGGCCTTGCAGCTTTGCAGCTGGAATGTTGAATTTTTCTTATCGCAGTGGAGAGGCGGGAGAGCCGAGCCGCTCCGGCTGCCCACGGCAAGGCAGTGGGGGGGGGGTTCCACGGCTGGAACAGGTCCATGGCTTCAGGATGGCCGTGGCCCGGCCCGGCCTGGCCCAAGCAGGGCCTGGCCGGGCCCCACAGCCACCTGTCCCAGTGCCGGAAACGAGAGAGAGCTTGGAGGGGAGTTTGCCTATTCTTAAATGTGGACCACAGAGGTGGTCACAACTTTAAGTGGCTTAGAGAATTGTCCATATTCAAACTGGCCAGCTGATAGGTTCTATCAGTTCCCAGAGGAAACTGTAAGCACCCCTTAGCAAGGACATCCCTTCCGGGACTATGCTTGCTAACCTATGACAAGCAGCTACCTGTTGGCCTCTACTCTTACTCAAAATACATCCCTTCAGATTACAATTTCTTCAAGAGAGCACAGCAACTGAGACCAAACAGAAATTTGTTAGAAGTTCAGGGAGCTTGAGAGCAGTGAAATCCTAAAAGACAGATTTTCTCCACCAGAAACCTTCCTCAAGGTTACACTAGTACTGTGCTGAGGACATAGTCACCAGGTAAGCCATATGGTGACAACTCAATTGCAACACTTAAGACTCAGTTCTTAGTAAATATACAAGAAAAAATCATACTACAGATGCTGGTAAATAATTGTGCAGTAGGACTGAGCTGAGATAAAAGATAAATGGTATTATGGAGATGAAATAATGGTATTTTATACTTCAAAAGAATAAGATAAAAAGCTGAGATTTTACTGATGGGCTTTAGTTAAGGAATTAGTCATCATTATACAATAGCAATTTGAATATACTAGCACAGCACATGTCACAAGAAAATCATCCAAAGCTTGGATACATTTTAGCTGTATCAATTAAAATTGTACATCACAGTATAACATCAGATAGCAAAATTTATTCCAAGCAAGTATTTACGTAGAGCTATTAAATTACAAGGATTTGGTTTAATTGGTGAGTAAATGGAGCTGGAAGTTGCTGAAGAAGTCTCTAGCTACCAAGAAGATCACTGGGGCAGAACAAATTGTTTTACTCTGTTTTGTGTTTCTGAGTTTAAAGCCTTCCAGATGCACCAGTAAATGTGATAATAACATTGTACAATGAAGATGGGTTTAAATAATGAGTTTGGGGCGAGAGGGGAAAGCAGTGACTTGTGTAGCAGTATTTCACCAGGGAAGTAGAGAATCTGACAGAGTTTCTGCCTGGAAAGGGATGTTGAAAAGTGTATCACTGAGATAAACTAATGGAAATTCTCCAGAAATGAAGGCGTCAGTTAGATATGTAGGACAGCTTTACCCAGACTCAGTGACTTGCTGCAGCACCAAGAAAGCTTAGTGGTACTGTAGGCAAGAGTCAAAGCCCTAGGAGATGGTGAAAAAGGTTTGGAAAACATGGCCAGACAAACCCAGATTTTTCATAAACTTTCATACAGCACTTACTTGAATGGAAAAGGCACTGCAGCACCATCCTTTCCAACTGAGCCAATGCAGACAGTGCTCTAGCAAAGTGAACACATCCTCACAAGGACTGCATACTTCCCTCAGCACCTCTGTTAGCAAAGCCTTACTCCTCCACGTCTCCCAGAGAAGCTGCAACCACAATCTGAATAGGATAATTTACACCAGCTGGAAGTCTGACCCACCTATTTAATGCAAGGGAATAGGCATGACTTCTTTCCTGCTGCATTGACTAAGATCTCCCCAACCGTACTCTGAGAACCACTTTAGACATTGGGATATCAACCACAGAAAACTGAGTGGAAATCCCCAGGCAGGAATAAAACATATGTTTAATAAATGGTTCTACAGAAAAAGAAAAAAAAAGAAAAAGAGAGAGGGGGAGGAGGAAGGAAGGAAAAGGTTTGCAATTGTGAGATCATAAGAGTCCAACCATATAAGTGATGACTAAGTGTAATCTTGTGTTTCAAGAAGATGAAGAAAAACATGTTTTTGAAACTGTTGAGACTGGCGTTCCCAGTCAACAGATATTCCTTTATTGGCCTGTAAATGACCCTTTCAGCTCGGGTTTTCCTCCAGCCAGTGGGTCATGGCAATGACTAGAGAGGAGAAAATCCCCACTACTGGCCAGCTGTGCTCCAAATTACCTTACTTGACTGTACGTATAAATGTAACTGTGTGTTTCCATGGAATTGCATCAGAATGACCTGCTCAACCCTGACATAGTTCATATATCTGTGATCTCTGTCTCTGTAGATAAAAATCTCTTTCTCCTGTGTGTGTCTGAAGACTCTGTGAGGACAGAATCAACTCTTCATTAACCAAGGAAACGGAGAGAGCAGATAGCCCAGATACAGCCAAACTGCGAAGAGTGCAAAACACAGGTAAATTATGTCCTCAAATGGAAAATAAGGATATGAAATACAGAAGAGTTTAGTGCTGCTGCTGAGCACAGACCACAGATCTACATAAACTGGCAAACCTACACCAGGCAGCACATGTGGGTATGCCACACTGAGCCCAGCTCAACATGTCCAGTAGTTGATTTCCAAGGGGACAGTGGAGAGTGGATATCAAGGGATAACTACAATTCACACTGGTGGTGTACAACAGTGCGAAGAAACACTGAGAAAAACCCAAATTCCAGTTCAGGTGAGAGCAGAAATACTCCCTGCTAACCCAGAGGAAGTACCTGTCAAACTAAGTAACTGAGAACTCTCTCCTGTCTCAGCTCAGTCTCCCTTCCCAAATTCCCTTAGCATTCACTCCTTCTTATGCCCCTTTTCTCTTTCCGGGCCCTTCCACAGGCTGAAGGAACTGGTAGCTGTAACTTCTATGCTAAAGGAGTGCTGTTCTATCCCAAAGCAGCCCACAGCAGAGCTGTGGTCCAAGCAAAGGGGAAAGTCAAGCACAAGCATAAGAGAAGGATGTTTTGGTGGTTCTGATAAGAGAAGAATGCCCTGGTGCAAATTGCAATTTGGGTCACAGTGTGGCAGGGGAAGGAGAAGATACAAAGCCTCAGATGGCTGGAGGACAGTGTTTGGCAAGAGCCTGGGAGATCCAGCTAGAAAAATTTGGATCTAAGACAAAGGAAATCTATGATTCAGTTTCAAGATGTGTCAGGTCAGCCATGAAGACAGATATAGACAGAAAGGAGGAGAGGTGAGAATTCACCTCCTTTGCTTTTAAAAGTAAAGTCAGAGAAGAAGAAAATCAAATATAACAGCCAGTGAAATAAGTAAAACATCTGGGAGGATTTTCTTGGTAACAAGCTAATGTAAACAGACCTTTGTATTAGGATATAAATGTGACTTCCACAAAGGTGTAAGTGAACTCCCCTCATTCAAAGCTGCCATGGGCTGAACATTTCCATGGCACTCCCTCCCTGGACTCACCACTGTTTCCTGTTGGGCCCTTCACACGGCAGGGCAGTCTCTCTTCTGACAATGACTGAGGCTCAGGACTATTGTAACCAAAAAACAAAGTATGTTCCCATTAAAAATCTGGATGATAGCAATTAATTCCACATTTTTGTGAATAAATATCATGTGTTTGTGCCAGAACACTTTGGCTTGTTCACAGAAGCTAACAGTGACACATAAATCTATTTTCCCTGTTGCTCAACAGACCATCTCACTCTGCCAACCAGTTTTTGCAGGGGAAAAGGGTTTTTTTCTACCTCTCAGTCAGCACCTTCAAAGGTCCTTGCTCCCCATCTTCATGTCGACCTGGGGGTTATAAAACGCACTGAAAGCTACTGATGTCAAGGTAGCCCTGTGACTGCTTTGGGTTTTCACCAGCCACTGATATGAAACAAATTTATTTCCAAGAGCTGCCCCACCATTTCCCAGGAGTGATGTCATTCAACTGGAGTCAACGACCAGGATTTCTCCCCTCTCCTGCAGCCAAACCCAGCAGAACAGATGTGCTGTGAGCATCCCTGACACCATAGCTATGCTGAATGACCCACCCTGTTCTCCCTGTGGCACTGCTAGGAAAGAGCTCTCCTCTGGCATCACTGATTTGGATTAATGTGGAACAAGGAAGGACCAACACCTGAGCAGAGAACAGCCAAGCCCTTCAGAAAAGAAGCTGATATACCCCTGTCTTTTCCAGCTGTGTTTACTTTGGTTTACGCTGCTGATGTTGGTATATTGCATTGCAGAAGTGTAAAACCAAAGGAAACCTGTAGGATTATGGCTGTTCTGAAGCTTTACAGATGTTTGCTGACTTTATGTGGGAGAAACATCACTATTTTATTGACCAAACTCTCTTTTGTTTTAATATGGAAAATCTCAGTGGCACTTCACTCCATTTGTCTTTTTTTTTCTTCTTTAGTCATATGATAATGTACACTTATAACCAGTGAATCATCCCCCCAAAAAGTCATAAAGAGAAAAATAGCTCATATGTATGTCTCAGCGGTCAATGAATCATTGACAACAGGTATAATGGGAATAATTATATACTGCTGAGAAACTTTACCCAAAGCCCAGCTCAGAGGCTAGTTTCAAAACTTCTGAGCTGTGCAGTTGGATCCAGGGCTGTGAGTGCCAGGTTAGGAAGCAGCCAGGAGAATTTCAGATTTGTATTATTGCAAGGAAATATCTTCTCCAAGTGTCTGTTATGTGTTGACAAATTGTTTATACTTAACCCAGCAATAATAATGAACAGTCTAAAGAGACAGTGATTTTTATGTCTTTAATTCACTTTTAGTGGGAAAATATCCTGGCAACAGAAATATGGATGTCAAGCTTTGGATGCCAGCCACTGCCTTAGAACTATGCTATTTTAAGCAGTAATATGTATTATTTGGTAAAACAACGTATATTTTTTGGGTCTAATCCTGGAATTTCCTACTCCAATGAGCTTCAGCCTTCTAATCAAAGTTTCTGGAATTACACATATGAAAGTAAATTTGTAGCAGACTGCATCCAGACAAAAAAAGTTTCAGTTCCAACGCAGTTTGCCTGCTGCCTTCCTAGAAATAGTTGAATATAAATGTGAGGCAATTGCTCCAGAACACAAGTGTAAAACTCTTCTCTAAGCCAGCTCAAAGAACTGGAGCAACTAAAGAAGACATGTCCATGGACCACATCCAGCTCCAGAAGAAGGCTTTGCTTTCCAGTGCAGGGTCATTGGCTATTTTGAAGAGCATCTATCACACAGAGGAGGTAGGGCTGCCTCCCAGGGCTGCTGGCTCCACTTCTCACCTGGATTCGTACTCTGGGCTGAGCTCAGCCCCAGTGCCAGCTCTGGCAGCCCTTGAGGTTTTGCACATCAGTATGGAGACAGACCCCACAATCACTCCTGGGAGCAAAGACAACAACTGTTTTTTCTCAGATCTGCTGAAGCCTCTTAGAGAAAAAAGATGCACAAGTGTGCCCTCACAATAACGTAGCTGTGTCCACTTCCACCAGTGCACAAAAAGAATTCTCCTAAAGAACAGAATTCCGCACACAAGGAAAATTTACACAATAAATTATGGATGAATCAGATCATTGTGTGCAGCATGAACCCTGCCATCCACCAATGGCAAACAGAAGCCCCTAAGCATCTAATACACTTTTCCTCTCAAATATCCCAACAGTGCAAGAAGACGGTGATCAGCCCCATCTGCTCCTGTCACAGCAGTACAGAGCTGTGCACCAGCACCAGCAGTTAATTCAGTGAAGCTATAATGGCCCATACCTGGGAGGAGATAGTGGTCACAGGAACTCTTTCAGTGGAGACAAACAGGCACCTTCTGAGAGCAAATATTCTGATCCATCTTAGACATCCGCCTTTGGATAAGCTGAACCACCTTCTGGAGGTCCCATTGCTCCTTGTCAGCTGCAAAGGGAGCATGGCTACAGCTGTGGCCAGCTCAAACATAAACGTCTGATTCCTGGATGCCTTGAGTTGGAGCAGAAATATTTCACCTTTAGCTGAGAAAGTAGTTGAAGAGAGATGGGTGGCTGCTGTTGCATTTCTGGGAAATGCAAGATATTATATGACCCGTTAATTTATTCCAGAGTTTCCCTTTATGCTTTAACAATACTGTTCAGCATTCAATTCAAGTCATAACATTTAATGACTTGTGGTCAGCTCAGCTTCTCCTGCATTTCTGTGCCAGCTTAAAAAATAAACAAGGCTGTGTCTACTGAATGGCACAATCGGAGGGGTTTACCCTGCTCCTACCACAAAACACGTATCAGAACATACCAACACACAATTTCAGTTCAGTTAAAGGAACATGGGGCCATTCTTTACATCTGGCTGTAGGAGACTCAGAGAGCTGAACAGTTTGTTCAGTAATGAGCATCACTCTTTAGGGGACCTGAGGACTGGGGACAACTTCAAATTAACACTACCTTCATTTCAAAAATGTCCAGTGGCCTCAGATGGGAGATGCAATGTGCTGGGGGCTGCACAGTTACTTGGGACTTGTTTCCAGCACTAAGTTAACTCAGCGAATAACCTGAGTCTTGTCCTCACTTATACAGAAAAGCTGTGGGTTTGGAGGCTGCCTCTGTAGGGGCGGCTGTCCTACATAGGGGCAATGTGGCATCGTCATGTATGAGCGACCCCATGTCAATTCTGTACACACAGTGGGAAGGGTTAACTCCACTGCAGGGTAAACTCCACACTGCAAATAATCCCCCTAGGAAGAGGTAATCCCTGTCCTGATGAATTTACAACTAAAACCCCCACACAGGGTGTGGCAGGAGGCATAAAAACAAAAAGAGGCACAGCAGCTCTTACAAAAGCACATCTGTTGCTGAGTTGGGAACAGAATTTAATGCTCATCTGGTGACAAACAACCCCAAAACAACAATTTGCAGGTGCTCCATACCTTAGGCAATGGGAAGAAAACTCAAGTGCCTTCCTCCCTTACAGGGTCTACACACACGCAATTGCTTCCAGCACAATTTATAATTTGTAATTTCTTGGCCTCAAAACCATTCTCTAGACATACCCAGTCTATGAATCTGCTGCACAGACATTCTCCACGTTCTCAGCATTCTGGTTTAAAAGTCATCAACCAACCTATATGTCTCCATTTCTTCAAAATTCTATTTTAATGCAATTTTGGCAAATAGGATTGTAACTATTTAAAGCTGTTTTGTTGGTTGTGTGCTTTGAAGAAGAAACCATTACCAGATACTTTAGAAAATTTCCACTCATCCTCTGTTGTTTCTCTGCCTTTATGCACCTTTCCTACCAGCTGCTGGACTGCTGCCTGCCATCCCACCTCCCCCTGCTCCTGCATTCCACATTCAATGAGCTCTTCTGCAGTCAAAAGCTTTCTCCTATCTCATGGTGCCTTTATGTTAGAGAAATAATTTGTTTGTTACATTCAAAAGGGAATTGTTTGGTCTTGTCTTTAAAAATGTATGACATAGTTACAGAGTCTATATTTTTTACCCTTTTGCTTGGAAATCTGTACAATTATGATCTTAGGACGAAAGCACATTTTTGAGTAGAACATGCAATGAGACAGACCATTTCCTCACAAGTGTTGTCTTGGTTTGAAAGACAGGTGTCTGCTAAGGAAGGCAGAAGCCTCCCTTGGAATGGCAGATGCAACCCCTTTCCCTCCAAGTTATTATAATTTTGAAATCAAGAGCTTTTAGGCAAAGATGTGGGAAAATAGGAATAACAGTTCTTTACTATTATATATCTAACCAGTCAAACAAAACAACAACAACTATGGCAGTAACAGCAATCTCAAACCCAGTCCCAGCCTTTCGGCTGTCAGGCCCTTTCCCCTCGGGTGCAGTTCCGCTCGCAGCCGGCAGGGGCGCTGGCGGCTCCCGGTGAGCAGGGCAGGTGCGATGGTTCCCCCGCGGCTGCAGGGGGCGCTCCGGAGCGAGCTCGGGGAGCACGCGGCTCTGGTGCCCTGGGATCCCGGGAAGGGATGGAACAAAGGCTTCACAAACGCCTGGGGAGCCGATCCCGGTGTCCGGCCGGACTCTCGGGAACAGCAGGCTGGAACGGCGGGCTGGAGCGGCAGGGACGAGCACAGATCCCGGGTGGCAGACTCGATGTATCCAAACGGTGAACCCCCCGGAGGTCGGCCAGGCAGGGCAAGCACGGCTACAGCGTAGCGGAGGCTTGAAGCAATGGCGGGGGCAGGGCGGCCACAGCCCGGCCTCCAGCAGGGCAGGGAAAACAGCTTTGGGATCCCGGCGTTCTTTCCAGCAGAAAGAAAAATGGCTGAAGAAAAAGAACCAGCAGCTCCTTTCTCTGCAGCTTCTCTCTCCAAATGCCCAGAGCGAACTGACCCCACACCCACGTGAAACAAAGGAGGAGCCAGGCCCACCCCACTCCCAATGGGCAGCTCTTTTTGTCTTTCTTAAGTACAGCCATTTGTCCCCTAGCAACATGCATATGGGAAAAAGTTCTTTTAACAGGAAAAAATCTAGGACTAAACTAAAACCCCAACAAGTGTCTATATGGAACTGGGAGTGGTTTCTTAAATCTGTCATAATAAAGGAAGGTAGAGAACTAAACTATGCGGCCATTTCCAAAAACTGAAGCCCTTACTCCATCTAAACCGAACTGTTTCTGCAGCTGGCTGATGTGAGGGCAAAGGGTGAGGAAAAGAGGGAATATCTTAAACTAGATTTTCTACATCCTCTTCCCTATCCTAAGCTATATACTTTGGGTTTCACCCCAATGGAGACACTTCCCATTGCTCACTATCCTCTTTCCCTCCCATCCCATGAAAAGCAGCAGCTAACTACTGAGCCCTTTGCTTCCCTCTTTAAAAGTCTTCAGCATCCATAGCTCCTGCAGTTACATCCTTGTAATCTACAGATTCATATCTAATAATATGAAAGTTCTTCTGTAGCATCTCCTGAAGCAGGATTTCCAAGCTGTGCAGTGAATATGTATTAACTTGCAGATCAAAGCAGCCCTTGTCATTACATTAATGATCAATCCAGTCAATATTATACAACACAGATTCAGCACAACCTTCAGATCCAGCCCTATGAAAATGTCTTCATTTCAAAGAAATAGCTCTGAAACTCTTCAGTGACTCCTGCTCACCTACCAGTATCCCTGCCTACTTATGGGGACTGGGGGACACGCTGCAGTTCTGTCCCATGACCAGGACATCCTAAGGAAAGAAAGGAAGAAAAGAAAAGAAAAAAAGAAAAGAGAGAGAGAAGAAGGGAGAAGAAGAGAGAAGAACAGAGAAGAAGAGAGAAAAAGAGAGAAAAGGAGAAAAAGAGAGAAGAAGGGAGAAGAAGAGAGAAAAGAAGAACAGAGAAGAGAGAAAAAGAGAGAAGAAGGGAGAAGAAGAGAGAAGAACAGAGAAGAGAGAAAAAGAGAGAAAAAGAGAGAAAAAGAGAGAAAAAGAGAGAAAAAGAGAGAAAAAGAGAGAAAAAGAGAGAAAAAGAGCAAAGCAGTCTGTGGAAGGACTCTTGCTGAAGTTTTGGAAAAGCAATTTTCTTCTCTTCTGGAGGAAAAGCAGTGCTCAGAGCATGTGGTAGAGGTGCCACACAAGGACAGGAGATGAGTGGGGGCATCTGGCAGCAGCGTGTGACATGAGCACACAAATCCAGGGGCTGCTAAGGCAGCAGCACCACCACCAGCGAAACCCATTACCACCCTTCCCCTACACCTTCCCTCAGCGCATGAGACCCTCTGCACAGGGAGGGCAAAATCCCAACCAGCCTCTAATCATATTTCCTTAGGGCTGCTAAAACCATGTGCTAATCCTGTCAAAGCTCTCTCCCTGCACCCCCTGCCAGGGGTGCATACATAAACCTACCCCATGTGAGCAGCCACCGCAGCATACAGCATACAGAGGAACGGGCTATTTTAGCACAGCTCTGCTTTCAGGTTACCCTGCTGGGTCATGTTACACACCCAGTCACAACATACTGAAATACAATACCACACCAGAACAGATATGTGACAAATTCTCCTCCAACCACACAAGTGCCTTATCCCTGTCCTGATCCAAAGTACAGCAATGCAGAGCTCCTGCCAATCAGCTCACGGACACAGCCACACAGGCACAACGTGAGTTCAAGGGGAGGATGGCACTTCAGAAGCTGGGAAGGAGGGAGAGATGAAAAACATATCGTCCTATTTATCCATATTTCACATGGGTGTTTTGTTCAGTTGTGAGGAATTCCCTGTTTCCTTAATAAAAATGCACCAAGGACCAAGCACCTATCAAGGAGGGTGGCTACAGTGCTGCAGGAAGAAGAAAGGAGAAGAACACCGCCTTCTACCTCACACTCCACAGCTACTTCTACATTAGAAGCTTTAACAAATCTGCTTTGCAACACCTATTGCTTTAAAATGGAATAAAGGGAAGTGGTGCAAGAGGTAGGGAGGATAACATTATGTTCAAATGACAGGAACAGAGGCAGCAAATGAAAGTTTCAATATTGGGAGTCAAAGGATTTCCTCTGAAATCCTGGTTCCATGCATGAGGTCACTGGAATTTCTCAGCTTGCCATTGACTGCTGTGTAGATACAGGGCAGGCAAACCTTGTGCCTCCGTTTCCAAACCTGCAAAGGTAGGAATATGAGTACTTCCCCTGCTTCAGCAGGGCTTGTTGAAGCTTGGATGTTTGCAGTGTGCTGCAAGATCAAAGGATCAGAATAGCATTACATATTCAGTACAGGTCCATGCACTATTTGAAGGTCTAGAGGCGAGGCAGGTTGCTTAGCTTGCAAAGGAAAGCAGGAAACCAGAGATTGCATAAGCCCTTATATTGTAATTACTGGGGATTGAATTGGTCCTCTGTGAGATGGGAATGCCAGGCTGGCATCTCCCAAATAGCACTTAGCTCAGAGGTACCACAGCTTCAGGATTTGCCCCTAATAGTACCCTAGAAGTCAAGACACTGAGATGAGTCTTCTCTTTGTGAAAACACAAGTTTTTCTTAAGTTTGAGAGTCACTTTCAACAACCTACCTCTTACAAACTTCTCTACATTGCCCTTCAATTTGTTGGGAAACACAATATAAATCCCGGCATTCACAACACTGTCACAGGTTGTGGTACCCTGAAAGGTCTCATATTTCTGCAGAAGCAATGACTCTTTTGCCTGTCACTGTAAGCCAAGGTCTTTCTTACAGCAGACACAAACACAGAAGAAAATAAATGTATTCCAGGAAAGCACAGGGATGAACTCACAATTATAAGTGGGAATCGGTGCTTTTGTAAACACACACACAGACAAAAATTTATGACACAGGTCTCCTTTTCCAGCTACTGTGAAAGGTCATTTCACTCAGACAACTTGACTGGGGACCTGTGGTAGCACATGGACTCTGTTATTCTCCCTTTCGGGCCTTCACAAACTCATGCTGCTGCCAGTACATCCACAGCAGGTGGGCTCGGTCCTCCTTGGGGCTTCTTGAGGCCACAATTCCCCAAGCTCTGGCCTTCAATAAAATAAGGGGTTTGCTGTTCACCATAATTTCAGGATTTCCACAGTTCCTAACTCGCCTATCACAAGTCTGGTAGTGCACACACCTCAAATCAGTCTCCTTGTTGTTAATTCTTCCTACCCACCACACATGACAGACAATGAATACGAGAGTCACTACTGACATTCCCACGGACATTCACACATGTCCATTTGAGGTGCTCCCTCTGCCACACCTCTCCTTTCTTTAATCAAAGTGTCTTAAAATGTTTAGAAATAAAGTGTTTGCCAAAGATTAAATGTTGATCCAGTGCTCAACAAAACCAGTGGGAGTCTTTCCACTGACTTCAGTCAGCATCACAGGACAGGGCACCGAGTATCTCACACAGCTCTGAACAGACACAGGTCACACAGGATCCAGTCAGAGCACTTGGCATTTGCCAGACTCAGAACTCATCTTGCCAACACAAGCAACTGGACAAAATGGAAACAAAAATCAGTACAGGTATTTTTAAATAATTTACCCAGGCTCCTGATCTAGGGCTGAGACACACACACAAAAAATTGTAGAAGTTGCAGAAAATGCAGTGAAATAAAACTGCAAAACTACCAGGGAAGGTTGGGTTTGGTTCTTCAGAAGATATGATTGGAGTATGGAAACCTATGGAACCTGGGATGGTGGAAATGACTAAAACTTCTACATGAGTATTGCAAGAATACAAAGAGAAAACAAAAAGCCTTAGAAAAGTAGTCAAACAAAAAAGCCCACACTAATGCTGGCATTACCTGAGAGCCTCATTACAGAAGCAAAGCTTGGGAGCAGACACCACCAATCCTGGGCTTTACTCAACAGCAAGGACAGACAAGATTTTATAAAAAAGGTTTCTCAGCTGGTGCCGACAGCAAATAAGCTTTTTGGGAATGATGCCAAATGCAAGAGGAATGATGATGAAACCAGATCTGAAAGAACCAGGAAACAAGTACACATGGATACTACCTGCAAGTTTGACAACAGGACTGAAAAGCAGCACCTTCCAACCTACACACACACAAAACCCACAGGTAGCTCTACATCCCACAACCTGAGCTGGTCAGCTCCTGGCTGGAATGATGTCGGGAGGCTCCACCAACGAGGGACTCAAAATGGAACAAACCTCATGGTGTCTTAATCTGCTACCTCAGTCAAGTAGAAAGAGGCATTAAAAAGCTACTAACTGACTACAAACTGAATCAAGAAGTATTGAGACATGAAATAACATAGACGCTCTTCACACTAATTAACAACTGTATATGCAAGCTGTGGGACGTGGGTGCTGGGTCCTCACCTGAAATCTTTCAAGCTAAAGTACTCTGAGGGTCCTGTGCATATCTGGAATATTAGAAATTAATTTCCTTCTAACTCTATGAGGTCCTTTTTGCTAAAAGAAGCTTGAGACTGGATGGTGTTCTCAGAGGCACGTTCCAGTTCAGCCACGTCTTAATGGCTGTAATGCAGAAAACACTGAAATGCCACAGGCTGTAACATGCAGGTGTTCAGGCAAAAGAATCACAGGGGTCTCTATAGGCCTTGAAATCAGTGAACTGTGCAGAGAACAATTAAACACTCTCACAACTGGAGATAACTGGCTTTCTTTGCTGAAAGCCCCAGTGTGCAGCTGGTCACCTCTTCCTCGGAAGTTTTGCTCGGCAACCCTGAGTGTCAAGATAGGACAGAATCTGATGTATGTGTGCATATATATACATATATATATATATACACAGACACATAAGCCCCCTTTGTGTGATTCCATGGAGCAAACCAGAAAAGGGATCAGATAGATATAGGAAGAGAAGCTCTCCTGGAGCATTTGCAGCTGGGCACTGTTGCTCAGTGACTGACCAACACCACACACAGTGGGGAAGCTCGAGGCAGAGCTTCAGCCTCACAACCAAATAACAGCTAAAGAGAAACCACATCTCAAGTAAACTGAGGTGCAGAACTCAAGGAGCTCTTGGGCTTGGGGAGCTATCTGCATCCCTTCTGTCAGGCTGCTACTGGTAAGTAATTCTACCAACTGACTTAGCTAAGCCAGGAGTTCAAAACAGAACATGTCCGTACTCCCAGTGACCAAAGAAGTGAAGCTTTGCACAGTAACCTCTACAGAAGTATTCTCCCAGCTTGGGAAAACATCTTTATTCCCAAAAGAATACCAAACCGAAACTCAGAAACATGTTTAAATTACCCTGTGTTTACATGCCAGCCTGTATAATGAAGGTATAAGCATGGACTTAAGAACTTCCCTTGTGTTGGGTATTTGAAGGTATACTGAGGAATCAAGAAGAGGAATATGCTTGTCCTCCTGCCAGGTCTTTTAAGATACACCAAAACAGACATCATTAAATAGTAATATCATGCTGTGAACATAAACTAAAAAAAATGCACTAATTGGAGACTATGGAGATTTACAAAAGCATGTACTGAAATTAGAGACAAAAAGCACACTGGATAGTCTAATGAGTACAAAGAAATGTAACATTGCATCTGTACAGCATCTCCCAACCTAACATTCAGTGGGAAACTGGTATCCTCATCTCCCAGAGAGAAACTGACTTGCAAAATGCTGTATCAGATCTGGGAAGGTGCCCTGCAAGGTGACTCCATGATCTCTGTACCCACACACCAGCCAGAGGAATTGTTTTCAAGCCAACACCCAGGTCACTAAAGCTGATAAGGACCCAGGGCCAGGGACACTGCTGCTTGTCATAATCATGTGTCCAAGCCTTGCAGATATCTGTTTTAGTACAGAGGGTGACTATTTCTGATAAAAAGTTCAGAGCATAGCACAGCAAGCCCACACATCTTACAGATCCCAAAGTCTCATCTGGAATGAATCAGTATCAATTCAGACTTTATTTAAACATATTGTTTAAATACAGTTTATCCCTCCTGATGCTGGGTTGAGAAGTTCAGTCTTTCAAGTATATTCTCTTACACTGAAATTTTGTTCTTTTTAGGAACAACTTGAAAACATGTGAATGCATAATTACAGTGGTCATATATCTTAATCCTATTATCATTAATCTGTGCTGCTTTTCACAAGATATCACACTGACATGTCTGTGGGACTGTACCCACCACACCACAACAGCAGTATTTGGGAATAGTGACAGCAGGGACCAGATGAGCCTACAGAACATTGTGCCACGTGCAGAATATACACAGCTTCAATACATGGAGAGAAAACTCCCTAACTGCCTGAGCTGAGAGAACTAAGAGCAAAATTTATAGATCAGCTATATATTTTAATTTTTATAATATTATGTTCCTCTGTGACAAGCAGAAATTTCCTAGATATTCACAGCTCAGCTTCCTATAAATTTGTCCTCTGGACTATGTTATTTGCTGCTGTGACATCAGCACTCGCTCCTCCTGCAGCTGCCTTGAGTGACAGCATAAAAATGCTGGTTATACTGATGGCACAAGATGCTCCGCCTGAGATAGAAAACCCTTTCATCAAATGCACTTAGAGCTTATCCAGAGAAGGCATCATGAATTAAGGACCTGCTCGCTCAGCTCTGGTCAGCAGATCAAGCAGCACAGTTTGTCCCCACACAGCAAAGCAAACACAAATCCTGAATGGCAGTAAGAGTAACACACCCATGCCTCAAATGAACCATGTGCTGAAGCATTTTCCTCATTGAACCTGGACTGCAGCCTGAGGACCAACAGAGCACCTTCTGCCACCTCCCAGAATGTGAAAGAGTACCTGGCTCAGAAGAACAAGTGCCTCTACTGATTTCCACAGCCCTTTTCCTCTTGGGTAAGCATTGGCAAAATCCAGCTCAAGAGTACCACCTAGCCTTCCTCTGACATTTTACAGACACTAACCAGTGAGCTCAACATCACCAAATTAGGTAGTTATCAACCCTTGCACCTGTCCTACAACAGATTTAAAAGATGAACTGAGGATCAGGGTAGGTCAAACTCTACCACAGCTTGAAGGGGTGCAAGAAATACAGACTTTTCTGCTGTGTCCCACACAGCCTTTGCTCAGAAGGCAAACTCCCCTCTCTGCCTTCCTCCCATGCTCTCTGCCACATTCATTTCTCTGAGCAGCTGGTGCCAAAGCTGAGCCAAAGGGACTGACTGACTCAGCGAGGGATGCCCAAGCCTTTGCTCAGTGTGGAAGACATCAACGTCCGTCCCATGGCACTGCCTTGGGAAAGGGACAGCTTCCCACAGCCCTTTTTCCCATAATGATGGACTGGAGAATGTTTGTGTGTTCAGGAATAATCACAGTATAATGTCACAGCCCACCCTCAGTATTTTCTAACCCCCCAAACCTGCTGACTCACACACACTCCAAGTGATACCCAGCCTCTCCAAAGGCCCACTGTGCCCACCAGTGAGGCAGCTGCTTCTGAGCTGAAGCAGAACAACACATAATATCAAACAGCAATATCTTCTTACAGTGTAGCCTAGGAAATAGAGGATATGAGTCCACTCCAGGAAATACAGCTCATAAACTACACTGGTGGGTACCTACAGCCCAAAGCACAGTTCTCCCACATAGCCTGGTAAGTGAGAAGGACAGTGTAAAAGCACCTATGTGGTGTCCTAATTGCTGCATTGTGCTGGCCAGAGGAGAGTCAAACTGAGCCTGGATGCAACTCCACTGCCTGTGTAACAGCCTGGTCACAAAGCAAGGACAGAGAGACTCCTGGCCACAAGCTGGGAGGCCTCAGCAATGCTGGTTTGTGCCCTCAGGACTTGGTGGCTGTAACCTCTGATTGCTTAGGAAACCCTCCTTCAATGACAGTGTAAACACCCAGAGTTATCCAACCTGGAATTGTGCCAGACCTCTGGCATGAAATTCCTTTTACTTGCAAAAAAAAAAAAAATCCAGATGATCTGAGTGAACAAGAAGAGACATGTTGCAAAGGTAATGCAGGAGATTTGGGATTTGTTCTTAGCTCCACCCAGCCCTGGTGATCATAATCCTTTGTTTGCCTTTTTTTTTTCTATTTAGTTTGTAAGTTCTTCAAGACAGAGAAAGTCTCTTGGTATTTGTTTATACAGAGTTTGTACATCAGTCCCAGGGATTACTGCAAGGAGAATAATCTTTAATGACCACATATCACTGCAACCCCTGTTTTAGGAATCCTCTAATGTGTGTCCAATAGATGTTCAAGAAGAGGTTCCAAACTAATTACAAGGTCTAAGATACCACAACAGCTTGCCACGCCAGTTGCTGTCCAGTAAATCCAGCTAGGAATCAAATCCCTGTATTCTTGGTTGTAACTTACTTTCTTGAGCAGACAGCAAATGAGCCTTAGTGTGACTGGGAGCACTGTGCCTTTCCTCCCACAGGCTCATACTTGACAGAGAATTAAGAGAAGACACTTCTCTTTTTGCTATATTAAAACCAAACCAACAAGAAACAAACAAATAAACAAAAAGCCAAACCAAAATTACACCAAAAAACCCTACAACCACAGAGAGAAAAATTCAACACTTCACAGGAACTTAGACAGACAGAACTCTCTTGTAACTGGGAGCTTTAAAATAAAAATAAGAAGTCCAAGGCAGGGCTGCTGACTTTAAATGTGTACCTGGGGCACAGGCAGGAAGACAGGAGAGAAAGAAGAAAAATGACAGGAGTGGCTGTGTTAAACACAGAGCTGTATCTTGAATTTGCTTCTAATTTCTGAGTAGCAGCATCAAGAGGAAGTGCCAAGGGATGAGCAGGAAACCATCTCTGAGCCCAGGCAAACACAAACCCCAGCATGAGCCTTATTGCCAGATTTGTTTCTCCAGGACTGCCTGCCTTCCTCCAATGGCTGACCACAGGTCCTCCACCTTCACTCATGTGCTACAGATACTTTAGCATAGTCCTAGAACTAAAATGTATTAATAACCACCCAATTCCATAGTTTCAAGGGTTTTTTCTAACCAACAAAACCCCACCTCAGACAATTTTGCATCCTGTATGTTCTCCAGAAGTGGCATCATGAACACCACAAGCTTTTTTTCAAGGAAGTTTGGTTCCTTGCTGTCACTACCTGTCTTCTCTTTAGTACCCATCCCCCTCCTGGGGAAGCAGAGTCCAATCCAAACAGAGCTGTACAGAGATTAGAGCAGATGAGATACAGGTTTGCTGTGTGCAGACTGCAGATCCAGGGATTGTTTAGAAAAATTACTTTGGTTTACTTCACATGTCCATCCCTATTGCTCTTCTTCCAGTTGAGATAATTAACCTGCTTGAGGAAAAATTGATTGTTCCCTAATATTCGCTCAGCCCTGTGTAATGAAGCTCATTTTGGTCCTGAAGTCAGTCCCGTTCAAGTAGAGTGCTTGTTTGCATTTAAGATCTTACAGGATGTTAAGATGAATAAAGGTGCTTGGGGCTGTCAAGTTGAAAGCTTAATATCTTCAAATTGCTGTCCAGGTTACTCTGAAATATTTATGTAATGTACCTTTCTTTTCTGGCAAATTACCATTAATGGGAAAGGAACTTAGAATTACCTACTAGAAGCACCAAAGTCCCTTAAATGGTAACAATTATTCATTCTAACTTTTTTTATATACGATTTTTCCTGTAGTATCTTCAAAATACTTGCAATTCCAGCAAATGTTTTACATTAATCTAAACTCTGATTCTATCTTACTCATTTTTCTCAAAGCTGCTGCCTTGAGGAACCAGGCAAAGCAATAGATAAACACTCTAGATAATTTCACTCTTCTGACTGTGCATTTGATGCAAAAAATCCTCTTGCTAACATTGGCTGTTTTTAAAAAGGCTGAATCTGCTTCAGTTGGAAAGCAGACTATTATGGTATCAATCCAAGATCTATCAAAGCTGAAAGAAAATATTCTAATAACTGCTCTTCAAAGGGGTTAATAAGTCAACAGTGGATATTTTCATATGGAGTTATTCACTTCTAGACAATTATCATAGTCATAAAAGTCAACAGGCTTTCTCTTAGCTACCAAAATACTCAAGAACATGTTTACTCAGAGACCTTTTTTTTTTAATAAAAAAAAGCATCCAGTTGAAGAAAATAGTGACTTTTCAGTGAAATAAAGAACAAAATATTTCCATGCTGAAATATCTGCACAATGCCTCACATGGATCCCCTTCTTGAGAGGCAAAGTCTCCAAACAAAACTCATTTAAGAGAACTGCAGAAAACTTGGTAACCAAAATTACAGCAAAGAAGCAGCATTGTTTGGGAGCATGACAGCAGGCAGGACATTTGTGAGACCTGGATGAATTGCCTGATATTATTGCAGAATTCCTGCTGGAGCTTGGGTGAGCTGCTCACACTGCACAGTTCCCACCTGTAACACCGACCTACCATCGCCTCTCCATGCCCCAGCCCTCTTCTTTGGAGTGAAGAAAGACTCCTTCAAAACACACTAGGACAGTGCTTTTTAGCACAAAACAGCTTCATTTTGGATGGGGAAGGTGACCACCATAATTGAAGCAGCTACTGAACACAGTGCAAGCCCTTGCACTGGTGTGAGTGGTGCCACACAACCAGGAAACAGCCATGTTTCTGTTGTGTATCAACCCAAACCAATCCAACTTTTTTTTTTTTTTTCTGATGTCCCCTAGGCAATTTCAGCAATGTACGCTAATTCATTCTGTGGCCACAGAGTAATTTTATCAAAAGCAGCGAGGGAGCCCCAGTTCTGCTGGGCCGTCAACCCCACGCCAGAATGGCACCACCAGCACACGGCAGATGATCCCTGAGGAACTGGGACCAAGGCAAGAAAACATCATCTCTTGCAGGAGTTCAGCAGGTAGCACGTGGGTGGTGCTGCAGCCTCCTGTGCTATGGAAAGCTTTAAACATTGGTAGGTCCCAATATCAAGACTGCTGAAGCTACAGGAGAGGTGTGGAAGCCAAAGGAGACTCCTTGCAGCCATTAGTTGCCCTTTTTACTGTTCTTTTAATATTGTCTGAGCATTTGGTTGAGGCTCTTTTGATTCAGTCCAAAACAAGAGGGAAAAGCTGCCTGTAAGATACTTGCCCTTGCTGGGCTGGACAATATTTCAGAGAAGATGGAGACCCAGAAGGATAAACTCTGGGCACTGAAGGGCTGCATCAGAGAAACATGGGAAATCCAGTTGTACACTAACAAGTTCCAGGGACAGAACAAGCTCCGGCACACCTGGATATGAAAGTTAGTATAATGTCCTCTAAGACCAGAAGAAATGTGAAGACAGAAGATAATGGAATGAAGTTTTTAGGGAAAACGCTAAGCACTGCAAATACACAAGCACACTGTAAATAATGAGGCACCCAGCCAGCTCAGTACATCTCTATTTTCTTCTTTAAGCCAACTGCAATGAACAGCAGGATGCTAAGATGATACTTTCATAAGAGAACAAAACAAAACCAAACCAACAAAAAATTTGCAGCCCTCCCAGGAACCACTGCCTGTTTATGAAAAAACAAACCATTAAAGTTCTTGGGGAAATGGAATACTCTGGTCCCACCAATAGTGATCAGGTAAGTAGGAGTGAGATCTAAAAGCTATATAGGACACTGCAACAGAGCTGCAGCTCTTTCGGAGTCGAGTGCAAGTACTGACCTTCCCAGTTATAGTTTCAAATCAATCTCACATGTCCTATATTTACCTGTACTTGTGCTCTGGCCTTTCTCAGACTGCAGAATAGAAAGACTTTTAAATTTTTTTTTTGTAAAGGGATGTCTAGACAGTTGTCTTCACATCAGACAAAAAGTGATCACACAGGAAATTCAAGGGAAAATTGATGTGGGCTGCTACAAAATAGAGGTATTCAGGATGAGGATGGCAGTTCTGTTCCCTTACAAGATTCCCACTGTGGGGTGAGTGGCCCACCTGCAAATGCCAACCAGCTTCCACCATCCCAGCTTTGCTCCCAGGATGAAGAAATTCAAAGGAATCAAAGGAATCCTTCAATTTTCATCTCAGCTCCACTGAAACCAATGAAAGCTGCCCCATGTAAACCACTGCTGCATCACAGGGTGTGATACTGAACATCAAAATCACCCACACGGGACTCAGGTCAGCACTGAAAGAGAAAATCCAGTGGGAGTAAGTGTAATTCCCATAAATTCATAGCAAATGAGTGGAAAACGGACATTAAATTGAGTTTTTGCTCCTTCCCTCTGTTAAACACACTTAAAAAATAGACCTTTGAATCATCTCATGATTCAACACAGAATAACACAATGTATTGAGTTACCTATCTGGTTACATGGGCAGTTGACACATGAGTGGAGCAAAGTTTCAAGATCAAGAAAGAATTTGGCTATGTCAGTACAGCAGGTGTAAGCCTGATTCATTAATTTTCATAGTAACAACGCCTCTATGTGAACTAATTAAAAAGAATTTAGAAGTATTTTAAATATTTTTGGAGCCACATCAACTAAACAAGAAGAGCTCTGATATATATTTTATGTTCCAATTTTTCTTTTTCTGCCTCAGGCTGTATTACAATCGGGATGGGCAAAAACCTAAGCCTAGTTCATAAAAAATTGTGGAAGTTGTGCAGGTTATGAAATGGATGGATTTTTCAGTTTTTCTCTGCTCCTTTTAAATTTATACATTATGTAAAAATGATCATCATATTTCCCTAAAAAGGCAAATATCCATAGCCTTTGACAAGACTTTAAATGAAAAATTAAACTACAGTCAAAAAAAAAAAAAAAGAAAAAAAAAAAGTAAAGCATCCTGTTCAGAAGAAAAATGCATTTTTGTAAGGTTTAAGTTTTAGGTAAAAGACCATTTCTCAGTTAAAAGCTTTCCCAAAAATACCTTTCTTTTTTTTTGCTTGTTGTGCTTTCAAAATTCTAAAACCCACTTAGAAAACAAGAGAGGAAAGAATGAAGGAGAAAGAGGTTCAGACGAGAAATGTATCCACCCCCTTCAAAAACTTTTATCAATTTACATCAAGTTCTCAAGCCAGTGTAATTTATAGTGTTGGTCTTAGGGATATGAAATTAATCTTTAAACATAACCTTAGCTAACAAGGAAGAACTTGCAATTAATAATTATATGCTTAAATCCCACAAGAAAGTTTTATTGTTTTATTTGGTTTAATATGACCATTTTAAGGCAAGAACTATTACAGGATTGCTGCTGTCACCCAAATGACAATATTTTAAGAGACTCTAGGAATAACTCTTCTAGAAGCAATTGCTTCATCTTCTATAAAAAGTCATGCAAGGCATTCAGTAAGACAGTATTCATATCAGAGCGGCCGAAACTCCCAGGGCAAACACAAAAAGAGGATTCCTCAGGAAGCTTTTAATGGTCCCATAACATTTTTTTCTTGCCTCTTTTTTGGTTTTCAAATAATATATATAATTTTTTACTGCCCATAAAGTTTACTGGTATTTTCATGCCTAACGGTCACTCATGGTGGAAATCAGAGCAGGGATTAAGGAGGATGCTATTTTTATAGTTCTTCTGGCAGAAATTGCTTCTCCTCCATCCAAGGAAGTGAGCTGTGGCTGGCGTGCTCTCCTGCAACAGGTAAAGCATGACTACAGGAGATAAAACCGGAAGGCCTGGAGGAAGGGCTTAGGCTTGGGGGCTGGTTTTTATTCACCATGATGTGCCCCACAGGGCAAAATTCATTCTTTTAACAAGAAACAAGCAAAAAAATTAAATACACATCATGCACGCCTTGTTTGGAGAGCTGAAATGGGATCTGAGTGGTAGGACAGCTTCAATTTCATCTGACTTGAGTCAAACCCAATTAATCAAAGAATTGCAAAATCTGAGTGGCGGGCAGAAAATCCTCATTTCCTTGCAGTAACTCTGAGAGGGGCAGGCAGGGCAGCAGCCACTCACGCACCTCCAGATCAGGGGTGCCAATTACCACATCATTCAAAAAGTAAACTTAAAAGGATTTCTGTTGGAAATGATCATGCCTGGAAATCTCTGACTAAGCAGTGATGTGATCGTACCTATGCTCCCTGCAGCTTTGGCCTTTTCCTTTGTCATATGTTTGCTAAACTTCCTCAGTCTTGTGCAACTGTTCCCATTCCCCAGGTACAGCAGAGCACTGTCACAGCAGCAGCAGCAACAACAAGAAAAAAAAAAGGCAAATCCCATCCAGTTATCTCAGGAGAAGTATTAAATGATTTAGTGTTTAACACATTCGAAATTTAAAGATCTGAACTGCAAAACATATGGTGCGTAAGTTAAGGAACCATGATCAGGCATGGAGGCAAGGACCCGGCAGCCGTGTTCGAGTTCCCATCTGCTGCTGTGCCGTGAGACAGAGCCCAGGCCAAGCCCTTTGTCCTGTGGTGCCTCGGTTCCCTCGGCAGGAGTTAATGCTCACCGTGTGTCTGGACACAGGGGCAGCCTTGGTCAACACTGGGAGGCAGAGAGGAGCTGGGGTCGGAAATAGGTGGAATTCCTGAGCCGGTCGGAAAGGCTGGCGGCAGCGATCCCACAGACTCCGTGGAAGCAGGCGCGTTGCTTTGTTTACCTCAAGCTTTATTTTTTAAAGCACCATGACAGCTCTGAGACTGTCTCTGTCTCAGACTAATCTATTTTCCCCTCAACACCTTGCAGCGAGCCGTCCGCCAGCTTCCCGTCCAGACCGGGGTCAGAACCTCCCGCAGGGACGTGCGGCTGCTGAGCGCTGGATGAGCCGGCCGGGAGCACCGGGATCAGCACAATCTGACCCTCTGATATCACCTCTCTATGCTCAGGAGCTCTACAGACCTCGGGCTTGGCACTCGGCAGATTCCAAAACCCAGAGCCTGCTCCTCCAAGAAGTCCCACCTCCTCTATGTGCAAGGCAGCAAGGCCTTGAGGAACTAGAGCAACTGAACCGAAATACTGCTTTATTTGCATCACTTCTGTACAGGTTTGAAACAGGAGACTCCCATTTCTGCAGGGATCTGTGCAAAATGAACTCTCAGGCACAACAATGATAATCCTATTACAACAAGGATTTGTGAGCCCTATGTTTGGCTGCGTTTCTCTCACGAGCATTTTACCAATATTTCTAACATTAGAGATGAAAAAAGTCATGTGTCAGGCTTCTTAAAGATCAGAAATTTGTGAGCTTTTAAAACATCTCAATCCCCAAAGCTCCCTTGAAAATCACAAAGACAAGAAACTTGCCAGGGTTTTCTATATGAAAGCTGAGTCTTACGCAACGTCTTAACTCTAGGTGCTGGGACTTTCCAAATAACACTAATTAAGGCAGTACTCATGATAAGATCCTGAGAAGTGATCCTACAATTTTTGTAGGATAAACAAGAATAAAATTAAACATTACTATAATTATTACTAGATGTGGGTCTTCAGAAACCTCACCAAAAAAATCACTCAAATGGGCATCCTTAACTTTTCCCAGTTTGTCTTCTATTTAGATTGTAAACTTGCTTGGGCTGAATGTTTCCCTGTTGTTTATACAGCACATGGGGATAGCAAACTTGCTGGGAAATCCTGGACATTGACATATACCAAAAAATACCAGTGTGGAGAGAATTTTATTTTGGATCTCAAAATACAGGTGGAAATTCCCTGATGGGAACTATCAGACTTATTATGCACATCCAACTGTCTATATTAGAGAAACTTCCTTTTTCTGGAGGTTTTGGACTTAGCCAAGCACAACCAAGGCAAGATTCTTCCACTGCAAACAAATGGATCAAACAAAACAAATCTCTGCCTTTTGGAATTTTACAGACAACGAGGCTAGAAAAATGTGCTTGAAGTAAAAGTGTTGATGGCTCTTCTTGCGTGGCTGACCCCCATTTCAGGAAAAAACATAAACAAAATAGGATCTAACTTGTGACGGGGACCTCTAAGTATTAGCACAACACACAGTTAACAGCTCAAATTAACAGTTTAACTTGAAAAATCCTAACACGTCCCAGTGATGGGTACAAGGCAGACAGCAGGGCTTGCTAATTGGGTCATTCTTTACTAGACATCTTTGAGTGCTGGTTTAGGTTCACTTAAAACTGCTGCCTAATTAAGTAATTCATGGTTAGTATCCTCTTGTCACTTCAAAAGTAATTATTTCACATACAGTATTAACAAAATCTAAATTTACACCCAATAATTTTCTTCAATAGCCATGCAGACTCAGAGCAGTGATGCTCCCAGACCAGCTCCCTGCTCAAATTATACCAGGATAAAAGGCAGAAAAATAGAGCCAGCAGCTCATGGCATCAACATCCTCTCTGCTACAACAGCCCAAAAGAGATCGGAGTAGGGAGGAAAAGAAATTGGTAACATTTAGGAGACAGAAAAGCCCATGACTGAAGTAAGGACCACGGTCCTCTTCAGTCCTCTTTCAAACTTTCTCAAGTCCTTAAGTAAGTAGAGCACAGACAATGCACTGCCACCACTGATGACACCTGGGGAGAGTCCTTCCTCAAGCTCCTCTCAGTGCCTCGGTTTCAGCTGGGAGAATTCAGAGCATTTCCACCCCTCTCCAATATACATCTGTGTTTATTATTTTTTTGCCTGCACAACTGACAATGAGCAACCCTGTTCACATATTTTCTAAAAGAGAGCACAGTTTGTTTATGTGTCAGCTGTACATGCCAGTCCTTAATATGTCTGGGGTGACAAGAAAATAAATGGACTTTCTATGTTGTATTTAGATCCCCTTCCTATCCCTCACCAGTCCCCCAATGTGTTTGTCTCCTTTTTGCTCTCACAGGGGACTTGCAGCACACACACCAATCTGCCCTCACCTCTATTCACTCTGATGCTCAGAGGGCATTTTTTAAAGTATAGGATATTTTTTCAAGGACTTGACCATTTATCATCCCAATGGAAAAAGTTCTCAATGATTTCATGAGGATTGGCCCTTCATCAACAACTGAAACAGCTTTTACAGGCTGACCAGATTCTGCAACTTCAACCACTTCCTCACACAGAAGCAACAGAAGAATTTAATCAGATTTAAGGCCTGCAGCAACTTTTATTCCTGGCACAGGAACCAGCCTGAAGGGAACTAAAGGTCCCTGAAACATATTTATGAAACAGCTGAGACTTTTTTCTGAGCATTCAATTCTCAGACCTGCAGCCTAAATCCTGACAGGAGTGCATTTTTCCTCAATTGAATTTTTACACATAAAATACGAAGAACCTGAAAAATGAAAATTCCAAGTCAGAAACCATCACGTCAAATAACTGGCCTGGTTTGCATCACACACTGCCACACACATTGAGGCTCTTCTGCCTTTGATAGGGACTGACCAGACCTGAGGAGAGCAGGACCTGCCCCAGCCCTCCTGGCACTCTGTGGCACTGTCTGGAGCACTCTCAGAAATGCCTGTTGCACTGATATTCAGCTGAAGTAGGATTAAATGTCAGACATTCAATTTTCTCATCCTTAAGGAACTGCTCTAAAGGCATGTCAGGCACATCCCTCTAGATTAAACTAGACTAAGCATTTAGATGTCCACTCTTCCTTTACACCACTAACACAAGCATTAAGTCCAGTGTCAACATCCAGACTAACACTAAAGTGAACGTGGTAAAAGAGAAATGCTCTGAATCAGCTTTTGAAAGTTACTTACAAGAGCCAGGATCTGGGGGGAAGGAAATTCAGCAAGCAAAGTTAATAAAAACATTCCCAGACTGTCATCTTAATTAGCTTCAGCACAATATTTAATGTGGTTGAACAGCATGACATGGTTTGGGAAACTTAGCATCAACTGCAGCAGGCATGCAGTGCCTCAGTGAGAAAGGGATGAAATCTCTTTCTAGGACACAGACAACTTGCTGGGAAGTGATTTGTTTGCTGGGAAACAATATCTGGCCGCAGGATGAATCTGCTGCCCAGTTTCGGCTGGCAGAGGGGACTGAGGACAGCACTCATTCCTGGCTGGCATGGGATACAGAGTCCTTTCCCTTCATGGCCCAGCATGGGGCACTGGGGAGAGCCTAAGCGAATCCCCCACCCTAAAAGGGCTTTCAGTCTGGTGGGGGGGGGGGATTAGGACACCTTTTAAATAAAAGGGGATCAAACTTGGGGCTCCCAGATTGGATCCCAGCCTCTAATCCAGTTAGTCACTGTACAGAGGAAGTGCCAGCATTTTCTCCTCCTTGGGCAGCTTTGCAAATCTTGGTTCTTCTGCCCCAAATCCAAAAGCCCAAAAATGAAACATTTTATGTGGGGTGGAGTGGCAAATGGAACATCATTTTGGACAAAAAGGAGTTCACTTTTTGGTTGTCAAGCCAAAAAGCCATGCATGTGTACAGGGCATTACTGAAATATGCAAATTAATTTATAAACCTTGAGCATTCAGACTGATAAATTGGCACTGTTATCTCCCCTCTTGCAAATAGTATCAAATAATCTTTACACTGTTTTTGTAAATGTAAATGTCAACCAAGAGTCCAACCCAAAATTGCCCAGAGATTCCTAAGGAGACTTTGGAGGATCAGCTTTAGAGATCACTGCAGGACCAAAACCTTCATATTATAAACTGGCCCCATTTCCTGAACATATACAGTAGTGCTAAGCTCAAGCTATTTGTCATCTCCACAATAATTTGAAAAATATGTTAGGAGAACCATTATATTAAAATCAAGACTAAAATGGCTGAAAACTTTGGGGCAGGGGGTGGGGAAGGAAAGTTATCATTGAACAGAAACACTAAATTCCTGCTACAGTAATTTCACAGCTCCATTTATGCTTTTGCACCATCTGAGGCTCCTGGCCCCATGGCTGTTTCAAAGGAGGTCAAGGAACAAGTCTGAGAAGCTATGTACCAGTTTCCTAATAAGATTGCCTTGTCTCACATTTCTGCTGATTTCTTTCATACCTTCAAAGTTGTTACAGCAGCTCATAAAGAGAAAATAAAGATTAGACACCAGCCTTTGCCCTTGAAACCATCCCTGACCTCTGGTTTGCCATTTACATTTATTACAAAAGAGCCTGAAATGTTTTTGAGTCATGGAAAAGCATTGGATGGTTACAGAGGGTTTTGCACCAATAATGCTCTGTTCGCTGGGTCTCCTCAGACAGAACTTTGCAAGGATATTGAAACTCCCTCAGTTGCAGGCAATAAACACAACTATGCCAAAGTTAGGAGGAGGAGGAGAAGGAGGGGGATGGTTCCTTGCACACCACTGTTTTCTTATCCATCTGGAATTAGGAAAGCACGCCTGGAAAGAAAGAGCCAACAGCTTTGGATAAGTCAGCCCAATTCCTCGGCTATGACATACTCCCCGTATGCACGCGCGAGAGAGAATGCAAGTAACTCATTTGTCTGTATTCAGCCATTATTTAAAATAGAACAAATTAAAAGATTCACCATGGCAGTAGCAAAAGATTTTTTAAAGGATTTGCTAACCAGCCTGCTCTGGGCTGAGGCCCCTCCTGTGAGAAGCAAAGCAGTCCTGTATTCAAAATCAGATTTAAGAGGACTTGAGAGTGTTCACATCTGGTAAAATCTGACCCCAGATCAGTTCTTCCCTACAGGCTTGTGTCTTTGAAATCAATGGGAATCACACTGGAGACAAGTGTCGTTAGCTGGGAGTCACAGCAATGAAAGGGCAAGAGTGAGCTGCCATGACTGGTGGGCTCCTGAAAAGAAACATCCTCCCCTTCTTCCCTCCTTTCTAGAGTCAGTTTTCTTCATTAAACTAGATATAATTTGTCCTTGCAGAATAGTTATAGCTTTCTTTCACTTTGCCACTCACAAAATGCCCATTGCTACCACATGCTGCACTACAGCCTAGAGGAGAACGACAAACTGTTTCCCGTGAGTGTTCGTATATTTGTTTCAATTCAATTTAAATGTGAGCTTCATTATGACCTTGTTAGCACCCCCTCTCCTGTTTACTTTCCATTAACATTCAGCCTGTCAAACTTTATTAGCACAAATGACCATAGAAATTGTGAGCTGCTTGAATTCCCGCAGTTTGAAACATATTTAGTGGGTGAAATTCAATCTGTCCAGTAGGCCAAGGGAGTGCTGCCATGCTCCGGCCTTCTGCTGACTTGCAAATTTTAGGAGTGTTCGCAAGCAAAATGTGATGACAAGAATAAGTCTCTCTGAGTTAGGGAAAACAGAAAGGAGACACATGACTGCCAGGCAGCAGCCCCAGCTACGCTCCTGCTCCACCACAGATGGAAGAAAATGTCAAAGGGAAGGAACTGATTCTCCCCCACCTCCATCACCCATTAGACAATTAAGGAGGAAAACCACCTAAAACACAACGATATTTATAAAGAGATAAAAAGGGGAGGAAAAAAGTAAAATTAATTATGTGACTCATGGACCTCTGCAAACCACCCAAGTATTTTGTATGCAGCCCACACCATCCCCTCTGTCCCAGGAGGACACGACTTCCCAGGTGAACTCACATTTGCCTTTAGTCTCAGCTAGATTTCTTGTCCCCAGAAGAATATTATAACATACGGTTAACTTTTTCACGTAATACCTAGTTCCTAATCTCACACAAAAACATCCATAATATATGTCATTTTGACATGGATTTAAACATGATAAACAGTGTAATACAATCTCCAGCTGTTTGAACAATTCTGGTCATAAACTGCCTCACTGCACTGTCATCATGCTCATTTCTGCAGTGAGCCTTTGTTCTCTTTTATTCCCTACATTGTTTCCCTTCCATTCCAAGACATGTTCAAAGAAAAATGCATAAATGAAAAGTTCAAACCAACATTCCCTTGGGTTCTTTATCTCTATGCAAAAAGAAAGAAGAACCTCAGTTTTAATTTTTATTAAAATCAGAGATGGACAAAAAAAATAATGTGGCTTCTTTTTTGAAATCTGGTCAGGGCATTCTGAAATATTAGGCATAACTTTCCCATGAATACTGGTAAAGAAGATTTCAAGAGTGGAAGAAAACACAATCCAGAAAAATCCACCATTCCAATATTTCAGTTCAAAATATCCAGGTCCATATTTACTTCACTTTTATTAAAGAAAATTGTAAGATAAAAATAGCTTCTAAACAAAATATCTTGTTTATTAATTTATTAATAACTCTCAGGAAAAAATACTTTGGTTACAATCAATTGCAGTGATTTCTTTTTTCAGTTTTTTTTAGTGTAGCCTAGATGACCAGAAAAAAACCCCTTCCCTTTTTCTGTGCAGTTTTAGTAAAATAAACTTAACATCTAGCAGTGAAGCAGCTGTTGATTAGAAGAGGTTAATACCCACTGGCAGGCTGTTTTCTAAGCTCCATTTCTTGGAGGTTTCCTGTGCTGGTTGGATATGAAACCCTACCTGCCCCTGCTCTAGTGACACACAGTCCTGGCAGAAAGCTCCTCTGCTCTGAATGCTCCTGGGATACTTGAAAATCCTGGAGAATATATATTTTCCTACTGTTCTTCTATGATGGCCCAGGATGCACTGAACCACTGAAAGATGAGCCCTATAAAGACAAGTCCTGAGTCTACCACTGGCTGGAGTTGCAGGGGGTTTATTAAAACCCTTTCCCATCAAGTTAAGCATTTCTTCAGTGCTCCAGCATAGCTGCAGAATGAATTTAAATTCCTCCCTGCCAACCCAGGTGTGGAGGAATATATTTTAATATCATAAGAAACACAGAGAAAAGGGAAAGGAGTATTTCACTTCATTAGTGTGCTTTAAAAAGGGAAGATCTAAGATAAGGATGAAGGGAAATTTAGGGCAGGCTTAGGAACAAGTTCCCAAGGCAAACCATGGAAGTCCCATCAACTGAGATGTTTAAAATTAAACTCAATAAAGCACAAGAAAGTACATGGCACAAAACAACCCCACACAGCAGTAGGATCAGCTGTATAAAGTACCTCTTTTCACTCCTGGTTTCTTTTGCCTTCTCTCACTTGTGTCCAAGGAACCCAGGAGTGCCTGTTCCCACACAGCATCACCCTCACTCCTTGAGCAGCCAGGGAGAGCTCCAGTGATTTTAACTGGTTTAGCTTCATGTTAGATTCCTGTTTATAAATGCAGATGGACACATTATTATAGGCTCATTTGTGCTGAGTAATAACTTACTGTGGGCTAGCTTGTAACTTTGCACTTTGCTCCAAATGAAGATGATCACTGTCCCAGTGCTCAGATGGGAAGAAGGAACTGGAGCCTCCCACTCATTCGTGCCCTTTGATTTCCCTCTGCCAGCAAGGCACCATCTTGGGAACCACCAGCAGACCCCCAGGACAAGGCTTTCAGAGCTCATGCTGCTGTAAGTCAGCAGGGGCTTGGTGGCATCCCCGATGGCAGGGCCAGCAGCAAAGAAACCATGGGCAGATGCCTGTGTGGGTAACTTGTTCTTCTCACTGCACAAACTTGGGGCAAAACTGGTGTAGTTCCGATTTGCAAATATGATGGGGCTATTCCTTGTGTAAGAGAAAGAATTACCAAAATCAAATAGGTCAAAAACCATGTTGGCTCATGCCAGGAAAGCCATGAATATAACTAAATACTGTTAACAGAGAATAAGATAAAAATCACATGTCAAAGCTGGGGAGAGGAAGATTTGATTAAAGATAACCTAACTGATTTCAACAGCAATTAAGGTTTCTCTTCAACTGGTGCAGTTCATTCCTGCCAGGAAGGAGGCACTGGGTCCAACTGTCTCCTCACTTGCACCAGCCCTACACTGGTGAAAGCCATCACCTCTGCTCAGGCAGCTCCCCCCCGGGAGCTCAGCACAGAGAGGAGCAGAATCTGGCCCCAAAAGTCCCGTGGCAATTGTATGGGATCAGATAAAACACCTCAGGAATGCAGCACTGAGTGAAGCACTAGGTAATGCTTTCATTTCCATCCTTGGCTTACTCAGTCCCAGCTTTCATTTAGACTACACAGTGGTTGGAGAAAGAGTTTTAACATTAATTAGTTTAAAGGGCAGGAATTCGGATTTTAATGGTGTGGAAATGAATAATCTGAACGGGGAGCAACAAACTGTGGGAAGGGTTGCTCCATGTTTTCTGTTTACCAGATGGAAATAACCCTGGATTTTCTTACTACCTACCTCTCTGATTAGCTGGCAGCAACCTGGCAGACACTGAGGCTCCAGCCCTGCAGAGCACACAGATGCAGTGTGGGGGATCAGTTTTACTGGGGTAGCAACTGGGGGCCCCAGTTGAGCTCAGACCTGTCTGGGATGAATTTTGCCCCATCATACAATGCCATAAATGACTGCAGGGGAAGCAGACAGCACCTAATGCAGGAGACAGAGTGAAGCCATCAGCCACCTGTGAACTGTAGCTCAAACAGCCCCTTCCCCAGTACAGAACCCAGACCAGATTTGGGAAATGCATCAGAGAACCAGCATGGATCACACCACTTCCCAGGATAACCTATCTCATCCTGATGATTCTAAGAGTGCTTTAAAACTAGTTATTAATTCCCAATGCACCTGCTAGGTGCACCTAGCATTTATCAATATGTTAACTGAGGCCCAGTCCATTAATATGTTGCAGTGATCAATGGCAGAGCCAGAAACAGAAGCCAACATTCTCCTCCAGTGGGAGTTTATTCATCAGATAAATAGCTGTTTGCATGTTTGTTTTATACCTGCATAAACTAAGGGAGACAGCGTGCTGGCCTGAAGTTTAACAATGAATCACTGCAGAAGCCTGGAAAGACCCAAAAAATTCCTTGCAAAAAAAGAAAGCTTTGTCCTAACACATCTTTACTCAGGGTGCTTCATTGTTCACATGCGTCACGTGCAGTGCAGCATCCATCCCAATGATGAACCATTGCAAGACTCTGCCTTGGGGACCATCAGGGTTTTGATTTTTGCAAGGATTATCCCACAGATGAAGAGGCCATGGTTACCTATGCATTGAATCTGGCAGAAGAATGTGCTGCTGCTAAAAGTGACCAGGCACACACAGACACTGGTTTTCCCAAAGCAGCTGGCAAGAGTGAGGAAACAAAGGGAGAGAAAGATCTCTGACACAGGGCAGCAGAGGCTCCACCCTGTGCTAACCACGGCAGCCAGGATCTCCTTGCAGTTTGCCCCTCTCAGCCAGCAGAGTATGGAGCCCACCAGTAGCCCCAGAAAGCCAAACTGGGCTCCAGGGCCAGTGCCAGGGCTCTCCCAGTTGCTGAACAGTTACATTCCAGTTGCCATCCAGTTTGAAACATCCAATCCTTGTGCTTCTAGAGTGGAAAGTCCTAAGTGGAGCTGGTCTATTACCTCCTTGTTTATGTTGCTGCACTGTAGGTCTGGACTGCTGAAATCGCACCCCACAAGCACAGGACAAGAGGCTGTAGACAGCTGTTGTATCTTATTTGTGCCTTCTTTCCAATTAGGCTCCTGCCTGAAACCTCAAAACCACAATATCAGCCTCTTGGAAACATGCAGTAGCGACCAGCAGGGTAGTGCTGCTTGTTTAAGACCAATAAAACATGAAGTTGGATGAATGTCACTCACAGAGCTGATTTCTTCAACATTTTCTACACAAAAACCTACCTACTGACTTCATCAGGAATTGAAGATATGTATAGTTACAAATTCTGAATTACAGTTCCTAGAAATCAGAAACAAAAGCTTGTATCCAGCATCAGAAATACAGTTTTGTGGTGGTGCAGGGAACCAGCCTGTATGTACCCATGCCTGGTAACCAACCTGCATGTTCACACCCCTGGCCTGTATGAGTAAGTGGACAAACCAGCTGCCCCTTGCAGCTCATCCAGAGATCAGTTTCTCTTTAGACAAGAAAGTGGTGTCATCACATCTGCAGAGGGTGGGGGTGGTTGGTTGGTTTGTTTGGTTTTTAAGTATAGCTTGATTTTGGTTACACTGCAACTCCTAGTCTTTGAAGAGAAATGATCACAAAGAGCCAGCAAAAAAAACCTCAAGCACGACTGCCTGTTCCCTGGGGAGTTCTCTATCACAAGTACTGAATCTACTAGAAGAAATTAAGGGAACATCAACTCTTTTGCTGCTCGCTGGCTGTCCCAGAAGAGCATCCCACCCTACAACACCACCAAAGGATGGAGGGATGGGTGTGTATGGAATAGGGCCATCTGGTGATGGCAGCCTGAGCCATAGGCATGTGTTTCACATATGTACTTACACAATATATTTGGTACATATTTACCACATCAGTTTGTACTGCAAGCAGTATTTCAATCTCTTCTTAGCTGTGGTGGCAGTCTTAAGGTAGGTCATGAGATCTGAAGGAGATCATCTCACTCTACCACCAGTTTTGGTTGTTGACAGACACTTCATGCTGAAAAAAGGTGCTGGCTTGTCTTGTCTCAGGGGTGCTGATTCCCTTTATAATATAATCAGTATTCCTTCATGGAATAAGGCCTTACTGGGTGAGTACCTGAACGTCAGTCTCAGGATTAAAAGAAGCCATTTTCAGCCAGCACAGAGGCACACCCACACACACGACCTGAGAAAGACCCAAGGACACAAAAGGAAAGAAACAGGTAGAGTGTAACTTAAAGCTGCTCTCTGTAAAGAAAACAATGAACATGAGCTCTAAAACTACAGGCTATGAAGGAAACAAAGAGGCTTGGGAAGAACAGTGGAGTGATCTGGAACAAAGGGAATCTGGTGTGTACAAAAAGCAAGGACAGGAACAGCAGCTAAGTGAGCTGGGAGGACATTCTAGGATGGCACAGAACACATAACTGATGGTCATTAATCTCTGCAAGAGAGGGAGCTCTTCTTTTGTGCCATCTGTTTCTAATTACTGTCCCAACTCAGCTCTAGGCCTAAATTGCACAATTCAAACTTGATTCCAAGCCACCCAAAGTGCTAAAGGTTTTGGAAGGCACAGGAATGAGAGTATCGGGCATAAATTGCAGGGTTTATGGTATTTGCACTAGAGCACCCAATTAGTTAATGCACAAGTGCCAAAACAATACACATGAGCACCCCATTGGGTAACACATGAGTGCAAAATTGCTTCACCCATGTACACCCAGCTAGTTTATGCAGGAATGCTCCAGCAGTTCATGCATAAGCACCCAATTAATGCATGAGTGTCCAATTAGTACATACATGAGTGCCCAATCAGTCTGTGCACAAGCAGCCAATTAATTTGTTCTTTGTTGGGGAAGATGAAACAGGAAAGCCTTATAAATATGATTGCCTGACAAAAGATTTTGGGAATATGAAAACTACAGGCGACATCGAAATGAAAGCCACTTTTGAAATACCAAGTCTTAGTTACTGAACAACTAGAAAACAATGGTATGGCCACTGAAGTAATCCCCTCTTGATTGAACAATACCCTCTGCTTGCAGGCAGGTCCAAGGGTCAGAGCAGACCCTACTAGCTCAGCAGAAGGGGTCCAAAGAGTAGTTTTTAGAAGTTAAGATGTAACACTCTATGGTAATATAAGAACTCTTATAGGCTGTATGTAAATGCTATAGGATTTGTATCTTGTATTAGATTGGTTAGTGACAATTAGAATATTCAGTACAGAAGATGATTTATTGTATTGTAACCAGGACTTCACGATTCCATTCCATTCCATTCCTCTCTTACTCTTCGCACACTCTTACACTCTCTCTCTCTCTCTCTCTCTCTCCTTACTTACTCGCTTACTCTCTTGCTCTCTTGGGCCTGCTCAGAGCTGCCAGCTGCAGCTCTAAGCAGTGCCCCTATACCCACACCCTTTGCAATAAACCGTATGTCCCAAGATCAGACTATAGAGATCTCTCATCTCCATCCGTCCCGACCGTCTGAACCCACACCCCAAGCTCCCTACAGTTCTTAAGTGCACAATTAATTAATGCATGAGCACATGATTGGTTTGTGCATGGCTGCCCAACTAGTGCATGCATGAGCACCCAGTTAGCGGTACACAAGTGCCTAATGAGTGTATGCTAGAATGTCCTATCAGGTCATGCTCGAGCGCTCCAGCATGAGCACCCAAATAACTGAGGCTCGAGGGATGTGTTTTATGCATGAGCACCCAATCAGCCCATGCATTAATGCCCAAGCAATTTATGCTTGAGGATCCAAATAGTCCATGAACAAGCCACAGTCAGTCTGTGCATCAGCACCCCAATAACTCAGCCTGAGTGCTGCATTGGGCAGGTTTCAGTAGCTGGGGCTGCAGTGATGCTTCTGCCAGGTGCTGGGCACAGCCCATGCCCAGCCAGCTGTGAAACTTGTGAAAAAAACCCAAATGCTCCAAAGCATCAGCCTGTCAAAAGAACCCTCAGAGCCCCATCTCAGACATACTCAAGAAAGAGCAGCAACTGTAAGCATTTGAGAAGTGTGGAGGGAGAGATGGCTGAGGAGATGTGGGGCTGGAGATGTGTTCTTGGAAGGAAGCAATCCAGGTGCAAGGAGTACATCCCAAGGGACTGGATCCAGGACAATTCATAGGTATTTTTAATTTCTTTAACTCTGCATGTCTTTTACAGAGGTGTCAGGAATGTCACATCTGGAACAAAAGTTGCCTTAGAAGCTCTGAGCCAGCTGCTTGTGATTCTGCAGCATGCCCACAAGAACTCAAATCCAGAGAGTAATGTCTTTTAGCCTCTAGAGAAAAATCTCACTCTAACAAAATGTATTGGTTTAAGAAGAATAAAGGATGAAGCCCTACAGTCTGTGCTACACAGGAGCTCAGATAAGATGATATAATGACACGGAGTGGTCATAAAATCTATGATCTTATCAGTCCAACTAGCTTAGGTCTCTTAATCACTGCTTAGTCCAGCTTGCTCAACTTTCCTTGTTCAGGCACAGAGAAAAACAAGGTGGTATGTATTAAGCCTTGCTCATGCCAATAAAAATGTACTACAGGAATGAATGCATTTATTAACTCTCAGCAGTGATGCCAATGGTTTTGGTTCAACTACGGTTTCCTGGCCTTGGACACAGGGTCACAAATCTCTAAGACTGTTGAATCTTGCCCTGCTGTAAGTCTGAGCTGGAGCTGGCTGCCACAGGGGAGAGAAAGCAAAGCCTAGGCAGCCCTAAAACATAGTATTTTCAGCATTCAAACAGAACAATTTAAACATTTGCAAGAGCAGGGGAAAGGCTGGCTTCAAGATGTTTTGGATCAGCTCTTTGCACTTACATGCAGCTGGATGCAGAGAAGGGCCAGCCAGAGCCCCCTGCCTGGGAGACCCTGCCACAGCCAGGAAGGGGAGGCTGTTCCCAAAAGCACACAGCAGAGCACTAGTGATCCAAGCCCTTGCAGGAGAATGGCAAGTGCAGGATTGCCTGTAAGGGAAAAGGAAGTCCATTTCTACCTGGCTGGAAACCAAAAGCAGGATTATTTAGTATTTACCAGAACCAGTGATTTCTTGATGTAACTGAAAAAAAGCTACAAATTCAGTTCTTTCAGCATTTTATTCAGAAAATTACCATGGAGGGATGAAAACAAGTCTTTACTACCTAGAAAACAGCAAATGTGGGCATAAACAGGCATCATTATTATGTATCATTCCCAGTCACAACTGTCTCATAACTGTAAAAGCCTTGCCATTAACTTCAAGCACCTCCCTCCTCCTCTGCATGCCTGAGCTTTCCTTTGCCTAGGGCAGGATGTATTTCTTCATTTCATTGCATATCCAGTGTCTAGAGAGATGAGAGGCAGATAACTCACTAGAAACTACTCATGCTCAAACCCAACAAAAACACATTTAGCATTTGCCCATGACCAATCAAGCAGGGTCACGGTTAACCTGAGCATTCTGAATGTGCTCAGAAAGGTGTATCCCACACAATCACAGTGCTGGCACATCTCTGAAAGTGACTCACTCCAGTTCTTAGAAACACACATCTCAGTGAAAGACAATCAAAATTATGTTCCTAAGGTCCAAACACTCTAAACTGTACTTTTGAAATGCCAATGCCTAATGATCCATAAGGCATCTCAGTGGGTCTTACCCAACCAACAGCAAATGGCAGGCACAGGGAGTATGTCCTGGCAAATCTGGCCTGAAGCATCTCCTCTGAAAATGGGTGTTGGTCTCCTAAATCCCCAAGCTGTTATCGAGAAGGAATGCAAATATATAATTAGATTCAGAGGCAAAAAAAGACTATATGGCTGAAGAATTAGTGGGTTTATGCAGAGGCATTTGGAGAGACACGGCACATGCTCTAAGCACAAATCACCAAACAAGATTTACTGAGGCTCCTGCTCTACTTTCAGACCAATCCTCCTTACTAGCTGAAGTCACTAACCTCATCAGATGGAGGAGCCCTCCCATCCAGCCCCAAAGGACAGAATTAGCCAATTTTACTAGAAATCTTTCAGATTCAGGTTTCATTTACACCTCTCTGTCAGTTCAAAACCAGGTGCCCTTCCCACTGTCTGAACATACTCTAGCCACAGAAAACAATGAAGTTTTACATTTCTACAAGAAGCCTAACAACTTTTTCACTTCAAAAGTAAAATCCATAGGTATTGAACATTTCTTCATGTGTTGAAATCCCTGCTGTTACTGCTGAAATTTAACCTATCAGAGTTGGCATTGAAGGAGACCATCAACAGTCTGTGGTTAAATCCTCAAGGGGAGGTAAGGACCTCCCTCAGAGGAACACCTGTGAAAGCCTGGATTTAGAGGTTTCAGCAGAATCTCTCTCTGCCCATAGTACTTTAACATAAACATGAGCTGCATGAAAAGGCCCTGAATAGCCACCCTGCACCTTTTTCATAACACAGCTTTCTCCTTTTGTCCTCCCTGCCTGCATAGGAGGTTTTTCAGGGGAATCTGGCCAATAATACTGTGAGCTAGTGACAGCGTACTTTGGACAGAGCAATATTAGCTAGGAAGAAAAAAAGAAATCAAAATTAAGAAAAGCACATGTAATTAGGCTAGGATGTGATGTCATCAGTGATACGAAGCATCATTAAATATACTTGACCCAGCAAATGAATTGCAGGCTAGTTTTACAGACATGGATAATCTTGACATAACTAAATTGTTCACAAATCACTGGCATTAATTCTTAGAGTGTCAGTGAGTTTCCACATGAAACAGGAAAAAAAGGATGTTGCAAGAAAATCAGCAGGATGATTTAGCAGTCTGCTGTCTTGATTGATTTTCAAGCAGAGTTTTGCAATTAGGCAAGAGGATGTCCTGTTCCATGAAGACTTGATGTGCAGACTCAGTGGTTGAGAAATAACATGTCGTAGAAACAGAGGTTCAATTCACTGTGTGCAGACAGGACAGACCCCACACTGCTGACAAACCAGCCACATTCGCATCATGCACATGGGGAGCTCCTCCTGTGGTCCTGAACACTTGCCTGGCCCCCACTTCCACAGCATCTAATCCCCACTTTGTCTTGCAATACACTCTAGATGCACTGATCCCCATGATAGTGCTGCAGGATGGAAAATACTTTCATAGCAATTTTACAGATATTAAAGGGAGGCATCAAGACCATAATTAACTCACCAAAAGTCACAGAAGAAACCTGTGGAATAGCAGGGAACTGAACAGAGGTTTTTTGCACTTCAGATCACTGTCAAGAGTTTGTACTTCTCTTCAGAACCATTTCTTGAAAGATGTCTTGGCTGTAGCTGTTAAATTCTCTCCTTATCATAACAACTGATTTGTTTGTAGAGAGATGATGCATGTGCGTAAAATGTGCCCATAAACCATGATGAGGTTATTTCATTTTCAAACAGACACTCCAAACATTCCAGAGTTAAAAATAAAAGTAGCTTTTAGCTCTACAGGGCATGTTTTCTGTTCCAGACAAGGTTAGTTCTGCTCTTGTTTTAAGAAAGTAATAATTTATTTTTTTTACCATTCATATTACCAGGTGTTTCTAAGAGTGTGTTTGGCCCCAGATCAGCTCTGGATGAAGCAGCAGCACAACACATCCTTGCTGGAAAATGAATCTCTGCACATTTGGGAGCTACAGACTGGATGAACCATAAATCTCCTTCAGTGTGAGTGCCTGGACACTTCTGCAGGTCTGTTACGAAGCAGATAACAAGTGGGGTCACTGAACAGTACAGAATAAAAGTTTGTATGGGGCTGGAGTATGTCAAGCTTTACACTGAGACATTAAGATTTGTTCTTCCAGTGTACTTGGGCTCTTCTCAAAGCATCAGCTAAGGGACAAAGCAAGGAAAAGGCTCAGCATCTGCCTCCAGGCCAGGTAAAGCTGCAAGGCTGGGTGGGAAGAGGGACAAAGGATCTTCCATGTTACAGCCACATACACAGACAAGCTCCCAGAGCTGTCAGCAGCTGGGCACGACCATTCCCAACCACTGTGTACCCCATCCTCTTTGCTGTGTATTTTGCTCTTCTCAAGGAAGGATCCACACAAGCTTGAAATAATGCAAAAAACAGCTCAGAAAGGAAAGGCAGGAGTGAAACTGATGATTCCCAGCTTTACCATCCCACTCTCTTTCAGATCCCAAATAAGGATCCCAAGAGGAAAACAGAACCATCTCTAACACAGGCAGTATTTTAAAACCTCATTGCAATCCATACAAATTTCCAGAAAAAGATAAATCTGCTTTACACTGACATACCTTTTTTATCAAAGCTAGTTGAGGTAAACTGGATGTGTTTCTTAGTATATATTATCTGACCAATGTACTATTTATTACTTTCCAAAGCACGTAGTAGGTATTATATCAAAGGCCTCCATAAGACATTGTGAAGAGAGCTTTTCTTTCCACATCTGAAACTCCCTGTACAGGGCAGGTCTTTGGAAAAGAAAACATTGGTGAGAAACAAAATACTTGTCAGAGAGAAGAGAATCACACACTCAGACTTTACTAAACCAACTTTTATCAGAGCAAACTTTCTTTTACGAAGAAATATTCACAGCTCTGGGAAAGGAAACACACTTATCAGATCAGTGCTGTTTGCATAGGAAATGAAAAACGGTGACTGTTTATAACTTAAAGTATTTTTAATGAACTTAACTGCTGTATTTTAGTCTGGGAGGAAGAGTAAAAGTGCTTAGGAAAACAAGCAGTATAACCGAGATTATGAGATCTGGTCGCTCCCCTGGAACCACTCTGTGGAGTTGGGATTCTTTCACCACCTTTGCCAGTCCTGTTTTATGGCATGTGGGATAATTGCAGCCTGGCAGAGAAGGAACATGCCTTTTGCCAAATGTGAACGTGAGCTACTAGTACCTGTGTCACCTCCCTGTGGGATTCAGTAAAACTCATGACTGAACCACCAAGCACTTGCCACCAGCCTGTTCACTGGTTAACTTTCCAGTGGGTTTCTTACATGACAATCTCTGAAGACAGCAAAGCACGTTCCCACTTTTCTGCTTCTGTGGCTACAGCTGGGGTGTGCTGCAGGTAACAGTGCAGATGAATCCAAGTTTGAAACCACTGAAAGACGGCGAGTTAGAACAAGAATCTGGGAGTGAAACAATTTCATTAATCATCTTCATTATCTGGGCACACATCAGGAACTTATTAGCAAAACTTAGGAGCTAAGCAAAGGGTTATGAATACTCAAAAAACTGCAATTAAAAGAGGACAACACACACCCAAAGGAAGATCAAATAAACACTAATCTGTTAAAAAAGGAAAGAATAATACAGAATATTGGAGAATAGGTCCTTATCACCAGTATATACCACACAGACACATCCTTCTGCCTCTACAGAGCCCAGACAGGTTTGAACGCTCCCCAACAGTGGCAGGGCTGGAGCTGGAATGCTTTGGGAATCAGGTACACAAACAGGCAGTGACTGACCAGACTGACCATAAGGTAGTGTAACCCAGGCAAAGAGTAAAACACAGAGAGAGCAGCTGGGTCCACGTGTCAAGTCTGGGACCTCAGCATGTTTCCAGGTTGCCAACATGTCCTTAAACACTGGCCTCTATAATAAATACACTTACAGATTGCAGGGAAAGTCCGGCCCCTGTAGCTCCTCAGTGTGACTGACACCTGGAAATGGATTCAAGAAATCTCCAACAGGGTTTTCTGGAAAGAGAGGTTCCTAGATACGTGTTAGGAAACAGATCTCTCACACAGTACATAAAATCCTGCAAATTTGGACAAGGTAGAAAAACAACCGCTTGGGGACTTTCATTTGGTTTTTTTCAAGATGCAGTTTAAAACACTGTTCTTGGTAAGCTTCACAAGTGGGGAAAAAGTCACACACACCCTGGTTTTAGCACAGGGAAACCAAGGCCTGTCTGGGTTTACATGGAAAAACTGAGACTTGATAGAACATTGACCTCTGAGGAGTCTCAAGGTATTTCAGTGGCAGATACTGAGTTCTGGGCAGCCCATTTTGTTGTGAAAACACCAGGCAACAATTTTGGCTGACTTATGCTGACACAAGCTACATCTGGCATTGCTAAACATTGCAAAAATTTCCTTTGAATGCCAAGTGACTGATGTTGCAAGGACTTCTGAAAGCCCATAGCAAAAGGACCCCTTTATCTTTCATACGACAGTTCCACTGGAGAATGGAAAGGTGCCTCCCCACAACATACTGAAGTAAAAGAGGAATGGGGATATTCCCAGCAACACCAGCTGAGACACAAGGCAGTCTCATACTGGGATTTCAAGCACAGGCCATCATCTGTATTTTGGGAAATAAAAGGTTTCCCATTCAGTTCAAAATGTGGAGAGCAGGCACCCCTCAAAATGTGTTCCTTAACTACAACTGCTGAAAATTGCACTTTCTAGAAAAAACTTCAGGGCACCGATTGGGCTGCTTCTGATTAAGATAAATCCAGACCTCCAAAGTGAAAATAAAATAGCAGAGGACATCTAAATCAGCTTGTACATAAAGACAATTAAAAAGAAAGACAATTCCCATTCTGCCTCCTCCTCCTCCAAGCACCCAACAAATGAAATGCTTAAACAGTTCAGATCTATCCTCATATTTAAACTCATACGAGTTTGCACCACCTTGGGGGTATATAAAATGGCCTAAATATGAGTATAAATAATTCTGTGTAATCAAGAATTTGGGCTCCCTTTGCCTGAGGTGGAAAAAAACCCATGCTCATTCCAAATCCAAATTCATTTTGGAAATGAATTTTCATGACTAATCAGCGTATCTGCTAATCAACATATCTACAGTCTAGCCTCATAGCATGAATGCCAAGAACAGACAGTACTGATGACAAAAGATGATACAATTTGCATGTTCGTTGAATTTATCAGAGTATGATGGATACCCTGTGCCCTGGGCAGATAATTAAATGTGATTGATTGGGGTTGGAATGGACCAAGCTGAAATCCATTTCAGAAATGTGTTTTTTCTCCAAAGGAATAGCCAAGAGCACTGACCAAGTCCCTAACACACAATCTTTTCATTCACGCCAGAATTTCAAAGCTGTTTTGCTCATTCAGAGAGCCACAGGACCACCTGTTCCGCTTGAAAACAGCAGGTCATGACTGTGGATGTGAACTCTGAAGATGCAGTTGGAGAGCATCCTTTGGTGATGATCAAAATGCCTCTCACCACTGGCTCTGACCCTGCCATGACAAGGCCACCTGACATATTTCTGACTCAGCTCCTGGAATCTCTTTGCCTCAAGTGTTGGAATAAAACCAGGTCATTTCAGAACACAGTGGATAAGCCCTACAGACCTTCACTGCTGACTAGCCCCAATCTCCCTCAATCCCTGCTCTCAGCTTCATGCCAATAAGGTTCACTTATTGCATTTAAAACTCCTAGCACACATCCTTCAGAGCATTTTAGACTAAATCTGTGGCAGAGAAGTGTTTAGAATGAGGTGATGGCTATAAAGAGGGCCTGGATGTGCCATAGTTTCCCCAACAGCATTATAACAGTGATACCCTGCAATGGGTTTGCAGCCCTTATCTGTCAGAACCACAGTTTCTCCATCCATTAAATCACTGGAACTGTCAGCCCACGGAAGCACACAAGTGTTTTGTACAACTAGAAAGACTAAGTAAGGAAGCAGGCAGGTTTCTAAATACAGTCAGAGCTTGCAACCAAGGAACCATAAAGTCAGATACCTCAGATATCTCTAACATAAACCTTAGCAATTTTGCATAAGCATGTAGAATCATTAGCATTTACCATCTGACAAGTTCTCATGTAGCCACTATCAATGATTTATTAGGATTTAGAATGTGGCATTTCTTACTACTTCCCAGTCCAATTACCTGCTTGTTAAAATGGACTGGTTCACAGCTGTAAGGTTCTTGTTAGGTCATCCACTTTGGGGTCTACTATTTTCTAGACACTACTGAGGATGAGGAATAGCTGGAAAGAGAATATATAGATCAACTTTTGTGTTGCTGCCTCTTTCCCAGCCCTTACTTTCTGCAGCCTCACTGAAGAAAAAAAAATATCAAAAACCCAAACATGAGACAACATTTCAAAAGTGACCTAGTTAGTTACTGTAGGTTTGGATCCTTCACATTCTTGGCACCCAGCATTTGCAACTGCATACATGAAAACCAGCTCACAGAAAGAGGGATTATTTTTCCCATGGCACTTCAAAGTAAGATAGAAGTTGAATGAAGCCTGGAAATTCACACTGGATGAATCCTTCTATCTGCAATCTTCAGGCTGTAAACAGGAAAATTATTGTTTAAAGGGAAGAAATAACCCAACTGTGGTGATCTGCTGTATGTGCCTGTGTTTGCACCCAGTACAAGAAGACAGCAGAAGTAAATGAACACCTACTAATTATTTAAATCTAGAAATGGAAAGGCAGCATCTACTGGCCTAATTCCCATGTCTGTCTACTCCCTGGAAATATTATACTGTGAACTTCAGCACCAGTAACTCTCGCAGCAAACTGAATGCTAAGGTACATGATCTGTAACGGGTGCCCAAATACGGCTCTGGCCACTTGGCTTGTTATGGCAAGTATTGAGATATGACAAACCTTCTTTTCTGGCTCTTCATTCCCACCCACTGACCTCAGATCTTGTAACATATTTGCAATGTAAAGTCACCCGTTATTCAGTAGCAAGGATTAGCAGCTGAAGTGAAAACCTGTGGGCCCCGATGTCAGACCTGAGTGCAGAGGCACTGAGCTGGGAAACTAAAAATTTCTACTTCTATTTACAATAGAGATGATTTAAACAATCGTCCTGAATTTGAAAATCCCAAGTGGATGGGGTGAATAGGCTCAGCACATCCACCTTACACCAAATTGCTGGCTACTACCACATCCCTACTAGCTCATCAAGGCAGCTGCACACGTGCCCTTTAAACTGGTAATTCTAAGAAAGAAAAACTCTCTCAGACAATCCTGGCTCTGCACAGAATCTGCTGTTGGCTTCTCTAGCTGAGCACACTGCTGCATATCCACTTGGCACAGCCAAAGGAAAGTGCACTTTATCCTGCATCTGTCAGCATCGGTGACAAGCAGATTCCACATAAGGGCATGAAATAGCACGTATCAGGGACAAGGTACTCGTAAGAAATAAAAGAGATTTAAATGAGAATTTTCATCTTTGCACTTCTGCCCTGGGAGAATGGACCTGAGGTGCTGCTCAGGAAGAGGAAAGATTTTTCCAGAACTGCCAAAGAAAATTCTGCAGAGTGGCAGCAAATTTCCCTCTCTTTGCACAGTTTCTAACACACTTTGAACTGCTGTGAGCACTGCTGAGCCTTCTGCATCTCATCTGAGCTCTCATTCACATCAGAAATCCCTGCAAAGAAATGCAAGCTCCTCTTTTCCCAAAGGAAAAAGCTCAAAGAAAACAGCAGCACCTCAAGCCAAAGAGGAAGTTTCCAAAGGCCAAGGTCATGGTAGAGACTGAGCAAACCAGACAGCAAGGGCCTCGGTTCTGGGACAGTGCTTGGGTTGTGCTCCTGAGCTCTGCTGCCAAAATGTAGGGTCTGGAGCAGCCCAGCCTGGGAAACAGGTCTCCCAACACTGTTCTGAGAATCAAATCCATGTTGCTGTAAAGTCCTTAATGCTGTCATACAGAAATCTCTTTGAAACAGCAGATAATTACTAAAATAGTACAAAAGCCAATAGTTACTTTTCTATGGCTCACTTCTCCCTTTACACATGATAAGCAAAAAAAAAAAGTAAAATACCTTACTGATTAAATTCACATATTTGCAAAGGCATGTGTGCTTGTGCACATACATGAACACTGCTGCCTGCCTTTCCTTTCAATTCCCAGGCAATTCCACAAGTTCTTAAATCCCCTTTGGCTAATCAGTTCAGACTATATATGGGCAGCCCATTTCTGGAGTAAGATGCTGCTAATTTAACCTTCAACATCACGCCTAGAATCTGTTCCATTTGAATCCCAGAGTCCCTAATTTGGAGTGATGCCTGTCAGAACACGGATGGTCACGGAGCGAGCTTCAGAGCCACTCTGTCATTCAGAACAATGTGAACAATTAAAAAGGAAAAATGAAATCATCAAGCCAGAATCAGTGCTCAGTAACATATGCTGTGGGGAGAGGGCAAAGCTGCAACAAGTCAGCAAGAGTTGAAATTCAGGCAGGGGAGAAGAATCAAAAATAGTTTATTAGTGAATCAGAGACGTAGAAGGAGAGACAGTGAGCAGTGGAACAGCACGTGGAGGAGGAGCTCTGCTGGAAAATAAATGCACACATTATCATGGACAGAAGATACAAGTCTGAAATAGAGCTAGTCCAAAACAAATATTCCTGTAAATAGAAATATTTTAAAAGAATTTTCTTCCTACTGAGTCCACAGGGTTCTTTTTGTATTTGCACAATGTGACAGTTCTTGCAAATACTGTTGTAAGTAGGAATGTTGTAAACAAGAGCATATTAATCATATGTTGACATATACACAAAGAATTCACATACAAAAGCATTTTCACTGAAATCCTAGTTACCCTCATCCAATCCAAAAAGAGAAACAAAATCACGTGTAGAGTGAAACAGCAGATTATTTGAATTTAAAATACAGCGTTGCCAACTCCAGCCATTCAGATGTCATCAATGAAAACCTCTGCTTCCCATTTTTCTCATGGAACCTGATATTGATGAATTGAAAGAGCACACTCACTAAACAGTGAGGGACAGACAAATGTGGTCAAAAACTTGTGTGTCTTTTTCCAGCAATTATATCAGTTGGTTTCTCCCAACAAAACCTTCTGCCAGCCCAGTGAGGTAGGTGAAGAAGGGAGGATTGAATTTGCCTAAAAAGACGTGCTAGAAATACCATTTACAAAATGCAGATGAGTTCAGCAACAGCTGGAGTCCAGTTACTGGAAAGCAAACTAAGACCTTGGATGAGCTACTCCTTGAGACAGTCTGAGTCACTTTCCCAGTATCTGATCCCAGTGGTCAGCAGAGTATGTGGAATTGATGTCACATCATCTTTAAAGTAAGTCAGTGGCAGTCAGGCAGTTACAATTAGAGATATATTTGCAGCCATGTGTCCCTAATGAGCATGAAGAAAGTGGTTTTGAAGCAATTTGCAGGTTATTCTAGATGGAAATCGAAATGAATTGAAATTGAAATTATGCACTAGTCTCAAGATATCAAGGTGCAGCAGTTAAAGATTTTACACCTGCTGTAATTCCATCTTGGAAAGGACTCACTTTAACTGAGAGCAGGTGCATTTCTCAGCTAGCTGATCCAGAGGTATGGAAAACACAGGCCTTTTTTGGAACAAAGTCTGATTAAAAAAGAAATGAAAACCAGCAATATTCAGTCTAAACCTTTACTCAGATCTGGCTCTTTTTGGGGTTCCCTATCACTCAGGTCCAGTCCCAGCTGAGGCTCTCTGGAGAGTCACTCACATCTCTTTGGGGTACATAAACTAACAGGAGCTGAATACAGCTGAACTCCTCCTGTGCACATTGCCAGTGAAACCCCTTGAAAAGGAACAAAATGTGTTTATTAATTTGTTAATTAAGTTTGTTTTGATTTCCCCAGATGATTTGGTTCCACATTTAACAGAAGTAGTGGAGACTTGAAAATATTAAGTGAGTCATATACTGCAGGTTTTATTTGCTTCTACATTTTTATATATAAATAGTAAAAAAAGCAATTTTTAGTATTTATTTCTCAACACAGATAAGGAGGTTACCATGGCTACCAGTCTCCAGTAACATGGTTTAAAAGGACAAAAAATGGAAACCAGACTGAAGCTTGAAATAATCAGGTTGCTCTGCCCAATATGCACACCATGCGTGTTGTGATAGGAACAGGGGACTAAAATCAGACAGACTGGAAAAATACAACACTGAAAACAAAAACAAGGAAAAGGAGCCGAAAAGGTATGTGAGCCATGCACGCAACTTCAGATTCAATGTATTTTCAAGTACACAGAACACCTCAGTAAGATGTAAGCAGCTCTGGCTTTGAAGCAAACACAATAAAGTCCCTGAAAAAAAATTAAAGAAAACTGCTTCCTAAGGGGGTTAATGCAACTCCACAGGCAATGCACACAGGACAGCCCAGTCCCTGGGATGAATGTCCATTTTAATGCCCAGGCACAAAAATTAAACACTGCCCAGCTCCTGACCTTTTGTGAGTGACCTGGAAAATTTCTCATCATGTCCATGCCCTTCTTCCCCCCCTTCCCCCAGGAAAATCACAGATAAAACCCACTTCCCAGTGCTGTAAACATATGCTGGAAATTCTTGGTATTGCTGTGCTCAGATGCCCTGGCAATGAAGACAACAAGCATGACTGTCTTCTTCCAGAGTTGCTTCACACACTTGAGTTTCTGATATACTGAAGGCTTTAGACACACGTTTGAACTATTTTATTAATATGGTACAAAAGACTCTTTGCATACCAGACTTTCACCAAGAACAAGCAAACATATATTCTTATATTTCAAAAGCTGAGCAAAGGAGGTGTTAAATAAAGGCCTGAGAAGAATGTGTGAGGGTGATTCATTTTATATTGATACACAGATTGTTCACAAAACTGTAGACTCATCTAAACAGTGTAATATATTTAGAGGAGGAAAAAATTACTTGGCTGCACAGGATGATGCACTTTCCAATTCACTGTCATATGAACAAGCTGAGTGTAGTGACAATTTATTGAGAAAAAGTAATTTATGCATATACGATTGGGACTTTAAATTGTAAATATAGCTGTGGGACTTAGATTTTCTTCAAAATTATCTTTTTTCCTCTCCCCCTCTCAGCTCCACTAATATCATCCCTATATTCCCTTACTACTGATATCAAATATTTAGAACACATTGGCCCGTCCAGCAACAGGCCCCTTTGTGTACACTTTGTCTGAACACTACTCAGTGGCAGTGGGGAAGGCCCGGTCCTTTCACAAGATTTGCCTCCTAATTTGTCTCATTCTGAATTTTCTCATTACTTTAAATCACATGAGCAAAAAACAACAAGATGCCCCCCTGGCAATGCCAGCAGCATCAGCAAATTTTAACAATAGTTTGTTTGTGTGCTTTTGAAACTCATGATGGCCTCTGGGTGTTTGACTCAAGAGCTTGATATTTGTTGGAAATTCTGTAGTGCCAAAAGCATAGTCTTTCTGGAAGAGTTAGAAGTATGAGTTATTTTCAAAAGCAACACAAAAATATCTCTCTGAAGATGAGAGGACAGGTTTTTTTATATATTTAAATTTTAAAAGGTCCTAATTATACAAGTAAAATAAATTTTTCTGCCCCTCGCTAATTTATCCCCACATGCCCCTCAGGCACAGCCCAATGAACTGCAGCAGCATTGCAGCCTGTGCAATGAAGCAATTTTTCCTCCTGCTCCTGAAGCAGTGCCCTGTGCAGCAACGTGACAGTTCAAAGTGTGCATGTTATTTTAGAGAAATATCATGATAGCTCGTTAAAGAGGATGGCAATGAAATTGCAGATTCTCTCCTGTTCCCAAGTTATGTATACAAATGAATGCTCACTTTCCTTCACAAGGTACAAGCAGAGTTCAGCTGAGACAGATGTCTGCTGCATCAATTGTGCTAACAACCACCTCTGACAGGCAGCCCCAGGATAAGGCTCTGATTACCACAGCTAGACCCAGCTTATGGGTCACTGGGAAATTATGATTAGACCATATTCATTTTTCTTAGAAGGCAGAAAAACAGGATAGGATGAGTAAGTTCTGGCTCACTAGAAGGTTTGTTTTTTTTCTTTACTCAGGTTCCTAATGAATAATACTTTGTGAATGGCTTAACATGGATGGAAGAAGGGGGAAGGACAAAAAACAGCAAACAAGAAAAGCAGGTAATGCAGACTTGTCGACTGTGTTCTGCAAAGCTTTCAGGAAAACAACATGGGGATTGACTTTAGCAGAATGAGACACACAAGACAAAGCACCTGAACAACCCACAACTCAACCAGAAAGGATGCAGAGATGTGCAAACACTCCACATGAAAGTTTTCAGAATACAAGTCCTGCCTGTGCTGCTCTGGAGAGCTTCTCCAGGAAGGGCACTTGCAGGAACAAGAACTTGGATTGCCAGGGCTGAAAGACTGAGTTTACAGGGAACCACCCTCCTACACTGCTGTTTCTCTGCAGATTTACAGCCACTCTAATGAGAAATGCACAGTGAGGAAACACTGCTCCTCTGCACTGTGTCAGTGAGTCCCTGGGCACTTTTGGCCTCACTCCTGAGGAGCCACCCGACCTCAGGATTAAAATCCAAAGTCAGAAAGGACAGATCAAGCGTTTCACTTCTTGAGTCTGCATAAAAACGGAAAAACAATCTCTGCTGCAGCCCTGTGAGGCATTTCTCTGCCTAGAAAGGTCTCTGAGACTTTCCTTAGCTGAAGAAACTTCAGAGTTCAATAATCATCTTTTAAGCATCATAGTGGGCTGGAAAGGACAAACATATGCATTGGTTTATTCTTTGCTATACTACCAACTTCATGTGGGATCTTAGCAACTCATCAGCCTCTCCTGGACATTGCCCAACTCACATTTTAAAAAGTCTGTGGTATCTACACAGACAGGCAAGATCAAATGATCCAGAACTTTACTATTTTAAAGTTCCCCAACTCTGTTTTATATCAGCAAGGAATTTGGTTCAGCATTTCTGCTGGAATAAATAGTTCACTGTTGTTTCTAACAAAATAGTGGTAAAAGAGAGAGAAGTTAAGAGAGTAAGAAGACCTGTAATTTAAATATGAGATGTTCAAATGCTAAAACCTGGCACGAGGGACATGGTTTAACCCTTTGCCCAAGGAGGTACCTAGGAAAAGCCTCCACAACCAAAAGAAAATGGCTCAACAGGAGAAAATACCAGAAAATGTGCCTGAGGCCACTTGTGTCTTTTAGAAGCCCCTTGGTCATCTATTCTTCCATCCCCAACAGAACAAAGGAAAAACTTGAAGGGGAAAGATCATAGTTGTTCACCAGATTTACTGTAAGAGACGAAACCAAACTGAAGATAAATCACCACTGTCCTTATCACACAGATCAAGAAAAGCATTTGACAGCCTGCAGCAGGTTCATTCTGGAATACCTTGAAGGACTCTGCCCTGCCAAGGAGAACCAGGAATGTCCTCCAGGCATCCTGTCAAGATGCAGCACATGCAGTTCCACAGCAGAGGCTGGAGCACTGGGTAAGGTGATCTCATGCCAGCCTGGCAGTGCCCCATGGCTCCCCAAGGAAGCAGAGCAGAGACATACACAGCTGGTGCCTCACACCTGCCCTGCTCTGCTGGAGGGATGGGTTTGTCAGAGGTGCTGTCCGGTCCTCAAGGTCAATTTGAAGTGTCCCTTCTGTCTCCTGACAGGCCGCTGGGTTTTAAGGGTTCTGTGAGCACCTGTCACATGAGGAGCAAACCTTGCTGTAGACTTATTCATTCCTTACAAATGGACACTTCCCATGTATTAATCTAGTACTTAGTGTGCTCATTCAACATGGTACATTTGTGCTAACCATCCCATTGATGCTATAGGACTTAACACAGATTTAATGCAGTGGCATTATTATAAAAAAGAACAAGTAGGAATGTTCAGTTTCTCTTCAAATCAACCTAATGAGTCAATTAAATTAATAATAAAGAGTAAAGGAGATCTTGATATACCACACTACTCTGCAGGTTACATTTAGCTGCAAACAGAATAGAAACCATCATAGAAAACAATGCAGAGACCATGGAGGAAGGGAAAAAGCAAAGGAAGGGATGAGAGGAGTAAATTTTCAGGGTTTTAGTTTTTATAACCTGGCATTTTTCAGTCAGGCCACACTAGGATGGAGAGCACACCAATCAGTCACTTCAGGTGCAATCCAGTAGTTTGTGGAACAATCTTTTTCTGGCTTTATTTGGACGTATCCTCACTACGCCTTCCACGTTTCTGCTGAGTCTGTCCCCTCCTCTGAGGTACTTGTGACAGTTGGCTTCTACAGCCTACATCAGAAAATAGAAAAAACCCCAAACTTTTCTACAATACTTGATGAACACTAGAAAAAGGGTTTGCTTCATTAAATTCTCAAAAGTTGTCAACATTTTGCTTAGAAATTACATGCTTTAAAATACAGCTAACTGTTTTTCTGCAGATAAATTTAAAAAAATTTAATTTAAAAAAAAAGGCATTGCAAAAGTAAAGCATTTTATGAATTTGTTTGTTTCAGTAGAAAAAATAGGGAGGGGAGTTGAATCCCAGAAGATTTCTTTGCTTGTTTGTTTGAGCACTGATACATATCAACCTCCACCAGTACATTACTGTGCTGGCTGAATGAAAGTGGCCTTCAGATGAGTCTCAAGAAAAGCTCCCGCTCACCACTCTGCTAAAATACTTCAAACTACTCCTCACTGCACCTGTGGCTCTCCAGTTTCTTCAGCTTCTTTGCACTGCAGAGCTACAAAGACAGATGTCTCTACCCCATGTTACAGATGTGAGGCACACAGAAAGATTCCGGACTCACTTACAGTCACACAAGAGTTGTGCCACAGAACAAGAACCCAAACTCAGGTTCCCTGTGCCAAGGCTCCTATTTAGAAAAGGGTTGAGCTCCAGATTCACCCAGGCACTTAATAAAATACAGAAAGTGTTCTTGAGATGAGTGCCTTGGAGATAACACAGCATTGGGGTTATTACCTAAGCCTCACAGACAATTTTATATATACTCAGGTGATCAAATTAACAGCACTGCCTAATTTCCCAAGTACAGCATCTCTAATATAGCTCACCTTATGAGATGAATTTAAGACTGAAAATACATGGGTCTTCTGGAATATCCTGGAGAAAGTTTTGGCAGTTACTTCTATAATAGGATTTTTCTAAATTAAATATGAATAACAATATGGATACCCAATTCAAAAAAGAAAGAAAAGCCACTAAAAATTTCTTCTTATTAGGATTTACGGTTCTCCCAATTTTTATCCTAATTATTGTAGAATCTCATATTCATATTGGGGGTTTATTACAAAATCTCATCAAATTCAAAAATATATTCCCTGTTAAAACCTGTACTTCAATACAGTCCCACAAAAAGACACCAGCATAATGAGAAGGGACACTGCCAACATTAACAATCTTTTCCTCCTCTTCCAAGTCATTCATTTCCAGTGTTATTGAGGAGGAATTCCTGAGAGCATCCTTCTGGGTTAAGATATACAGTTCATTGATTTATGTATAAACTCATTCAAAAGAAATTGAGTCGACCTACATAAATAAAGTTATAAAATAGCGATTCCCAAAGACTTTTTATTCTGTTAATCCAATAATGCATTTTCCTTTTATTTTTTTTGCTTTGCTTGATGTTTCTTCCACCCATATTTTAAGGCAATTTCATGACAAGTAAATCCAGGCAATAAATATTTTTGCTGGGTCTGATCTGTGAATTATCAAACCTAATGACACACTGACACAGCGCGTTCTTCCTGCCATGAAAAATTTATCACATGCAACACGAGCACCTCTGAGCAGGAAGAGTCCACTGCTCCTGATTAATGCAGGTCAAAAACTTTAAAAACGGACACGTTTTAAAGTTGCAAAGCTGTGATTCCATTTTGTCTTCTGCTGGGCGTGTTTGATCAAATCAGAGCTTGCAAACCAAGCTCTCTACTGCGGTCTACATCTGAGAGGGGAGAGAGTTGTTTTTGTGAGAATGATCTAGCTCGGGAAAAATGCCGAGGTTAGCACACCCTTGTGTAAAACACATTGCCGGCATTACTTGGCACCGCTGCCTGCAGGTCAAGCTTCTGCTCATGTCAGCAGTCTTGGCTCTTTTGGAGGAAGCTTGGCAGGATGATGGAAAAAAAATCATACATCCCTCCTCAATGAATCCTCCCCTCTTCTCCTCACCCTTTGGACACCGGCAGCAGCACCAGTGAAGTTGGATGGCTCTGCTCACCTGGGCTGGGACATCATCTAATGCTAATTTTAATCATGGCTTTCCTCCCAGGAATAAAATATTTATTCCAAGTTTCTTTGACCTCTCTAAAAGAGTTGTAAGGAATGGGAGAGAACTAAAGAAATAAAGAAAGTCCTACTCATCACAGGAAAAGAAAGGGAGACAGGTTAAAATGACTTGGTTAAGTGGCTGATTAGAATTGAAAATAAATCCTATTAATATGCTGTGACCACACACAAGTCTGCTTTGGTACACTGGTACATATCACTGCAAATTCAGCACACCTGAACAGTGACACACATCCACAGGCTGCAAGATCACCTCTTCCAAACAATGTTCTGTATCCCACCAGCTCTGAGAAACTGCTTCCCAGAAGGAAAGGCTGACTGGGTGGGACCAGGTACCATGTCCCTCCTCAGGGGACAAGGGGAACGGAAAAAAAGAAGAAGAAAAAAAAAATAGTAGCAAGACTCAGGAAAGGAAACAGCTCCAGCAAACCACAAGGTTGTCCTGAGGCTTCATGCTGCAGTGAAGAAGTGTTTAACATCAGAGAAAACCAGGATAGAGATTCTTCTGCCCCATAAACCAGACCCTTGACTGAAAACAACATTCACAGCATCAGCAGAGCTTGGACTGTGCACGCAGCTGAGTTCTCCTTCTACCCACGGGAGGGCAGGGCTGCTCTCACACGTTACAAATGTGACACAAGCACATTTTTACATAATAGTAAGACGTCTGTAACTTCAGTACCAAATAGTCCTTACACAGTTTCAAACAGCTCTGGTTAGAGGAAACAAAGCTTGTCTCTTTACATAGATGTCAGACACCTGGAGGAACAAACACACTAATGCGGTTCTTAGGGGAGAACTGCAAAAGAGAATTCAACTGAGCTCTATAAACTGCAGCTGCAGTCCCATAGCCAGGACTAGGAAATTCCAAAACCAGATGACTGAGGTGGCAATGAGATGGGAGGAAGAGCATTTACCCAGGAGAGGAAGAAAAAACTATTTACACAATGACGTTAGGAATCTTCTTAAGCACAATCATAAGGGCTGTAGTAAAAAGAAAGGACAAGTACAGACCTCCCCCAGTTAAGATGATACACTGCAAATAGGATTTCAGAAAATGCAATTTATCTTTGCTGTAATAGGAATGAAGTGACTGATACTTGTTTGCATAAAGATGGAACTATCAATCCTTGTATACACAAATCTTCAAAATAATAATCTAACATAGCTGAAGTATTTCTTTTAATTCTTCATTAGGTGTGCATGTTGCTACCCTAAAGGAATCACAGGCTGAATGGAGGTCTCAGTAACCACAGTTATTTCAGCTCATATTACTCCTGTCACTGATGGAATGGAGAAGACTCAAACTACAAACCTTAAATACACTGCTTCTCATCCTTACAAATAACATGTCATATGTCTTTTGACTTAAAGATTTTACCATTTTTTACTCCACATGGAATAAAAATGTTAACCTATTTATTCACACTATCAGATCCAGCAATTCCAACCCAGACAAGAAAATAAAATGAAAGACACCACGCAGGCCAGTGCACAAATACTGAGCATGAATCCTCCTCCAGCCAAAAGAGAAGAATGTCCTTTTTATAGGGCCGTTATATTTGTTTATATTATTTTCATAGAGCAGATCCAAGTTTGCATTTGGCACACATTACTCAGCAGCCAACAGAAGAATTAAATCAATCAATATAACTGGCAGTGTGGAAGCCCAAACAGCTGGCCAGAGCAGTTGTGTGTGCAAACATGCACTGTGTGCTCTGCTAATCCATGCACACATACAAAGGCACGTACAGCAGGAAGGTTTAAATTAAGTCATTTCAGTTTAAAAAACCTCAGGTAGCAGAACTGCACATAATACTTCAGCATGGAGCATTTCAAGGAAGCAAAGTATTTATTTGGCAGTTTTTGTTCTTTGGGACTTTCCACCTGCCAGGCCGTAAGGGTCCATTTTTTCTGAACAGAGATTTCTCTTCTACTTGAAAGCCAAAGGCAGCTGCCCAGGAATCAGCACCTCACAGAGCTAGGGCTGGCAAATGAGGTGAGGTAACCTGTCCCAGGCTTTGCTACAGAGAAAGCAAAAGTAAAATATAGCAAGGAAAGAATCTCCAGACCTCCTGAAGCTCCCTCTCCTACGTCATGCAAGGACAGGTAGAGGAAGAGCCCTCCTTTGCTCACACATTCCCCTTGAAGGACCAATGTCCACTGTGCTCCCAAAGGCTCTATGAGTTTCTTCAACACATCCACTTAATGGCCATTCACTGATCCCTTCCCTGTTGTGCCTTCACGACTGAGACCATGTGCGCTGAACACCTGCATTTGTCATCCTGCATGCTCTGGAAGGACAAGGGTGCACAAAGTGGCTGTCTCCAAGCTGAGCACATTCTTGCTCAGTAGGTTCAGGAATGGAGCACTGAGGAGACAGCAGAAGAGTGCACAGAATTCAAGTAACCACAAGTGGGTTACCCTATCACCTCCTGAAGTACAGAAGCTCTACAGCAGGAAAGCACCTGTAGCTCTGAGTGCCACAAAGAAACCATCTACATGCTCCATGGGAATGAATAGAAAGTTGTTCACCTCACACCTCAGCCACTGTTTTGGAAAAGCAGACCAGAGCTGCCAGCTGCTATGCTGGGAATTAAAGAAAAATAGGAAAGGGTGGAGGAAATTAAGAGCCAGTTTGAACTGACACTGAGGTGCAGTGCTCTGGGATCAGTTTGATAATCCCAGCCAGGTTTTCCTCAGGTCCCTGATGCTGCTGAGATGGTCACTGCTAACCTCAGGCCAACAGGGATGGGATGGCACCTTGCTTTCCCATGTACCAACTGTTAGATACAACTCCCTGTGTCTTGTCAGCATGATGGTTCAGGACATCATAAAAAAAGAATTAGTAGTGTTTGAGCAAGCCCCTCTCCCCTCCAAGCCCACCATGTCCCAGCAAATGGACAAGACACCACACAGAGACAGATGAAGTCAGCGACAGGCAATGCTAAACTACTCCTGAAGAAATCTGAGCTTGAGCCAATACCCACAGAAGACACTGTGGAACAGCCTTCTTCAGTAGGTGTTGGACAGGAGTTATCACTCATCACTCATTACTACCTTAAATGGAGAAGGATAAAAATTCCAAAACTAGGACCCTTGGGGATACAATGCTTTATGTGGAGACAGAAGGTCTAGCACTAGTTCTGATTTAACACTACTTTCACAGATAGGTGTTAACCAGGGGCAAACCTATTGAAGTCAGTGGACTTACTCCAGTGTAAAACCCGCACAACTGAGAGAAGAGACAGGGTCAGCTTCAAATGGGGATAGCAGAGGCAGGGATTTTGAGAACCATCTGTGGAAAAATGTTCACACATACTTTGCACACATCATTGCTATGATTAATTTCTTGTGCATGCATGAAGTACTCAAAATGTGGGCTTGAACTTGCTAACGCCAGCAGTAGGGGAACAGACTTTTAGAGGAGATCCTCAGCTGGAGTAAATCAACATAACCCTATTGAAACCAAGATTGATTTATAGCACCAAAAGATCGGGTCTGGAGGCATTCAAAAACTATATATGGAAAATAAACCCATCAAAAAACAAAACCAAGAGGAAAAACACTGCAAGGAATGTGCTTCTCTATCCTACAAGACAACTTTGGTTTTCTTTCCCTGAAGATGTACTTACACATCGTACTCCTCTGGCTGTTGCTCACAAAGCAATTTTCACAAATTGCTGTCCATTTAGTGTCAGGTTTCACTCCCACCAGCCTTTGAGTTTAGGGGCTCCCTTGCTGATTAGGCAACCTAGAGGAATTCAGTAATAGTCCAGATGCTAGACACTGCCTCTCTAGGTAGCTATTTGAGGCCTGGTAATTTGAAACCTTTTATTTAAATCCCCATCATCTACCAAAACGCAACTTTTGAGATCTAACTTACTGTGCTTTCAAAGTACTGCAGGTGCACTCTATGGAAGCAATTTGTTATAAACATGATGCTGCCTAAATAAAGGTGGCTGTTTAATCTTATGGTGGTTAATGGCCAGAATGCTGGAGAAGAGCACGGGACAATTTATGAATTCCAAATATGGTTTTTCTAACAGAATTCTGGCCTCCAAGAAGAGTAATGTGATATATGAAGCAGACTACATTGATTACGCCTCAACTCTTCTTGAAGAGCCTGAAGGAAAGATTTGAGGCTATTCAGGGCTTTTTAGCAGCCTAATCTTCAGATTGGAAACACCTTGAATCCCTGGGGTCAATTTAGGTTTTCATCCTTTCTGTGTACAGTAGGGGCATTGAAACTGGGAGGCATTTCTGAGGATGAAAGCTCTGCAAACAGCACAGAAAGCACATCTTGGACAACCAGGGATTACAAATCAAGACGGTTTATGTTGCTTACAGATACCCACAGCCTGGGGGCACATATGGGTGCTGCCCCAAACCCTGACACAACCCCTCCTAAAAAGCTCTGAGAACTGTTTTCTGTTAATTTATTTGAACCTTCGGCTTCTTTCCTGCAAACAGGCTCTATATCTATATGATGCTGGGCAGTCTCTGTATGTGCTGCTCCTCTCCAAATTGAGGAAGATTTTCACTAGTCATTCTGAGAGTCCCTTGGAATGCTCCCATCCTAGCAAACACACCAGGGACTGACCAGCAATCACTAAAAGGAAGAACTGTGACACATTTGAGAAGTTTCAGGCCACAATGAACATTTTTAACTGCCTTCTTACATTATTATAATCATGCTAAATGCAACATGCAGTAGCCAAAAACTCACCAACACTTCCATCCCTAACACTTTGGACAGGTATGAAAAGAAAGCAGACTGTATCTTTGGATCTCTGTGCTGCAGCTGAAAATGGAAGCGTAACTGAACAAACAGCAATGGATATTGATTCATATAGCAAATCCAATTGAAAAATAGCATTAGCAGCTGACATTGGGGGGTTTGTTCTGTCTTGGGGGGTTTCAGTAAACATCTGAGCACCAAGTCTGAGCCATACTGATAATGCCCAGGGGACAGCAGAGGCTCTGTTTATGAATCCTGGATCCAGGACTGACCCAATACTTCCTAGTGTGCATAGCAAAAAACCCAAATGTGCAGAAGAGGAAACAACCCCACAAAGAGAACAAGGGAAAGCTTGAAAGTGATGTCCCTTCTAAATGAACTGGAAAGAAAATGCACTTACTGCTTTGACAGCAAATCACAAGGTAATTGTTTCTTCCCACAGACATTATTGTAACATAGACAAAAAAATTGGTCACCATTAAACAAAGCTTACTCAGTGGCATTTTTACTCTTCTGCTGATGGGCCAGTTAAGAAAACACTGAATAAATTATGAAACAATAGAAGGAAGATGGCTCTTTATAAGCTGTGTTCGATATAACAATTTTAAAAGGCCATAACACAAGCTTATTAAATTTGGCAGGGCTTATAAATCCTAACTTCCATTACTGTGCTGCAACTTAAAAGAAGTATTCTTCACTTTGTCATTGGAAATTCCAAGTTTAAGTGGTCCCAGTGCAAAATGATAACTTACTCACATGCTTGGATGTTTCCATGCACAGAGCACAGGTCAAACATCTGGTTAAATGCAGTGCTCAGTACTGCAGCCTGTCCTGTTCATGCATGTCTGAGACACCCACCAGGCCAAATATTTCTCTCATTTGAGATCTCATTGGCAGTGCTGTTTTGGTGGAGTTTTTTAAGGGTTTGGGTGGATTTTTTTTTTTTTTTTTTTTTTTTTTTTTTAGGAATTCTGACCCTCTTGAGCAGATTTCTAGGATGATTGGGTGATGCAAAAGCTCAAAGGAGTACCAGAGTATTTCAGTTAGGATGCCCATGGGCACACACAGCCAGTTTAATGGCAAACAAGTCACCAGAGGGTGTTTAGGGAACCTTTGATGCTGTTGCAGGAACTGAAGCAGTTGTCTACAGAGCCTTTCTGGCATGCAATGATCTCGTTTTGTGAAGTAATGCTCCCAGTAAATACCCTGGCCTTGCCAGATATTCTCTTCCTCCAAAGATCGTGAGATCTTTAGAGCCCTGATCTGCAGCAGGTAACAGTTGAGACCCAAAATGCATTTGGCCACAAGGCAGAATTGCAGAAATAAGCCTGAAGACTTTCAAATAATCTTTCCCCCTCTCCCTACATAACAAGCATGCTAATATGAAGCTGCTCCAAACAGACAGCTCTTCTAGAATATTCTCTTACACGTAGGTACAAATCATTTAGAGCAGAACAGGACTGGATCATTTAACACTGATTTTTACAAATTTTTAAAATGTCAGAGGTTTAACCAGTGGAAGCTGCTAGAAATGCAGCTGCTCCTAGCCTGAAATGCCAGACTGTGACTAGAAGTAAATTATTCCAAAATTTGCCAAAAAAGTCTGAAGCTTTCAACTTTGCTTTCATTCTGTGGAGGATATACAGCTCTGCACAAACTTAAAATGAAAAGATATAAATATTTTGTAGTAAGAAATTCACATCATCCTACTGCATTTTTCTATTAATTTCTGCTTTGAATTTGCAGCTGTGAAACTGGAAAAATCCAAGTTGCCATGATAGTGAATAAGATCTTCCTATAGAACAATATTAACTTGAAAACACTTAACCAGAGAAGGGTATGAACCAAAGATCAACAGGATCTGATGAAAAAAAAAAATTCTGTACATCTTTAACAGTTTCTGAATCAAGTCAATGTAAGTTTTAATAGCTCCAGTTATAGATATCTATATACATATAGCTTTGTATAACTGCACATAGGACAAACTGTGTTTTCACTGTGACTGAAAAATGCGGACTTTTACAGGGACTAGGATGAGGCATCTATTTTTAAATTTCAAGAAAGCTTTCCAGAGTTCTGTACTCTAGATCTACCTTGAACAAAACACAGCACCATTTAAAAAGAGGGATTAGAATATCCATAAAACAGTCAAATCTGTTTCTCCAGTAACACAAATAGTTAAACTAGAAACCTGAAGTTCAACACTTGTGCTTGTGTGAAAGCACACTAAGTCAACTGACATTCCAGGTTAACAGCAGATCAGTGATGTTGTGATGACTCCTGGGCTGGACTGGCTTCTGAACACCGGCTTCAGTTAAGAGCTTTCTTTCAATACACGCAATAATATTTGGACAGCTCCAATAGAGTAGGATTTACCGCTCTGCTCCTACAGCCCCCTCCCTCTCTAGGATGAATGCTTTCGAAATACTAATGATTTTATAAGCCTCCTTTTCTTGGTGAGGCACAGAGAGAGTAACAGCTTTGCTCAAAGTCAAGTGAAGTGAGAGAAAGTGATATTCTTCCAGGTCACACTGAAAAACCAAGACAGCCTAAGAGCTGCACTCAGACCACAAATCTCAGCTCTGATCCAGGAGCAGCTGCAGCTGATGCAAGGCTCTCTGCTGACTTTAATGGGCAACAGAGCAGGGCCCTTTGGCCTTAACCCATGGGTTAATCCTTGGCACAAGCCTGAAGGTAAGTAACTGCAGAGCAACCACACTTCTTACAAAGCAGCACATCACGACAACAGCCAAATTTGCTTCACATGGATTGCGAACGTGCAGTGCACTGAAAACACAATTCTCGTTGTTATCACATTGTTTTAACCCGTAGAAGTTTGACATTGCAGTCTGCTACTTTGAAAAACAACCTCCCTGTGGATGTGCCCTGTCACAACTCTTTGTTATTACGGGGGTCAGATGCTGCCCCGGATCCATAAGCTCTGCTGTTGCTCAGGTTTAATAGATGAGACAAGCGAAGGACACTCAAGTCCCTGCCACCTTCTCACAAAAAAGTACTGAAAATTTTTAAAATTCAGGTAGAGTGACAAGGACTGTAAGTTTTTATATGAAACCAGACTAAATGAAGATAAAAACTGTAAAGATGGAGATTTTGCTCTAAGCTTTCATTTTGTTTATTTCAAAACAAATATTCCCTATAAAGAGCACTGAAATCCTGTACATGTAAGAGTCCAGCTGTATTTCGGTTTAAGGTAATCACATTAGCCCAGACACTGGATGCTAACAAAACCATTTTTTTGAAATGTGCTCTAAATAACACATTTTGAGACGTTGTTAGACTAAATGCAAACAGAACTTGAGCCCTGACGTGCTCCACACATTAAAAAAAAGGATTCCTAGAAGTTGCACTTTATGGGACATATCACACACTGCTGACGTCCTTGGATGCGCTGCCAGAGCCAAGATTAACAGCCCATTTGAAAGCCTGAAAATGTTTAAGAACTGAAAGGCTCATGCTGATGGCTGAGCTCCCTCATGTTCCACTGAGATCAATGAATTTTAAAGCATTTGGCATCTTACATGGTGGGTGAGCTCTGCTCCAGCTACCAAATCTTGATTAGCCCAAAGCAGAAGAACTTTGAACACAGTCTTGGGAAGAACACAGAGGAAAATGTGAGCTGTCATGGAGGAGAAGTGAATCTCTTCCCTGTCAGCCACAGTGAATCTTTCTATCTCTCATCAGCTTTCCCTTCCCCCCCCCCCATGACCCCAAGGAGGGGAAAAAAAAGGTAAAAATAAAAACGATCTATTTTAATGGACAAGCCGGGACCACCTGACAGTGTATTTCTGACCAGTTACGTACAACCTCCTGGGAATTTCAACAAACATCATAAACAAAACCAGGTGGGAAACTGGTTTCATTTATTTTCATTTTACAAAGAAGTTCAGACTGAAATTGAGTTGTTTACAAAACTACAGGACCTTGAGAGGCCAGAAGAAAAAACTATGTCAATCTGAGATCCACAGTCCACATCTCACTAAAAGCAAGAGTATATTTATGTAACATGCCCAGAATTAGCAATAAATAAAGAAACTCTGTTAAGATGCAGAGGCAAAAATCCTAGTTTACACAGCTGTACCAAGTCAAAGCATTTTATAAAACTATGCAGTACCTGGAAAATGTTGAATTGCAGCCTCCTATGAAGGCAAGTTCCGCAGCAGTTTACAGCAGGATGTGAGGGTGAACAATACACAGTTGTAACTGCAAAATCATTTTAAAAGAGGTGGAGGTAAGAAGGTGGAGTTTAGCCTGAAGAGAGATAACTTGGAAAGTGAGTTCAAGTGATTTGAAATAAATGTTTCATCTCACTGAGAAGATGGAGAGTATCATTTGCATTATGTGAAGCAGGGCTCAGACTGAAAACAGGAACATCAGCTAATTGGTCATCCTAAGTATTCCTCAGAAATCTCTCTCCAAAGTATGTGTCAAAGTATTGAAACTGTAAGTGGTATATACAGGATGAAAAACTTTCATCTCAGAGGTCAAGATCCATCTGTGGCAGCTCTGCACCAGCACCACCAGCTGGGTCAGAGCACACTTGAGCACAAGCAGGACTCCAGGAGCATGTGAGGCTCCACAACCTCCCCGAGTTCTCTGCTTATGAATGGGTGAATCATAACTGCAGAGCCCTTAACCACAGGGCAGAGACATCAGTGGCTTTCCATTTTCTTGACATGACAGTAAGTGCATGTCAAAGAGAAAATGGCAACACTTCCTTAATCAAAGCAAGGAGCAAGTTTTCACCAGCCGAAAACACAGATTAAGACTTAACTCTGATGAAGATGCTGTCAGACCAGTATGATTGAAAAAAGATTCACATCCTTGCAGAAGTAGACTAGAAAATGTCATTTGAGAGGAAAAATAGTTTGCCAGCACAAGCTGATCTGTGTGCAGCTCCTCTGCCATTTTTCATGCAGATTCAGAAAATGCAATTTCATAAGAAAAGGAAAAATTACCACTTCGTAAGAGCTGAAAATTCAAAACAGCCCCTTTGCATCATTTAGCTGAGCAAAGGAGCTTAAAAACACATTAAATTAAATTTACTTTAACATCCTGGCAGATTGCTGGGGTGGTACAGGCAGTCTTCCACGCAATTCAGAATCAAATCACACTGCAAGTTGCAGAGAGTCCTGAATACCCTATTTTATTAGCACATAGAAAAGAGGCACTCAGTACCAAATAGCTTTCCCCTGAGCTCTTCAGACAGCGACATATGGGGTAGTGCAGATCCCACCTATGCAGCTGCACATATTCACCAATGTCTTTGTGCTATTTCATTTTCAGGAGAAAATGCACAGACTGGGCAGAAAATGGACAGATTTCCACAGTCAAACAGTGACCACTGTGTCCAGGAGCATAGCTGCTGATGGATTAAGGCAATCTTGGGCTCTGTGTTGCCCCGTATCAGGCAACTCAGGGATGCAAGGGGCAATATTTGTCTGAACAGCTCCACCACCACTCTCCCACTGCACTACTCCCTGCACAACTCCAGTGTTATTCCTCCTTTCATGGCAATGAATTAATCCCCAATTTTCAGTCACAGGAAAGGTTCTCCATAAAGACTGTATGAGTGCATCAATTCCAAATGTTTGCAGGTCCCATAACAGAGATAAAAACAGAAAAGAAAGGAAGATTGGAGTAAGAGTCAAGAAGAAAGTGCAGCCAATGGCTCAAAGTGTCACCAGCATGTGCCAATGCTCCAGGCCTTCCCCCAGCACTGCTGAGTTCTGGCTGGTTCCTCCAGGGTCAGCTTGGTGGCTATGCAGCCACCAGAGCAGGAGGAATTTTAAATTTAAAAGCAGCACTGCATTAAGAAGTGACCTTGGCCAGCTGCCACAGCCCCAGCTTTGCCAGAAGCTGCCTTCCTCAATCACGTAGCACCTCCCAGCCAGATTACCTAACGGCAGCTGTGATTGCTCCCTCCCCTAAAGCTAGAAACACACATAAGACACAGGAAGCTGAGAGAAAATAATAATATGAAAAACCTAACCCATTTACACCAATATCACGAGGAACACGTATAACTGAAAGAACCAGGTAAATTCTTGCATTTTGTAGGCTTTGAAAGATGAGAATGTACAAGATGAGGAGAGGGCCAAGAGCAGTAGATTGAAGTTCATGTTGGAAGAAAGGCAGATGGACTGTTCTGTCCTAATATGCAAAATATTTTTGGTTGATCTCTGCTTTGGTGTGAATGTTCTGAAATGAGACATAAATTAAACTTCACAAAGATTACCTGATTTCCCTGTGCCTCAGTTCTCTGCCTACAGTTCCCTAAGCAGCAGGGTATGATATACATGCTAAAAGTCATGATGCATTTCTATCCAAAAGTAAGATCCACACAGGGACTTTACAACCCCCAGAGCAACTATACTCAGCAGCTCCTCTCTCCGAGATTTTTTAATAGATATGCCAACGGTTCATGCAGATCCCAGGAAGTACTGTGATAATTTTCAGCAATAAAGATTAGTCAGTTATTTCTTGTGAAGTTGTCTTAGTTTGAAAGACAGGTGTCTGCTAAGGAAGGCAGAAGCCTCCCTTGGAATGGCAGATGCAACCCCTTTCCCTCCAAGTTATTATAATTTTGAAATCAAGAGCTTTTAGGCAAAGATGTGGGAAATAGGAATAACAGTTCTTTACTATTATATATCCATATGTGTATAACCAGTCAAACAAACAGCAATAACCATGGCAGTAACAGCAAACAATCTCAAACCCAGTGCCAGCCTTCTCGGCTGTCAGGCCCTTTCCCCTCGGGTGCAGTTCCGCTCGCAGCCGGCAGGGGCGCTGGCGGCTCCCGGTGAGCAGGGCAGGTGCGATGGTTCCCCCGCGGCTGCAGGGGGCGCTCCGGAGCGAGCTCGGGGAAGCACGCGGCTCTGGTGCCCTGGGATCCCGGGAAGGGATGGAACAAAGGCTTCACAAACCGCTGGGCAGCTGATCCCGGTGTCCGGCCAGACCCTCGGGAACAGCAGGCTGGAACGGCAGGGACGAGCACAGATCCCGGGTGGCAGACTCGATGTATCCAAACGGGGAACCCCCCCCGGAGGTCTGGGCAGGCAGGGTGAGCACGGCTGCAATGTAGCGAAGGCTCAAAGCAAGCGCCGGGCAGGGCGGCCACGGCCCGGCTTCCAGCAGGGCAGGGAAGGTGGGCTTGGGATCCCGGGGCTTCTCCAGCAGAAAAGGAAAAGCAGCCGAAGAAAGCAGCCTCCCTCTCCGTCCAAACTCCGGAGACTGAACTGCCCACACACCCAGGTGAAACAAAAAGAGCAGCCAGCTCTTGTTTTTCTTAAGTATCTGGCCATTTGTCCCCCTGGCAACATGTATGGGCAAAATTCCTTTAACAGAAAAAAAAAAACCAGGAGAGCTCCTAAAACCCCAACAGAAGCATTCCGGGTACATGCTCAGATTTAACTTGAAAAGGAACAGATTTTTCAGTACAATGTGATAGTTTGCAATGGCTTGTAAAATTTATGCCAGCTGAAGTTCTAATCCTGGACAGTACCTCTGTTTATTTCTTTATTTTGGTTTTAGGAGTATGTATCTACTGCTACCTTGGGGACTTTACTTTAAAAAAAAACGAAACCAAACCCAAATCCACCCCCACCCTTCATAATCTCCAGACAAACAAGTTTAAAGAAGAAAACAGGCACCACCCCAGGTGTGTATTCAAGGCCTCAGTCTGCAAGTCTTCAATAAATCTGTCCTCAAAGTTCTGGCAGCAAGTAATCTCACACCAGAGGTGTTATGAGGGAAGCAGCATAGCTTTAAAAAATAAATCATTAATGACTTGGGGTGTATTGTCATGCAACTCAAGGGCACGTGGTGTACCTGGCATCCAATGACATCTTAGAAAGAGATGGCAGAGATGCTGCTACTGCACCAAACAGCTACCACTCACTCAACAGAGCCTCCTTCTGCCATCTTTTCCCATTTCTGGCCTTTTTTTTTTTTTAATATGCTTTGAGTGGGGCATTTCCATGATCTACTGTCCAGATGTCACCCATGCAAGCTCCCAGGCAGGTGCAGCACTGACCAACACCTGAGCAGTGCATTCCCTGGAGGGGGAGTACAGCTGCACTGCTGCTTTCCTGCAGCTCCTGCCAGCTCCCCCAGCCTGTCCTGCTCCCTTGACTTCTGTTGGGCAATAAAGAAAAAATCACATCTCCACAGTGAACTTCATCCACACAGACTGCAGGAGCCAGGCTGAGGCAACAGATTCCTATGGATCTCACTTCAGAAGAAGCCAGGCATTCAGGACCAAGAGCTACAGCAAAGGCGTTGCCATCACTCCAACACTCCTCTTTGATCCTGGTGTTTATTTACATCTTCAGGGAACAAAAAGTGAATTCATAAGCAGTTTCAAAGCTACATCTCCAAAGTGCTGCTTATCTCTGTCTGCAGTTTGACAGTGATCTGAAGATCAAGTTGGACAATCCCATTAACAGGAACAATCAGTGATTTAAGATCCAAGGATCTCAATGTAATTTACAGAAAATAATAAAATTGATAACATCCATAGGAGATAAGTGTGAATATTATAGCATATTTTACAGTGGGGTAGAAATTAACACAGGATAACAGAATTACCAAGAACATCACCAGAGCAAGGCAGAAATAAAATGAAAATTTGATCCTCATTTCCCAGCACTGAGCAGTGCTGCTTCCCCTGCTGTGCAATTACTGCAGAATCCTGCTCATCTTCACTGTTGCAGAAACTGAGGAGAGCTGCTCAGAAGCAGAGCTCGTAAGAGATAAATAGGAAGGCATTTCTGGTGAAAATTCAAAATGCCAACAAACAAAAAAATCCCCTTTGGCAGAAGAGATATTTTCATTCGGAAACACTGTGGATCTTAAGGAAGTTGTAGGCTGGGCTCAGGGAAGATGACCATCTGCTGCTGAATGGCTGCATTCTTACCCTGCCACAGCTTTTCTTGCTTAAGCTTGCAGGACCAGAGTCTTCAGAATTGGGAGACAGCACAAAAATAGGCATTCTGGGAAGTCCAGACATAGAGAATGTAACATGTAATATCTTGGGAGCAATTTGACATTTCATAAAGGAAGCACACTCTGTATCTGAAAGGAGTACTTCAGATCGCAGAAATAAGGATTTTATTTCTAAAAAACAGACAAAACTTTTTGCAGAAAGCAAAATTTTTTTACCCCCAAAAAAAGATGATGATTGCAAGGAAATGTAACTTTATTTCCCTGAGAGTATTGTTTTGACCTTTTAAGCATCATTCTGAGCATTTAAGCTGATGCTTGGGACCAAAAATGGAAGCACTACACCTTAAAAAAAACATCATTTTTATGTAACAAGTAAGGATAACAGAGTTCACTATTCTTCTCACGAATTCTATTCCTTTTTTCTCCCTCTGCCCTTCCAGCACCCTGAGTCCCTTTGACTGTTGTGTCCACGTCCTGCAGTGTTTCACATCTAAACTAAACCCTGGGCACAATGACAGCACAATGAAGCCTTGATCAAGCACTCTGAGCTCTACTGTAAATACGTGAGATGGGAAGATCTCATCCTATCTGCCCTCTATAAGCTCTGGATCAAGTCCAGGACAAAGAGAAGTTTATTAATGCACACACATTCCTACTGGCCTTTGAGCTCTTTGGCAAAAATTGTTTTAAACAGGCCCCTGTAGAGACCGAACAAGCAGTATTCAAATATTTACACTGAACAACAGAGTTAATTACACTTCGAGACATTAGTAAGATCCACTCTGCTGCAACCTCAGCAACAAACTCCAGCAAACTAGCAGCGTAAACCATTTTCTGCAATCGAGGCGGGCAGTTTTCCATCTGGGTTTCAACTAAGGCAGGAATGCTTCTGTCGACAATAGAACCTCACTAATCAGCACTTCACTAATCCACACATTTTATTAACTTCGCCAAAAAACTCACAGCCTCTCCCTGCCCCTCAGCAAAGATTTTATAGCAGAGACCTCAAGCAAAGGCCTTCATTCCCAAAACACAATTTTTTAGGCAAATGTTACGTGCATTTGAGTCACACATTACAAAGCAGTTTGGTAAATTGAGCAAAACTAGTTATCACAGACAGAGCCAAATCTTATGCATATCTGGAGAAGAAAACCCAACGCAACTTGAAGTTGAATCTACAAAAGAACATTTTATCAAAAACACTTAATCCTTAGTATCTCTCAGGATTTGGCCCTCTTTGAACAAAATAACATGCTCAAATGAAATTTACTTCCTTCTAAGTTAACACTGCATTTGCCCACTTACTTACTGGCTCACAAATTCACTAACTTCCAAAGAAGTCTCCCTCCAGCCACTTTTGACACTTCATTCTTCCTTTCACAGAGCAGTGTTCATCCTATAGATGTAAGCCAACAGGAACAGCAAAGCCAAAAAAAAACATTAAACTATACTCTGGAATGAAAAACTCTGTCCATCCCAGTGTCTTACCTCTGTGTTTAGAACTCTTCGTACCTCTCTGCCCCAAACAGTAGCACTGGAAGTCTGCAGCTATGGCAGCTTAATTTTTCAAGCCCACCAGAGATTATCCACATGCCACCACCTTAAAAATCAAACTAACAGACAGCACAACATTCATTATTCTTCCACTTCCAAAGGCATTTTTAAACAAGTGTGGAGATAACCAAACAGACTAGCTTGCTGGGTTTTTTCTTCCTCATCAATTATCCTTGCTATTGATAGAGAATATGAATAATACCATGTATAAATTATGTACGTGCACTTATAGAGGAAAATAAGGGAAATTAATATACAGAAAACCAGTAAATTGGATGGCATTTATACTGATCCATATCTACAATTTTGTGTGGAACATCTAACAACACATAGAAAAGAATGTAATTTAAATTCTACAAATGTTATTTCCTTAGTTGTGATTTCTGTTAAGACAGAAGGGAAGCCTCAGCAAACAATGGAGTACTCAGAGGAGGGGAGGAAGCTGTGGTCTCACATGTTCAGTCCAAAAGCTACAGACATCCCTGCTCCATGAAACATCCTCTGAACAGCTCCAGCCCAGAGGAGCACAGACCTGGGCACTCCTACACAAGCTCACTTAGAGAGTACATCTTTGATTAGTTCTGGCACTCGAAGAGAAGATGCAGGTAGATACAGCCAGAGAATGAACCATTAGTTTGACCATCCCCATCTGGCTCTGGGCTCCTCAAAATCTTATTTCCTCAGCCTAGCAAAGTTCAGATGGATACATCAAAAGCACAGTTCCTCCAGAACCCTCAAGCCTGGCAGCATTCCTAGCTGAAGATGCACTGTGCTGGATTTACAATGAATAGTGCTACAAACCTCAGGAATATAATTGTTTATGTCTGTTCATGATCTAATGAGTTTATTACATAGATTTGGATATTTTAAATTAAATCACACTCTTAGAGTAAAGGAGCATAGTAAGAAACTCTGATGAACCATAATTCTGAGACCAATAAAAGCAATTCTTGTACCAAGCAGTAACATTGTTTGACTGCACATTCACCCACTATCATCATCTATACTCCAAGTCAGGATTTCTGTTCAATCCTTGCAATTAGCTCAGTAGGTCAAAATTGGAAAATACCACGTTGCATTTGAAGAGCTGAATGTCCTTGAGAGTTAAAGCAATGTTAGGATATTTAGACTTTCTGCATCTACTTGAATGACACTGGAAAGACAGGCTATGTGCATCACTTCGAGGCAAGATCCACACACCCACCTGTATGTCATTCTCAGCTTCCCACTGATGTTTACAGGAGAATATTTTGATTTATTCAAAGAGATGCCCTGCAAAACACCCACCTCACCAGGAATAGACATGATACTGCAGCAGGCACTGACTTGGCACATCTTTATCAATTACCCCCAAACCCTGTGTTGTCTTAATTTTGGAAAACTACTCTGCTCATTGCCTCTTCATTTGAACTGTATTTAATAATAACATCCGTTTTGACCTTCTGTAGCATATACTGCCCACGAGTAAAAAATCAGACGTACACAATTCTTCCATATGAAATGGAGATTTTGTCAGGATTCCAGTGAAATTAATTGTCCCATACACACAAAGCTACTTGGCATAATGAGGAAGTGAACAGACAACAACTCATTCTCCTGCTTAAATTTAATCCCAGGTATTCCTTTTCAAAAGACAAAGCTTCTCCCCTCACAGGCGGACAAGGAACAGAGGTACTTGATAACAACCCTTCTCAAATTTTTTGAGGCAGCAAAAAATCCCTTTGTAAAGGTTTGCTGAAATGTCTCCTCAGTTCAGGTGTCTGGTCTTACCCCGACATATGGGCTCTGCTCTTCTCTTCTTCTATCCTCCTTACTGGATCAAACTCCACTTTGCATTCTTGAATCTACGCTGTCACAAGCACACCTCACTAGGTAAACTCTCTGTTTTAAGAGCCACAGAAACTTTGATCAGACCAGTCTGAGATCAATGAAAGAGGGACTCCTACCATGATCTGCTGAAGTCACAGGGCTTTGTTAAATTGTAGTTTTAGCTGAGCATGAGGAACAGATTTGACAAAACCATCTCTCCCTAAGGCAACCTGCTTGGCATCCAAAATAATGGGAAACCTACCCTGAACTGTCATACTATTGGAAATCCTTCTCTGGCATGACTATTTCAGTCAACTTCAGTACACACAGCATTCAGTACACAAAACCAGTACACATTCTGCCTATGGCAGAGACTTCCTCTATTATAGAGCATCAACAGCCTAGTGCAAATGATTTTAAGAAGATTAAAATAAAAATGTATCTACAGATGACTTGAAATAGTCAACCAATGGATTTGAAAAATTTGAAAACTTCATTTTCCCTCTGAAAAGTGAATAAAACCATCTCTCCTACTTTATGTATTACACCCCATTTGCTCTCACTACTCCAAATTACATTGTAAGTTTTCGGGTAAGTTTAGGCAGAGATGCCAAGGCCATATTCTGTGTACAGCCAAACATGCTGTAAGCACGTAAACACCCACCTGTAAACAGGCACTGGATTTATGTAAACATACATACACATACAAATTCACTTTATAAACAGAGGCAGACCACACCTCAATCTTCCAGCCTGCACAGAACTCCAACTTCCATACCACTGGGAATTTCACGATATGTTCAAACTTGAAGTCTATCACAGGCATGCTTTGACCTCTGAATTTCTGGGCCTAAGACAGATCTGAACTTGAACAGAAAGGTTTCACAGATCAATCTCCAAATCACCCCTTATATTCGAAATAACCAATTTATCAACAGTAGCCAGCAAAATAATTACAGCATTAATGTAAACATAAATTAACAATCTTTAGAACAAAATTGTTTGATAGTTTTTATTTTTATAAAGGGATTTAATAGTACCAAAAATCAGGCGAGCACAAGCATAACTAATAAAATCAGTGTGAGGAGATATGATAAAATTCATGAGGTCTTTGTCTCCACCTACTGTATGGAGAAATAATAATTGTAACTCTCAGAAGGATACAGAGGAAGTTAATTGACACCTTTCTCGATATAAAATCCCAACATCTATTCCACACAGATCACAGGACTTCAACTTTTACCAGTTATTACAACAGCTGCTGTTACAAACCTGAGAGACAATCACAATGGCTTTCTTTACTTAGAACTGAGGTGTCCATAATTACAGCAAAGTGGCAACTACTATGGTTTTATGGTTCACTCTTCCTTTAAAACAAGAAGTTTTGAAATACAATAAACTGTTTAAAATAACTTATGTAAGCATAAGAGGGGATCTGGGAACTTCCTGAACAGGAATGAAAATTAAAAGCCTTCACAACATTTACTTCAATTTCTTTTAATGACCAACAATTATATTTCAAAAAAAACCTGCAGAATTACAGTCCAAACCTGCACAGGCCTGTGAACACTCTCAGGTGTAAAGGCAAAATGAATTAAACAAACACTCTTAATTAAAACTGTCAATCTGTCAAAATCTGAAAAAGATTACAGAGAAGTCTGATCTATGGTTGCCCTACACTTTGCAGTTCCTAATTTGACAAAACAAAATGTAGGTTATGAATTTTTTCTAAAGACAGCTCTTTCCTGCTATTCTGGCACTCCTCCAACCAGTTTATTTCTTTCCTACCGTCACTAAATTTCTGTACAATCAAAAGCTAAAATAAAGCTTTTCATTGCTATGGACTTGGGTAGACTGGTGCCAGATTCTGCTTGAACAGAAACTGGGGGAGCCCCAGGAGTCCATTAAAAACTTGATTGAAAATGTCAGGCTGATGGCGGAGAAACAGCCAGCCTGCACAGCAAGGGGCACAGATGCACCCCAGGCAATTTGGTGGTTTTATTTATACAAACCACATGATGTTTCCAACCCTCAGAATGTGTTTAGGGAGCAGATTCAAAAGTGCCAGAAAATGGAACTTTCAAACACACTGGTATTGGTGAACAAGCCCATTTAGAAATATGCCCTGGATGGACCCAAGTATGTACTTGTAAAGGTACATATTATGGGAAGCATTTTGTTTTCACAACAATCTATCTAGAGTGCATGTTGCAGATCTGTGAGGGTTTTCAGCTATTTTCAAAACTGTTAAATAAGCAGTTCCCTATTCATTTAATATTAAAAAGAGGATATGGCTATTGTGGCAATTTCAAAATTTAATCCCTTTCTTCTCTGTGTACAAAATTATATGGTTTTTTTTCTTACTCCAACTCAAGAGCACGCAACTCCAACTCTTACAGAACAGATGGACCTAAGGATAACAAAGACCTAAAACAAGCATCTTCCATTCAACTCATAAACCTCAGGAAGACTAGTACAGTAACCACCCTGAAATAAACAAGTAGTTTGATATAAGGACTAGAAGATTTTATGTACATGTCAGAGCTGCACCAGAAGTCACAGTTGGTGTTACTTCATCCCTTGGTTTTCACCTTCACTTCAGGCACTCCTGAAGCCTGCTCAAGTCACCGATGAATCAGGCCATGAGTGCTACATTAGAGACCCACACCCTCCTCCTCCTTCTCCCCTGTGGATGCAGCAGGATGAAAGGCACACCCCTCCAGCTGGATCAGCCACATCTGAGAGGGCAGCAAGGAAGGGAATGGGGAATAGTGTCACTAGGATTGCTGTGGTTTGGCCAGATGTACACACTCAAAGCAAACAACTGAATGCTTTCCTGTATCCTGACAGATTGTTTTCCTGAGGGACAAAGCTTTGCAGCTCTAAAGCAAACAGATTTAACGCAGCACACAGTTTTCCTCCATTACTTATTTACACAGACGCAAATGTACATGTTAAAACCATAAGCAGAAACTTCACATGGGATAAAAATGTTTGATAATATGCAGAAAATGTATGGCCACAAGAAGAGAGTCAACTTTACATAATAACCATAGAGGGCACGATGGGAAACGCCTCAACACAGGCTCTTTTGTGCTCCATATAAAGGGAACAATCCCTGACAGAAGTAAGCAGTGTCAGAAGCACTTGATCTTTGACCTTTGCTGGGCAGATGTGCTGTTGGTGTGGGGCAGATTCCAGGATGACAGAGCAAAAATCCCTTGGTTTTATTTCCTTCACTGTGTACTGTTTTTACAACCTTGCTAATATTATTTAATAATGTCATTTACTGAGTTCCATGAGGAAAGCTGCACAGGTATTGTCTAACAGCATCTCACCACAGGGCTTATGATCATCTCTCCACATTACAAGTAACAGGTTGTATTTTCCAAAAACTCATGAATTGGCCACAATGACATGGTTGGTGGCAGCACCTGCAGCTTCAGAGGAAATGAGCCTTAATGGAACAATAATGGCAGAGTTTGACCATAAAAGTCATTCCTCCTTAATCTTTCTCATTTACTACTCAAAGCAGTACGTTACAGCAAAAATATTCAAAAGTGCGACAGCAATTTGAAGAACAGCTGGGCATCAGCCACTCATATAAACACACACAGGACGCCCACAATAGCATCTGTTAAGAGTTTTACCCACACTCAGTGGGTTGCTGTGGGTCCCAGTGTCCTCCTAACCAAGGTATGGTCACTTCTGCTCTACAGTTCAGAACCAAAGAATATGATTTTATGAGATTTAATTCATAGATGCTGTGAAAGAGAAGTATATGTTTTGGAAACAGCTATATTTCTGGGTTTTTGATCCTTTCTGGCAACAAGTTTCACCAACTAATGCACGCAAATTAAAAGCACTTCTGAAAGTTCTATTCAATTATACTTAAAGAAGAGGGGAAAATAAGAGATTCTTCTTTGAAGTGAAATGCACTGCAGTCCTGGAACAAAGGAAGCTTTGGTAACCCTAGCAACACTGTAATTTTCAATATACATTTTGACAGATATTTAATTTGTCAAATTGCAGACCGGCATTCAAACCGTCTTTTTTCCAGCAGATCCATGCTTTTCAATACATGAAGTTATTCACACTTACTAGCAGTGGCCTCTCAGGTGCTTTACAACATAGTTCTCTTCCAAATATAATTTTCGTATGAGCCTTGACAAAAAAAATTGCTAAGTGGTTTCTACTTCTGCTGTCATTGTCCTCGACAACTTCATTTTTCTATAAACCAAGTGTTTGCAAATGTTCATTTTTTTTAGAAGACAGAGAAGGCAATGTTCTGTGGTGACTTTCTCATAAGTTGTTAGGAGTAGCTGAAACACTTTGTCTTTCAAATCCTGTACAATATCCAAGTTATTTTAAAAGCATGCAGCTGTATGGATAGAAAGTTAAAGAATAAACGTGGCACTGAGCTATAGTAGAAAGTTATATCAGAATGAAATCCACATGCAAAAGGATTTCTTAAATCCACTGCTGAATGCTAAGCAAGAAAAACATGCTATGTATTACTAGTGAATTTGATTAAGCACTTAAGTAGTAGAATAAGTTTCTAGGCCTAAGAATAAACTGCATCCCTCTGCAGTTTGTATATTGCAGACTGTAAAAAGCTTGAAAGCAAGCATCTATTTCACAAATCCAGAACTTTTTCAGGATAATTATGGTAACTCTTAAACATGACAGACTCCACTGAAAACCACATCTCTGACAGATCTTAAAAATCAGCACAGAAAACATGAAGTCAGAAAGAATTTGGGATATGTGCCATTATGACAGTTCTGGTCTCTCAAGATATGCCAACACTGCCATAATTCACATGATTTTGTCCTAGTTTTCTAGTAGAGTACTAGTTCAGGCTACCCAGCTTTGGGAGGGACCATGGAGATAAGAGGACACCATTGCCAGTAGTGCAGGTACCACATCTTGTCAGATAATATCACTGAGAGACCTCCTGTAAAATTAGACAATTTTACAAGTGATACAATGCTTATAGTATCAATTTTGTGATAGTAAACAAGCAACAAAAAAGATGAGAAAAAACGTAGACAAAAATTCCCAAAATAAGAATCTGTAAACAGTAGCATTAAAACACAGTTAATAGAAGTGTTAATGAAAACAGAAATTAGTCTAATTAAATCATCCCTACAGCATCTGATGGCAAAGCAGATTGGTATACTCATTATTTTACCAAAGCAACAAGACAACAGTTAAAACTACTGAGCTGTTAAAAATATTAACCCTGCCATCCTAAGTGTAACAACAGAATCCATATAAAATGGATATTAAATCCTCGATCATACTTATTTGTTTAAAGCAGAATCTACCGAGCCAGCCACAAGTACCTATTCCTAGACTGCAGTCCCCCTGAAAAGATGCAATGAGATCCCTTGTGTGGAAATTCAAGAATAAAGAAACTTCCTTGTTATTATTAGAACATGGAGGATATTTGATAAGACATGGAGAAAACAGCTGTTGCCTACATCTTTAGAATAGCATTGAACCGTCAAGCAGAACTTGCATGGATTAACGAGGGGAAGAAGTGCTAAAAATAAATATTCCTCTCCCATCAGTGTCATGTCTAAGGTAAAACAGCAAATAAAGAAAAAAAAAAAAAGACACATGGCATTCTGAACCAGAGAAGGGAAAGCCCTCAGCTCAATTAGGCAAGGCTTCAATTAAAGAAGAAGCAATCAAGTGAAACTTGAAGCACATTCGCATTGTACAAATCAGCACAGTTACTGCACCCTCTGTGTTCTCTCATATTTACTTCATTTCAGCCTCCTCCCACACTCACTGCTGATACAGTCCTCGAGTTGTTACACAAGGTGGATGCTGCCGTAATAGAGAACATTTTTCTTTCCTTTACCTGGCACCAGTTGCTGGGTCTTAGTACTACAGGCAGAAACAAAAACTAAATTTAACCCCAGGCAGAAGCAGACACTAGGTAAAAAAATGGGTAAAAAAAGGAAAAAATGGGTAAAAAAATGGAAAATTCAAGAAAGTGAAACACAAACCCATAGAGATAAGCCCTGAAACCAAAGAAATCCTATTGCCAAGCCTGGAGGACTGAACTGTGGTGGAAACTAGCATTAAAGCCTTAGCAATATCCAATACCTAGGTAAGCTGAATGGGAATAACTAACCCAAACTTGACAGGATATGTAGCAAAAGAGGTCATTTCCCAAATACCTGGAGTCTCAATTATGGAACAGTTAAATCCATTAGCAGGACACTGAACTTTGCCCTTTTGTTTGGAGGCTGTCAGGATCACAAAGGCTGGGTGTTACCAATTTCCCCAGTCCTCTAACAATGACCAGCCACCCAGCTACATGCTGGACAAATGTCCACATCTACCCCCTTGCTGGGGGGGGACAAAAATGACATTGAAGGGACATGACAGAGACATGGCTCATTTAAGAAATCAATGCATTCTTTAACCAGAGTTGCACACTGTAGAGGGATAGAAGGTGCCTTGTGCAGCCTGAGAAACCCTTCCCCTTGCTGCAGCTATCAGGTGCTAGTTTCAGGCAGTCACTCCTCTGCACAACAGAAACCCTGCTGCACTTAATGGGACAGATGATGAAACTCCTCATTCTTTCATCTGAGAATTTACCTCTGTACATAATTAGAAGCACAAACATTAAAGTTAGCGTTCCAAATTGCTGTCAGGAACCAGACACACAAAGTATTCCTACAGGGCTGCAAGGCACTTTACAGACCACATCACAAAGCCTGTCCTTAAACCAAATCCCAGATCTGTCTGAGGAACAGTTCACCCACTTCTCTCCAAAGGACCAAATTAACCTAATCCACTTACTAACACAAGTGCAGATAATAGAACTAAATGTAGTTCTTATCTAGCAGACAGGCAGTCTCAGCCTGAGAAATATTTATCTGTCTTGATATTGTCTGACCAATCCCACTAAAAAGAGCAGATGTCTGGCAAGCTGCAGAGTTGGAGGCCCAATTGAACAAATCAAGCCTGAATGACACAGATAAGCCATGACTAAACAAAACAGAAGGTAAAAGGTGTTTTAGACCTGGAAAATAATGACCTGTTTGAAGAACACGGACTGAAGGTACTGATAAAAATAACACTGAGAACAAGGAGGGGTCTGGTGTTCCAGCAAATCCAGTAGGGACAGTAGACAAGACGATGATTGCTGAATCAGCATGTGGCTATTTGCAACTCCACCTTGGTGCATTCATTTCAGATTACTTGTCCTGCTTCAGTCTGTGATTTAAGGAGTTAACTACAGTTGAAACAGACTTTGCAAACTTCCCTTACATGTTCTTCTCCTGTTCTAAGGAGAATGCAGCAACTGAGATTCCTGTACCAAATTATTTTTATTTGTTGCCCATGCTCCTGGTAGAACTATCAGTTTCTCCTCTGACCTTGCTAATCTAATTCTACCATACTATTGTCAGCTACACTGTGAAGACCTGCTCAGCTAGAAGACCTTCCCTGCTAAATGGATCTCCAGTTGCATAGTAGGAGGCTGTACTGTCTGATGTAGGGTACAGGTTCTGTTTAATGTCACTGTCACACCTATTTACTTCCCCAGAAACATATGAGCATGTAACATGGAACAGGGAGTTACACAATTCCCAACCAACTGTAGTCAGCCAGAACTATATTACAATGTGGCATATTTACTCTGGTGTCTGGATGAAGATTTCAGGTGAAATTATATTACTTTATCTGAGGTAAAATAATTTTTGTATTTTCCAGAATGAGTTAAGCAACTGAAGGAATTCCTCAGTGAGAAAGGGAATGTTTTGGAGTAGATCCTGAGGTAGATGTAGAAATACTAAATAACTTGTTCAATGTTGGAACAGGAGTCCACAGTAGCTACACTGATGAAAATTGCAAAGCAGCACAATGAGAACTTGGCATCCTCTGCTACCCCAGATATCACAGAAAATGTGTTGCTCAATGGAAGTTTTACTAAGGACCAATAGCTCAAAGAGGACTGAGTATTTCCCTCTGAGGGAAATAAAACAATAAATTGAGACTTCAGGCTCACAAATATATACAATTTATATATACAACTCACTCTTAAATTCCTGAGTCAGACAATGAAAAGAGTTTCCAGGTCTTAAATGCAGAAGTTGCAGAAAATGCAGGTCGATCAGAAAACGTTTGATTAAAAAAATTCAGGCCAAAGAATCAAGACTTGCTGAATCACAGAAGTTAACTTTCCAAGGCTGATTTCAGCTACTCCTCCTGAAACTAGCTAACACCAACATGGAAACCTCCCCCCATACAACCTTCTAAGAAATAAATGTAGCCATTGAGCCATATTCACAGGTTTTGCTCTGTAAAGGCCAACAGAGCTAAAAGTAACATAAAGAAAGCCCACTATATTAAGAACACAGCAATAACAAAACACTGAACGTGAGCTTTCACTGAGAGACGACACAGGTATTGCATAGAGGGACATACAGGGACAGAGGCTCTGCATGGGTAATGAGCTGCAAAAGTTTGTACCAGCTGAAGATCTACTCCAAATGCTTAAAGGAAGTGGTTTCATCACTAAACCCAATTATTGGGATTGTGTGCTTTGCAGCTTTTTTTAGTAGGTTCCAGTTTCTCCCGCCAAGCTAGGAAGCTATGCTATGAACAGCTGGTACTCCAGGACTAAAAACTCCACCACTAATTTATCCTCTAACATTCAAGCTTCCAATGTCTCTGTTTGCAACACAGAACCACAGAGGGTGAAGTATCACAAGTTCCTTCCCCATGCCTATGGAGACTTACCCAGCTTCACAAAATGACCTTTGTTACAAAGGGATTTACACTGGTGTCCTCAGAAGCAACAGATGGTCAGGATGAGCTGCTGCCATCAGCATTTTTGCTTTAGTCTGTGAAATTATTCACGTAGTCCCCCCAAACAGTGAAGGCGTTTTCTCTGTCTAAAAGTGAAAGCAGACCAGTTAAAAGATGGGACAAACCAGCAAGTGAAGCAGTAGTGACTTTAAAATGGGCTGGATTTTGTGGTTACATAAAAGCAATAAACACTGTCTCAATCTGATGTATGAATTAAGTGCTCTACCTTATCAACAGGAAATATGAACACACTTCCTACAATTACTTCCTCTTGCAAATCATTCCCTGTAGGTCTCAAAGGAAACAACAGATGCACCCAAAACAAGTTTTCATTTCTTTGCTGGCTGTTCAAAGAAAATGCAAAACCTGCTTTGTTTTTGTTTCTTAGCACCTCACTATTTAGACAAAACTCCTTGCTCAGCAAATTTGAAGTACTTTACTGGCTGGTATCATAATCTTTACCTACAAAGTGGGGTAATGAGAAGAAAAGCAAGGGCAGCTTCAAAGTTGTACCCTGTTCTTGTGAGACACCTATTATGCCACACTCCTAAGCTGCCCCCACAACATAAACGCAGCAAAACTATTAACCTGCAGCAGGGCCTCAGTCCTTTGAATGGCATCTTACACTGTGGGTACAGAAAGGGGAAATCTTGTTAGAGATGTGTGAGCATTTAACTTCTCACACTTCTGGTAAGTTTTCCAACTGATGTACTGCTAATGTGTTTCTTGTGTACATCCAAGATTTATAATCTTGGCCCTGTGATAGGCACTCTGTTCCTTCTAATCATTTGAGCAGGCTGAAGGGTTGACTGTTGGTGTGAACTGTGGGCTCATGTGTTACCTTAAGCTGTTTTTAATTGCAAGTGTTCCTGCCTAGAATGACATGCTTGTGTCAACACAAAACAGGCTTGGTGCAAGACTCACAATGGAATTTGAAACACTCTGTAGTGCAGAAACATGGGAATCCATGAGCTTGGTTTCAAATCCTTCCAGGCAGATGCTTTCTGAGAAGCCTGCATCTGGTTTTCTAATCCCCCTGAAGTTTGAGAGTGTTCAGATCAAGCTTTACATCAAGCCCGTGCCCTAACACGCAGGGCCAAGTTGATCAAAGCTGTATTTGCCAACATACCCCTAGAGAGAACAGTGCACTTCTGCTGCAAAATCCTGGTTGTCCAAAGCTGGAGGGGGTGGTGCCAGTTTTACCTTTAAATGGAAACTGAAAACAAATCTTTAAAGTTTACTGTCATTTAAAATACAAACAGCTTAGCAAGGCACCCATTCAGTACAATTTCTCCTCAAATAGTAAGAACTTTGAGACAGACAAGACTGATTGCAATTAAAGGTACAGGGTAAAAAACCACCTTGATTTATAAAGTGCATGGAAAATGGCTTGAAGAGTCAGGACTGACGGAATTTTGGAACTGTACAGGAAGAAAAATCATCCTAATTGGTGTTATAAAGACTTTTTGGTTATCCTTATAAAACAATTCTACAAAGGATGGGTTTGCTTCCACAGAATTCTATTAGTTTCATCTTTATTGAATACAGTGGGATATCTCCCACAAGCATAGTAAAAAAAAGAATATATTAAGCCTGAAGTCAAGTGATGTTCTTCACTCAGCCATGGGAGAAATTTTTCAGTCCAGTAAGTGTAACTTCAGAGTGAAATAAAAAAAAAAAAAGAGAAACTAATCAGGGCCATGAATCAACCTCACTGGGGAACAACAGGGCTATGCAGAACTCTGATCTAAATTGCTGTCAGTGTTAGAAATCCAGCCCGGGGAACTCACACTGCTAAGCACACACCGAGCAGGGCAGACAATTTTCTGCTGCCCTCTGCAGGGAAGTCTTGGGCCTTGTCACCCACAGTTGGGCCTGCACTGGATAAACCGGCTCACTAAAGAACCAGGGAGTTTTCAGAGGAATTTTTATTATTCACTGGTGTATTCTTACTTCAAAAGTAATCTGCACTCAATTTATCTTTATGAATACTGCATTTATAATTGCAAATCAACCTTTTCACTTGAGATGATGAGCCAGTTACTGGCATAACTGAGGAAGTGTTGATAGACATATTAATCCCTAGATTACTCCATCATATGGGAGTAAAAGACCAGGCCCTCTTTTTTGCAACCTTAACACTACGCTTCCACTCTGCTTTGACTGCTAGGTACCAGAATATAACCAGGAATTGAAAGCTAGCCAAAGAAAAGCTCTTGTCTTACAAGTTCTTGTCCTCCTGTGCTCTCTAGGAAAATATTAAGGAAACATCACTGTGACATTCACTTCCTCTTTCTAAACTAGTGCATGAATTATTTTGGTCCCATACACTGGATGATTGAAAAAAATAACCCAAACCAAAAAACCCAAACATTGTACTGTGCTCCAGTTCAGCACAAAGCCATGAAAACATTTTTGAGATAAAAGCGATTAATGAAACATGAGCATGATGAAGGTTATTGTTACTCAGGTGACCAGCCACTCAATCCACTTATATACTTCATTTGAGAACATTTCCTTTAACTCCAAAGGTGAGAAGGATGTGGTTCTCGTTCCAGCTATTCTCTTAGGGACTCTGTGGAGGTATTTTGTGTTCCCATATCCTCATTTGCCACAACACAAACAGCAGAACAGCATCAGGAACCTTAATTCAATACTGGCTGCAGGACACAGAGATTATATACTGCAATATATATATATATAAGCAGAGATATTTTCTTTGTCACTGCACACTTGATGTTGCATGAGAATTTAAGAAAGAGAACTGTAGGATTCTAGGGTAATATGCCCATACACAAGAAGGTCTGATGTGGAGAAATCTTTGTTGGGAGGCAGCCTTAAGCACCCAGCATTCCTACTAGATGGAGCAGGCCCCCCTATAAATCAACACGTGTATTTGCAAAATGTGTATCATTGTTTGTAATTCCTTTATGCTGAAATACACAAAAAACACAAAACAACTCCTTCTGTACTTGCCACAGCTGATTTTGTTAAACAGCAGTATCAGAATCACAAATGGACATTAGAACCATATGGAAATACAACAGAGAAGCTTGAAGGAGGGAGAGTTTTTAAAGCTATCCAAACCAATCTGACAGCATAAAATGAAAAGGAAAGAAAACTACAAGTTACACAAAAACACAGGGATCAGCATGACAAAACTGACAGAAGCCTGGCAAACAAGCTGAAGTTTAGAAATTAAATATTTCTCCTCAGGCAATTAACTAGTAACATACAATACAAACAAAACCTCCAGAAATGCAGTGACTCCTTACAGCCAGCACCCGCACTCTTGTCTCCAGGGCAAGGGTGGTCAGTTTGTGAACAGCTCAGAAACAGTCTAAGCAAAACCTTGGAAATGGTGTCACATTTCTGGCCTCAGGCCCAACTCTGCAAAAAAGCCAAGGGACTTGACACAGCTCAATGGGTGAGGAACATAATCCAGCTCAGAAGCCAAATTTATTTCTGACCAGGGTCAACCTCATTCATCAGCATCATCAAACTGGCCCTTCTCAACTGTTCTAACTTGTGGTGGAAAAGCAAAGCAAGGTGTGTGGTGACAGCCTGGGTTGTAAAACCAATCCTCTTCCCATACATAAGAGCCGAAAAGATTATTTTCCTCAAAGCTTCCACAGGAGAGATCATCAGCATCTAAAGAAGATAAAATAAAAGGTTTAAACCATGGGAGATACGCAGGAAAGTAGTGGTGTAGTGTTGCAGGTTATTATGGAGGTCTATGGCATCTTCCAGTTCACTATTTCAATTTGATCTGCCAGCATTCATGAATTAGGCAAAAAAAAGGCAAACAGAAAACTGAATTTGTCAACATCTTCATTTTAAGGAAGGTTCATGCCACACAGACAAAACAATTTTCCAGAAAGTTTAATGATACACCTGGGACTCAGAATGTCTGGCACCAGCTCTTACAAGGCATGCAGGTTTTTTGCATTTTCCCTGGGAATAAAAGGCTCATAAACCTATTACTTTTATTTGCCCTCCCCCTCTCTGCTGTTTTCGTAACACCATCCCAATGAGGAGTCCTTGAAACGCTTTAAGAACTGGGTCACTGGGCAGAACGGGAGGGTGGGGTCCTGTAAAAGCTCGCTCTGAACGTTTCCACTAGGCCAGAATTAAGCCTAATGGGCCTGTATTTAACCAATCTAGCACAAAAATAGGGCAAAGTGTTTTAACAGAAGCATAAAGATTTCTAGCCAGCAGACACTGAGCAAAGAAAAAGCCCAGAGCATGAGGAGCAGAGGACTCAACACAATATCCCACATGTCAGCCTTCCAGCAGCACTGCCAAACAAGCCACCACAGCAAGATCTTAAGACACTTTAAAAAGCTGTAAGATGACCAATCAAGCACATTTTTGTATTTGTAGCCATTAACAACTCAGACACTCGTACTCAGTATCCTTCAGAAGCACCTGAATCCAACAATCACAGCTGCCTTAATTTTTGAGGATTTAAAGAGCTACAGGTGGGATGAGCAAGTTCAATAAAGGGGAAAAAAAAGAACTTGTGACAGTTCCAGTACAAAATTCAAAACATTCCATAAATTTGAGCATATAAGAGATTAAAATGAAAGCTCAGAATGGAAGAGAGGGGAAAACCTCCAAAAATGGAACAGTCTTTTTCTCAGATTACCCAGTGTAAAAACCAACACTATATTTCCATTTTTAAATAAGAATGGTTTTATAGAAAGACTGCAAAAACTTTCCCACTTTCTTCCATTATCAAACAATGGAATTTAAATACAAAAGCTTATTTTAATTATGGTATTAAAATAAACAGAAAATTCATATTTCCTAAGCAAAGAAAATTGTATTAATTACAAAAATATACACATTAATGAGAAGAAAATGGAAATTGTACTATTGTGCATCAACAAAGACACAGCAGGTTATCAGTGACTGCTGGCTAAACTCTGTCCACCCGTTCTGTGCTAACAACCAGCCTGGCCAGTGGGAAGTTGAGACTCTTTAACATGTGAGTCACCATAAAAACAAGTTACAAACTGGAGGAATAATTCAACTCTAAAGGTGTGAGTGAAACTCCTTCTATTCATTGCCACTTTTGTCCATGGGACGGATCATGTGCACAATCAGTTAGGAGGATAAAGCTTCAATAAAACCAAACAAAGTGAAACAAACAAACCAAAAACCCCTCAAAAAAACTACAGTAAAAGCAACAAACCATACTCAGAGACTGAGCACTGTTCCAAAGAACTCCGTGCTCTATAGAGACATTATAATGAACAGCCTTAAATTTTCTTGAAGAATTTTTACACAAAAAAAGTTACATTCCTGCACACCAGGTACCCTTCTCTTCTGCTTCAGAATAACAAAGACACACCACTGAGAACTTGCTTCACCAGAGAAACCCAACAGAAACATGGAATTCTCCTCCTTACCATGCCACTCCCTAAGAATTCAATTGAAGCAAGAGTTTCACGTGACCTCCACAACACCACCTAAATTCCGTATTTGACAACAAAATTGTGCATTACACATCCATGACATCAACACAAGAAGAAATTGCTTCCCAAAATAGAACACAGAGTTACTAAAACACGTTCTCCTGCAAAGCACCTACCTCCAACCACCTACTACCCAAAACTCAAATGAAGCCCAAGTAAGTGTGTACTCACCGTAAGGACCACATGTAGCCTCCTCCAATTCTTTATCCCAGTCCTCCACCTCATACTCAGATGCACCTTGCTGCCCTGGAGACTCAGGTACATTGGAGACTTCACTATCCCACACATCCAGGTCAGCATATATATTGTACCAACCATTATCAGTAGAGCCACTGACATCACCTTGATTGGGAAAGGTAGAAGCAGATTCACTTTCTTCAGACTTGCCATCAGGAACATTTGGAATATTCTTCACCAAACATTCTAAAACCAGTAGAAAGTGCCAACAGATACACTCAGAAATTAAACAAGAACAATTAAGTGCTCAGCACACAATAATTCAGAGAGGTACATAAATGCACTTTGTGACTGCTAATCTTATTGTAATGCATGCAGTTTCCTATAGATATAATATACGTATTACATGTAATATCACTACAGAGCTGCTTCACATTTCAGATGCTTGGGAAGAGTAGACATAGCTTTGCACCACAGCACCAGCCCAAATCAGGATTTTCCACAGACTCCTGTTGGAAAATAAATCTTTAAACTAGGGCCAAGGACCCAGCAGTCTTGTTTCACAGCAGGGATTAAAAAAAAAAAAAAAATTGAAAAACCATGGTTCTGGTTTAAAAAAAACCTCATATTGATTAAGTATCTGCATGGAAATAATTTAGTGCAGTAAGTAAAGAGGCATTTCCCATCCACCACCAAAAGGTTTTAAGTATATGTCTCAAGTAGTGCACAAGTTTCAATATTCACGACCTGCTTTGTTTTGTCCTACCTTTTCTGGGCTTCCAGATCATAGTTTCTCTATTATTAGGAAGCTGTTTCCCCCCAGAGTTTGAAGCCTCAGTGACAGCAGCCATCACCTACGAGAGAGTTTTAAAGAACGCAGTAGCACCTTTCATTCATTGCTCACGAAACTGCTACCACATTTTGAGTGTTCCCAAGCCCCTCCATTTGTTCCGTTGATGAATCAGAGGTTTAAAAACAAACAGGCTTTCACTTTAGAAGGCAAACCTGCAGAGGTATGGCTAATTCTGCTGCTGCCATTGGTCACCCCGAGCATTAGCCAACACAGAACAGCCCATCTCCTCACTCACCCCCACAACCCCAACCCAAAACGTGCCCCTTTGGGAACCGCATCACACTGTGAAAGCATCAGAGGTAATGAAGACACAAAGAATGGAAAAAGTACTAACACTGAATCAACCACTCTGTTGGAGCACACACGCCGAGGGGAAAGGAGCGAGTCGGACCCTCCAGCAGCCCTGCGGGGCTGGACCAAGATGGATGGAGAGCAGAAGGAAACCCTTAGCTTCTCTGAGGGGCGTACAGGAAAAGGGACGGCGCCTTCTCTCACTTCCACTGAAACAAGGGGGAACCAAGGGTGGGTGCGGGAAGCCGGGGCCCGCAGGGGCCGCGGCGGTGACGAAGCCCAAGCCCGGACTCCAGGCGAGCCCTTACGGCAGCCCCGCCGCCTCCGCTGCCCGCCCCACGCTCCCCGGGACCCCCGAACCTTCGGAGCCAAGGCCGCTACCCCGCCTGAGGGCACAATTGACCGCCCGGCCCTCAGCACCCCCGGGCGACGTCAGGAGGGCGGGCCCGCGGCTGTGCCCGAGGGCCTGGGTGCGGCACCGGGGTGAGAGGCTGGGAGGGACGGCTCCCGCTGCAGCCTCGGTGCTTGCAACGCCGCGACCGCCCACAGCGCCCAGCCGGCGGAGCCCACCGTGCACAGCTTCGGAATCACAGACGCACTTAGGCTGGAAAGACCTCCGAGATCATCGAGTGCAACCATGACCTAACACCACCATGTAGTGGAGACTGCACCCTGGAGAAATACAGACAAAAGAGCTCTGAGAAAGGCCCTTTTCACTCAAGAAATTGTAAATAAGGTATCAATACCTCTCATGGCTGGGTGGAGTTTTGCCCTTGCCAAAAGGTAACAATTTCCTTCCGGCCTCGTGGTAGCAGCATGCTCAAAACAGGAACAGACAGGAAGCGCCTTGGCTGAACAGCTGTGGCAGGTGTCAAGCACATGTGGTTGCAGGGAATGCGTATCCCTGGGGAGAATAGCAAAGTTCTGCAAGGAACCAGAATAGCTGAAGAAAAAGGGCCCACTTTCTGAAATGATGGAGTTACCAGCTTTGTTGGACTTTAAAAACTCCAAATTTTGCATTTAAAAGCTTTTAGTTGTGCAACTGAAGAAGCAAGAAGTGGTTCAGGAGAGGGAGTAGGAGTGTAAGGGACAGGGAGAGTGTAAGTGATTATCAGTAAGGAAATCTCAGTGTCAGACATGAGGTAGGAACTAGTGGAGAAGGAGATGGCCTGGCTAAAAGCTTGGTAAACACAAAAGCAGGATGTACTTCAGATCTGGTCAAAGAAGGAGCAATCTTACCAGACTGCTGCTCCAAACTTTATTCCCAGCTAGTTAAGTTACTGGAATTCATTGCTTGAGAGGAGCTGCAGTTTCTACTTGAGTACAAAATCAAGACGTATTTCGCTGTATTGTCATTATGTCACCCTTCTGTCACCGGGGAATTGCACAAAAGAACGCTTGCAGCATGTTCTTGTACTTTCCCTACATTTCTCTATCGGTCCAAGGATAGCATTTATGTTGATTTCTCATGGTGGACAGAAAGTTGCTTTCTGCTCTCACCTCAGGGACACTGCTAACGGATCTCAGCTCCCCTCGACCCCCCTTCATCACTCTCACGATGCAAACACCAATGCAAGGTGGCTGCAGAGGCAGTTTCTCTTTTTGTTGTGAGGATGACAGATGATTTCTAGGCTAGGAAGCAATAAATACTGTATTTTTACTGATTTCTGATTACCTAATGAAAAGCGTTCCACTTTTCTGATTCAACATAAGATAAAAAGACACAGGTGTAGTTTCCATGGGGTTTGGTTTTGGTTTTTTGTATTTACGTGCAATATTAGCTTTCCAGAGTGTAAAAACTGATGCACTAGAACTATCTGAATGTTTAAGCAGGATGAAGAGTTTGCTCTCGGAAGTCTTGATGAAAACACCCTCAGAGGTTCTCTGACTGCACTTGAACCTGCCCCTGGCAGAATCAACACTAGAAATTACTGCAACAGAGAAGATGATTCTTTTTTGTCACATAAAATGTGAAGAATGTAAACTTTAATAAAATCCAGGAACATATTTACCTTTGTACAAAGAAGTGAAAAAATGCAGAGTCATGTTATAACTATGTCTAGTTTTTCATAAATGTCCAGTTTGCAATAAAGTGTATTTAGAAACAAAATCTTCCACCAGGTCTCCCTGCAACATCTTCATAGCTCGCCAGTGAATGCTCCCACAGTTTTGTGGTTTGCCTTTGGGATGACTTAGCTCCTCCTTGATATAATCCAGCCAGAGGTCTTTAAAAAAAAAATGGAAGTTCTGGTTAGATTTTGACTAGATATTACTTAACAGACCAAGCCTAATACCAAGCCTAACTAGAAACTCTCTTTTTCTAAGTGTCTTGATATTAATGCAGTAAGGTTTACTTTGTGAAACTACAATCTCTGCACCTTGAGGAGCAAAACCCCGGGTTCTATTCCCAGCTGGAATAGTCATGTCTTCAGAAATAATCCAACAATAACGGAGCTGTGTACTTTCTTAAAAGGAATATTGCAGAAATCTTGATTATAAATATATAGCTCCATACTGTTCATAAATCCAAATTAGAAGTGATACACATCTCTTATGCCAGCATCAGAATCTGATTTGCTCCTAGTTGTGCTGAAGCCATCCCACTGCCAATGACGCTGGGCTGACAGTGGAGGGTCTCTGCAGTGTCCTACACTTAACAGCACAGAAGAAATAAGCTCCACTCTGAATGACGGCAAGCACACAAGGGCAGAACAAACAGTTACCTTTTGAAATGGATGGAAATAAAAGAGGCAGCAGTGAATGAATGAATAAATAATAAAAAATAGAATCCCTTTACCAGTATTTGTTGAACCAAACTCCCTCAAGGCACGTTCATAGTATTCTCTCAGATGAAGCATTTTGCAGGATTCCTAACAAAGGAAGGTATTAAAAGGCCATTTATTTTGTACAGAAGTGAATCTGCAGTGTGATTAGATTCTGACAAAGGAAGAGAGTCATGGCAATTACATGCACACACTGCTGAAGATTTAGTTACCATGGAACTTGGGTTTGTATCACATCCTGTGAATCAGCTGCAGAGAACAAACATGAACTGACCACAGACTAACATCACTACTCTGCTTCCTATTTAAACCCCAAGTTAGAACTGTATTTTACAAATACAAGGCACTAATTGGATAGTCAACAACTTACTTGCTCCTTTTCTATTTGGATCATCTTCCTGAAGAAGTCAAGTGAAAATGGATGATTTTCACACAGGCTGAAATAAAGTAAGTGACTTTAGACTTAAGGACTTTTAACATATACTCTAGAACAATCAAGTTTGAAGGTTTTAACTTTTACCTGGTAAAGAGTCTTTTAACTTTCTTATAACCACCATTTCTGTAAGTCCAGTCAAGATACATTTCTTTCATAGTCACAGATTCAGCAGGTGTTGTGGCATGCAAGGATCTCTGCAAGTTTAAAAGGAAAAAAAACCAAAACAAACAGAAAAAAAACCTATCACATAACCTATAATTAAATGGCCCAATTAGTGCTTCTTCCTAGTTAGGTATCTGAGAGATGGAGATCTCGTAAGTCTAAAATACATTTCTCCTCCAGTATTCCATACAGCTGGAACTGGCATTTCCATAAACCCATTCATGCAGAGGGTTTCACAATACTCTACAAACAGCTGTCAAGCTTCCACCTGAAATATATGTTCTATGTTGTAGATGGGAGGGAAAAAAACCACAGTGTAAAATGCCAGGCAAAGAGGAAACGTTTTGCCCTATGCTACTGAGGAAATACATAGTGAGATTAAAGTCCTGGTTCTGATCTTGACTTTTCTGTAACAAGACTGATGTTTTCACACAGATTGGAAAATTCTCTTTTCCATGTTCAGATAGGTATCTGAAAACAGAGCAAAAATTCTAGACCAGAAAGTAGGAGTCCATCATTGGTTGTGCTTACAAACATCCATATGCCTCAGAAGCATGGGAATGACATTTGTGCCTGTAAGTCTATGTCCAACTGGTTTTTTTAGCAAACACAGTTTTGCTTGAAATGCTTTGATATCAATACATCCATGAAGGAACTTCATTATAAAGCATTTATTGCATGTTCCATCCACATTGTTCCATTTTTATTTACAGACATAAAAGTAGATTTTGATTAGCCGAGTACCTCGTAGAGAGCTTCTGTGTCCTCCTTGCTCTTTTTGCCCTCACTCCATTCCACCCAGAGGGTCCACAATGGCAAAGTACCCTACAAGGTCAGCAAACACATCAAATGACTGAAATACAGTGATACTGATTTACAGAAACAGACAGCAATAAGCCATCAGGTTCTGTATTACCTGCCATAAAAAATACCCTTTAGACACAGCTCTTGGAAAGACAACTTTGAACTGAAATCACTTCTCATTTCCTTCCTAACTTACAGGACAAATCATCCTTAGCTGGACAGCCGTGTTGCAAGGGATGAGAACCAAGTTTTGCATCACTGAGCATTGAAGTACACAAAGGTGACTTCCAAGAACAAGAAGGAAAGAAACCTTCCTCTTTCTTCACTCATTGTGTCCGGGGTTTGAAATGGAACAGAGTAGGAGAGCACACATCTAATCAAGGCTGAAATACCACACAGGCAAATGGTGTTATCAGGACAGTGAAGAAGGGGAAGCACATTTTTCCTTAAAACACAAATACCAGCTCACTGCTAGGAGAACATGCAAAGTGTCACCTGTAAGCATTCAAACTTTAAACATGTGAATTTTAAGTGAATTGACAATTCCCTAATACTCAGGAGTGCAATCTGCATGTGAAACATCAAGTTCTTATTTCTGACCTTAAAAATGGTTAAGGACTGTAAATGCCTTGTAAACAAAAAACAACAAAAAATCACACCAAAACGAACAACAAACAAACAAAACTAAACAAAAAACCCACACAAACAAAAAAACCAAACCAAAACAAAAAAACCCCTAACAACCAATCATCAGAGGTTTCTGGCCCAAGACTAATGCATGCCAAGTCCATTAAAGCAGCACAGACCTTAGATTTCACATGTTTAATGGCTTCTTCAAAACACTGGGTCACATCATCCCTCTTCAGCTGGATCAGCACCTGCAGCCTCATCTGCCACATTTCCACAGACTGGCTGAAGTGGCTGGTTGCAGCTTCTGCCACCTCCACAGCCTTCTCAGAGAGGTTGGAGTCCAGCAACAGCTGAAGCTACAATACAGCAGACACAGCTTTGTTAAAAAGCAGGGCTCTGAACCAATATTGTCCCTCTGTGTCTACTCAAAATGGCAAAGACAGGCACACAAACAATGCAGGAAAGTCTCAGCATTTATTTCTTCTGTATCCGTTCTTACCCAGTGCTTATAGAGAGCTTCTAGCAGCAAACTGGACTCATGGGCTTTGCTGAACACATTCAGTGTCCTCTCCAACCTCTAGAACCAACAGAGAAGAAAAATCCCAGCATTTCAAGAAGCCCACTGGATTGTGTCATGTCATCTAAATACACATTATGTGTCTAATGTTTTAGGTACCTGCAAACATTCCAAGATCAAGTGGAAATCTGAATATTTACTTCTATTCCTTAAGGAGCAAAGAACAACACTGCATTGTTCTTTTAGTGTAATGCTAGGGAACCAAGCTGCACAGGATAATTAGTTAATTGAGTCATACCTAAGCAGAGATGCATAATTAAATTACCCACATGCCAGCACCAAACTTTGCTCAGACTTATTTGCAAAAGTCATTTTAATTCACCCTCTTCTTTGAACAAGCACAGGTTTGAAGAACCTGTCAGTGAACTTGTAAGATCCCTTTCAACCCAAGACATTCTATGATTCCATGACTAACCAGTCTGCAGTCTTAGCTTTCATCCAAAGAGGTCACTGCACTTTACTGGCAAGACTGATTTATGCCCAGGTTAATCATGTTCAGGCAGGCCACCTGTGAGCGTGGCAGTAACAGTGATCCCCCTAGATGGACACTGAATATTTTTAATGATGGCCACAGGTAAGTATTTTTTGATAAAATGTCAAAATATATTTGCTTCTTGTCTGAGGTATTACAGAAGTCAGTAAAAATAGGGATGATTTGTTTAGTATTATTTCCTAATAAACTTTTACCTTTTGCTTTAATTCTTCACTGTTGGTTTTTCTGTCATACCTCTCTAAGCAAAAAGTGATGTAGCATTTCCACATGTCCTCTGTAGAAGCAAAGGTATAATATCACACTTTACAGAACCACAAGAATAAGCACAAATATTTGTGTTTAAGAAATACAAAGATACAAATGATACAAAGTGTTAATGCTAGCTTTGTTTTAAAATGTTGTATTACAAAAGAGGCACTAAATTTATAACATTAACATTTTTAAATGGCTCCCCAGTCCAAGCCGCAGGCAGTAGCTCTCTATAAAGAGCATCAAGCTCTTAGTTCAGCTGAGACTTTTAAAGATCCCTTGCAATCCAAACTATTCTATGGCTTTAAAGGCTATACAGGAGCAAGTTTGAGACCACTCCACAAATAGCCCCTCAACAACCTCTTTTCAGAGTAAGGACAATGCCAGATGTTGAAGCTGGATATCCACTGCACTGGCAATTCAAAACCATTACTTACAGCTAACCAGCAATATACTCGCACTTTCAATTAAGCAGCTCCTTCAAGAGCATAAATGCATTGGAAAATAACCCAAATAACACATAAAATAGATCCCAAGAGGTAGCATCTAAAAACTGCTTGCCTTCTCTTAGGTATGGTAGAGCCTGCCATCACCTTCTTCAAGACTTTTACAAGCTACTCAAGTACCAGAAATAAATGTTAAAATGCAGGCAGAACATTTCACCTGTTGGGACTGCTCTCACAGCTTCGTCAAAGACTGCACAGCACCGTTCCTCTCTCTGGGCCATTTCTGAGACTTTCTTCTGTTTTGTGGTGTGTTCTGTGGGCTGCAGGGACCCCAGCTCCAGCTCCCGGCGGGCCATGTAGTCCCATGTCAGGGGATCATCAGCATATCTGGTTTGCAAACTAAACACAACAGGCTTGTAACAGCCCACAGTCACCATTCTTCATCTCCAGGTATGTTTAAGAAGGTTGTTATATTGGTATAGAAATGTAGTTAATTGCTAAGTAACCAAATGCTGGAGAAAAAACCGTTTTACCTTTCCACAAGAGAAAGACAAAATATTAGCTTTTAAAAAAATCCTATTTAATATGGATATTTTCCAGAAATAAAATGACCCAGACATTAACAGGGAGCTGTTAAGAGAGATCTTTCTTTTGAGAGGAACAACTGGAGAAATAAAAGACGCAAAATCCCTATGAAAGTACACTAGGAAAATCCACAGTTCCTGCAGTGAATTTACAGAAACTAAGTGCAGTAATTATTCAGTGACAACTGTATTTTATCTAAACTTTTCTTAGTAGCTTTTTAAAGCCCTTTCTGAAGTTAGATACAAGTATCCTTTTCTAAAGATCATGCTTGCCTTATCTTTTGTTTTTCTTAAACGACTTTACATAAGTCTTAACACTATTTCCCTAGAGGAACAGCCTTCAGTTCTTAAAATCCTGTCAATCCACTATAAATCAGAGACATTATGAGAACATGTTTCTTAATAACCAAACCAAAATAAAATAAAAATACAACATAAAGCCACAACTCACTTCTCAAGGATTTCTTTTTGCAAATCTTGGGTAAAATCAAAGAGCTTTGCAATAGAGAGCACAGCCAGCTGGAACTCAACACCTACATTTCAAGAGGAGAAAAAACTATGGAGTATTTGCTAAATTCCTCAACATATTGCATCAATTGCACTTTCCATTTCTGTAGCTTGATTTCACTTGCAAATTTAATCAGCACCTCCTCTACTCCCTCACTTGACTCTGCCATGAAAACACAAAATGCTCCACACTCAGGACAGATCTCTCCAAAGCTGCACAAAATACATGTCCATGAATTGTGTCTATCTTGTATCTCCATAACTTACCTTTGAAAATGCCAAGTGACATGACTTGACATATTCAGATCATTGTGAACCCCCATCAGCTATTACTCACACCCTACTATTCTTAAGTGCTTACAAATCATTCGTATGCTTATTTTTTCCAGTATTTCTCCAGCAAATTAAATTAAGCCAAATCTTTCTGAAATTTCCTCGAATGTCCTTTTTCCCCACCTATTTTCAATGTTCATTATTGTATTTTGCCCAGTCTTCTAAAATACGTCCCTCTATCATGATTTCTCAAAGATATCTGCTACTAGTTTGCAGTTATTTTACCCAATTCTCTCAATAAAATAGCTGAGTTTTATCAAGCCTGCTTAATTTAAAATAATTTAATCTGGTTTATTATTAGTCTGAATTCTTACTTCTTTGCCACTAGTGTTAGCTGATCAGTTGTGATCTAATGTTCAGCAAAGTAAGAAAGGTGTGTAATTCTGAAGTGTCCTTTGTTTTTCTTTTTTAATCAAGTTTTGAGACTGTAACCCAGCACTAAGCCTCTTCAGCCCTAAAGCCATTGTGCTGGAAGAGATGTCAGCCTGCAGGAAAGACATGGAATCAGAACTACCAGCACCATTAATTTATACTCTGCATTATATAGGTTCTCCTGAAGAAACGGTGTATTTGAAAAAAGGCTCTTAGTGTGTGCATTGAAGCTAAGTCTATCAGCATTGCCTACTGCAGAACTGAATTAAAGATTACAATTTTTTCATGAATAAGTACAAGAAATGTTCATTCACCTTTAATTTTCTGAGAAGCATCCCTATAGACTATGCGAGCCATTTCCCCATTGAGAATTTCTTCAGAGTAATTGAATTCCCCCTGAAATATCAAGCATATCATTGAAGAAATTATTGTCCTTTCTCAGCCAACATTTTTGCAAACAGGGAAAGAAAAATCGGAAGATATTAATGTTTTTCTTCATGCAAGTCTATTTTTATGTAATTTGCACAAGTCAACTATAAAGAAATGAGATAGGAAGTTTGACTATTTACTTTCCAGAAATTACTGTTAATTTTAAGACTGGGGAATGTAATAAAAGATTTTACAAAGGCAAAGAAAAAACAGATGTATGAAGTATTTGAGCTGAGTATCAGCAAATACTTGAAAAGCTCCACACAGGTGCAGGACAGGAACAAAAACTTTTCTAAGCCACTGTCAAATTAACCATTAATTCAAAACTGTGAAATTCAACATGTAATACACAAGCAGACAATATCTTGTAAGTAAGTTTAGTTGACCTACCAGATCCATCTTTGCTTGTTCAAATTCTTTCTTCTCCTTCCTCTGTTTCTCAGCATGCATAAGCTCCATTCTGAAATACTGCAAGAGTGACAACAAAATGAAATTACTGTGGGGATAAATCATAAAAATTTAAGTCCACAAACAGGGTAAAACAAGCTCTGAGGAGCTACAAATAAGGACTTTGCCACATCCCACATATGTCCTAGAGCCTTGGTTTTTGAAGGCTTGTGCACCTACCACTATCTGCCCTGTGTATTTGCTCAGAAATTTCCAACAGGTAGCAGTGACCATTTTTTAGTCATTCTTTAAACCTTAACTTGCCCCCAAAGAAAACCAAGTTCCTCAACAAAGACTGGGGATGCCAGACTGAGCCTGACAACTATGTTCTGGCAGAGCTTAACAGCACCTTAGAAAGGAATTTTGGGGTTGGTTTTATTAATATTTTTGACATTTTCCTGCTGATGGAAAAACAAGTTTTTCCAGTTGTGTCAGACGGATCTGGGAAACATGCTGAACGGATTTGCTCTGATTGATCAAGTAAGTGGTCATAGAAGAAAAACAGGAACTCACTTCTTGATAAAGTTTGGGGCAGTCTGGATGGAAGCGCAAAGCACGAAGGAACAAGTGCCTGGCACTTTCTGATGACAGTCGTGTCTCCATTTCCCACTTTGCTGCCATAATCCACAGTGCTGCAACAGGTGACACAAATAAAATTATTTAACCTCTCAACATGAGCTCAGCACCAGTATAAGACTGATTATCTCCCATGCAAAACTGTAAAGCAGACAGGCAGATCCAGGAAGTTTAATCGGGTCTACAGATCTAATGATGTCTTCAAAAGCCAAAAAGCAGTCATGAGCATTCAACATCTCTCACTTCTGATACATCTACTGAGTCCCCAGACCACCTGGGAATTGGTCATTCTGACCTGCTTCACATTCTTCCCATTGCTCAGCAGAACCCCTGTCAGAGCCCTCCTCTCTGAAGCAGCAGCAAGGCAAAGAACAGAGAGTAGGAACTTCAGCCCAACAGCTTGAACCGAGATCTACAAGAACTTAAACCAACACCATACAATCTATGCTGAGGCATTTATTCAGCACTCACCATTTATTTTATTTACCTGGTTTATTGGAATGAATGGCCAGCATGGTAGAAAACACCTTACTGAGTTGATGTTTTGCATTCTGTAAAAGAAGTAGTTTTGTTTCACCCACTCTGGTACTGAATTGAACCCCCAGCACCAAAGTTTCAGTAGGAAAGGTTACTAGCCGTAGTACAATTGCTCTGAAAAAGATGCTTCTCTGCTACTGTATCTTCAGTAGAAAGTTTCTCATATTTACTCAAGAGTGACCAGCATTTAAATGTCACCAGATTAGGGTAGCATGGCTAACTCAACTTTTCTGAACTACACAGCAAACGCAAATGTTGCCTAAGTCCCAAACCCATTGTCTCACTGCCCCTTTCTGAGATACAGATTGTATTTTCTTTTGGCCACCTTCACTGCCATGCAAGGTCACCTTCTTCAGTACAGAAATGACAGCACTTGAATGCTTGTAATAACATGAAGCCTTGCACAGGTAAGTTTATCAAGTACAGAACCGCCAGAATTAGACTTTCCAGGATAGCCACGACAATAAATATTTGGAACAGAATCACAATTCACAGACAAGTGAGTCACTCACTCCAGAGAAGGTATAGCCAATATTATGGCTCTCACAAACCAACTGGTACACCAGATTTAATGCAGTTAGCCTCACCTTTGCCCCTGCAAGCACCAAATGTCATACTAATTCATTCTCAAACTCTACATTTACATACATCAGTGAAAATCCCAAGCACCTCCAACAATACTATCAAAATTATGTCAGTATTACAGCATGTAGCAGTTAAGTTTGTACCCCTATCTTTAAATCAAGTTTCAGATGTGTGAGTAAGCACCAATCCAGCATCTCAACCTGGTTAAGATCAGGATTTGAAAACTCACCCACTGCTTGCAAAATGCAACATGCGAAAGCCACAGCTGGACATCATCCTGTTGGAAATCAAAAGAAGAAGAGAATCAATCTCACAATGTACAAAATCATTTGTACATTGACAAGCAAACAACACACTCTTGGTACAATGACCTGGTGTACAGAAAAAAAGAATTCTGAATCTCAGTACAAATAAACTTACTTTCCATTTCCCTGTAGCTCGGTTGAACAGGCTGTGGACTCTATGCAGAATAGAGTGCTCAATTTCATCCTTCTTAAATGGATATCCAATGCGCTAAGAGGAAAAAAAAACTAATTTTATTGCAATAGAAAATTTGGCATAAAGTATTTTGTACTCTTAATAAGTGACAAACTTACTGCTCTTCTTTTCTTGATCAGTTCCAGCAGATTAACTTCATACTAGAAAAAGAAACATTTAAAAGCAAATAATGAGGCATCTAACAGTAAGGCAAAAAAAACCCCAAATCAAGTTTGTTATAGATGATCAGGTGAACAATAAACATTACAGTCAGGAACACATAAGCCATAATGGGGGGGGTCTATATCCCTGGAGAGACAAGAAATTACAGGAAGAGGTCACAACACGAGAGAAGCCGGACCCCAAACTCAGGCACCAACTCCTGCCTATGCTTCCTGCTCTGGTGCCAACAACCGCTCACAGATGAACGACCAGGTGAGGAGGAGTCTCCGTTTTCTGACCTGTTTGCAACGTGGGTAACTACAAAACTAGCCGGGTCTAACTGAGCTGGGTCTGCATCAAGAGCTGCCTCGCGAGCTGCCTCGCTCTGCCTCTCAGTGAAGCCTACCTGGATGTAATTAATGAAATCCTCCTTCCGCAGCGCTCTCCGCTGGATTTTGTACTCTAGAGCCGAGGCTTTCCTCAGGACGGCCCTGTGGGAACGGGAGATCAGCGCCCGGAGCGCTCCTGGCCGCACCACGTGCGCTCACCCACCGGCCCCGGCCCCGGCCCCGCTCACCGGATCTCTTTGCGTGTGAAGAGCCCGACCCGCTCCAGCTGCTCGAGCTCCGGGACGCGGTCCTCCAGCCGCTGCTCGATGCGCTCCGCCATGACCGCGGGGGTTCCGGTGTGTCCGGCCCGGCACGACGCGGCACGGCACGGCCCGGCCCGGCACGGCCGCCGCCGCTGCCGCCGCCGCTTCCGCCCGCTGCCCTCGCCGCTTCCGCGGCCGCTGCGCCGCTCTGCCGCCCCCTGCCCGGCTGGCGGGGCCAGAGCCGCAGAGTCTGTATAGACTCGATCGGGTTGGAAGGGACCTCTGGAGATCGCCCAGTCCAACCCCCCTGCCCAGGTAGGGTCGCCTGCAGCAGGGGACACAGACGTGGGTTTGGAATGTCTCCAGAGAGGGAGACTCCATGATCTCCCTGGACAGCTGTTCCAGTGCTCTGCCACCCTCCACGGAAAGAAATCCTTCCTCATGTTGAGGTGGAACTTTTTGTGTTTTAGTTTATGACCATTGCTCCTCGTCCTGTCGCTGGGCATCACCTAAAAGAGTCTGGAACCATCCTCTTGGCACCAGCCGTGGAGCTAAACACGATGGCATTCACCAGGGTCAGTGATGGGACACCAGCCTGGAACTGCTCCAGCACTTTGCTTCTTGGGTGGGATTCCTCCAAGACAAATGGCTCTTTGTCACTCACATGGTACTGTCCTTCTTTCCACCTTCCAGATTTTTAAGAAAAAATCGTCTACTGTGAGGGTGGTGAGATACTGGCACCAGAGAACATGTGAATTCCCTATCCCTGGAAGTGTTCAAGACCAGATTGGACAGGGCTTGCAGTAACCCAGTCTAGTGGAAGGTGTCCCTGCCCATGGCAGAGGGTTGGCACTAGATGATCATTAAGGCCCGTTCCAACCCAAAACATTCCATGAGTCTATGATTCTGAGAAAATTAACAATATAACCAGGCAACAGTAAATTTTTGTTTCTGAACTTAGAGATGTTCCAGAAAATAAAAACTGAAATGGGAAATAATTTATTGAGAGAATTGCTTAAATGCATATTATCCACAGCAGTATCTGCTGCTTATGCTTTGAGTTGTCACTGCTGTCACTGAGCTGGTCAGCCACAGAGCCAACCCCACCTCTAAACCTACCCTGTCACAGCCATTGTTCCCTCCTGGGGGAAAAGGCAGGAGTTTGTCTCTGTAAAAACAAGTACAAGGGGAAGAGGCAGCAGACTAAGGGCAAGAGGGCTTCTGGCACAGAATTCATACATAATAGCAAAAAAAAACCAAAAAGGAGTGATTTTTCCTTTTACAGTCAAAAGTTTTAACAGGTGTTGCCAAATACAGAGTGAGTACTTGAGCAATTGACTTTTGTTAAAACACAGGTAACACTTTACAGGAACTATCAAGAGCAGTGGTAATTTTTTTTTCACCTGCCGTGACTTGGATTTGTGGTGGCTTTTCTCAATTTTGGGACCAATTAAAAAAAAACTAAACTAATTCTTAGTGGGAGAGGTTTAGCAACTTTCACTCTGACAGGAAATAGTGACATGATTTTCCAAGAAGTAACCAAACAGGAAAGCTACCAGGAAATGGAGAGGCACCATCCAGTCACAAGACCACGAACTACAGGCTAGTGCTACATTCAGAAGCTGGTGGCCTAGGCAGCTCTGGATTGCAGCTGCCTTGTGTCATGGGACTCCTTACCCACCCCACAAGGACAAAGGCAGTTCCTGATGGAGACTGTCCTCCTTGGAGACTCCCTTGTCCTACACTGAACCACCACAGGTCAGAGGGGGATTGGTGTAGCTGTCCCAGCACGGCCATCCCCACTGGTGAGCCAAAGCCTTCAGTCCCTTGTGACCTAAAGTTCAGTGAGTTCACCTCCCATTGAGTTCAGCTTTCAGTAAAGCAGCACAGCAGTTCTTCTCAGTGGCGGTGGAAGAGTGTTATTCATAATCACCAGTAACTTATTAATTATATTGGGTTTGATATTTTGATATGCACCAGCTCAAGCTGATTCTTGTGCAAGTCCACAGATTTTACTAAAATAGCCCTTAAGGAGGACAGCACCGGGCATCAAAAGTAGTATTAGCACACTGAATTGCTGAGCAAGAGTGTGATTGGATTTACTACACTGGATTGTTTCATTTTGTTTGAGTATTTTTGCATCTGATTGCATGATTTTATACTTTATAAAAGCATTCTGTACTTAGAGCTAGTCTGTCATGGTGCATGTAGATCCCAACATGTAAATGAGAACACCACATGCAGTGTAGGAGTTATGAATTGAAAAGGTAAATGTCAGCCATTACCCAAAAACCTCAAGAAAATTCTATTTCTAGCTTCTTGCTATCCTCTCTCTTCAACCATTCAGCTGAAAATCAGCAGTAACTGCAAAAGAGAGACATCAACATAAACAACAGAGTCTTCTGAAACTTTGATCATTCGGTCAGTCTGAAAATACTGTTCTGTGATCAACCTACAATGTTCTGCCACCTGCAGTCAGTCAGGGACTTTGAAGCTCACCAAACCATCCATGAGTGTTCTAATGTAGATGGTAGAGAAGTGTGTGTGCCCTCAGAGGCCACAGCAACCTCCACCTTGAATGTGTCTCCAGCAGAATTCAGTCCCATGCACAGATCTACCAACAGGTCTGAGAGTTCCCCACACAGTGATAACAATGGGTGTCCAAAAAGGCCTCAGAGGGCATTAAATTTCTTGCTAGCACTTGTCAAAGCACCACAATATCATCCCATAGAAGCACATAGGCACAGCACAAACCACTCTGCAGGACCCATCACTGTGGGACTCAAAGGATCAAAGAATGGTGTGCACCAAAACAATAGACTCCCCAAGTTTCTAGTTTAGGGGCCTAGTACTTCCCACTCAAAAACACACAGAGTGAGTAACAATAAGATTTAAAATACTGAACTTCATTGATGACCTCACAGGATTATTTACAAAAAAAAAAAAAAAAAAAAAAGATCAAAACCCAATCGAAAACGTTTTCTGTTCCCTCACATATCCTTCCTTTCCTGTAGATGGAACAAGGACAAAAATAAAAATGCCTTTCCTTTTCTTCCCCCAGCAAAAGAATCCTTAGAACAATTAACATAACGGACTGTCAAAAGTGCTCATACCAAAGTGACAAATGCCGTGAGTGGCAGGCAAGCCCAGCCCGACCCACCAGAACACTGCATGCTAGATTTGTCATGCAAATCAAAATGGAACCTGACATGCTCTTTGTTCATTTCCCTTTCATAAAATCTACTTTAAATGCCTCCCATGTGCCTTGTTTTGGAAGCTGACATTCCAAATGCATTAGTGCAAATTAAGGAGGGATCCATTACCAATAAAGACATTGGGATACAGAGAGTTTCAACAAATCTTATTGGGAAAACTGGAGAAACAACTGCTGCAGCTGGCAACTGTAGGGTCCCACCGTTTGCTGCTTTTATGAAGTCTCTTTAGAAAAACTCCATCAGTAGGTCCTTGCGGAGAAGTTCTGGCAAGCTGTCACAACTTAATGTTTATAGATTATGTCTGCAAGCAATGGATACGTTATGAATTAGGAAAAATCACAGTGGTTTTCCATTAAGTTTTGTCTATATTAAAACATTTAATGGTTAATGTGCATAAGACAAATATTTAAATTACAAATTGATTTATATCTATCTTTTTTATTTCTGCTATTTTACTACCTGAGTGCAGAAACAATTATATAGCTTTCTAGAAGATGCCCCCAGATATACAGTATTTTACAATTAACATGTACTTTATGAAAATGCCTTTTAAACAATGAAAATCATGTTATGACCTCATGAAAAGAACTGGGACGCTTCCACTGGCTTCAGCTGAGCCAGTGGTTCATCCCCTCGGGATATATTTTTAACAAAGCCCTCAAAGCATTTACTGAGCATGTGGGACTTTGGTTTAAAAATATATGAGCACATCTGTTAATAAAACAGTTTGGAATTTACTCTCAAAAATAAACTAACCCAAACTTTGGACTACATTAACTTCCTTAGTTTTGTAATTAAAATAATTTACATGATGATTTGGTTTCACCTCTGCCAAAACCAGCAGTCAATCTGAATAAATAGTGGTTTCATCACTGCAATTCCACTCTGAGCATCCAAAAACTTAGATTTAAGTCTTTGCAGTTGGTCAGTTGGACTGTTCCATACCAGCATTAATCCTGGTACATGTCCTAGACAGATGTTATTTTTTCCATTCTGATAGAAAATTGCTTGTCTTTGTGAATGCATTGCTTTACTCTTGCAGCTTGCTGGCACTTACCCTGCAACTTTACATCTGAATCCCTCCTGGAATTTCATTCACTCACTCTTCTCTTTTTTCAGCTAAAAGTGGTAAAAAAACCACAAAATCAACAAATATAAACATTTTCGTTTAATGCCTTAACAGAACTATTATCTGATACTTTACATACCTCTTTAAAAAGGCAAAACCTTTACTTTCTTCTCTGCATTGGCTCTGAACTTGAATTTTTATTAATCAGATTTTTCCTCCTACTTATTTTGAGGCATTCTGTTTTGCCCCAAGATCTGAACATCTATACAAAGGGAATTTCCAATGAAGGGGAATGATGCCTCTGGAATTGTTTCCTTGCCAATTCACATCTGGCACTCAGTATAAGATCCATCTGCTTATTCAGGATCTCCAGGGGCTTGCACAGTAGTGGCTATGAGTGTGCCTTTTAATTTGATTTTGTCATTTGGCTGGTTGGTGAGTAGCTGACAGTCTGTCTAAATGCAGTAGGGCAGTTACAACTAGTCAGTCATCATGTCCTAGCTGCCAATTCATAACCCAGTGGAATGCCAGTCACATTTCAACAATTTAAAACTATATCTGTCATCTCCCCTACACACTCCCAAAATGTCAACACTACAAAATATATTGCTTAATTATCTTTAATTTGTTTCTTGTCTGTTGCCAGAGGTCTTCAGAGAGAAGAGAGCAGAGTCATGCTAAGCTTAATTTACCTCACTAACCTAAGTTTGAAGGGTAGGTGAAATTGTGGCATGGCCTGTGGTGACCTATTCCATAAGTAGCAATTTAGGTAAAGATAGAACTTCCTCAGAGCAAAGCCTTGTATCTTTTAAACACAAGCATGTTGGTGTCAGTGCCAATTATACTGGTACAACAAAAACCATAAACTATACCACATATAGATTTATTTCTCCTTCCAAAAACTGGGATTAGGATGGGTCACAATTTGCCTCCTACTGTGTTTCTCACATCCTTCTGTAGAGATGTTTTTAGCATGGTAAAAGTACTTTGACCACAGTCATGACAACAACCAGTAAAACTACCTCTGGAGTGTGGATAATTCAGATTATAGTGTGCAGAATCATATCCTCCCAAGCACCATTCCAAAAACAAGATAAAGTCTTGTAAAACACTTCTGAAGCAACCGCTGGCATATGAAACCCCAGATAGGTTTTCCCATGTGTGAATTTTGTATTTCTGTGCTAACTGGGAAACACTAGGAAAACAGATCTTATCCTTTAAGTAACTGGTGATGATAAAATTCCAAATTCTCACTTTATTAACCTGTACTTGGTTCAGTCACAAAAGAAAGAATTGGTCCCTGTTAAAACTTATCCCTTACTTAAAGCTGAAATTAATTTGCTAACTAATTCAGTTGAGGTTTTATTTTACTATCTACTGACATGTTCTTTGATCCTCCAATATTTTTCTTTTTGAGTGATTGAAGATTTCATTCTTGCACTGTCAACAGACCTTTTGTTCAGAAACTTCTATTTACATCTGTAACTGACTTAATTTTCAGATCTTCCCACAAGTTTCTCTTTGATCTCTGCATTTCTGAGTTTAATCATTAAGTTTGCACCCGAAGTGTTTCAGTTGCCATATCTTTCACAGTTTCCGGGACTCAATTAAGAGAACACAAATCCTGAAAGTTCACTTAGAATAATTTTTTCATAGTTTTGCGTACTACACATACTGCATCTCTGAAATTACAGAATGAACTAGAATGATTCGTGTCCATTTCCATGTATTAAGTATTTAAATTTCAAGATTTAGCATGGATTTTTCCTGTGTAGTTAGTATATTTCTGCCTTTACAGTTTAATCATCTTAAGAGATATCCTACCTTTCTAGAACGAATCAATATATTGGGCCCAGGCTTTTCACAATGCTTTTGAAGCAAGTAGTTTTAGTCCACTATCTCAATTCTAATGACGAACACTTCTGCTAAAAAGCCACCAAGCAAAAATAAATCACTAACTGAAAATCAGGAAAAAAAATTCACTGTACAAGACTCATGAAGAATACAGTAAAACATCACTAAGAGAACTCCAAGAAACAAGTCCTAAGCAATACTGACTACTAATTATCACTGATTGTTCACCATGTGAAAGCAGAAGGCAGGTGACTCCCTGGTGCAAAACATTCTGTGCATTCACTTTTCACTCCCTGCAATAACTCAAGACACACGAGCAACCTGCTAGCTGAAAGTTGTGCATTGTGGGTGCATTAAGATTCCCCGAGGGCCAAGTTCCTTGAGTGCTGTGCTCCTGGAATACATTTGAGCAGCTCTGTACAAAAGCAGTCCCCAGCCAAACACGTGAATGAGAATCACAAGTGGCTGCTCTGTCAATCTCACACACACCATTCATGGCTACACATCAGAACACTTGGGTTGCTGTGTAGGATCCGAGCTCTTGCCTTTGCCATGCTCCACAGTGCTTCCCTTACAGGAAAGTTTATTTTCTCTTTGCTGAGTTCCCTGCATTAAAGTTCCCTTATTAAAGCAGGGCAGCACGTACACTAATATGCAGAAAAACAAACTGAAACTGAGAGCTTCCACTCCAACAGCAGCATGATCCTGCCATCCCAAACACACCCAGTACTCCACCCGTTCCTGTGCTGTTACTCAGAAAGCTGGAACTGCTCCCGTGCTGTTACCCAGAAAGCTAGAATTGCTCCCTTTCTCCAGGTGCAATATTATGTAGCCTCTGTTTACAAGAGTCCGGGAAAACACTTAGAGGGAGTTGACTTTTGTTTTCCAAGTAGGTAGGGAAGAGTAGTTTATCTAACAAGTTCCATGGCCAGTTACTGTTGATCTATATCAAATCAGACTGAAAATAAAGAATATAAACTGAAAAATGAATTAATAACTATTGCAGATGAAGTTAACTCAGCACCTAGTGAAGTTTATTCATGTAAGTGAAAGAAAGGGGTGCCACTGAAATGGGTCTGGTTTTGGAGTACAGTGACATAGATGGGACCTTCCCATCTACACACAAGGTTCTAGAGCATTTGTGTGTCCTCACTTCTCTCATGGAAAACTTGGGTTTGGGGACAGGGTGCGAGAAGAAGAACTTGGATCCATGAAAACAAGAAGCAAAGTTTGGATTTAACCACAGAAGTGGAGTGTATAAAGTCTTTTCCATAGTGGATGCCCTTGAATCCCACTGACTGTGCTCATTAGCTCAAGGCCAAAATAAAAAAACACAGGTACCCACAACAGTCGCTGAGGATTTGTTATTCTCAACGACACCCTGAACACCCAACTCCAGTGCCTTACCAGTGGGGCATAACAATGCTCCCTAACAAATACTGACCCTGGCTTTCAGGATGGCCCAAATCTGGAATCAATACTTAAAGAAGACTGACTAAAAGTTTATATTCAGCTCGTAAGCACTCTTTTGTTCCAAAGTTACATGTAATACTAATTTCCCAGAAGATAAACTGATCTATAGTGGTATTTAGTTAGCTACTAACCATCTACACAGACAGATCCATATTTAAAAATGTGAGGAAAACAGTATAAATATACTGACAGAACCTTCATTTATGAGTTCCAAGTACACAAGTATTTATTTCTGCTTTAAAAGAAAAGATTTTTGGTGAATATTCTTGTGCTGAGACACAGTAATTTGGAGGACTGGAAGCTGGAAAGTTAAGTAGTGTGGCCATAGGGGTACTACAGGCAACCAACAAAATCATGTAACTATGAACCAAAGCAAAAATCCATAAAGTGCTATAAAATATGCATGTTCTTTTACATATATGTCTGAAGGGGCAAAAATTGCTGCAGTTCATCCATTAAAGATGACAGGAATGCTGGGCATGCACAGACTGCAAAAAGCTGTAGGAAAAAAGAGATTTACAAGTAGCATATTCTTTCAATCTGCAGGAAACAAATCTGATCTTTTGGATATCAAATGCAAATCCCACTAACAGGATGTGAAAACAAGAATGGATTGACCATCTCAAGACTGAAAATCTGACATAGCATGAAAGCCCCTCTGCCACCAACTTCTGCTTTCATTTCAGGGTTTTATTCCAACAGCACTCCTGGTTTGCAATTGATTGTTTCTTCCATTTATCATCTTAAACTTATTAAATTGCCTTTTTCTTTTTCTCTGTTAGGATACTTTTTATCTTTATGGGGAAAAGATACAGTATCATAATCTTCTACTGTTTTAATTTAATGTATTTATGTCAATTTCAGTGAGGTACACTCTATTTCCCTGCATCTTTTTCGGACTACTTTATTAGAAAACACATTTTCAGTGTCATTTGCTAAATACGGCCAACTTTCTGTTACCTGATATAGATGTACACAAGAAAAATGTTTTAATTTTTTGGGTTTTAATAAATGCATCTGTAAAATCTATAGGGGTCTATATTACCTGGCAGATCAGGGACACAAGAGTCTCATGCCATAGCTCATGTCTTCTGAAGACACTGTTATGATTTCAATCTTTCTAAAAAGAAATTATTTCTTTTTCTTGCTTTTAATTGTGCAAAATTAATAAAAGTTACTTGCTATTTTGTGCCCTGTGCTCTTTCTAGCCATGCATTCTGTGAAGCTCCAAACATAGAATGAATCATAGAATGGTTTGGGTTAGAAGGGACCTTAAAGATCATCTCCTTCCAACCTGTGCCATGGGCAGGGATGCCTTCCACTAGACCAGGTTGCTCTGAGCCCCATCCAGCCTGGCATTGAACACTTTCAGGGGTGGGGAATGACATTTCAGAGTTTTTAAGGACTGTACCTCATGAATACTCTGTGCTCCTTAAGGACATATGAACAGCCCAGGGCAGCAGATCTAAACAAGTTAAAAAATGAATTCTCATTACCAGCAAAGAAAAACAGGCTCAAGCTACCAAAGCTCTCCTGTTTGGCCACCAGTCCTACATTTCCAGAGGGGTCAGACGTACATGTGGTGTTGCACTATCCTGTCTTACTCAAGGCAGGAGTCACAGCCCTGGTTCCTCTGTTCACAAGCAGATCCAACTCAATGCCAGAGATTAATTGCTGAGTTATCTTTGTTAATCCTGCTTGGAAGGTTGCCCTCTGTCTCCTCCCAGTTCTGAAATTTAGAAGGATGAGCCACCAGAAGCAACAGAGGCTTGGAAGCAGTTAGGAGGAAACAGGAATAAATTAGTCAGTAAACAACTTCCAAGGACTGAATTGCAGTTATACAACATTGAGGAGCCTTTCTCACACATGCTTCAATATTGATACATTCTGTCATTTATAACAGGGTGTCACTGACCTCAAGCTCAATCTCTGATCACCTAAAGATACCCATAATTTGGGATACTCCTGCTCTCTAGCCTGTAAGTCCAGCCTGGCAAACACCAAACATCAGAAACATCATCAAGAAGTCCCAGGTATTATGAGCAAAGAAATTACACATAAGGTCCTCAAAAATGTGCAGTGCATCTAACACAGCTGCTGCCAGGAGTGAAAGACTGGCATGAAATGAAATATTCAGCAACAACAAGTGGCTGTAGAGAAACTGAGTAGGAATTAGAAGATAAAGAAGCTGGAATACTAAGCAGAGACAATTATGATAAGCAGGACAAAACGTGTAACAGTATTGTTTAGAGGAAGAAAACACAACATAGGTAAAGTGGTGACAACAATGAATTTATAAAAATGTAAGAAAATTAAGGCTCAAGCAAAACACTGAAAAGCTTGCAGGTAAACCATCAATGTCTGATGAGGGAAGGAGGGGGAAAACAGATAAGAGAAGATCTTTCCAGAGCAAATATAGAAGATAAATAGTGCAGCAGAAAAAGCAAAAAGAGGGGGATAGTAGTCAACAAAGACTTGTTTATCTTAATGTTTGGGGTGTATATACACATATTTTCTTTAAACATAATAAGGTTAATAATGGACAATTGAGACATCACGTTAGAATCCCCCTCTATTGATAATGCAAGGTACATTTACAGCATGACTGACTTTGATACATGGTTTTCTTCTTAATATTTATCACTAAGTTCATTTTTCTTAACACTAGAAATTAGAAGATAAGCGGAGATGGTGGAGTCCCAGTACGACAGCTGGATCTTGTATCAGAATTCAAGGCTGTATTTCACACATAGACCATTCTTACCCTACCCTGTACAATCACCCCGGAGAAGTTTTGCAAAGGAAAGCAAACAGAATGGAACGGCTGCCGAAGCCTTTTGTGTATGAGCTGCCGCACTGCTGATAAGGACGTGATTAAATGGAGCCGCTGTTGAATTTCCCCACGGCGCGGCTGGACTCGGTGTTTTCTCACACACGAAGTGCTGCCCCGAGGGCCGGCCCCGGCCCCGAGCTCGGCGCTGCCGCAGCTGTCAGGGCTCCGGCCGCAGCCACAGCGGCATAACCTGCACTTCCCTGGGGACAGAGAAAGGTCTAAGGAACCCAGAAACACTTTACCTCAGAATTCAAGTCTCCCTGCACCTATGGGCAACTTCTTGTGCCATCCTCGGAGGAAACCTCACGGTTAGCTAAGGTTAAAGCTACGGGATAGCAGCAGGACCTCATAGCCGACCCAGTATAACCACTTCTACCACAAAACCGATACCGATTTATACCCGAACTTCTATTTTGACAAATTTAGCTCTTGAGCTCTGCGGGCAGCGGAGCGGCCCCCCAGGCGAGAGGAGCATCAGCCACCTGTGCGGCCGCGGGGGCAACGGGAGGCGGCATGGGCAGCCCGGAGGAACGCGCAGAGCCGGGGCAGCACGGAGGGGCGGGGGTCGGGGCAGCGCGGGGGCTCGGGCGGAGCGCTGGCGGCGGGGGGCGGGGGCGGGGTCCGGCGAGCGGCCCCTCAGGCCGGCGGGGCCCCCCCCGTCCCATCATGCCCCGCGCCGGAGCGCGAGCGGCGCTTTCCCGCGAATTCAGTTCAAAGGCGGGGGGTGGGGGGGCGCGCGCCGAGCGCGCGGACCAACCAAACGCTTCCAGAACCATCCGCGCGTCACGCGGGGGCGGGGCCGATACTGGCCAATGGGGCGGCGCGGCGCCATTCCCGCGGCCAATGGGCGCGCGCGGGGGGCGGGCGCGCGGCGGCGGTCGGGCTCGGCGGCCGCGGCGCTGAGGGGAGCGGGGCGGAGGAGACTTGGCGGAGTTGGAGCGCGGCGCGTCCCCCCCGCCTCACGCACCCGCCCCTCCCGGCCCTGCCCGCCCCGCTCGGTCTCCGTCCAGCCGGGGCCCGCCCGGGGCCACCCCCATGGCTCCTCAGAAGCACGGTGGAGGAGCGGGGCCCAGCTCGGGCTCCGCTGGCGGCGCCGCCGGAGGAGGAGGAGGAGGCGGCGGGTTCGGGGGTTCCGCCGCGGCGGCGGCTCCCGGCGGCAAATCCGGCGGTGCCGCGGGCGGCGGCGGCGGAGGAGGAGGCAGTGGGTACTCGGGCGGCTCCTCGGCCTCCTCGGCAGCGGCGGCGGCGGCAGCGGCGCTGCCCCCGGTGAAGAAGCCGAAGATGGAGCAGATCCAGGCCGACCACGACCTCTTTCTTCAGGCCTTTGAGAGTGAGCACCGGGTCGCCGGAGGAAGTGGGGGCCGGGCCGGCGGAACCGGCCCGGGCCGCCGCGGAAAGGGCGGGAGGAGGAGGGGAGGGCTTTGGGGAGCAGGGGCTTCCGGGGGTAAACACGGTGGGGGGGAGCGGGGCCGGGGGAGGCGGGGGCCGGCGGGGCCTGGACGGAAGCGCGGGGAGCGGGGCCGGTGTGCGGGAGGGCGGCGAGAGGCGCCCGGGGCCCGCGGGGCGGAGGGCGGGTGTGAGTGGGTGTGTGTGTGTGTGTGTCCGCGCCCACCGATGAACTTGGTTCTCAGTAGCACTTCCCATCAGGCTTTCGGGGCGGCTGGTTCCCTTCCCTTCTCCAGCAGCCCTTGGAGGCTCTGGGCAGTGAGGGGCGAGGGGGCCCTTTCCTCTTTGGCCTCTGCCGTTCGAGCTCGTTTCAGGGGCATGACGCGATTAAGACTTCACTGTACTTGGTTTTTCTTTGTCTGGCAATAATTTTCCTGTAGTCGAGGTTTCGTATTGGAAATTGACCTTTGCGACCCAGGCATCCTCCCTGTGGCAGTTCCAGATAGGAGGGGAATCCCCTTGAATGCACTAGAAAGTTGTTTGTGGAAATCTGGTGTAAAAGCACAGTGGAGAAGTAAACTTAAGTTGTACTAAAAGATTTCTGTGCAGTTGCCAGGCTTTGAACGGAATTTTTAATGCCCTACTTGAAGACATGATCCTGTTTTGGGATTAGTGCTGTCAATGCTCACACTTGCTGTAGACAGTGACAGTGTTGGAGTTTATGGTGTGTCGAATAATGTGTGGCCATTTGAGTCTCAGCCCTTTTAACATCACTCTGTGTTCAGCAAATACTGTGCTGCAAATGGGTCAAGTGGCAAACTTAAGTTCTAAGAGCTTTTCTCAGTGTCAGTGCCCGAGGTGGAAAAAATTCTTCTGCCCGTGGCGCAGTGTGTCAGATAAGAAAAGCACAGAGCTGTGGAGGTGGGGGTTAGGAGGAAGCTACAGTGTAGATGTACGCATTTATGTACGTATATGTTAACCCTGTAATGCAAATATCATGGGAAAACTGCAGTTAGTAAATACTGTGTTAAAAAAATCCTAACAGTGTACTATTGAATCACGTTCTTCCTGACTGTTTTTGTCCTTTTTCAGGGTCATATGCTAGGAAAAGATAAAAGATTTATTTTAAGCTTTTGCTGAGTAATACAGACTTGTGAAATGTATGTCTCTGCAGGTTGAAGAGTATTTCAGAATTTTTCCACTTGGGAAAACTGAAGTTGAAGCAGCAATGTGTTGCCTTTAAATTAAATTACATCCTTGTGAATGTAGCTTAATGTTTTCATACACTAAGAAATTATAATTATGTCATGGGGGTTTTGAGACTAAAAAACCTGGGATGTGTTTTTCAAAGTTGTGACTACTCCGTATTTTCACTTTGTGGCAAAGTGCACATTTCTTAATTTCTTTCTTTCTTTTACCTTGATTTGAAAAATACAGATTTTATTATGATAATTTGCATTAAGCAGAACTTTACTGGCTTTCATCAGCCTTCTTAAAGGAAATACTGTGATCCTTTTAAGATTTCCTTCTCTATCAATAAAATACCTCTTTAATAATGGGTTCTATGGGGTCTTACGTTCATAACTGTAGAAATGAGGCTTAATAATATCTTTAAAAAGGGGTAAAGGGTATAAAAAGCTGTCCTTTTCTACTTCTGATTGCGGAATTCCACACAATAAAGTTTCCAGCTACTTGAAATAAATGTTTTGCAGTCATATGAAAAGAAAATTGTATATTCTTTAAAAATAAACTTTGTTTTCTTTTTGTGGGAAATGGAGGCAGTGTTACCAGCCTTAGCATGGTCATCAATACATTGACCATTCTTACTTCTCTCCACTTGATGTGTATTACCAAGTCACTTATAAGTTTCTTGCTGATGTTACTTAGTGAAGTTGGCTTTTATTTCAGTTTAAATAGGGTGTATTTCAGCTTAGTTTGGAATTCTTGTTAGAAATAACCTCATCCAGACAAAACCCTTCTTGTCATGATTTAACTGAATTGGTTAAAACTGAACCAAAGGTCCTCTTCTTGTCTGTAGGCAAGTCTTGATCCTTTGAACATTAGTTCTCCGACCTGTTTGAGGTGATGCTGTGCTTTAGCGTCCATTTTGTGAACAGCTGAATTATCTTCCCTCCTTTTGCACTTGGAAACAGTAGCTGCTTTACTAAAAACAACGTTAATTTCCCACCTTAGAATGATCTATAATGGATCATAGTCAACTGGCAGTCCTTATTCTTGTTTCAGTACCTGCTGCAAGTGACCTTGGTACTTGCCAGAACTGTAAAGCAGATACCAAATTGTCTGACTGTGTAAATGTATTGTGCTATTTTGGTATCATAGCAGATGTGTTCATTAAGTTCATGAAGAAAACTTGCGTGTATGACCATAGGTTGTGATACGTTGAGGTATTTATTCTGCCCTTTCATGATACAAGGCCTGTAAGAAACACATTTTGTGGAAAGCAAGAGCAGTCAGAGTTGAGTTGTGACCCCAGATTTGTAGTAAGTACCTTAAACAAGAAATTGCTTTGTGTTGTAGAGTTGGTGAAGTAACCTTGAATGTAATAACTTGGAGTTACTTGGACGTTGTGACGCTTCATTTAATGACTTTTGTGATAATTGTTTCAAAGTAATCACCATACTAAGTTAGATACTTTTTATCATTATAAGACTGTCTTTCTGGAGGTGTAAGTTACATTGGATAACATGTGTTCCTTTTTCTTAGAACCAACACAGATATACAGATTTCTACGCACCCGAAATCTAATAGCAGTGAGTAATTGGTTTTATCACTCCTTTACTTTGCACTTGTAGAAAATTCTAATTAAAGGATAACCATTGTCTATTTTTTCCCCCCTGCAGCCAATATTTTTGCACAGAACTCTCACTTACATGTCCCACAGAAACTCCCGAACAAATATCAAAAGGTAAAATTGTTTTTGTAAAGTAATCCTAAAATGTTCACCAAGTAGCACAAGTCCAAAAAACAGTGGAGGGTGATGTCCTGTTTTCTTTTTGAAGAACATTAAAATGCATACTTCAGTGTACAGTTGATTTCTGAGACCTAAGAGATTTTTTGCAATGTTAAGTGTATGTGTAGCTTTATCCATGTGACTGCTGTTCATACTGGAAGTGTTCAGATGTGGAAAACTATCTGCAGAATCCTAACTAATTCTCCTATGTTGGTTTTCTCTTTTGGAAGAGAACTTACTAAAAAAAGCCAAACAAAACTGTATTACATCCCAACTCTTGTAATCAATGGTGCTTAATCATAATCATATGAAACATTGTATTTTAAACTGTAACCTAACCACTTGTTTTTGAAAAAAACAAAACCCAAATACAAAACTATTGGCTTTGTTAGTTAGTCATGAAAGAATCCAGTAATTATTTCTGTAGTTATTTTAAAAGCTGGAAAATAAAGGAGGTCTGTTTATAGTATTTTACAAGAACTCCAGCAAATACTTTAAAAAGGTTGCTTTGAACTGGATACACCTGAGAGATGGGCTTCAGTTTTGATACTGCAAAGTAGTCATTCCTGTTGTGTGAGGTGCTACAGCTGCCTGTCAGTGGACCTGGAAACATAGAAACACTGCAGAGGGCCAAGTGCAGTGTACATTATTTATTAGCAGAATCACAAGGCCCTTCCAGTTACTTCCCCTTCACTGAAAATCCTTTGTTACAGTTTAGATTTTTTTTTTGTAACCTGAACATTTAGTTTAAAATATTTTAGTACCAAAGTTCTTATCTCTTGGAAACAGTTGCTGTGGGACTTAAGTACAACAAATACGCAACAAAATGTAATTATGCAGACAATTCTAATTTAAACTTTGTATTTATATCTAAGGGAAGTAATATCTGCATGATCTGTAGATCAATAGAATTTGCATATTTTTATTTAAATTAGAGGAGCTATTTATGGCATTGTTTGATCTCTTGGATATTGTTTAATGTTCTTGCTATGAGTTTTAATGCCACAATATAACTACTTCTTATGAATCCATAACATACAACTTCAGATACTTAGGACAGGTAATGATCAGGTTTGGGGTTTTTTTTAAAATTGAAGTTGTAGCTTACTTTTTCTTACGAAAGTTACCAAAATGAATTTTTTGCTTATTTTAGAGTGAGTCAGAGCAAAATTTAAAGAAATTATTTTCAGGGTGTCTTGTTTTTTGTGGTTTGGTTTTTCTAACTAGAATGGTACTACAGAAAGTTCTTGCTTATAATTTAGATTAATTTATTATTGATTTAAATGTGTATGTTACTTGAAAGTGTTCTGTTGGATATCTGCTGTACTTGCTGGGAAGCAAGAGACAATTCTTTGCCTGTGCATTGTTACCCACTGTTCCAAATTCCAGTTGATTCAGCTGCACAAGTAATGCTTGGTTTCTGTTGGAAATGTACTGATTTTTACCAGTTCCCTTAATGTTTTGTGTTAGAACTGTGAGTTTAGCTGGGAGATGTTCTAATAACAGACAGATTACAGCTGTTTCTCTCAATAGTTCTGACAATGCTGACTTACTAAAATCATGCTGGTAATTAGGTCTGGGAAGATCAAGTAAAATGTTTCGGTATGTTTTCTCTATAAAAACACAATAATGCAACAGAAGTGAGCAAGCACAGTTGAAAGGGAAAAAGCCAGAAAGTAATTGTGAAGTGTGTTCCCCCCTGGGTTCTCTCTACCCTTTCCATGCTCAGTTGGTACTGTGGCCCTTCTCTTTCAGCATAGTTAAAACCAGAGAAGTTGTAATTTAAAAGGTAGTTTGGACTGAGAGATTGGCAAAAGAGTCTGAACTGCACTTCCTGTGGGGGTTAGCAGGATCCATGTTTGCTGATCTGTGCTGGTAAATACTTACAGATATCCCCAAGATCTGAATCACTATTCTTCATTCAATAGAACTAGTTAAGATCTTGTTTTGGTGAAAAAGAGACTTTAGAAGAGGGAAAAGATCTGAACTAGAGAAGATCATCTTGAGGTTTATATTAAGAAAAATCTGTGTTCCTGGTTTCAGTATAGTGAAAATGTTAGTAGAGTTCTTTTTGCAAAGAGGTCTCTTCTGGAACTGCATCACTATTAGCCTGCTTATGTGGACTATACACGTATATTAATTTATTCCCCTAGAACTCCTAAATGTTGCCATTTTTAAATTGGTGATAATTATTTTGATTGCCATTTCAGTAAACAGTTTATAAATAAAATATAAAGAACTAATCTCCAAACTTTATAGAACTTACTTAAAGAACAACAGTAACTATAGCTCTGCATCTTTTACCTCCGGCTCTATGATAGTCTGAGAAAAATGCCAGACAAATTTATCGCTTGGACGTAGGGAACTAAAACTCCATTTTTACGAGGAAATTATGTTTAATACATGTTTAATACTAAGAAAGTGTTTAGAAAGCCTAGAATGCTTAGATCATAGGAAAATGGTCATAAGGAATAGTTAATGGCCATGTGTCAATCTGGGCTAAAAAGGTATTGAAGTTGTTGCTTATTGGAGAGGTGATGGGCTTTGGTCAGCTGATACTTGATGGAGAGCTGAACTGGGCTTTGTGTCTCTGGGTCTGTCTTCAGGTGTTAGTATATTAGACCAAATGATGGTGTTGGAAAGAAGTTACTAATTGTTAATAAAATTACTTCACATACAGTATTTGGTGACAGTATTCACATACAGTACTTGGATAAAGGAATAATTGGCAAAACAATGGCATGCTATGATGTGACTTCTAATACTTTGCTAATTATTACTTTCCTTGTCTGGAATAAGAGTGGGTGGAGAAAGGAATGCACAAGATGCACATACTTGTTGCACAAGTAAATGCTGTCTTGAAAATCCTGAGTGTGAGGAATGGTTATTACAAGAACTTAATTTTGTCTGTTTTGCATGGGAACATGGTAACATAAATAGTAATTAATTTTAAAGGAATTTCTGCTCTTACAAGTTAACTTCAAAGGCAAATGTTTTTTATCAGTTGCTATTTTTAGTTTTTCTGAAAGATTTTTTTATTAGCAGGACTCCCATGTTTTGCCTAACCTGAGTCTGGATTTAGCAAAGGTTGTGCCACTGTTCTTTTTTGGATCAATAATGGTCACATGTTAAATACAAGTTGTGCCAGATGTTAGTATCTTTTATGGAAGATTGTTAACTTTCCCCCTTCTGGGATCATGTTTGTCTCTTAGCTGGTTTTTGGCTCGTATTCCAATCATGACATAACTTTGCTCTAAATCTGTTTTAAGCAATTCCTCAGTCTGCAGAAAGCCCTCTAAACTTACTGTTCTGCAGAACAGTGGCTGATTTTGATGAGCTGGAGCAAAGTGCACGCAGAAACATTTTTACCTTTGAATCTGAAGCTTTTAATGAATTGCTCTGTGCCTAACGTCTCTTGATTTAAAGCTGAGGACAGCAATGGTCATTTTAATAATCCCATGTTTTAGTGTAGGTGAGTCAGTTCTTCAGTCTGTCATATGTGTGAATCTTGGGCTGAGTAGAGCTTTGAATCAGTGATTGTTTATTACACAAATCATAATTGTTTTTCTCCTTGTTATCTGAGTGCAGCCCTGTAGTTTTTGTTGCCCAATGTTGCTGTTTAGTCACCACATGATGTGTAACTCAATCATTCACGAGCATTACATGCTGACTTTATTCAGAGTGACATCAGTGTTTCTTCAGTCAGGATATTTCTGTAGACAAATGCTTCCCACTTCCCCAGAACAGGGTGGTGGTGTTCCCTCTGCAAGAAACCCAGTGTTCGGCAACTGTTTATGATGTTCTTACTCCATTTTTCTAAGGTATAAATGTAAAGGAAAGATGCCGTCAGATTCTTGAGCTGTCACTGTAGTCAGGTGCAATTTTGTGGGCACCTAGAACCAAGCATTAACTTGCCTTTAATGAAAAATAGAAAGACTGTTCTGTAACGTGTTGAATAACTTCTGCTCGTGAGTGAGCTTTATTAAGCAATGAACGTGAAATTGTATGTATGGTAGAACAAGCTGAACATACGAGCATGAACAGACTGATGTCAGAATTACAGAGAGGAATGATTTGAAGTGATTATTCTCTGACATTTTTGTCATTGGTTGTCATCGTTCCCTGTTTCCTGTGAGTGTGCTCCAAAGGTAGCTTCAAAATTCATTGCTCTTTGCATTGTGTCCATTTAATAGAAATGTGTTGAGAAGTGAGGTTTTGGGTTTTTAATTAGGCTTTTAACTCTTTTGTCCTACAAAGTTTTAAGTGTTTTTCATTATTATTATGACCAAGATTAAAATAGTAATGACTGAAGGGCTGTTGCATCAATTCCTGGTATGTATAAGTGTCACTAAAACAGGAAGATTTTCTTTGACAAAACTGAAATGTGGTTAAACATGTTCATTGCAAGGATTTCAATATGTTGCTGTTAAATGAAACTTCTTATGAGCAGTAGGATTACATTTACAAGGTCTGGGTTTAATTCCTTGTGTTATTTTTGATAGTGCTTGAGAAGCAGTTGTGTCGCTTATAACATGACCATGGTACTAGGTCTGAAGAAGTATATATGTGTCTAAAGGGTGTTTCCTGAAGAGAAGGCTAAAATAGTATATATAGACAGTTTTAGATGGAAAACCAAGTCAGAGCTCAGGCTGAATAATTGTTTCTGCTGTTAGTTGTGGGTTATAGTGGCTGTGTAAAACTATTCTTTTTGCTTTTTCCTTGCAGGAAGACATTCAAAGTAGATGACATGTTATCAAAAGTAGAGAAAATGAAGGGAGAACAAGAATCTCACAGGTACTGTCCTGCTGTATATTTATGTGTGTGGGCACAAATGAGCGCATGCACGGGCTAAATCAAAAGTACTTTCGACTGATCAAGTGCAAGTGATAAAGAGTTATTACTAGAAGCAAGGCACTTACTGTTTGAAATGTTGCTTCCAGAATCTTAAAATGTGTGTATATATGCTGGTCACTTAACTTGGAGAAAAGCAGTATTGGGATAAACTTTCAATATTTGTTGTGGCAGCTCTTAGAATGTGTATAGAAACTTTAAATAGGTATTTGCCTTAACTTTGTTTTTAAGAGTGTCAGTTGTGTCAGTAACTAATCTGTGTGCATTGGAATTAAAAGTAAAAAAATGAGGTGGATTTGGGAAAATACAACAAAGTTTTATTGCTTGGGGTTTATGTTGTTGTATACCTGCTATTTTTAACCTTTTCCCACAGTGTTTGCAAATCATTAGACTACTGCAGAGGCAGCTGTGCTATATACAGTGTAGTCTGAAACAAACATAAATTTTGTATTCTAAGAGGTTTTATGGATTTACCATGTATTATTTTTCTTAATTATATTTTGCTCCCTATATTGTTGTTAGTTGCTTTGTTGAAACAACATAGAGTATTGATTTGTGTGTGTTGTTTTTTGTGCTTTCAAAACTCTCCAAAATGTGCTTTAGTGTGGAAAAGTAACCTGGATGAATAATGCAGGTTGGTGTAGTTATAGTCCTTTGAATGCTCAAGCTGTTGGGCACTTACATTGATCATCTCAGAGCTCTTGGGAATGTTTGCGTTAAAAAATAAGTGTGGAGTGTCAGGCTGTATCTGCCTGAGAAATGAAGGTGCGCAAAATTGTGTCTGGTGGTGTGGTGGGACAGTTGATGTTTTGTTCAATGTGTATTTCAGAACTACTAAGTGGTTTTGAGACTGTTTTTAATCTAGGTTTATAAATACTTGCTTTAAACTGAAATGTGCTCTGAATTTTGCAATTTGAAGTAAGATGGGTCTATAGTCAGCAGAATAGGTTGTGAAACAAAACAGATGCAATTATTATTTTGATTGCATATGTTATGAATTATATGGACTTGATGTAACTGATAATCTTTATTTCTAAAGATGAAGGTTCCCCCTGCAGATTCTCATTACCAAGATTAAAATACTTGTTGGTTTGGTTTTGTTTTAATCTGTACCAAGCCCATGGTTCAGGGTGAAATTCTAGACAATTTCCACCAAAACTGAACTCTGTTGCTGATGAATGTCCAACAAATGTGTTTACCTGCTTGTGAAGGCAAGATCTCCTGTCTTCAGGCAGTGTTTTTCTACTGTAGTGTTAAATTTTTTTTTTTAACATAGTAAGTCATAGAGTACCCAGAGAGAATGAGTCTGTAAAGAGAAAACTGGTGTTCAATTCTGCATCAACTGCAACTGCTGTATCCAGGCAGTTTCCAAGTTAAAAGGATGGACTGAATCATTAGAGTTCTGTACTGAACATCAGTGAAGTGGTAGCTGTGAGAAGAAAACACTTATTTATTCTAACATTTCCTTTTTTTTTTTTTTTTTTCTTTCCCTATTTAGCTTGTCTGCTCATTTGCAACTTACATTTACTGGCTTCTTCCATAAAAATGGTATGTTTGCCAATTCATTCATTACACTATTAATTTGTATAACACCTTTGAAATTAGTAGAGATACGTGAGGGGAATATTTGAATGTTTTTAATCTCTGGTGTTTGGATGCAGGTTTTAATTTACTTGTTCAGCCTGTCTCATTAGTTATAATTCAGTAGTGCTTTAAAAATGTTGTACTGTAATTGTGATGTTAAGAAGGTAAGCCTTCAGGGTTTTAGTCAGAACAGTGATTTTGAGAAATACTTTAAGTCATTATCCATTCAAACTGAAATAGACCTTGAGGAAAGTGATTCTTTCCTGAAGAATGTCATTTTCTGGGAGTGTGTCTTTGGTGTTTGAAGTAGCTTTAAAAAACCCCACAGCCATCAAATAGTTGGAAGATTCCATGCTAGTTTAAAATAGAAGTGTAAGAAAAAATTTTGTCAAGTCTAGAAATGAAGGGAAGGCCATGTCAATGATTATAAAAGCCATGGAAATAATAGTTTAGTTCCATGGTGTCTTTCAAGCATGTAAGAATTTGCCTCTCAAAATCGGAATATCAGATTTCATCGACCAGAATGAGGAGTTCTATTGCTCTGAGAGCAAAAGCTGTTTGTCCATTAAAATAAAACAGTATTTCTAATTTTTTGGTTGGCATTGCTGATCACACTGCTGGCAGCAGCTACCTTGAAGATTCCAGGCTCTAGGAAATTTATTGTGCAGTCTCTGAAACCAAGTCTTAGTTTCTAAGACTTTTTTTTCAGGTTCTTTCGAGAGTCCTTTAGCAGCTATTGTGCATATATTTAACTTTGCATAATATTTGAGATTGAAGGGGGATAATTTTGTTTTATTTTCCTATCTGATAGCATCTGGATCTTAAACTCAAATTTCAGGTTTGCAACCTGTAAAGAAAAAAATTGGAAAAAATAATTTGACTCATCTGTAATTAGTGTATTCTGACTGTCCTTAAATCTACCCATAACATTTTTCTCTGTTATAAAACATAGCACACTTGCTCTTTTAAACTTTAGAGATCAGCTATGCCTTTTAATCTGTTAATATGAGAATAATTAGGATATATTCTCAAGTGGAAATTTGTAGTAAGTTTGGGGAGAGTTGAAACTAAGAATGTGGTTAAAGGTCTTTGTACCTGGGAGGTGCCTGTGGTTAAAAAGTAATTACAGATGGATTTATATTGTTGAATAGATCTTCACTTTTTCAGAATTTAAAATACTTTTCTGTTTAGATAAGCCATCACAAAACTCAGAAAATGAACAAAATTCTGTAACTCTGGAAGTACTACTGGTGAAAGTTTGCCACAAGAAACGAAAGGTAAAAATTATTTCACAAACTATTTATATACATTAAAGCAAAATGTTTACCTGCTTCTGGAATATCCAGGTAACATTGCCATATAGTGATGCTGTATAGTTGAAATTCATCTTTAAATTTAAGAACGAGTGTATTCAAGTTGTTTTCTATTGGATTTTGCACAGCTTTATGAGAAATGAGTTTTAAAAAGCATTTAACGTTGTTGATTGAATTAAGCTTGTAAATCACATCCACTCACTGTGAATTTCAGCCACTTCTGGTTTTACCTCAGTTTTTGTGTGTCACGTCATTAAACTGTTCATTTTGTTGTGATGTCCAGAGGCTTAAGTAAACCAGGCAATCACAAAATCATAAAGTAGTCTATGCCTTTTAGAGTTTAGGAGTAAAAAGGAACAAATTGTAATTGTTTTGAATTCCTCAGTCATCTGCCAACTCTTGTCTCTTTCCTTGCTTTTTCTGTACCTGTGTTTTTTATTTTGATCATTTCAGTTATTGCAGGTTTTAGCTACCATGATTCATAAGCAATTTTATATTTATTTTTAAAGCATCTTTGAATTTGCTTGCAGTTTTAGCTGTGCTTATTTTACATCAGTTGGCAAATTATCTTCCCAACTATGAGAATATGGGAGGCTTAGTAATGCTTTAGGTTTTTACCAGAAAGGGAAAGATTTGCAGTCAGAACTGTGTTCTTCCCTAAGAATGCTAGGCTGATTTGACATGTTTTTAAGAATTGATGTTGTTTCTAGCCAATTTTGTTAATTGTTATAGTATGGATAAATATGGTGAGATCAGGAGGTGCTGATTGTTATTCCAAATGTTTTGCTTCAAGCTTCATATTTAGGCCGTCTTGTCTTGTTTTCCCAATTCTACACAATGTTCGATGATCTCTTTGAGAGGTACTGAATATAATAAATCCCAGATGAGTGCTTCTTTATCTCACAGATAGCACAAAGTGCACTTTGAAATATTGCAAGGAGAAGATAGGAATCCCTTGAAATATATATATGTATCCTAAACATTTAATTTCTTCAGGTAAACAGAATTAAATTAGTATTAGTGACTGTTTAACAATCTAAGTGCCTCATGTTAGTGTTACTTTAATCACATAGAGAAAGATGGCTGCTGCCAGAAGGGGTTATAGAATGCCAATTTTATTTACACTTAAAAATATCTGGGTTTGCATTTAAAATCTGGGATTGCTCCAGATTTTTTTATTTATATCTGTTACAAGGCTTATTTTCAAAAGTTGGCAGAACAAGTACGATTAATAAATGACGTCAATTTAAATAATGTCTTTACTTTGAAGTCTAAAAACCCAAACCTTATCTTTCTTGTTTTGCTGCAGGATGTCAGTTGTCCGATAAGACAGGTTCCTACAGGTAAAAAGCAGGTGCCTTTAAACCCAGACCTCAGCCAAATAAAACCAGGCAACTTCCCATCACTTGCAGTTTCCAGCAATGAGTTTGAACCAAGCAACAGCCATATGGTGAAGTCTTACTCATTGTTATTCAGAGTCACTCGCCCAGGAAGGAGAGAATTTAATGGACTGATCAATGGCGAAACTAATGAAAACATTGGTAACTTCAACCTTTAAATCTGCTTTTGCAAGGTTTATCTTGTAAGCATGTATAGAGTCATCTTGATGTGCAGTGTAGGTGACGCTGTGACAAGGGCCAGTAATAACTGAGTGACTGAGCTTTTATTTGTTTGCAGTCTCTTTTTAGGGGCTGAAATTCAGCTGGTAGCTAGAAATTGTGCTTCTGGTTTTTGTAAATTTAACACCAGTTGTTACTAATGTAGTGGTGAAGGTGTGAGGCAACACTGTTAAAAGGTGAATAGTGCAAGAGAGCCCTGTGGTCACTGAGAGTGTCATTATTCCTCTACCAACACTGACTCACTGTAGGTGCTATCAGTATCTCTCAGCAAAACTAAATGACAAGCCAATAGAGAAAATACCCCAATAACAAATTTTTAAAAGCTATTTTCTTAATCTTACTGAGATGTGTTACAACACAAATGTTTCAGCCTTGAAAAGTGCATGTAGGATGAAAAACTTTCTCACTATTTTATAGCTACAAGAGGAGGAAGGTCAAATCCCAACTTCTTTATGCTGACAGAATAATAGGATGAAACTATAAATACATGAGAACATACCTAAAATATGATTACTGTTAAGCTAAGTGCTCTTTCTATTGCATTGTCCTTCTCTATTGTATGGCACATCTGACACCATCAACAGCCATATTTGTGACTGCATAGAGACTGTTTGATCTTTTGAATCTGTGCTTATATAATGATTGAATACCATATTTCTTATGTGCAGATGTCAATGAGGAGCTTCCAGCTAGAAGAAAAAGAAACTCTTCAAATCGTGAAGATGGGGAAAAGACATTTGTAGCACAAATGACTGTTTTTGATAAAAACAGGTGATATTATTAAAAACAATTCTATTAATCATTAGAAGTTTGTTTGATAATAAACTTAATATGTTCTTTGTTACAGTGTAGGTTGTATTTGGCTGCATTTTAGTTGTTATTTACAGTAAGAACTTCAGCTTGTTATGTTTTTTTAAAAAACCTGCAGGTTTCATAACACATTTTATACTGAAACCCATTCAGTGATTATTGTAAATAATTCCCATCTGTGAACTTGAATATTGTCCTGTTAATTTGCATCTGTTTGTCTGTTCCTTGCCAGTTTTTGGCAGATGTACTTTCTGGGGTTCTGTTAAAGATCAGTGACAGCATAATTTAAAAGAAAAACAAAGAAAAGTTCTCTGAAATACCCTTACTGCTTACATTCTGTTGCATGCCATAATTTTCTCCATGCCCAGACCGTTGCTGATGTAGTCACAGGTCTCATTCTGCCAGCAGCTAGAGAGGACGTAAGTTCTCCATTACTACAGGACAATCAAATAAATTGTTAAAATTGTAACAGGCTTACTCTGTCATGTAGTTTAGTTATTTATTATCATGATACTACTTAAAGTATTTCAAAGAAGGTGGAGTGGGGTGAACTCCTGTGTCAATAGCTCAGAGCACTCCAGATCTAGTTCAAAAGATAAGGACCAGACCATTTCCTGGGTGGACATTTTGGTTGTTTGGTTGGTTGTGCTGCAAAGGATCATAGTGCCAACAGCCAAAATACAGTACAATGAAAATAAGACCTCTTTCCGTGGCAAATGCAGGTCTCAGGTAAAGGTAGGTATTTAGATGATTTCTTTATCAATAAAAATGGAGCTTGAAGAAAAAGCTGCTTTAAACCAGTTCCAACTAATTCTGACAAAATGGTTATTTATCCAAATAGGGTTTTAGAAGTATATTTTGAGAAGAGTTTGGGTTTTGAAGAAATATCCTTTTCTAATATATATCTTAGAAGTCTTGACAATATTTTGTTCTTTTCTATTACTTAATTCTACTGGAGAACTTGAATATGCTAAACACAATAGAAACCATTAGATGGTTTTGTAGTGATGATAAGCAAGGACATTCTCAGACATGCTGTTGTATAAATGAGACTGATTTGCAGCAGAACCAAGTCATGCATTAAAATGTTTATATGTTTGGTTTAGTCTTTAACATTTTTCTTTGTTATGGATGATGTTTGCCTAAGATTCAGACCTAGTCAAATAAATTTGCCTGAAAATACACCTTTAGGTTCATGGAAATTTAGTTACTGTGAAATAGTGCATTTTAATAGGCAAACAATAAAAAAGAGCTTTTTTGCACATAATGGGTGTTTTGTCTTGACAGACGCTTGCAACTTCTGGATGGGGAATATGAAGTGGCCATGCAGGAAATGGAAGAGTGTCCCATTAGCAAGAAAAGAGCAACATGGGAAACGATTCTGGATGGGAAGGTATGGATTGTTTTAGTGGCCAAGAGACCTGTCTTCACAGGAAATAATTCTCTTTGGAATGTATGGACATACATTTTAATTTAGCTCTCAGTTTAGAAAGCTTTGGCTACACTGGATCCTTAATACAAGTAGATGGCAACTACTGTAAGTATGGCAGCTGTTTCTTTTCAGTGACTTCTGAATTTCTGACCTAGAAAATCAAGCAGTTTAAATGCTATTCTAACAAGTTGGACATATCAAAAAGGAGCAAACTGCAGAATATTTAAAGGGGAAGAAAGAGGAACCCAGACCTTTCACAGGTGTGATCTTATGTACATACCTTAAGAGAATGCTGATAAAATGTAGTGATGAAGAGGATGTATCAGTGTAGGAGGAAGGGTTGAGAAATTGTTGACTGAGGTGAATCAACAGTCAGTGACTCTATGTACTTACATAGTCATGCTCACATGTCCTGGGAGAGTATGAGTTGTAAGTGATTGAAGAGAAGAGGATTCCAGATAGTTGCAGAGTATTTGTATTTCACCATGATCTTATAATTATGAAAAAAGCAGAGATGATCCAAATTATATAGTAAAAGTACAGTTATAGGCTCAATTATCCTGACCAGCCTTTAACTGGATTAAAATAAATTACATCAGTCTACATTTTGTGAATATTTTCTCATTATTGTTTTTGTGAAGACACTTACTCTGCTGGGTTTTTTTTTTTATTTCCCCCACTCTCCAGCGGTTGCCTCCATTTGAAACATTTTCTCAGGGACCTACGCTTCAGTTTACTCTTCGTTGGACAGGAGACACAAATGATAAGTCTACAGCTCCTATAGCTAAACCTCTTGCAACACGAAATTCTGAAAGCCTCTCTCAAGAAAACAAGCCCAATTCTGTTAAGCCTACTCAGACTATAGGTAAGCAAACTTTGGTTTTGCTGCTGAATAATCATCTGCTTAGCCCTTGTGTGCTTAGGGCTCATTGGTGCAGCTGCTTCAGGTAATTCTCAACAGGAAAAAGCAAAACTGAGTGGACTTTGTTGTATCCTGTATTTTGTAAATTTTTTAAGGTTAAAAACTAAACATCAGGACAATATTGAAGTGATTATATACAATGCTGGTAAATCCTGCTGTGAAATACATTGGGAAAAATCCATCAGTAGGATTTTTGGGATTATCTGGTTTGCCCTACTCACTCCAGTTACTGTTCTGTAAGTTTCTGGATTTATAGGTGCCCTGGTTTCACGCGGAATACAGTTAATTCTCTTCTCAGTGGCTGGTATAGTGATGTGTTTTGGATTTAGGATGAGAATAATTTTGATAACACTGATGTTTTAGTTGTTGCTAAGCAGTGTTTAGACTAAGTCAAGGACTTGGCAGCTTCTCACACCACCCCACCATCAAGGAGGCTGGGGGACACAAGGAGCTGGGAGAAGATACAGCTGGGAAAGCTGACCCAAGCTGTCCAGAGGGATATTCCAGAACGTATGTGGAATATATATGTATATGCTCAGTATAGAAACTAGAAGGAAAGTTAGCCTAGATGCCATTTTTATTTTTTCTCACTCCCAGTTGTTTGTGACTTTGGATTAGAACCTGGTGTTGGCAGGTAAAGCTCAAGGACATCTGGAAAACTTAAGTTGTACAGAGAACAAAGGCTGCACCTGTTGTTTCAACAGCTATGAACACATCTAGACTCTGGATTGGCAGCCAGTTCACTTGAGAGTAATCAGCATTTCCAAGCTTGTAACTAGATTGGGACTCAGATTAAGGAATCTTCTAGGTCCCTGTTGTAGAAGTGATTATCTGGAGTGCAGTGGTTCTGTCCCCGGGCTTAGTCTCTGGGGTGTTGCAGTGAGGCACTACTAGTGAAGAGTTGATAGTGCTTCGGAGAACTTGTCCAAAATGGCATTTCAGTCTGAGTTTGGTGAAGTTTTGGAGCTGGAGTACTGACAGCAAGGGAATTACTGTTATGAAAAAAGCACTGCTTTTCCAAATGTAGTTTTTATGCAGTTTTGTTGCAGTAAATGTTGAGAAACGTAATGGTGAGGCTTCCTAAGAGTGGTGATTCTTTTAGAGCTTTAGTGTGATAAAAAAGTGAGAGCAAGAAGAATTTTACCCTACCTGTGCAGAAACCAATGTCTAGAATGATCCCTAATATCCTCAGCCAACCTACAGGCGTCTTTCTCTTTGGAAAGAGTACAAGAATATTTAAATAAGACTGATTTCTGTTTCCTGACCCGAGTATTTTACCTGAGCTAGGGACTGCAGACACTTGGGTTTCTTGCATTAGGATGAATGGCTGACAGTGCATACAAACATGAAGTAGTTCCAACAGAACCTGCAAGGTCTTCAAACGTTCGCTGTAGAAATTGTTCTGCTTTCTCTTTTCTTCCTTGTACCAGGCTTTCTTGTGTTTTAGAGTTTCTTGGAGACCTGTATTGTAATTTGTTAGGCAGGTTTTATCCTCAGACTTGCAAAAGAAATGAGAGCTGAGTTAACTAACTCTAGAAGGCGTGTGGTAGTTTACTGTAATAAATGTAGAGACAGTAGGAACATGGCAAGACTGCATTGCTAATGTAAACCTCGAACCCACTTTTTCTTCTATCGGAAAAGCTAAATATTCCAGTAAATTGATAAAGTTACAGCCAGAGCACCCTTCCCAAATAGTACAGCCAACTCTTACACACAAACATATTGTAATGTGCAGCATTGTAGGGTATTTATTATGGTTCTGCTGTTTGCAATGTCTGAATACCACAAGAGTGAAAACAGTAGGAAACTTCTATCAGAGATTCTGATAAAGACCCAGTACTTTCCCAATGGTACATAAATTTGGTGTTGTCATTTTACTTTGGCATATTTCCCAAGGCAGACCAGTGGAATAAAGACATCAAAGACTTTCTAAATATGGCAGCTTAAACTTTGCTGTAATTACAAAGTTCTGAAAGTAACTGAGCCATGGAATTGGGATTTCTCTGATGTGGTGCAGGCTAAAGTGTCAGACCTTCTGTCTTTTTCATACAGAAAGAAGATAAAATTTCCATTCTTCTCCAAAATACTAAATACAAAATAAGTGCATCTTCTAGAAGTTAGGTTTTCCCATCTTTTTCACAACTCAGAAGCAAGCAGGGTCATTATTTGGTTTCTCTTGAGGGCAGATTTATAAACCTGCTTAGTTATGTGGGGTTTCTCATTGATTGTATGAAATCAAATACTATTACATAGATTAAAGTGTACAGAAGAGATTCAAAAGCAACTGAGCAGTACCATTACACATGCAAATAGTAAGTGTTCAAGGGTTAAAGTTTCAGTTAAATATTTTGTGTGTTTACTTACATTTCTGCTGTCTGTTAAGAGACTGGTGGAACTTCTGAAATCGAATTTAAGTGATGTGTTTGAATGCAGCAGTCTGAAGCAGGGATGGTTTTAATTTCCCAGCCTCACCTGCTTTTAGCAATATATAAAGAATTCTCTGCTTAAATGGAGTAAGAAAAAGGTTACTTTTTACCTGACCATTTTTAAGTTCTTTGAAGGATTCTCCAACACTCGATATAACCTTGTGTTAGAAGTGGGTTTGCCTGTAGGTTTGTGAAGGAAGCTGAGCATCCAGACTTCCTTGCTGCTGGTAGGAGCTACTTATGTCAAAGGACAATTGAGTAGCTTGTTTCCTTTAGCAGCAGTGCTCTTCTCAGAACTTCCATACTTGGGTAAGAAACAATGTTTGTCTGTTCCTCTGCAGCAAAGAAATGTGTGTCTACATGTGGTTTTTTTCAGCTGTGAAAGAATCCTTGCCGACAGACCTTCAAACAAGAAAAGAGAGAGATGTTTTAAATGAACCTCGACAGAAGTTGCGAATATTTTACCAGGTATTGAAAATAATAATTAGAGGGAAAAACTAGAATCTAAATATTGTGTGGAATTAAAATGTTTGCTTGGGAGCTGGGTGGAAATTTCCATTTGCCCTTTTAGAGGATGCCTTAAAGAGTCTTAGATTCACAGACTGAAAGCCATTCCACAGACTACTCTTTCCAGAAGTATTTTAGGAAACTAATCTTCCTGGGGGCACATCTGATGTTCCGAAAGACAAAGGACATTCCTTGTTAGACATCTGGAGGGAGACAGGTGGGTCTCCTATAGGAAAAAAAATTCTTGAAATACCAGTGTTTCAGTACACTGAGCTGATGTAGTGTTCCCAAGATCTAACTATTGCTGTCAAGGTCTCTTGTAATGATGTCCAACTTGGTTTTGAGGGTTGGAAGTTGATGAATGAAACTCATTTGGTGCTAATTCTGCTCTGCCTGTTCCTTTGTTTGCATCAAGTTCCTTTACAACAACAACACGAGGCAGCAGACCGAGGCCCGCGATGACTTGCACTGCCCCTGGTGCACACTGAACTGTCGGAAACTCTATAGTTTACTCAAACATCTTAAACTCTGCCACAGCAGATTTATCTTTAATTATGTTGTAAGTAATTTTTTGTAGTTTAGCACTATGAAGCACTGTACAGTCTGTCACAGATACTACAAGTGCAGGGATTCTGTTTCCATCTTAGTAAGTTGTAGGACTGTATCTACAGGTTAGAAGCTGCTTTCTGTGAATGTTTTTGTGTTACGTGGAGGGGAAATATTGTGGGTTTGATTTTCTTTCTTTATATATATAAAAGTGCTGACCACTGGAGGCTGAATTCTGACTGTAGCTACTGCTTTTGCATCAATGTGCTCTTTGATGTGGAAAGCAATGTAATTAGGTTGGAAGTCTCTTGAAGCTCTAGGAAGTTCAGAAGTGTACTTGCTAGCAATCTTTTGCTGATATTTTCCTTAATTTTATAATTAGTTCTGGGTGGTTTTATGTAAAACAGTAAAATAGTACAGAGCAAGGAAGCTTTAGTATAATTTGCTTCTAGAGATTAAAAATTATTTGGGTGTTCTGAAAGGAAACTTGGAGCTATATCAGGTTATTGACAGGTGATATTTAAGGTATTCAGAATTTAAAGGTTACTTGTTTAAACCTCTTGATGCATTGTCATTACTGTCTGAGTATTTGCAATTGTGCTTCAGTATCATCCAAAAGGTGCTCGAATAGACGTGTCCATCAATGAGTGCTACGATGGCTCCTACGCAGGAAACCCCCAGGACATCCATCGCCAGCCCGGCTTCGCCTTCAGCCGCAACGGGCCCGTCAAAAGAACTCCAATCACACACATCCTGGTTTGCAGGTAGGGAGCTGGGAAGCAAGCTCTGTGTGGGGATCACAGAATCAGCTAGGCTGGGAAAGACCTTGGAGATCATCAAGTCCAGCCTATGACCTAACACGATCAACTAATCCATGGCACTGCGTGCCACATCCAGTCTTCTTTAAACACCTCCAGGGACAGTCACTCCACCACTTCCCTGGGCAGCCCATTCCAGTGCCCAACCACTCTTTCTGCAAAGAATTTTTCAGCCTATAAACCAGATTTGTGAATCTGTAGGTGCATATACACAGTGCTAAATTTCACTGTTATGACTAACTAAAATGTAACTGAAGGATGATAATGTCACCCATGATTTTTCTATGTTTTTCCAGATGAGATAGCTATTCATAACAATGTAGCTCTCTTTAACTGCTGTACCCTAAATCTTTTCTTCCCCAAAAGGTGAAGTTGGAGGGTTGGGTCATGAGCTGTTGGGTTTTTAATGGGGATTATTTAATTGCTAGAGACTTCCCCCCTCCCAACATTTTTGCAAGCTAGAGCTTAAAATAATTTGTATTAATCACTGACAGTTCTCAGTATTTGCATCTCTGATGTGATGGTGACAGCAGTAATTTCTCCTTTGCCAGGCCAAAGCGCACGAAAGCAAGCATGTCCGAGTTCCTGGAGTCTGAGGACGGAGAGGTGGAGCAGCAGCGGACGTACAGCAGTGGGCACAATCGGCTCTACTTCCACAGCGACACCTGTCTGCCCCTCCGCCCCCAGGAGATGGAAGTGGACAGTGAGGATGAAAAGGACCCAGAATGGCTTCGGGAGAAAACCATTACTGTAATTATTCCATTTGTACTAAAGTTATTTTAAGTGGATTGTGGTTTTTAAAAGATGATCTGCAGTTGTTTTAGGGAACAATGGGGCATATGTTGCAAAATTTCTGCATTTTAAAAGCAGAAAATTTTGCTGGAAAACTGTTGATGGAAATAAATGGAATCAAAGTTTGTTTTTTCAAGTATGCCTTCAGTTTGCAAAGTTGGTTCAGTCCCCTTGTGTTCGAACAAGTTTTCGTTGTTTGTGGCTCCTTTTCTCCTTCAAAGAGGAGATGCTGAAATCAGGAGCACACAGTTTGGGCTATTTATAATAAGGATATAATTTATCATCACAAATCTCTACATGAAAAGACATTTTTTAAACTTTTTTGACTGCAGAACCTGAATTTTTTCTATATATTTTTGTGTATAAGTTGAATTTTGGGTATGCTTTCACTACTTGGCAGCAGACATGCAGTTCTGATGGGTGTGTTTGTTTCTTTTCCTATCCTTCCTCCCAATCTCCAGCAAATTGAAGAATTTTCTGATGTTAACGAAGGAGAGAAAGAAGTGATGAAATTATGGAATCTTCATGTTATGAAGCACGGGTATGTTATTCTGCTTAGTTTTGATACAAATAAATTATAGGATACATTTGGTTGATCATTTTGCATTGCAATTCACTAAATACTTAAAATTTAGTTGTCTCAGTTGTTTAGGAAAGGGTCATTAAAGGATAATTTGTAAAGCTTTTCAGAGTTTAAGCTTTTAAAGAAGTTCTTGTGCCTAGTTGCCTTTGGGTTTTGAAAAGAAAAAATACTGGACTCTGTAGTAGCTGCTCTCTGCAGTTACATTGATAAATCATGTTGTAGAGTATCTTTTTGTTTTTGAAGATGTTCTACTTGCGTAATGACAGTTTTCTTATTTGACAGGTTTATTGCTGACAATCAAATGAATCATGCCTGTATGCTGTTTGTTGAAAATTATGGACAAAAAATCATTAAGAAGAACTTGTGTCGAAACTTTATGCTCCACCTGGTCAGCATGCATGACTTTAACCTCATCAGCATCATGTCCATAGACAAAGCTGTGGCTAGGCTCCGAGAGATGCAGCAGAAGTTGGAGAAAGGAGAATCAGCCTCCCCGACGGACGAGGAATCTTCCGAGGAACAAAGTGGGACAGCAAATGGATACAGTGAAAATACCATGAGAGAGAGGATTTCAGAAGTGGAAAGCATCTCAGGTGTCACAAAACAGAGCAAGAAGCAGAAGCTCTGAAGTCAAAAGTCAATTGTCATTCAACGGACAAGCATTGAAGTGACATTCTAGGGTGCATGAGCTCTATAAAGAATTACACACAGAAATACAGAGATTCCAAACAGGTACTGCTGGATGGAAATAAATGATTTCAACAAGGATATTGTTTAAACAGGGTTTTTATTCAGTTACTTATGCAAGTACTACATGTATATTGGTTTTGGTGATGTAATGACAATATTCTAAGAGTCTGAGCATGAAGAGCAATATAAAAATCTTTTTGTAATTTTAGTGTAATTAGTGTCTTAAGAACTTTATGGAATTTACATAATTTAAGTATATGTAAAACCGTTTTTATATTAAGATTTTTGCATCTGTATCTGGCTGTTTTTCCTACCATGAAGTTGTGAAATATTAGGGAAAGGGGATTGGGATACAGTTTCTGCTTTTCTTATTTAGAAATTCTCCAGTTAGCTTTTTGTGAAAATAGCGTCTGACTATTTACAGTTTAACCTTGATCCTTGTATTTGAAATCATTTATCAATTGATCATGTTACAAATCAATTTTTTTTACACTAAAAATTGTCAGAGTTGGCGAACTTAGCACTTCCTTTGTCTTGTGCCTGTTTGGAAAAGATCTTGGCTTTTCACGTTCCAGACACAGTGAAGTACCACCTTGGCTTTTTGAGGTTAACCAGCAGTTTGGGTTTCGTGGATAATTCTGATGTATTGATCGCCCAGTGTACCATTTTAAACTTGAACATTTAGCTCCTTTATATTTTTATTACACATTTACACAGCTACAGAAAGGATTTGGGTGCAGCCCCTCATGTCTGGGGTCGCCCGTCCTGGGGTGCCATGCTAAGGCCAGAGCCTCATGTCCATCTGCAGGCGCTGTGTTGCCAGCTTCCCGGGAAGTTCTTGCCTCAGCACAGACTGCAAGGCCAGGCCATGGGTTTAGCTTTGGCTTTCGAGATGCCACTCTTGAGGGAAAAATGCACTGTAAAATTGGACCAGAAAATGTGTTGCACTTCTTATGTAAGTATTCTGTGATGTATTGTATTCAATACAGATACTAAGATGCTGACTAAACTATATTTGAGCAGTTTTGCACTGCTGTTAACACATTTTATGCATACGTTTACAGATTTTTTCCAATGGAAAGTGGTTTCACTACTGGTACAGTATCAGCACCGAAGGGTTTTATTCCAGCAAGCACTGTGGTTGAGTGACATCACCTCAATTTTTTATTATCCTTAAAATATTTCATTTTTCATATTCTTTATTTATAAAGGAACAATGCTGCTGTAAATACAGGTATTTTTTGTTTTTTATTTCATTCCATCACCATGAGATGCAGTTCCCTATTTGTTGAAGGGGTATATAAGCTTTCTAATGGTGTCTTCAGAAATTTATAAAATGTAAATACTGATTTTGATGGTCCTTAAGATGTGTTTAACTGTGAGACTATTTAACTAATGGTGTGGATGTGATTCGTCATCCAGTATTAAGTTCTTAGTCACTGATTTTGTGTACAAAATAGGAAAGAGGGAAAACTGCAGCTTTTCATTACAAACTTCATGAATTGCCAGCTCTCTGAGTTTTAGCAAACTCTAATTATGCCTCTGGATAGTACATCATGCATTTCTCTCTGGCTTTAATTTGCTAAAGCTGTGCACATATGTAAAAAAATAGATTATTTTAGGGGAGAAGTAGTTCTAGAATTATTGCTTATGTCATTTCTTAAGCAGTTATGCTCTTAATGCTTAAAAGAAGGCTAGCATTGTTTGCACAAAAAGTTGGTGATCCCCCCAAAATAGTAATGAAATTACTTCTGTTCAGTAAACTTTGTATGTCATGTCAATTTATAATAAAAGCTGAAAAAATCCCCTTGTTTTCTATTTATAAAGATGCCTTTTCTATTTGTACCTTTGAAGATGCCATGTAAGCTGGTTAAAAAGAATTTGAACGGTACAGTAGATGTAAAAACAAAAAAAAAACCCCTCCCCCCCCCCCCCAAAAACCCCAAAACAAGTTAAGCTGTTTAAATGAACCATTGTTTTTCATTAAATGTTTTATTTGAAATCAGCTTTTGTACATGAAGTTCAGTAATACAAAATTTGCCATGATGGGTGTCCAGTCATTCCATGTGCAGAGACCTCAAGCAGCACCTCTATAAACTCTTTGCATGACTTTTAAAATTTGGATATGTGTTCTTCCTTTGCCAGATTGTTACAGCTCTGTTTAAGGTATCTCCATAAATTTCCAGGGTTTTAGCCAGATTTTAATAACTTTCATTCTCCTTTCTTGGGGTAGAGCTGAATACCTGAGGTAGATGTGCAAGTTGTACTTTACTGTGCAGAACTGCAATTTATAGAAGTGCAAGTGACACATACCACTTGTGTTGGCAGTAACAGAACTAAGATGTGGTTTTACATGCAAGTGGCTAATTTTTCAGACATTTTTAAAAGTATTTGGCTTATATGAAGTCAAGTTTAAATTGGTGTCAGTTGAAAACCCCATTCATCTGGGACTGCAGAGGATGGATGCTCCAGGTACTGTGGGACAAAACAAGTCAGGAATTGCATTGCTTGGCCAAGTCGTGACTGTGGAATGGCAGCCACTGGAAACCTTTTTCCATGTTAGGATTCAGATCCTGAAATGCAGAATGTGCCAGGTGGGCTCTGCAAACTACCTTAGGCTGCTATTGAGCTGTGTGTTCTTGTCTCTAACATTGTCCAGATTCTCCTAATCTGGCCTTCAGCGGGCTCATGGCAGGTTTTAATGTTTTGTAGTTGGTGATCACAATGGGTCTGTGAACCCCAACTTGGAACCTAACATGATTTCAGTATTAATTCAGTGCACTAACTACTCTATTCAAAAGTAGGTGAATTGTTAACCTTCAGCCCACATTGCTTGGAGTATGTCTTGAATTTTGAGGGGTGGGGTGAAGATTCACTGCTTCATTCCAGGCAGTTACCCATGATTTGAACTGTTCTGATTATTTATCTAATCAACAGAACAAAATTCCCAAACCATAGAATCCCCCAAACCAGAAATTTGATTTTACCTTTGGGAATACAGGAGCCATTCTGTGAGGGCAATTGTGACAGTGTTGTTCCAAGTTAAATACTTCTTAATTCACAGAAGTCTGGTGCCATCATTGACAAGTGGAAATGTTCCCTGTTACAAATCTGGCTGTGGTTTCATATCCAAGAAAACAAAGGCTTTGGAGTGGGTAAATGCTCCCTGACTAACCTGCAGTTTTTAGGCTGCTTGATTTGAGAGTGACGCTGCAGCTCTGGAGGAGAAACACTTGGCATCTTGTCATGAAGAAAGTTCATGTGAATGGAGTATTTATGAGAGAAAGCTGCCAAGTCAGCAACTTCACTTACTGGTTTCACAAGCTGTTTTTCCTTTAAAAGAGACCAAAGAACGGGAACAGGCTCCAGGTAAAGCAGAACTAAGGGAACTAAGTAAAGCTGTGTGTTAGTCCAACAAGGACTTCATTTGAAGGTGATTAAATACCTCTGCTGCTGGCCAAAAACTACAGATGTGTAAGAGTTGCACCACTGAATGCACCAGTAAGAGATGCGAACAGTAAAATGGAGATGAGACAAATCAGACGTGGTGGAATATTGAGGGGTAGTTCATAGATGCTTTAACAAATTTTATTAAAAGAAGGGGAAAAATATTTTTGTAAGATATGTCAGTTAAAATCTGGATATAAAGGTAAGTGCACAGGTGTGAAACCTGGAAATAAATTGTCTGGGACTTCTGAGGGACAGAAGATTTAAAAAATGGGGAAAAAAAAGGGGCTAAGCTCTTAAAGATGGCTGCAGTAGTCTAGAAAACATTTCCTTATATTATTAGACTGCTGTGGTTCTCAGTTTTATGCCCCAATAAATAATTTCCTAGACCATACACGGTTGAGGGATAAAATTTTTATTTAAAAAAATTCAAATTTCTCTTGACACGCAAGTCTTAGTTGAGGTAAGTGAATGTACTAGCTTAGGAAAACAACTTTCAGGATTGGGTTTCATAAGCCATTAACACTGTTACTTGCAGAGCTCCAAGAGCTATAGGTGCAAATTGTACAGGAAGTGTCAGGTTTTCCATCCAGCTGAACTCTGCTGCAGAAGAACAGAATTTACACTTTTTACTTCAAGCCTCTTCCACTTCTTTGCATCCTTTGTTCCTTTAGTGCTCAGGTCTCTTGCCCTGAGACTCTTCACTCTTCCCCCATTCACAAGGTGCAGCTCCAAGACAAGAGGTGGCTGAAAGTACCTCATTTGGAATTTGGACAGCAAGGCTTGTGCCAAGTTCAAATAAAAAACAAAAACACAATAACAATGAAAGAACGATTGGCAATCTGCCCTCGTTCAACACACAGCTAAAGCCTGAAGGCAGAAAAACTTCTCTTGCCTTCCTCAGCTCTCCTGGGCAGCAGTAGGGGTCTCCCATGGCCTTCACAGTCACCTTCAGCTGCTTTTATGTATATTCTGGACAACCTGACACGGCATTGCCACCTCTGGAAGTACCTGAATTCAAGGTTTAAGCTTTTTATTTTCTAATATGTAAGTATCCTGCAGAATCTACAGTCTGACCAGCCCCTCCAAAAGCAGATTAAAGGGTACCTGACCCGTTGGTACCTCAGAAATGTGGATATTCACAATTTTAGTTTCCATATCGTAAAAGTATGAAGTTACAACTAGTACCTGATACCTGAAGTGTGTAAATAAAACTGCCAGCACTACTATGTGGAGCAAGATTTAAGTCGGCTGCTATCTGGAGTGCCAGCCTGACCCTCTGAACAGGACTGACACTTTCATCTACTGAATCTTATTGTAAAAGTACTGAAAACACTCTTCACAGGAGAATTAAAGTAACATTGAAAGCACAGGATAAGCTAGTATTCTTTTTCCCTGACACTGAACTAGTGAAGCTTGAAAAACTGACAGTACTGCAGGGCCTTTGCTGCTAACAGTGGATGATCTGACCTGCAGCAGTTCAGTCTTTCTCACTTCATGTCTTACAGCCAATTCCAACCTAACCCTGCCTCGTGCAGGTTCTTTGCAGCACCCATCTAAATCCGCATGCGTTTTTTTTTCTTGTAAATGGTATAAATACCAACAGCCATTCTCCTTGTCTGAAGTTCTTGTACCCCTGCTACAGCTGCTTGGGGAAAAATTCAGGCAGGATGGCTGATGTACTGACAGTGTGAGTATGGGCAATGTTAATTAATTGTAAAATAAGCTTTTATGCTTTAAGCTTATTATGGTAATATAGAGGGCTAATGTAGCACATTGCCACTGAAGGAAAGGCAGTATGATTGTCTAGGCTTTATAAAAATAATGCTATTCTAACGTGATAAAATATATTTAATTTTAATTGAACATGAGGTAAGAAACCCCTCAGTGAGTGTTGCTTTTAAATATTCTTTAAATCCAGTAGCATTAAAATCTTTTGACCAGGAATAAGCTCTCTTTTGAGACTGAGCTTACCCATTGTAGTTGCTCCTTAGAGGAAAAATATGTAACTTTATATAATTTCTGAACTCCAAGTCATTTAATTCACAATATTTTTTATCCCATCCTATTCTATGGAGACAGCTTAATTACCACCCTCTCTTCAATTCTGACTGCCCCAGGTTAAATCTGTGCAGGCAGGGTCTGCCTGAAGCCCACTCCCAAAGCCCATCTCCCTTACTCCAGGTGGAGCTCCAGCAGCAGGCACAGCTGTGTCAGCCCAGTCTGTCTGCAGTACTGGGACCATACACCTGCACTGACTGCACAGCATTCCCAGGCAGAATTTGGGATTGCCAGGAATCCTGCATATCACAACAGCCCTTGTGTTGTCAGACAGTAAGAGAAGGTTGTCTCTGCATGGTAGGAGGGCTCTGAGGAACCACAGCTGCCAATCCACAGGTTGAGGCCAGGTACCAAATCACTGAGACTGTCTCTGACACAGGATCCATGTGAATTGTAACCAGGGAAGACATTCAGAGACGATCAGGATAACATCCTGCGCTGGCTGTTGGTCTGCTTGAGGCAGCCTTGCACCATTGATGTAAGTATCACCATGCAGCTACTCTAGAAAACATTCCAAGTGACAACACAGAAAACAGTTCAAGAAGTATTGAAATAAGGCACTTAAGTGAGACAGGAACAGGCTGGCTCAGATGTCCCTGCTCCAGAGGGACAAACAGTACCGTGCGCGGAGGAAGCAGCTGCCACAGGTGGGCGCACCACTGTCCACTCAGACTCCTAAGGCAGCATCGTGCACAAGGAAGCAGAGCAGGACCTTGCCACTCTAAATACTGTGCTCTGAGTGGTATAAATACAACTTTGGTCCATTACCACCCCTAAAATGCTTACAGAGCAGCAGTTTTAAGCGAAGTTAATTCTACACAACGCGCGTACCCTGAGACGAGTACAATGAAATACTGACAAAAATCAAGTCTGGAGGAAAAAAGGGAAAGGTCTGATGGACTGCTTAAATTAATTTGCCTACACAAATGCTTGTGTCTAGCTTTTTCCAGAGTAACAAATCAAATGTTTCACAATTATTGTTTAAATGAATCCAGTATGAAGTACAATATAGTGGAGTTCAAGTACTATAAAGACAGGGGTTTGTTACAAGATTGTTGTCAAACAGCTGGAAACTCAGCTTTTAACATTACAGCAAGAACAAAAAATCCCTTTACTCACTGCTAAAACACCAAAACCTTCCAGCCTGGGTATGAAAATGAACATCCAAAATACAAAGATCCACAGCATTGATCAAGTACCCAGTCGAAGACCACTTCTCTGTTGTTGGAGCTGATGGTTACTCGAAGCTTGAAGTTTCCTCCCTCGTTGCTGCAGGGTCCCAACTGCACAACTTCCATGTCAAATGTCACAGTCGAGCCAGAAGTAACAGCAGGCAGCTGGTTTGTCATTTCTTTTCCATTTACAAATACTGCCCCTGAAACAGTCAGCAGATCTACCATTTCTCATTTTCTGCATGTACTAACATGGAAGATCACATCTCCCCATTTTTTGCAAACAAATAGGGAAAAAACGCTGCTGCATTTCTTTTGTCACATGGAACAGGCTGCAATAACTGCAAGCAGGAAGAGGAGATCTGTGATCTCACCAAAGATTTTTAACTGCACAAGCAGCACATACATAAAAGTTGCTCATATATTATGCAGGGATCTAAAGAGCCAGGGGCTGTGGGGTTTGGGGGGGAATTCTGTGGTTCAGACTCACCATTTGTGCTGATGCACACAGCTTTGTCCCGCTGAAGGGAGTCGTAGCCATTCTGCTGCTCCACGCACACTCCCAGGCTGTCCCGTCGGTCTGGCTGGCCCACGGTCTCAATTCTAACAAGCAAAAAGTTAAGTCAAAACCTGAAGCTTTAAATCAAAACATACCATGAAATCCAGACAGTAATAACCTGTCACACCAGACCCCTGTACTGTGTTCCATGGCTCTCAACAAATTCATCCAAACTTTTGGGGAGATCCCCAAAATTCCTACCAGCTTTCCCAAGAGCTCCACTGAGCAATACTCTGTTAATCTGTACAAAATAGGAACGTGCTTCCTGCAAACTTCCAATGGTATTTAATACTATTCTCCACTGTCACATCTTAGAAATGGTCTTTTGAAATGATTTCCAGTTGTCTGAAGCAGACAGTGTGCTCAGCTAGCCAATTAGCTATATCAGATTACTGGTCAGCATCATGTATTATGACAAGACAGCAGTAGTTTCAGCAGGGATTTAATAAGCATTACCAAAATAGGTTTTTTGGGCCCTGCCATGTTCTGCTGTAATGGGATGAGGATGGGGTGTTGCTTAGGGGGTGTGTTTGGTTTAGGCTTTTGTAATAAATCAGCTTGGTGCAAACCAAGCAATGCCTAGAAGAGCATTTACATGTCTGGCTTCTGCTCAGCTGTATTTGGAGTTTTAGTCTGGGGAAAGAATCTCTGAAGAAAATGCAAACAAGTTTTGCAAATGACCAGGGACTCAGTTCCCTTTGGGCCCCAGCAGAGGAGCGAGGCTGCACAGTTCGTACGCTGAAGGGCTGTTCTGGACTTGAGTCCTTTCTCTAGTACTGCCACCTCTCAAAGGTGCTAAATCCTACTTTACAGAGAGCCTGACTGACTCAGGAAATTCAGATGGTCTTTCCTAGAAAGTAAAGCTATTTTCATTGCAGCTTGAGAGAAAGAACAGACTGATACATGGTTGTTGGCAAACAAGGGAAAACTTCAGCAAAGCTTTCAAGAACCAGCAATTAAAGAGGGCAGTGGACTGGCACAGAATGGGTTAACTCTTTTGAGGCACACCGGGAAGATAAAATTGGAACCATGTTTTACTTTTGCACTCCATTAGGTTTTTCAGTCCCCTGGGAATGTCACTAAAAGAGCAGTAGCCTTGCACTGTAAAGCGAAGGGAAAACAATTATTTAAATCTCCAAGAAGCTTTTACTTTGGAAGGGATCCACAATGTTTTCCCAAAGCAACTTTAAAGGCAATTTCAAATTGATTTTGGTGCACAACAAAAATGCCACACAACAAAACCTCTCTGCCACTGCAGCCCAAACACTGAACCCCAGTGAACCACCACCAGTTTCTATTTGCCTCAGAGCACAGAAAGGTCCATCTGTGTGGGATCACAGGCACTGCCTCACGGTCAGCTGTCAGCAGAGTTGTGCTGGGTTCCTGATAAAGCCAGCGTGACCACCACAGGGCATCTGCTGGGCGAGCCCGAATCACCAGCCTGGCCAGAAGGACTGTGGCTCCCCACAGCAAACAAAGCTTTAGAGATGAAGGGCAGGTCACTGCAGAGAAATGTTCCTGTCCCTAAGGGCAGCTCCCTGGAGGCTGCAAAGAAACACGAGGAGATTTGACCTAATGCAGTGATGTTTTCCTACAGCTTGGCCAAATGCTTCACCTCAGGACAACTACCACAGCTTATCTTTAAAATGTAGATACAAAATACTGTGTTTATCACAGCTTCACTTCTCACTGACAAGCTGTGCCTGGGTCCTGAACACAGAGAACCCCCAGAGCTGTTTGTGAATAATAACTTGTGTTCCAACAGCTGGAGAAAGTCAAGCACCAAGTACTACATCTCCCTGCTCAGGAAAATCTCTCACACTTCCAAACAAGAAGCTACTCCTGGACCTTGGAAGGGGAACACAACCAATTCTTGAGGCTGTCTTCAATCTCAAGATTCGTGTCACGATAGCTCTTGTGGACACATCCTCTGCCATCCTGAAACAATCTCCTCTTGGAGAGAAGTCCATAACCAAAATGGGAAGCAAAACATTTTCACATGCTACCAATAAAAAATGATAAAAGGCACTGGACTGAGAGAGAACCTCAAGGGAAACCTCAAGGTTCTGCCTTTAATTTCACAGGCATTGCTGAGCCAAGAGAAGTAAAATCTAGCAATAGATTTCAAATGAAAGCTTTAGATCTTTTTACCTATCTCAGACAGGGCAACTGAATACATCCTCACACTGCAACCATCTGAAGTTAACATAATCTGTTATCAGGAAGGGTTAAATGAAACACCATGGAATAAGTAATGAAAGTGTCATGAACAGCCCTTTTTGATTGCCTTTGGGGGTTGCTTGCTGTACAGCAAGTAGTTTTATTTAACCAGGGAAAAGATGAAACAAAGCTTCAGAGTCTCTGAGGTCTGTAATTACAACTGACATATCCACAAGGACATTCCTCATACCCTGTTAAACAGCATCATCTCAGGGATAGGACTACAGGCAGAAAAACTGCCAAGGTTTTTAATCATGTTCTGTGTCAAATGGAAAGCTTGAAATTCACAAGATCCCTTCTCCACTCTGGATCTTCTAATGCCAGTTTCAGCATTAGTAGTCTGACCAGCACTATTTGTCTCAGATGTTAAAGGCATTGCTGCCAGACTGTCATCCCAACAGCACATCAGTGTTTTCATGTCCAAAGTCTTCAGAGCCAGTGAATAGTCTGGGAAGGAAAGTAACCCCTGGCCCAAGGTTAAAAGGAACTAGAGGCAAAGCGCCACTGACTTCAGCCAGTAACAGCTGCTACAAAACATCAGGAAGTTCAACATTCCACAGATCTGATCAGCATGGGCTATATTTTACCATCCCTCAGGAGTTCACTCATCTCTCTTTTATATAACCGCAGATCCTACAAAAACATCAGGTGTTTTCCTACAAAGCCAGGAAGCAGAACTAAAGAACTAAAGATGTCACATAGAGACACTACCTTGACTAGAGCTGAGCTGATTTAAAACTCAAACATGCCTCAGGTTTACACACAATTCAGATGTGACAGCTCACAGGGGATGCACCAGCCACCAGCCACCCAAAAAGGACTTGCCTGAATGTTAATGTTTGCCCACAGAAATAAGTAGGAGCTTTGGAGTAGAGCACACCACACGATTGAGAATCATTCCGAAGTGCTATGTTTCTTCGGCTGCTCAAGCTGTAACCCTCCAGACCAGTTGTCCATTCTTCAAAGAAAACAAACAAACAAGAAAGAAATTGTGAACCTCAACTCGCTCCTGTCTGTGCAAAATCAAGCCAATCCCAATGTCTACTCAGTCCACCTCATGCAGCTCAAGCTATGTTAATAACAGGGGCTGGTTTTGCCTTTTTCTTATGGAGAGATTTGTTTTTCAAATAAATTGCAATTACAAAAAGTATTTTCCAGCTCAGAGTTCCCCAGGAGTTCACTCTTTGCTGCAATCCCTGCCAAGTCTTATCGTAGGCAAAGAAAACCCTTCATTACCCACTGCGCTTACAAATTTTTAAGTGAAGAGAAAATTTAAATTTTTCTCTCTCCAAGATAAGAGCTTGTTGTGAGCTGTATGTCATCAAAAATGCTTACGTTGTGGCGAGGGAGAAGGGAAAAATAATGCTTTTCTTCTGGCTCACATGCTTTCCAAGGCTAAAGAAGCAGTGAGCCACCTGTGAAAGGCTCACTGAGTGTCCCCATGCCAAGGAAGAAAAGAATGAATTGTAGGACAGAGGAACAGTTCATCACATGTCACACGCACACCCCATAGCTGGAGACACCCCCCATCACACAAGCATAGCTCCATCCAGCTGCAGCCCCCCCGGAGTGCTGATGAGCAGCTGAGGGTTCAGGATGACCAATACCATGGGGGACCAGCGTGGTGCGGCCAATCTGGGGGACACTCCAGGGGCTCCACTCCTGCCGCCCGTCCCCGCGGGCGCACACCCGGAACTGGTAATCCACGTTGGGATCAATGTGCAGCACTATGAACTCTGTCTCCGAGCCCACATACACATCCTCAAAGTGGCTGGCAGTGCTCTTGCGGTACTGCAGCCGGTAGTCCTGGGGTATGAAATCATCATCCACCTGCAGGAACATTTACTGCGTTAATAAGGATCCCCCTGGTTCTCCTTTTCTCTCTGAAGGGGCACATGTTAGGACAGCACTGCAGGTGATCAGACTCACAAGGTATTTCAGAGCAGAAAATGTGCCTTGTAGACACATCAGTGTCTGAACTAACATCAGTGTCTGAACCAATAAAAAGATGTATCAGAATTATTACAGCTAAAAAATATTTACAGAGGAAGAAACATTTAACAGAAGGCTGTTCATTCTAGCAGAGATATAAAAAAATCCTTCAGCCAAAAGCTGAGAACAACTTTGCAGAAGAAACTCTGTGCCAGTTTTTAACAGCAAGGGAAAATGACTGTTGTCCTTCATAAACTGTTCCAAGAATGATTTCCAGTTCTTTGATATTTCTAAGTCCAAAGATATTTACACACACACACACCCCCTCAAAAAAGCCCCCTTCAATATCCCCCAGGCACAACCAAATCCAGGGAATTCCTCTATACCACAGTAAATCAGACCCCACCTGAGAGCAGTGCCTATGGTTTAATAACCTGAGTCCACATCCTTTACAAGTGAAGGGTGGCCAACAACGACTGGAAGTTGCTAGAACAACAAAAGTTTGTTTGATGCTGCCAAGGAGCATAGAACTGTCCAACAACAACTAAACCACATCAGATCACAGCAGTGGTTTACTCAAAAATAGTCTCTGTGTGTCAAAGAGAAAAGCTACTGGACTAGCTAACACCAATATAATAATATTTTCTCTTTCAACCCACTGCATCTCCCTAGGAACACAAACATGCTTAGGGGTAAAAGCATAAGAGAGCAGGTCCAGCCTCATCCTGGATCTGCTGACGCAAGTGTCACTGCCAGGCAGACTCAAACCCCAGCACCAACCACACCGTCACCAGGCTACCTTGCCTTTAAATGACACCATTACCATAAAAAGCTCTTCTCAAGTTTCTAACTCCACACTGGAGTGGACTAGTCCTTCGAAAGCCGTAGAGAATTCAGAAAGAAGGTGGATTACTTGGGTTCTTTTAGAAAAAACGCAAGTCTAGAGGATTTTCCAACAGGATATTTTACCTACCTTACACCATCGGACTAAAATACCTCCAGGCTTTTCCACAAATTCCTCCAGCTGTACAGGTGGGCGAGATGCCACAGTTCCATGTCTGAATATTTGATTTTTCAGTATAGTAAGGAGGCAGTCATCCAGCTGGGCAGATAAACAAGGCACATCAACCAAGGAGGGCACTTCTGGTAAGCTGAGAAAGGAAAGTTCACTGTAATGAGAGGGGCCAGCTTCTACAAATTCATATTTCATCCATACACTTGAATCTGTGCAGATTTGCAAAGAGAGAACAGCTGCAGAAATTGGCACGTGCACTCCAAACTTAAAAGACTCAGAAAACATTGTGTTTTCAGCCCTAACCAGACTGCCTGTTTGTCAGTAAATACTCTGAAACACAGGCTGTTCTATGGGGAGTGGCTTCATCCTTCGCAAATAAACAGCCTTTATTTCCACAGAACATACGGAGGGTGAAAATCCCCTCCATTCTCTAAGTACCAGCCCCAATAAGAGTCTGTGAAACAAACAGGACAGCAGCACCTCAAATGAATCTTTTGAGGCAATAGAGTGGAAAACATTTGTTCCAAAAGAGAAAAGATCCTCTTCAAAGAAGGGCACATGTGCCACTGCCTCAGATCACCTCAGAATGTTGGTGTCTTACCTATCTAGCTGAATATGTAAAGCTTTTTTTGTAAAGTTGCAAAGTTTCTCATTCTGTGTTCCCACATCTCCATCGACTGCACTCTCTCCTGCAACCAAACAGTAAAAATATTCTAATGAGACAACGTCCACAGAAGGCATTCTTTGCTTCAAAGAATAACCAGTTCTGACACGAACAACCAATTAAATGTGAAGCATTCTCAGCACTTTTGCTAGTCTTAGCTAGAAAATACAATTACAGGTAACAATATAAAGCCTATCTAGCAACTTTTGAAGCTCTCAAATCTACCTGTAGACACACCCATAACAGATGTAATAATTTGCCTCAGGTCTCAGACAGGAGCAGAACTGGGGTCAGATGATGCCAAAAGTCAGGGTTAATAATCCCTTCCTCCATCAGCTTTAAATGAAGAGAAAAGCAAAGTACCTTCACTGATCAGAAAATAAAAAAGCAGACACTTGAAAGCAAGAAATAATTTCAACCATTGTTCTATTTGCTACAATCAAAATGGCACTATTGTCACAATGAAGGAAATAATCCATGCATTGAAGTGTGGAGATAAATACAAACATTTTCCTAAGCTTTCCATATAAAGTAGCACCCCACACTTCATCTTACAGAGACATATGCTCCAGTCTCCTGACTTTAGGATAATTTACAACTTCAGCAAGCTCAGTCCTTTTCCAAGTGGAGGATTACGCACGTTACAAATCTCTGAAGGAAAGCACACGTCATAATTGGCAGCAGGAGATTTAATAACCACGGAGGCTTAACTCCTTTCTGACTTAGCTGCAATGTGTGCTTGTCCTGCCCACAGCACTCAGTGATGCTCCTACTCAGAGCACCCAGGGGATGGGAAGTGCAGCAAGTCAGCTTCTCATGAGACCCCACAGAATCTCACACAAAACACAGGCAATCTTTGCCACCACCCTGACTCAGTAAGGTGAGACTTAAAATAAAACCAAGGTGAATACAAGCTGTCCTAGAGTTGTGGTGGTAGAAAAAAACCCCAACAAATTAATCCTTTAAACACTGTCACTGCTCCTGTGAGCAGGAGGCACTGAGCTCCCAGGCCAGCACAAAGCTCAGGGCTGAGGAGGAACTGGGAGCTTTCCCACCCCTGGGACATGGCTCAATGTGCTTTAGCTCCCAGAACTGAGCTCATGCTGAAAGAAAGTTAAAGTTGAGACACGAGAACAATGCAAGGAAACTGCCAACACGCTCATGGCTCAGACATGCCCTCAGTAGGTTCTCCAGCCCGGGGAAAACAGGCAAGAGTGACATTCCTTTCTGCCGAGGTATTTAGCATCAGTAGGGTATAGTCTGGCCCTTACAGTAATATTCCACATGGCCATTTTTGTCTGCCTCATCTTCAGACTTTTTAGAGAAACTTTCCCCATACAGCTGCCATATCATTCCTCATGCTCCCCACCAACAGCAAATATAATCACACGTAGGAGGACAATTTGTTTATTTCAGCTGCTATTTCAGCAAGACAGAAATAACTTACTTCACCAAAATAGACACTTTGCTATGGTGGTATCCACCATATATTTTATTTCAAAGTAGCCTGACATACTTTTCTGTCTACCCTGGAGAGGTACAGAATTTCTCTGTAGTGAAATAATTCCCAAATAAGTACTTCCTGCCCTTTAGGAGAGCCTACACTGACATACGTACAACCTAGGATCGGAGTGAAATGTTGAAATATGGATTTGTAGGAGATAATATTGATCAGCTCTTCACTACATCTACCCAATTCTTAACATTTAGTTTGAGATAAGTCCAAAATGAGCCAAACACACTGCTCATAATTCCAGACTTTTGACAGACTCACACTGGAAGGCAGAGCTAAGACTCAGCACCAGGTCCTGCCTCACCTTCCCGGAGCAGATCATCGGCCGTGCTGACTCCGTGCTCTATCAGCTTCTGGCACTCATCCAGGGGCTTGATGCTCTCTTGCTCTATGACATCCACTTCCTGCAGTAGGGACATCAGTCGCTCATCCAGAAGCTTCTTTAGGGTCCCTTTCAAATCGCTAAAATGCTGCTCAAGCACATCTCTGGTCAATGTTGCACTTTCTTTGATCTGAATTCAGGTAACAGGAAAGAAGGATTTAGGATAAAGGCAAAGGCCATACACATCTTTTATTTTTCTGAAGCATCTCATTTGCTCAGTAAAGCTGCAAGTGGAGTCTGCTTTAAAAAATGACCACTGGCAGTTAACAAATTAGTGAAGTCATTTTTAGTACATGTACAGCAGGGAGGGAGGCAAAGAAACCAGCCTGGACAAGGGGAAGAGCATATTAACTAAACAAAATACAAACTGGATTACGGGTGCTTCAATCAAGGAATTTTTCTTGTCAGAAAAATCCAAATGCTTTGTAGATCTCCTCCCTGCTGCCCCTCAAAAAACCCCCACTGCTGTAATCCTACTCAAAAACCACCTGGCATCATATACAGGCAATCCCCCTTGCAAACAAAAACCTATCAGACTTTTTGAAAACTATCTAGGAGCAGTTTTCCAAGCCCTATCAGTTCACTGGATTTTTAAAATCCTCGGCTTTCTTTTCAATTTTGTTCAAACAGCCCCCCTTGGTGACAGGACAGGCTGAACAGCAAGTCTGTTTTGATTCCGGAAGAACCCGACCACGGAAGGTTCTACAAGTGTTTATTAAAATGTCAGCAAACTTGCTGAATCTGACTTTTAGGGAAGAAAACACACTTGAACATCCCTGAGCTAAAGATGCAAAAATCAGAAGTGAACATCTCCCTGTGAACAACTTTTCTAAGTCACACACACAAGGAAATGCTGCAACACACTCATGGCCTTACACGTAATTTCTAGATCTTTAGAAGTACAGACAACCAACACAGGAAGTTCTCTGGTTAGGTAAAATAAATTTCCTCTTCAACTAATATTCATGAAGCTCTGCAGCTGCCACACAGCTCTGCTTCCCTTTTCTTGTAATTTCAATGCTTGAGGAAAAAAAAAAAGAGGAAGTATTTAGCTTTGTGAAGGGGTGGGGCAAAGGAAGGCAGAACAGTCACTTCTCCAAGCTCTTTACCTCCATTACAGGCAGATACAAATTCAGCAGCTCAGCTCCAGGATTAGATACTGCTCATCATGCAAAAGAGGAAATGCAAGTCCCTGAACACACAGAGCTCGGTGCAGTTTGCGGAAAATCATGTCCCATTGGTCCAAAGGAAAAGGATGCAATGTAAGTGATCCAGCTCTATCACATCTGCCCACCAGTCCCCAAATAATAAAGCTGCCACAACATGAACCCCAGTCTAGCACACTCAGCACTTTGGGAACACAGGGAACTCTTGGATGTGCACAAAACAGCAAGTGGTCCTGAAGATGGAAAGAGAGAAAACATAAACATGCACACAGTAAAGAAATTCCCCCTGAGAGGAAAAGGAAAGGTGAGCTAACTACACACTCACTGCACAAAGGCACATGGGCTGCCTTTCACTGCACTTGGAATTGCCAAGCAACACTTTGAGATTACAAGGTTTGGACTAAAGACAGCCATGAACAATTTATTTTCTTAAGCAGCCTGTGGTTTCAATGCTGACTAATTAAATGTCCAGTGATCACCCACATGCACTTGGGAGCAGGACACTCTCCTAGCAGATTTACAGCAGGTTTCTACACTAACAGGATCTGCTTCAGAAAAACTAACAGGTCAACACAGAAACACTCGCTGAGTTTGATTTTGTTTGGGTTTTTATTTATCCGTTGCAGAGCTGAATCAAAGACAGCAAGGCATCACTTCCAGTCTGCAAAACCCCAAATGCTGAGAGGCTGCCTGAGCAGAGGAGCCAGCCCTGCACTATGGCTCTCCCTGCCCACACTTGCCTATCTCCTCCTGCATCTCCCGGCGGGTGGGTCACAGTCCCAATGGAAACTCTCCTCTGGCTCCAGTGCACAGCTGCAGACAAACCAGCTAACCCGGAATGCTGGCAAGCCTCCTGCCTGACCCACGGAGTACGTGACCCAGGCACTGTGGTGCATGGGGACAGCAGCCTTCAGCACATCATCCAAACCAGGGAGCAGCTTGCCCAGGCAGGTATCCGATGCGAAGATGGGTATAACATTCCCTATTAAATCAGACTTAGCGACCCAGCTACTTTGGAAAATGTAGTTCCTTAAGATTTTACTCCTGCCTGAGGAACCTCCCTGTCATCCCAGAAAATGAGGCTCAGCTCAGTAACAGACTTCAGCTCGCATCCCTTTCCTCCGACATGTCCCACATCTGCCCACTCCCACGCCCTCCATCTCCGGCACCCACCGAGACCACAGGCCGGTCCCAGGGCTCTCATAACCCCTCGATTCGGCGGGGCTCCCCCTCCTCCACCTTCCCCACACCTGAGGCCCATCCCGGCTCTCCCGGCGGACAGGAAACACGGACAAATACCGGGCCCCGGGAGCGGAGCGGCCAGGCCCAGCCGCCGCCCCGGAGGGGTCCCTGGTGCTGGCCCCCCCCCCACCGGCCCGCCTGTGGGCACCGGGCGCAGCCCGGGCAGGGCTCTGGCCGCTCGTCCCGGGACAGCTCCGGAGAGCCCCGTCCCGTCCTACTTCCCCACCTGCTCCCGCGCCTGGTGCAGCCCCTGCAGCCGCTGCTGCAGCTCCCGCCGGTAGCTCCGCGCCGCCTCAATGCTCTCTCGAGCCTCCTGCAGAGGAGCCGCACCTCGACCTCGGCGGCGGCGGCCTCCATGGGCAGCCGCGGCGGCAGCGAGGCGGGGGCGGGGCGGGGCGGGCGGACCTCGCCCCCGGAAGGGCCGCGCATCCGCGGGGCGGGGCGGGAAGCGCAGCGGGACTGGGAGCGGGGGGTGGTCCCGGGGCACAGACCGGTGGCCGGTGACGTCAGCGAAGTGTGACGTTAGGGGCGGGCAGGGCACGCGCTGCCCGCGTGACGTCACGGCCGCGGCGCGAAAACCCGACTGACAGCGCTGAAGGCGGGAGTGGGATCAGAAGGGGGCGTGGCCTCGGCGGGGAAGGAGGCGGGGCGAGCTGGACCCGGGTCGCCCGCGTCACGTGACCGGGACAGACGGGCGGCCGTTGGGCAGCGCGCGCGGGTCACGTGGGAGCGGCCAAAGGCCCCGCCCCCCGCCTTCCGCGCGGACGATCCGAATCTGGTCCCGCGCGCGCTTTTACCGCCCGCCCGGCGCGCGCGCCCGTCAGGCGCCGCCATCGGGGCCATGGCGGCGCTGCGCGGCCCCCGCCCCTGAGGACACTGCCTGGGCCCAGAGCTTCGCGCGCCCCCCCCCCCGCCCCGAACGATCCGGGAGGGCTCCGCGCCCGCAGCAGCCGGGGCATGGTGGGCAGGGTCACCGTGGCCGCGGCGGCCGCCTCCCCGCTCCTCCCCGGGAACGACGGCGACGTTCAGGTGGGGACGCGGGCCCGGGGTCGCGCTGTGAGGGTGGAGAGGGGGGGTGCAGCTGACGGGGTGGCGCTCCTTTGGCGATCACTCCCTTTGGCGTTCGCCCTCTTTGGCGCTCTCCCCTGACACGGCCCGTCCGGTGTAACCAGGGGAGGTGTTAGGTGCCGCCCGCCCCCGGGCGCTTTTGACGGTCCGCGCAGCCCCGCCGCCCGGGCTGTCATTAAACGCTTTCGAAGGGCTTTGGGAAGAGGGGTTTTCTGCTTCAGAGGGTGTGATTTCAGAGGAGTTCAGTTTCTAGTAAACTAGGAGTTATAAAAGTCTTAATAAACCAAAGTCTTTCTTGGAGTTGTAGGAGTAAATGCTGTTTTATGGTTTGAATCATTATACGAGATAAGAGTTCTCTTGTGTTCATTTTCTTTAAGTACTCTTAAAGATACAGCGTCTTCCTAAGATATGTCAGATATTTACAGCAGGACCTGTTTAAGTGATGTTGGAATTCCCTTTTAAATGCTCAACAGATGCTCTGGGGAACATGTCAAGGTCGATCATCTGAATTGAACTAGACTTTCAGACTTCCAGTATTGTGAAATCTCTGCATAGCTGTTCTGAAGACCTTGTGGTCCCTTTAAGTTTTGACCATCTCAAGGTTTCAGAACAGGATTTCTATTTATTTGAAACAGCAGAATCTTTATTTCAGTCTTAGATGGCCTTTGAAAACACGGAGATAAAGTTGAGGCGTGCACAGTCTGAGCACATTAACATGAATTTTTGTTTTCTGAAAAAGTACTATATAAGTCATCTTAAGTTTTTTTAAAACTAAGATTCATGTTGTACCTTTTACAGCCATGCAAGAAGCGGCGAGAGGAAGATGCTTCTGTAAAAACAATCACAAGGTATTTTTCACCATTAGCAAAACCAGTGGATAAAGCATTGTCATCACCAAAATCCAACAATATCTTGGATTATTTTAAAAAGACATCTGCAACTGGGAATGCTGCATTCCCAGTTGGAGCTGGAGAAAGTAAAATACTGTTGGATGCTGATGACAAAGAGTGTAAATCATCTTTCAAGCCAACTTTAAAGCGGAAGAGAAAAGGGAAGAAAGTTAATTTAAATAATACGCTAAAAGAAACAAAAGAATCTGAGAATGACCATGAAATAGAAATTAGTAGTGATGACAGCGGAATAACTACAGGACTGCAACGAGACAGTAATGACTTTATTGCTTCTTGTGCTCTAGTGGACCAAAAATGTGCAAGAGAATCAGCAGAAGATAATGTGCAAAGAGAGAACTTCCCAAACACTGTCTTCTCCAGAAAAAATGCAAAAAGCTTTGGTTGTGAAACAAAGGGATCAAAAAATAGGGTAAGAAAATCAAGGAAAAGGAAGCACAAAGTAAATATTGATTTGTCTGAAAGCTCTTCATCAGAAAACCAGATGAATGAAATGTGTAAAAAGGAAACTGAAGAGACAAATACAGTAGCAGAGTGTGGTGATGCTATTGGTGATTCCAGTTTTGAGGTTGATATGGATGATGGGGCATCCCAGGTAAATAATTGTACAATAACAGTGTCATTTGAGGACTTCTTGAGAAGTCAGGGAGAAAATAATGTTGAAGGAGACACAAAGCCAGCAATGGACACTTCTGGTACAGCAAATGAAATGGACAAAAGTGATAGTATTAGTGACCCAGAAAAGTGTGAGGAGTCTCAACAGCTGCCACTCCGAACAGTGACTGTCCTTGCACAAGTTCATTCCATTCCCCCCAAATTATCTCCATTAAATAAGGAGCAAAAAGGCTCTAGGAAAATAGCTTCCATTTTTTTGAAGCAGAAGGGACGTGTAGGGGAAAAAGAAAGCAGCCCACCCCTCTTGGACACTGACCAAACTGAACAGGTGGCTCAGAAAAGAAAATCCAATGTCGTTATTGAGGAAGAAGAATTGGAGCTGGCTGTACTGGAGACTGCAGGATCGGATTCTCTGAAGCCAAAATGTACTCTGGAAGAAAAGCATCAGTTTATGAAGGCTTTTAGACAACCAACAGCAGATGTAACAAAAAGTGGAGTTAAAAAGGCAACTGGAAAACAAAAGCAAGCTGCTGCAAAGTCTTCAAAAGAAAAAGAAGGATCTGAAGATGTCATTCCTTCAAATAAAGGATTGGAAAGTGGGATACGAGAAGATTATGTGGACAAACACACACATTCTAAACCTAAAAGCAATAGAACTAAACCCAGAAGACCTAGGAAGGTTCAGAAAAAAGGGAACAGAAGGAAGAAGGCTTCAGAAACTAAGGAAAGTGATGTCTCAAACACTAGCAATTATAATGGAGAAGAGGATTCAGGTGCTAATGTTATTACTGTGGAAAACATCTTAGATGTAATAATTCCATCAAGTCCAAAAGTGAGTGAGTTAAGGAGGAGTTTAAGGCAGCAGAAAACCAAAACATCAACAAATGTTACACCTAAAAAGCCCAGGGCTAAAAGTGCCTGTTCTGCAGATGAATTAGACGGCTGCCCATTAGAGACTTCCACCCCAAAAGCACGCCGGCAATCCTGCAAGAAAAGCAACATATACAGAGCTGAGGTGATTATTGTGCCCTTTGATGGAAACAGCCCAATAAGGTAAACGTTTTAGAGTATATTCTACCTTTTTGCCCATTAATTGTATGCAAATATTTTGAAAATAAGACATAATTATAAATTGATTGTATACCAAAGTTGCATGGATACTGATCATGGTGGGTAAAAATAGAGAAGAACCAAAGCTGACTATAAATCTGTTTGCACTAAAGACATCCAAAAACCCCCCAACCAAGCAACCAAACAACAAAAAGACCTCAACCACCAGTTAGGGGGTTGCTTCTGTTTACAGCACTGTATTTTTAGAGGCTTTTGAAAATGATTTTGAGAGTAACATTTCCTTTTATTAAACAGTACTAATTTCATAATACTTTTTTCCCTAATTAGAATGAGGTTTACACGTATCAAAGCAACTACAAATTCAAATAAAGTTGAAGCAATGAGAAAGGAAGAGTCTCGCTCCAAAAACACAAAGGTAATTTATGTAACCATTGGTGTCAGTCTTCTGTCATTTCCTAAATGGGTATAATTGTGGTCTATTCAGTCTTGTGTAATAGTCTAATGTAATACAGCATGACAGTTCCCAGCTGCTCAGTGGAAAGGGAATATTACTCTGATTTGTGATAGAATTTGCGATAGTTTCTTTTACTTTAGATTTTAAAACATGTTTTATTAGTAAAAATCCACCTTTCATAACAGAAAAATCCCATAAAATAGCATGCTCCTGTGCTGCACGTTCTCAGGATGGGATGTAGAAACCACTGGACGTGGCACTTTGTGGCATGGTTTACTTGACAAGATGGTGATTCGTCAGAGGTTGGACTTGATGATCTCAGAGGTCTTTTCCAACCTAAATGATCCAGTGATTTGTGATAGTGTTTGGGCACAGCAGAACAGCTGAGGCTTAAGAATGTCACCGCCCATATTTTATTTGTTCCCTGGACAAATTGAGGATCTGCTTGCAGGGTTCTCACTCCCTTTTGAAAACTGTTGATATCATCTTGGTTTGCTTCTCCTTTCAATTATTTAATTTTCTTTTTGATACCAATGAAATTTTGCAACAATTACATACTTACATGAAAAATGTAAAAAAAAAATTATGTTTATATGCAAAGTACTTAGTGAAGATAGCACTATTAATTGGTATTTCAGTTCTTTTGTTTTTTGTTAACAGATAAATTCCACGTCTAAAAACATATCCAAAGCAAAGCAGCTGATTGAAAAAGCAAAGGCTATACAGCATAACAGATCAAAAGTGAATGAAGACTCAGCTCCCGTAAGGCGCTCGTCTCGGCAGCGAGCTCTTGCTGAGAAGAAAAAATTAGAAGAAAGTGATGTAAGACTATACTGGGGGGAGGGGGAATATTTGGTATGTTTGTGATTGATTTAAGCTACACAAATGATTCCTACTTGATTCTTTACAAGAAATGTTTGCAAGCTAAGGTAGATATCTGCAATGTATTGTTAATAAAGGAGGAAAAGTTGTGTTTCTTTTCTTATTTGGTTTGCCTTCCTTCTAGGAATCAGTAATAATTCTAGATTCAAGTGTGAATAGTGTCACTACTACAGAGCAGAGTGTGAAGGAAAAGAAACTTCGGAGCTTAAATGATGTTTTGGGGAAGAAGTCTGAAAACTTGAAGGTTGCGAAGCATTCCAGCGGTAATTGGGTTTTACTGAATGTGTTTATTTTTTATTATAGAAACATTTAATATTATTGATGATTGTAACTTTATTTTATAAAGCTGCCTTTTTGCAGTACATTCATCTTTTCTTCTGATTTACCTGGATTAATAGTGCAGAGGTTATTTACATGTGTTGTTTTGATTTTTCTTTATTCAGGGAAAACTATTTGTTTGAAAAACTGTCAGTAGTATACCATGTTTTGTTGCCTCTCCTTTTTTTTCCTAATTTTAGAAAATAACATCCATACTAAGGAAATAATTAGAAATAAAGCTATAATGAATTTTGTTAAAATACTCAACTTTCCCTTAAGAAAAGGAGATTCCCTGATGTTAAATGGAACATACAGGTGGTGAAGCAAGGTTAGAATCTTGTATCAGTGCTAATCTAATTTTTTTTTTTTTTTTTTACCTTTTTAAAGGGAAACTGAGATATCCACCTTCCTGCCTAGGCAAAAATGCTCAAAACTCTGCAGGTGAACCAGTCATGATCTTTGATGAAAGCAGGTCAGTTGTCAAGTGTGCAGTTACTTAAAAATCAAAATACATTTCAAGGTTACTTTACCATTCTCTCATTTGACAGATTTAAATACACTGACTGATGTGCTATAAATATTCATGACTTTTATACTGATTAGTATTTTAATCTGCTTGCAAAATTTTAGGGGTGTCTTGGAGAGTTCCTCAACCATTTTAGAGCCATATTAGATGTGTGGAAATGTAGTTGATGACGGATTAAAAAGGAGTCTCTAATTGCATGTAAAAATACAAAAACAAAGAGAATTTTTTTAGATTAAAATTTTTAACACAAAACTGAGAATTAAATTCAAACTAATTACATTAAAATAAATTTTAGCAGTTCTAACAGACTATTTTTAACTCAGGTGGAAGAGAATGTGATTAAATTCAGCCTTGCATAGCTGGAAGTTCTAATAATTCTTTCTTTTTTTTTTTCTATTTTCATTAAAGCCAAGATGCATCTGAAAATTCTCAAGATGATGATCAGTTCAGAGCAAAACGTGAATTCCTGATGAGTGGATTGCCAGAATCACTGAAAAGGCAGATTGCAAAGAAAGCAGCAGCAATGGAAGCATACTCTCTTGCAAGTTCCTGTTTTAAGACTGTTGTCCATGTACAGCAGAAGGATGAGTGTAAGCCTTTTTTATGCTTTTGGGTTTTGTTTAAATGTATGTAATAATTTGAGGAATTTGTGCAAAAAAGAAAAAACTTGAACAGCTTAAGACTGGAATAGGTGGGAGTTTCCTCTTGTTTTGTGTCTCGGTAAGAAAACAAAACTTAGAAGCTTCGAGTGAGATGTTTTTGAATACAAAATTTACAAATTAAATTGATGCTAAAGTAGTCTATACGTACATGGGTAAGGATGCAAAATTCTTAATATTTAGTAAAAAGAAGTTGATCTGTTAAGTTCCAATTTGGAGAATAAAGATTGTATTGGACTGATTTGGGCAGAAAACATTTTCTTCTGACAAGGCAAAAAGAGAGAAGACCAGCCTATTTCTTTTCCCTAGAATAGAAGCTAACTCTTGTTTTGTTTTTGGTGGGGGTTCTTTTGTAGGTTCTCCAATGTGGAAACTGCAATCACCATCATGCCCTGTATTAACTAAGCTGAGGGAACTGAGTACTGAAGTCACCAACATCACAAAAATCCCTCTCTCACTTGGTGAATTTTCCACTGTGAATTCAAAACGAACTGGAAGTTGTTCTGCACCTGTGGTTAGTACTTTAAAATTCAAGTTGTTTTGATATCTGTTTGGATTTATGTTTTTAAAAAACCCTGTAGTTTGAATCTGTTTCAGTCCTGTAATTTGTTTAATTTTTTTTAAATTTCCCTGTGTGTGAGTTACCCATTTTGCATCTTAACATCCGACAGTTCTCATCAGTTCTTAACAGTTTCTGTTAATCTCTGAATTTAACAAGACACTGCCAGTTTAAATTATGGAAAGCATTCTGTGTAAAGTTTTTGAGTAATTCTCTGTGCGTGTATTCCAGCTTTCAGGCCACCGACCAGCTTTTCCTGATGTATTCAAGAAAGATTTGCTAGATGAGATCGTGTCTTCTAATTCTCAATTTCCAGTGAGAAAATACTACTACAGGTTCCTGAAAAAGCAAACAGAACACTTGGCTTTGGAAAACAGTGCACAAGGTTAGGAATCTATGTCGGGGAAAAAAACCACTCTCACTCTCACTGGCATTAAAAAACAATGGGGAATTTTAAAAAATACACTACTGAAGGAATACTGTTGCTGGAAATAAATTGATCCTCACATTTTAGGTTATTTTGACCAAATTCTTCAAATATGGCTTAAACAAATGTACAGTAGTAAGGGACATAGCCTGAAATTTTAAAAGGATGCAATTTCTTTTCTTAGAAAGCAGAGATGGCACTGCAAATCTTGATGTAATTCAGAAACAACCTGACAATTGGAAGGAAATGAAGAGGAAAAGGAAAGAAACAGAAGACCGCAAATCAAAAAGAAGAAAACAACTTGAAAGTACAGAGACAGAAATGAAATCAAGAGTTCCCAGGAATCTTATTCCTCCCGTATCTGGAGAAAAAAAAGCAGAGACAGGACAAGCCACACATTTGGAAAAAAACAAGACCCAGAAACCAGATGGTGTGACAGAAGACACTGAGTGTTTATCAGATCCAAGTGCACCTTCAGGTAACTGCATTTCCTGTCTCATTTTAATCTTTGCACTGGGGAAGTGTATGTGTGATGTATGTCAGCTTTCCACTGTGATGCAAAAATCGTATCTAGTCCTAGTACTTCGCTAGACTTGATTGATTCTGTTGCATGAAGAACTGTCTAAAAATGGATAATATTTTTTCTGTAGGTGTGGAAAAGGAAGACATGCTCTGGACAGAAAAATATCAGCCTCAAGATTCCAGTGAACTTGTAGGGAACAGGAAAGAGATTGAAAGGCTACACAGGTCAGAAGTGGGAACATGGATCCATTCCTAAAATAACTCAAAACCTCATGTTACTTGATAATGCTCAAGTACTTGTCTGTACTTCCCTACAAGCATCCTAGTCTGACCTTGCTGTACTGCCTCTGCTTTTGACAGGAATTTAGCACTGAAATCCACCTAATATATTGTGCTTTCAGTTAAATTTTCTGTGTGGGCTTCAGTTACTGGTGTGGCTCTTACATAGAATTTAAAGATCCATCTGACAAAACACTAAATTATGAGGGATTAAGTAGTTCACCAAATGACTTGTTTTTATACCAATCAGCTAATAGAATGGAGAATGAAAAAGGAAACATTTTCTATGAAAGAATCAAATCCTGAACATTTTTTTGCTTTTATCTGAAAGGACTTGATAGGTTTTTGTGGGATAACAAGTGGCTGATGTCCACTAGTTTTATATTCTGTTCCATCTTAATCTGGTTTACTTAATTCACCAGCAGTTTTTATTCTTGTTTCGTTCCTTCCTTTTATAGTTGGTTAAAAGAATGGAAAAAGAGAGCTGATTTGGAAGAAAAACGACATCAGAAAAGGGAAAAGGAGGACAAAGAGCAAGAAGGTACTGATAGAATTAATACAGCTTATCTTTTCTTAAAAGTTGGCAAAAAAATAACAGTAATCCTTTATTTTCTTTTTAATAATTCTACAGATTCTTTAAGCAGCCTTGACTTTAAAGATAGTAAATCTGATATTGAGGAAGAGATAACCCTTTGCAATACAGTTCTGATAACTGGCCCACCAGGAGTGGGGAAGACTGCTGCAGTGTATGCTTGTGCTCAGGAGCTTGGGTTTAAGGTTTGTGGAGTTGTTTCCTCAGTGCATTTTTCTTATTTATAACTAATGATACAAAAGCATTTGTAATACAAGATGTCTACACTTTAATTTTTTTTTTTTTTTGTAAATTAAATACCATTGCAGATATTTGAAGTCAATGCCTCTTGCCAGCGTAGTGGGAGACAGATACTGTCCCAGCTGAAAGAAGCTACTCAGTCTCATCAAGTGGACAAAAAAGGTGTTAATGCACACAAGCCTTGCTTTTTTAACAGTTGTAGCACCAAGTCACCAAGTAAGTCTCATGGTTCTTATCTGGGGTTCTTTGTTTGCTTTGAATTATGGGGTGGGTTTTATGGAGGGGAGGAGGTTGTTAAAGACTGAATTCCCCAAACAAATTTTAGACACCAGCTGTCTTTAAAAAGTTAGCAGATCTACCTTATCTGGCCATAATGGTAAGAAATGCTCTGTTGGTTAACACAACTACAAACCAAATTAAATAATGACTTTATTAAAATACTGACTCTTGATTACATTATTTCTGCAGCGGTGGAGTAAGTGCTGTGGCACTTGAATAGAAAGTTGAACAGAAAGCTTTTCCAATAACAAGAGAAAAGGAAATTAAGCAGAAATCAGCTGTAAACTGTATCAGTAAACCTGTCATTTACTAGATAATAAATGAGTTTTACTTTAAATTTGTTTGAGAAATATCAGTTTGACATTGTATCTCCAGATGAAGTTTAATATTAAATGTATCTTGCAGAAAAAATGTATTCTCCAAAGAAAGTTATTTCTCCAAGAAAACCGCCACTGTCACCAAAAGGAGTAGGATTACAACGAAGCTTGCCCCCTAAAACACTTGCAAACTACTTCAAAATTTCTGCCAAACATAAAGGTAATAATGAAGAAGCAACATCTGAAGAAAAAAATAGAGGTAGATATCCCTTTTTAATAATTCATTACCTTTGGAGATGGAAATGCTACACTGTGTATGTGGAGCTGTGTGGGGAAATAATAGATTTTCTTAAGCATTTGATACATGGGGGACTTTTGAAGCCAGTACCTGGAAAGCTTTAAATGGTTTCCTTCCTGCTCAGTTATTCATCCATCTGCAGGAAATACTCAGAATTCACTGGAAGTAAAGAAAGATGCTCAAATTAAGTCAATAAACAAAGAAGAAGGAGGAGAACACAACAGGAAAAGTGCAACATCTCTCATTCTTTTTGAAGAGGTAAAATTCACATGAAACATAGTGTGATTGTATTCACAGCTTGTAACTGCTGTTCAAGCTATTGATACTTTGTTTTCTGTAGGTGGATATAATATTTGATGAAGATGCAGGATTTCTAAGTGCAATAAAGACATTCATGGCAACTGCAAAGCGACCTGTAATTCTTACCACCAATGGTGAGTAGTGTTTGTGACAGTAATTAGGCTTTACAGACAGAAGAGCCACTTTTAATTAGAGGCTGTAAATGGTGATGGTTGAATACTGCTCCTAAATGCAAAATTAAATGAGTGGGGACTGTAAAGCAAGTATTTTAGTGTTTGAATAAAGCTATTGGCTGCTCTAATGATTAAAGGAAATAACTAGGTTTGAACATAATGTCATGACAGTTCACTGATATTTCTTTATAGATCCAACATTCAGCTTAATGTTTGATGGCTATTTTGAAGAAATCAACTTTAAAACCCCTTCCTTGGTAAGTCTGTGTCTGGAAATGCAGGTACATCCTAAACAAGTAATTGTCAGCTGATTTCAGTTTGAAATTTAAATGTTCATGTAGGTTTATACATTTCTGATATAATATTTTTGTTTGATCAGAGACAGACATGTCTTTGAGGTTTATGTAAGCATGTGTAGGATGTATTTATCTTTACATGTAGAAGCTGTTTTACTGTCATGGAAGATTTATTTTCCAAACAGTTTAGTGGTACTGAGAAGTACAATAAGAGCATCACTTAATCACTTCATTTAGATTTTAGAATGTAGTTAGGTTGAATATCTGATAGCTCTTATCTGAAGGTTGGTTATGCCAGTATTGGTTCATTCATTAAAAAGTATTGGAGTTATTTTAGAAATATTATGGGTTATTCCTTTAATGTGAACACTAGTGTTCTGTGTAGCAAATAGTTTTATTTGCAGCTATGTATTAGATGAAAAACCTAAAAAAATGAGAATCAGAAGGACATAATTTTTGAGAAGGGGAAATTGGTTAATGTGAAACTGAAAACCTGTTGGACTTCCAGGCAGTTGCAGAATTAAAAGAAAGAATGGAAGAAAAACCTTTAAAACTAATATAGTTCAGTAAAAGCTGATCACTGGTGATGAGAAGCAAGGTGTAGGTAGTCTCAGGACCATGAGCAGAATATGTTTGTGTGTTTGTTTTAATCAGCTGAATTTCTAAATTGAACTTAATTCTCTGACATAAGCTACATAGATTGGGTATTTTGCTTTTCCGTAAAGGTTTTAATCTAACTGTAATCTAATTTAATAAACTAATCTTCTGTGTAAAAAGGCAAAATGCATTGCTAGCATAAATAGAATAATTTGCTCCTGTGTGACTTCCTGCAGTGTGATTGGCAGGACTTGTTTCAGTGGTCTGTGTGTAACTCTTGTTTAGATAAACTCTGTGAGCTATCTCCAAGCTCTGTGCCTGGCTGAGAACCTACGGACAGATGTGAAAGACCTGGCTGCTCTCCTAGCCACAAATAACTGTGATATCAGACAAAGTGTTCTGTACTTACAATTCTGGGTTAGAAGTGGAGGTGGATGCTTGAAAGAGAAGCGTTTGGCACCTTGTGGTATGTTGATTTAATTTAATCCTAAAAAAATACCCATCTAAATTTGAATTTGACTCAATCTAAGTATTCTTAGATGTGTATGAATAAATGGTAACTTCTTATAAGACTCCTAAATATTGGAAGGGAGAGGGGATCTGTTATTTTTTATCTACTTCAAAGCCTTGTATTAATGCATAAGGAACTAAATTTTCAGGGTTTTATTGCCCATCATTGTGGTACTTACTATCTCCCTTTCATGTTCTGAGTAGCAAAACAGGGCAAAGAAGGGAACCAGTAGTAATTTTCCTTCAGAGTTTGCAGTTCTTTATCCATGTAGCTGAGTTGTAGGCAATTCATGTAGAAGAAGCAGAGCTGAAAAAGGGGTAAAAATGGGACAGCTGGCAAGCAGGCAAGGGTAGGAACTTGATCCCAAAGGATTCAGGAAGAGTTTAGGGGTGTGAGGGAGTGACAGGGAGAGATAAGTGAGGCACAGCCTCCTTCAAACGTTACTTGGGAAGCGAAAGAGCGGGTTGGTAACAGTGCCAGCAGTGAACTGGGCATGGGGATGACTCATTTCAGCTGCTCCATTCCTCCAGCACCACAGCAAGAGGTGACAGTTACAGCATCCTTTGTGACAGGAATTGAGGAATTGAAATCAATTTCACGATGCAGTTGTTCCCTTTCAAGTAAAGCCTGTTATCTTTGTGCAGAAGGAGAAGGGACAAGGAATGCAGATAATGTCATTGATCCTCCAAAGTGTAATGATTCCAAGGCGGATTTTTCTCAAGCTGATGACGCACATCTTCAGGAGTTTCCAAAATGTGATACAGGCTGTGTAGAGACGTTGCTTGGCCTTAAGAATATCCTGTTGCCTTCAGAAGATTTGTTTACATTTCTTAAGGTATTTTTGTAGTTGACTAGTTAATACTTTTAATGATTGCCAGGTAACTGAGTGTAACCATCACCAGGAATAGCATCATCTTAGAAGCAAATCTTTGAAAAGGTTTGTTGTAGAAATTATAGAATTCCATGGTTATTAAGTGCAATCTGAACTGGGATGGTCTCCTGCAAGCAAAGCAGTCCCTCACCTCATAAGCACAAAGCCAGGAGTGTGAGATTTTCTGTAATAACATTTTTATTTTTAAAAATATATATTTTAATATATTGATAAATCTTTCACAATTATTATTTTACAGCACAAAATCACAACCATGGAGGAATTGAATAAATTGATGCAGCTTCTCACAGAATTCCAGATGAAGCATGTGGATTTTGTATATAGTAATCTTGACCTTATTCTTCCCTTACCAGTGCAAGTTCTTTCAAACCAGTCTGAAGCCTCAAAGCCTATACTTGAAAAGACTGCTATAGTTTCTCCAAAAAACAGATCTACTAAGAGTTCTTGCTGTGGGAAGAGTAGCCCTGGAAAAAGGTCTAAAAAGACAAAGACTCAGAAAAGACTTGAGATATTGGATGATAGTGACTTATTTGATACTGAACTGAACTATTCAGCTGAATTCATAACTTTGCCATCAGATAGTCCTAAATCATGTGCTGAAATGAATAAAAAGGAATCAAAATTGTTGGTGCATAAAGAACAAAAAGAAGTTAAAACCTCAGCAAGTGAAAAAAGGTCTGCAGTTGTTTTCCCGTGTCTGAATTCCCTGACTGAGTTAGTGGAAAACATGTCTTTCCTGGATTGCTGTGTAAACACTAACACCAGGGAACCACTGGAGTTTTCTAAAAATGAAGAATTTCATTGGACAAATGCCAGAATCAGAAATGGTCTTTGTGATGAGTTCAGTATAGAAAATACTGATTGGTGGAGTTCCCAGAGCTGTAGTGAAATAAAGGCAGCTATTGAAGCACTCAGCTTCACCAAAAGTTCTGTTAATATTTCACAAAATTTGGAATCCTTTTTGAGTACCAGTAAAACACCTGAAAGTGATCAGCTGATGGGACTTACTTTGCCTGTCTCAAACACAAGGAATGGAATAGCCTTCAGTCAGTCAGCTGATTCAAGGTAAGACGTTGTTAATATTTCTGGAGTATAGTGCAGTTATTTGTCCAGAAGAGCGTTTCGCAGGGTGTAGGACTGTTTCAGATTTGATGTATACACATTCATACCACTATGACTGTTGTAAGTGTGCCTCAAAACACTGCAGTATATTGTTCACTGTGCTTTTACAACCTTAAATTAACTTCTTGGCAATCTGCAAAGAGTGACTTTTCTTGAACAGCCTGTCTGTAATGTTGTTAAGGAATGGTGGCCTTAGTCTAGTTACTTTAAAAATGGACAAACACCACCACCACCCCCAAAAGAATAACAGAACCCTAAAGGAATGGCTTTTTCAAGACAGATGGGGTTAAATGGATTCTGCAAGTACCAGACATGCAAATTTGTCACCTGCTCATACTGAACCTGTGTTAACTGTGTTGGTAGGTGTTGCTTGATGAAGACCTAACAAAATCCAAAGCAAAGTCTTTGTAGTAACTTATGCTAACAAAGAATAACCTTTAATACATTGTAAAAGACCAAAGAATGCTATCAAGTGTGGGCATGAAACATTGTTTTTAACATAAACAAGTCATCATGGGTAAAATTGCTACAATGGGCACTTAAAGCCCATTCAGGGGTCTGAACAGGAAAATGGGTTAGAGCCTTTTTCTGTAAGTCAGTACCCAGAGGAGCAATGTCAGAATGGATCTGACCATCCATCCTGCGACCAGGTTATATCATGGTTAGACACTGGACCTGACACTGATATTCTGGCAAATACCAATTGCATAATGCTTTTTATTTTTGAAGACCACAGATGCTTTCGGTTGTGGTTGTACTGAACCTCACATCCGTATCTCGACTGAAGAGCTCCCCAGATCAGACTCCTGATTAAGACAAGAGCATTGGCCAAACAAACTGCTGGCCCTCCTGTTTCTGTCCAAGTGCAGCTTTGTGATGCTGTGTAAGCAGCACACAGAAGCTGCAGACATCTGATCCATTGGGATGCAGATTCCCATCAATTTAATGGAGTTTTAAACCAGTGGCTTTGATCCTAAAGAAATAAAACCATTGCTGCACATTCTTGAATAAGAAACAATAAAGCTTCATTCTCTGTTTTAGCACTCACAAAAAAGCACAGAAGAGGCTGGCTGTCATCAAAACTGTATTTTCCAGAAGTCCTTTAAACCTGGGCAATAAGCAAGCCAGTACCCTCGAATACCTCCCCACTCTCCGCAGTATCTGTAGGTCTGAAAAGCTTAAAGAGCAAGGGAAAACTAAAAGAAGGTAGGTTTGGGTTTTCCTAAATCTTGCTACATTTCATGGCAGAAGATAGTTAAGGATTTTAATAAAATATTTTGTCAAATAATTATAGGCAAGAAAGGTGGACATTTGTCTCTCAAAAGTGTTGCCTTACATTTGGAAATAACTTTGTTCCCTTAACAGTCATTTTTACTCCTTTTTTTTTTTAATAGGTTCTTGCATTATCTTGAAGGGATTCATCTCGAAATACCCAGACAAGTGATAAATGGTCTCTCTTTGGACTTCCCTTAAGATTACCAACACCAGAAATAGTTTGTGCCTAATGGTGGTATTCTCGCCATAGTTTGGTTATTTTATTTTTTTAATTACCACATTATTGTATATTCAGATCCATTTGTATATTAAATTTTTATAAGTATTTAAAATAATGTATATATCTATTGTCATTATACTGCTCTCCACAGCTGAAATGTGGGTTTGTTTGGTGCTTGTCCAGTAAGTGCATTCATAATATTAAATGCACAAACTATTCAGTGGGGACTACTTTTTGCTCTCTTTCTTTCTAATTTGTGGATCACATAGCAAGAAGTCCTTTTGTAACAACCAACTATCACCTTCCACAGTAAAGTTGCTTTTTTCTGAGGAGACTGTTTTGTTCAAATAAGTTTGTTTCTGAATTTGCAGTTAAGTGATAAATAACTCGAGGTAGGAGGGGCACAGAGGGGATGCAACAAGTCTTCCAAAGTCTAAATGACTAAAAGCAGCTCCTCACTTTGACCGCAGGGAACAAAGTCCTTACAAAGCACTATGCCTCAATGTACATATATTTGTATACATTCCTTTCATTGTTTACAGCTATCAGATCTGCATGTTAATCTCCTAAAAAGGTAGAGAAATTACTACTGTAGCTCAGCATGGTCTCAAGAGATTTAGGCAAGATTTTGTAAATAACAATTATCCCAGTGTTACTTTGGATTCAGGAATATTTAACTACTTCTAGTCTTGTATATTGTGTCCTATTTTTAAGCTTCTTTTTGTATTTGACAAGACTTGAGTCTGATTATTTGTGATTGAATCCATTTTTATATGACAATAAATTTGTGAGACTTTGCTACAATCAGAATGTTTCCGTTTCATGAAAAGTAAAACTCCTGAAACGTATTTTTTAAAGGATTTTAAAACTGGAATTAGTTCAACCTTGTACTTTTCTGCCTTTTTATTGCAGCTGAACTGTTCCTGTTCCTGTTCCTCAAACTGAGTCAGACTACTGCCATGCAGTGGTGCTCCACTTACCTCAGTGCCTCTGTAATAATAAGGAAGGCCATTTAGTAGTTCTGGTCTCATCCTACATGTCTTAAAGATGTTCAGGAATAAGAAATATTTATGGAAACAGTAAATTATTTTAAGCTTCTGCACTGTAGATCATCTTTATAGTTTACTCTTTCCATAATCCAGAATTATCAAAAAATTAAAGTGGTGGCTGTTAAAATCTTCATGGCTTGATTTTTTGTATTAACATTCTGTGCTTTTCCTGTATGATTTGTAAAAATAAATAAATACACATTTTAAATTATAAAGTAAAAGTGTATCTGTTCACTGCTTTATAAAGGCACTATCAATCTAACTAGATTACAGTGAGGACCTACATAAATCAGAAACAAGTCCTATAAAGTAGTAGTATTTTAGGAAATTCATGGGTAATTTGAAAGACCCAAATTAAAAAGCAGTGAGAGACAATTTACCTTCTTTTGAAGTCAACTCTCTGCTTTTAATAACTGCCTTAAGAAATTTACAGAATCTCCTGTGGTGTCCACAAGGTAAGGTGGAATTCAAGTATTTCACTTCTTGATCAGATATTTACCACATGAAATGACCTCAAGCTATTCTGAATGAAAAATAATCTGCATGTGATGATTTATTTGAATTCTGATAAATTAGCACCTTTGGATTTTTGTGTATCAGGTATGAGCATCTTTTAGAGGCTAGAATAAAGCAAGTTTCCAGGAGGGATAGGCTTGAGGAAAAGGGAGCTGGGGCTGGTTCTGATTAACTCTGCTTAGAAGGAAATGCTTCACAAGCTCCATTCCAGTACTGTGAAATTTGCCTACTTTTGAAGCTAAATATTTTCCTGCCATAGTTTGGGCCCTGCTTAGTCTTTTGTCTACTGCCTCTCGAACTAACTTCTGTCTCTTGAAAATAGAAGTAAAAACAACCGTGGAGTTTCACAATGACTCTCCCCCATTTAAGCAACAGTTATTAGTAGGTGTATAGCAACTTAAAATCAAAACCAACAACCTTGTTCTTCTTGGTGGCATCTCAACCAAGTTTCAAGGTTTTCTTTCTTTTTATTGTCATTCCAATATTAGTTTCCAGAATATAAGTGAGGGTGACATTGTTCTACCATCCCATGAATAATAGAGAAAAAAGCAGTTATGGTTGCAAGAACGAGCCAAAGGCTTAGGCTGTGTTAATGCTACTGCAGAACAAAAGTGGGAGGAGGGAAGGATCCCTTCAAGAGCAAGACTTTCTCAAGTCTTTGTAAAAGATTTATATAAATAACCACTTCCCAAATGTCATACAAAATCATCTTTTATCTACAGGAGTTGTAAGGACACTACAAAAATTAGGCTAGCAAAAAGGTTTGGTGTATGGCTTGCAAGAAAATTCCCTGGGGAAAATTAAATCCACGCTTACATTCCAGTATGCAACAGTTCCTAGAGGGTAAATGCTGAAAAGAGATTCTATGTAGGTAGTTGAACAACTTTTCAGATATTCTGCTGCTATTTATTTTGTAACTTCACAATATTTACAAATAAATAAAAGGTACAATACTATTTAGTACCTAGAGATGGAAAAAAGGTTTCAGTATTTGGAATTGATAATACATGTCTAGTGTAGTGTTTAGTCATCTACAAAATTACAGTGTTTTTACAAGATTGTAGATAAACTTAACTAAAGAAGCATTGTGTATTATACTTCACTATAGCAATGCAAATTAGTAATGCAAATTAAATTTAATCTGAAACTAGAAAAATACTTTAATACCTCTTAATCTTTTTCTAAGTGAATTAACTTTTCTTGAAAATCTTTTTCTCAAATTTTTCTTTGTCTTTTGTCTTAGATAAACAGAATATTAAGTCACAGGCTTTGTTGCATTTGCTTTATCATGAAAGAGGAACATTTTCGGTAGGACTGAAATGCTGTATTGTCTCTGTGCTGAGCTATGTGGGCAGCGTTTTTCTGGCACCACTTGGTGTCGGCGAGCTCTCTCAGAGCCTGTGCTGAGCACTCGCAGCGGCGCAGAGCTGCGCTGGGAGAGCGGGACTCACGTGCCCCGGCGGTACCGGTGTTTTGGTCGATGTCTGGGGCATGACTGCTGTTCTGTTATCCAGCAACCTTTGTAAATTAATTTTTTTAGAGAAATGAGGTTGAGACAAACTTGGAGCTGCGGGGACGAGCCCTCCTGGGCACAAGCCACCTAGTAATGAACTTTCAGCGCAGGAACTTCCGACTCGTTGCGGGAAAGCTGACGCGGGGCGGGGGACCGGGACAGGACGGGGTCGGCGGGCGGGTGCCCGCGGGGCGCGGGCCGAGCCAGGGCAGCCGCACCCCCCGAACCGCCTGTAGGAGGCGGCCCAGCAGCGCCTGCCCGGCCCGGGGCGCGAGAGGGGACGGGGCGCCCCGGGCGCCGGGGCCGCTCCGGTTCCTCATTTCCAGGCGGGGCCGAGCCTCCAGCAGACTCCGCGCCGGGCACCGGGGGCGATGGACCGCGACCACAACAAGGCGCTGCTGCTGGAGCTGCAGAGGGCGGCCGGGACCGGTAACGATCGCTGCGCCGACTGCGGAAACCCAGGTAAGGGAGCTCCGCCGGGCGGGGCCCCGCGCTCCTCGGCCCCCGGACCCGCTTCCGAGCGAACAGCGGCGGTGACGAGGGGCCGGCCCCCCCTCAGGCTGTGGTGCTGTCTGGGTGCTGCTCGTCCCGGCCCGCAGCTGTGTCCGCTCGGTCCCTGCGGGGGGCCGGCCGCGCCCCTCGCTCCGTGTCGCTCAGGGCGGCAGCGGGACGGTCCCGGGGCGCTGCCCGCGCCGGGACACGGCTCTCGGGGAGCCCCGCGGGGCCAGGGGACCGCAGCAGGGGGCAGGAAACGGCCTCAGCACCGGGTGCTTCCCCGGGTTATTTGTGCACAGGGCATGAGGCTGCAGGTGGGAGGAGGAGGGTGCGTGGGGTGGATTTCCAGCTCGGGGAATGTCTCTGCGCAAGGGTTGGGGCAGAGAAAGGCACCAAGGAAAACCCGCCGGAGACCCCGCGCCGTGCTGGCGCCAGTGAGCGTTCGGGTGGGTCAGTCGGGAGCCAGCAGGAGCTGAAGAAGGCGTCAAGTAGCTTCTGCTTAGTGTGACAGGGAGAAGTGGACGGTGGCACAATCCAAGGAAATGGTCTTGCCCAGAGCAGTCAATGCCTATAGGGATGCACTTGTCAAAGCTGTTTCAGGGGATGTAGCAGCAGGCAAGAGCACGAGCCTTCACGGGCAGCGGCCAGAGTCCTCGCTGTAGATGGCTGTATTCTGTTGTACTCTCTGTAGTGCACACTTTCGGCACCTTCCTTCCCTTGTTAATTCAGCAACAGCAGCTTTTCATGCAGGCCTAATAATTAGCTGAGCTTTTCCATCACCACTCACCTGTCTGCACAGTCACATTAATTTTAAAGCAAATAGTCAGTAAAAGAATGTACAAATGCAGGGGCCATCGTTCACTGGGGAAAGCAGTTGTCGTTCCCCTGAACACAGTGAAGTGACAGCCATAAACAGTGGGGTGGGGTTCGAGGTATTTATAAGGTATGAAGCCTGGGCTGTGCATCAGATGTGGTTTTTCACCCTTGCCAGTGGCTGTACCTTTTCCTGTGTATTAATTAATTCTTTGTGGTTTTATCCAGATCCAGAGTGGGCTTCTTACAAACTTGGAATATTCATTTGTTTGAATTGCTCTGGAATTCATCGCAATCTTCCTGAAATCAGCAGAGTCAAATCCCTTCGCCTTGACTTTTGGGAGAGCAATTTAATAGAGGTACAGAGGAAAAAGCAGTAATTCTCCACATTTCATAACCTCCTCTGCCATGTAATTCCTGTGCCATCCACCATGGACAGAGCAACAGAGCTACACAGAGCCAAGTTAACTCCATGGGTAACTTCAGGGGTTTTTTTATGACCTGCTCAGTCAAATTACACTGATAGGTGACCATGTTCCTAACTGTCTGTGATGTGTATTTTTATATACACAGTAACTTCTCACTGTGGTTTAGAAGCTCACAGGTATTTCCAGGTAGTATGTTCAATTCAGAAAGCAACATACTCTTCTTAAATATTGGTTCAGCCTCTCATCGTTCAGTTGAACTGTGTTAATAATACATTCACAGTTAATATCTGGGAGGAGATGAAGGAATAGGGAGACCATAAATTTTCTCCTAATTTTCTTTTGTTCTTTTCATCAACAACCACAGTTTTGTATTTCTTCACACATGATTCAGAACTGTAAATACTGAAAAAGGTGCATCCACCTAAAAATAGCAAACTATAATGCTAAAGGGAATTTATAAATGTATGTAAGTACACACTGAGTTATGGTGAGACTCAGCAAAAGTGCAGTGCTTCCTTCGATACACATCTCATTTTATGTTCTTGACATGGTGTTGATTTATAGTGGCACACCTAACTGTAGTTTATTTTGTATTTCAGTTTATGAAGAATCATGGGAATCTCTGGGCCAAAGCTAAATATGAGGCGAAGGTGCCTCCATACTATTACATCCCCAAGTCCTGTGACTGCTTGTAAGTTGATGGTGTATTCACTGCTGCAGACCTTTACTTCTGCTTCCCTTACAGGTCTCCCTGGCTGGCTGGTGAAACTAGAGTAGAGACAGATTAGCTTTATCCATGTTTTCCTCTTTCAGGGTTTTAAGAGAGCAGTGGATTAGAGCTAAATATGAACGTGGGGAATTTCTTGACACCCAAGTCTGCCAAGATCCTTGTTCTGCAGGTAAAAGGATTGTCAGGGAGGTCTCAGCCTCAAGGCCAACAGCACAATGTTCTGTTTGCAGCTTTGGAGATCTCTGAGGTTGGCTTGTCACATTTGAGCTGCTGGATGTGCAGTCACTGCATTGAGTCTAGCTTTGAGAAGGAACTCTAAGAAAAGGCACTTACATGAGTGCATGGGTATATTCAGATCTTACCATTCTCTAGTTCTCCACTGATTTTTTCTTATGAGGTGAAAATTCTCAGATGGAGAAGAGACTTGAAACTGTGCCACATCACCCTTAGCTAAACAGTCCTGCCCTTGTGCTATCGTTCCCTGACAATTATCTGTCTGGTCTGCAGGCAGCCGTGAAGGATGCCTCTGGAAACTTCGGAAAGGACGCAGACAATTCCAGAAGAGGCAATTTCTCCTATCAGCAAGGGAAGGGGTGATGAAGTACTTCACCAAAGAAGTGAGTTCCTCAGCCAGAGCTGGCCATAGATAGCAGGTCAACACCTACCCTCAGAACTTGCTCTCTGTGGGCAAAACCCAGAACAAGTAGCTTTGTCTCTAGTTTTGCAGCCAGCCTATGCTTAGAGGAGTCCATGTTTCCCCATTAACATATGTGGTATATTGGACAATTTTGGATGTAGCTCTTTTCCTCATCCCTTATCTCAACCCTGCAGCCTCCTTTTGCTTAGTGAACAAAGGAAATGGATACTGGCAGTTGAATAGCAAGACAAAGAAGAGATCCGCTGGTGGTTGTTACCTCTTACATTACCAAAATATCTTCTCATCAGCTCCTGCAGCAGGGTCCTCAACATGTCTCCTTTCTGTGAGATACTGTAGCTAATTGTTCTCTAACTACAGGGCTGGAGATAGACCTATCCCTTGCTGTGTAGACCCAGCCCTCTTAAATAGTGACCCAGCATTTGTCAAGGAATCTTTGTAAGTGGTTTTATGTTGCATGTAATTAAGGCTTTATGTTTCAGGTATATCCAATATTCAGATACTTTAGGATGTCTGCTTTCTCTTCAGTAGGGATCTACATCTCATACCACTGATCTGTCCTGCAGTACATTCCCTGAGAGCACTTTAATACAGTGATGCTTTTATTTCACAGTCCAAAGGTCCAAAAGCCGTTATCAGCGTTGAATCTCTGAATGCAATGTTCCAGGTGGACAAAATAGGACACATTCATGGGCTGCAGATCACATACACCACAGATGGTCAAACAAGGAACCTTTTTGTTTATCATGAAAGTGGAAAGGTGAATATCATGGAGATTCTGGAGTAAGCAGAATCAAGATGCTTAGATGTTTGATCCGTATTTTGGAAGAGTTACTGTGTCCACAAGATCTGGTTTTATTTGGAATCACTAAGACTTGTAGAATATAGGAATTTGCAGAATTTGATACTCCTAACAGTAGCATCTTGCTCCTTTTCTGTTGGGGCATATATTCAATCTCACCCTTTGGATACTCTTAAGTGGTGCATGGATGTAAACCTCTGTAAGGTAACTGCCTCTGGTTTTACACAATTTCATGGTTAAATTCTTGACATGCATAGAGAGTATTGTTCTATATTATTTCCAAGCCAATAATGTAATTTTAAAAAATATCTCTGTAGATATTGTTAGACTTCTGTTTCTTCCTTCAACAGAGTTCTCATGTCTTTCCAGGTACAGAGGTTTTTAAACAACCCATAACTGAATCAACTGAAAAAGCCTGTAAAAGTGTATACAAACTTGGGTGATTGTCCATGCTGAGCATGTCTAGGACCTCCCAGGAGGGCCATTCTTAAATTATTTTCAAGGGTCAGTGTTTTTCAGGTGTCTGGGACAAATCACTGACTCTCTCTGCCCCTTGGGGAGAAAGTACCTCTTTACAAAGAGGTCACAAGGAAGGAGAAGGGCATTTTGGAGAAGCAGTGCTCTTACGCTTCTTGTTAATTTTTGTATTTGTGTTTGCTGTTTTCCCAGGAGATTGTTGACTGGTTCAATGCTATTCGGGCTGCACGTTACCATTATCTCAGAACAACCTTCCCAAATGTCCCTGAGGCCGAGGTGAGAACTGAACAGGGCTTGAAGCAGTCTAGGCAAACATATCATGGGAAAACATTTTCTCACTACTGAGAGTCAGGTGCTCAAAAAGCAGCACTTGGGTCCAGGGAATGGACAGAAGAGGTAGAAGGAAAGGCCACACTGAATAACAGGCAAAAACTTAGTCAGCATTTAAGGCCTAAAAGTCTCCATGTGATCCTTATAAAGTGTAATCTGTGAAAAATGTTATGTTCCTTCTTACTTCAGACTTCCTTTTACCGAGCAGCCAAAAAAACCCCAGACCCCAAAAGCCGCAATTGATGGTGATTAACTTTGACAGAAACAGAACAGAAGTGCAATCTTGGATGAGGCAACCTGTCCTGGTTTCAGCTGGGACAGACACAGACTTTTTTGTGTTTGTGTTCTCCTAGCTCATACCCAGGATCACAAGAAATTTTGTCAGAGAAGGCTATATGAAGAAAACAGGACCAAAAGTAAGTGCATGCTTGGCATTACACAAACAGGATCATTCCAGATAGAGAATATTTAGTAGTTCAATGATGCTGACTCATAAAAGATTTGCTCAGTGACTCTCTGCTTCCTGGATTGATAGAAGACATTATATTCAAGCCTGTCATGCTCTTTGGGATCATGTTTTATTCTGTGTGGAAAATAAGATCGGGAAGAAGAATCCTTGAAGAGTAAGCAAAATGGATTAGCTGTTAATGGACATGCAAAGTGCTGTTACACAACCCCACATGGATTGCTGTATCTGCTAACTGCAGCTCCTGCCACAGCAGAACATTCCATGCTGACCCCTCCTACTTCTCTGTTTCACTTAAGAGTCAGTTGCACTTAAGTCACATCTACTTAAAGCAGCAAAGTGTCGTTTGAGCAAATTTCTCTACAGTGAAGCCAATCGGTTGGTTTGTTTTATTGTAGGAAGTGTTTGGGCCAGTACTCTGGGAACAGAAGAGTGAGGTTTTTGACACTGCTGAAGGAGGAGATAAAGATCTGAGGTCTTTTTTGAACACAGCCACTTCTGTGCCTTGCTCTCCTTTGAGTGAGCCGTGAGCCAAGTCCCATTATAAAGTTCAGTGGTGCAGTGCTGATATTGAATATGCTGGGTTTTGGCCCAGCTTGTGCCAGTGTTCCAGCACCTCTTCCTCAGGTACTTGCACAGAGCATGAAAGATTTTATATTTTTCTCCTGAGGCCTAAATTCTGCTTAAACTGAGGTGAGCCCTAGAAGAGGCCTCTTCAGTTCAGCATGGAGCAATTAATAGCTCAGGAATGGTCAGATAAGTGTAGCTGATGGAATTAGCACTTAAAAAAAACCAACTAGTATTGTACACCCAAAATTCTAGGGACAGCCTCCCTGATCAGATTGTTTTGGATTCATTGGAATTGATTGCACACTCTCTTCACTATCACCACTGGCTCAGGGGTTGTTCTGTGCAGTGCTTTCAATCCATTTCATGCAACTTCCTTAATCCTGTTAGTTTGATTACTTCCCTGCCCAAAGGATTGTCATTGAATGTAAATCTGTAGTTTGAGCCCAGGGAGAAGAGAGCTGAGGGCTGCACACAGCAGTCACTCACCTGTTACCAGTTACAGGGATGAAGGAAACTGAACTCCAGGTCCAAGTCATTTAATCAGTCCTGGCATTTGAATAGAACAAACTCCACTTTGAGACTTGGTCTTTAAAGAATTTCTACCATTTCCTCGCAGCAGAAGGAGGCCTTTAAGGTACGCTGGTTCTGCTTGGATTCTCAAGAAAGGAACCTGATATACTTTAAAAATCCACTGGTAAGAGGAGTGTTCTTTGTTCCACAGCCCCTTCATGAAGCAGGTGGGGAGGAAGGGTCTGTTCTCATCCACCTTTTCCAGTGGCTGTGCCAAACTGGAGTGGGCCCAGCCTCAAGAGCCCATCTCCCTTGCCAGTGGATGTCTCTGAAGCTGAGCTGGTTGGGAACTCTGGCCCATACAGAGGCTGTGAGGAAGATCCAAGTCTTTTAAAAGTAATTGCTACTGCCTGTGGTGTTCATGCCCCCTCTCCCCCAGCACTAGTGCCTCTGTGTCTGTAACCTTAGCCAAGATGCGCAATATTCCAGTATCAGGGGCTTGACAGCCCCAGTATCCGGCTTCCTAGCACAGCTTTAGCTATGGGAATGTCCTTCCCTGCCCCGTCTGAACGCCCACCAACCAGCTCTGTAAGGGTGGGGCCCTGCCTCCTCTTTTTGAGAATGCCTGTGAGTGCAAAATACCCCTTTGTGTGTTCCCTGCTGCTGTCACCAGTCCATGTCATCAGTTCCCCTCCATGCCTCCCCCGATCCTGTTCTATGTCAAAGGATAGAGCACCGTCTGGTCTGCTGGAGCTCCACTGTCCACCGACTAATGGCTGTCTTCTGCTTCCTTCTCTCCAGGATGCATTTGCACAGGGCCAGGTTTTCATCGGAAGGAGGGATGAGGGATATGAAGTACGAGATGATTTGCCCGAGCGAGTCTGTGTGAAAAAGACAAAACCAGCGATCACTCTGGTCACACCAGTCAGAGAGTTTGTGTTTCTCTGTGAGAACGACAGGAAGCAGAGGGAGTGGATGGATGCCTTGAACGGAGTCATCACCCAGCTCTGATGTCCACAGAGAGGAGCAGTCAGGCTGCTACATTCCACCTGGCTGCAGCTTCTGGCCACACAGAGACAGGGTTGTTTTCAACAGAGTGGGTGAATGTCTCTTATGGCACTACATTTCTGGCGCAATTAAAAAAATACAAGCCAGGTTTAAGTTGTGGAGGATACTGTAATGGAATCACTCCTCTAAAGGAATCACACAGATGCTCCTAGCACCTTGCTTTCAACAGTCTCTACTCTTTGGCTTTTATATGAGTGGCAAATCCAACATCCAGTGAATTTTTTCCATAGCACGACCCCACCCAGTGCCCCAGTGAACACATTGAGGGTACAGGATGAACATACGCTGACCTTTCTCACCTAAGAACAAATGAAGCTTAATGAGCTTGATTCAACTGAACACTGAAAGGCAGAAACAAGTTTTAAAAGTGTTTTCTTCAGTGACTTGCTTGAAAACACTCCATGAAGGAGGACTGGTGTTCAGTGTTGGAGGGGAGCCTTCTCATCAGGTACCACTGTGTGCAGGAACTGATGGAGACTTGCACTGGCTGACACAGAGCACTGTGTGTTTCCATGCCTCAAGACCAAATCTGAGATCTGGTTTTACCAAGCAGCGAATCATTCACACATTTAATTCTTCTTTCCAGATAGCCTTAGTTTGCAAATCAAGAGGAAGTCTTGTAGACCAAGTTTCTGGTGAGGCTTCCACCTTTTGCTGACAATTGCCAGTTGGTCTTGAGATACTCGAAATAGTTCTCTTTTGCAGAAATGAGAAGTGCCAGTACTTGCAGGAATTAGTGACACTAATGGTTCTTTCTCCCCACCCACCCCCCAATAGTGCAAAGGAATTGTTTTGAGTTGGATCATCATTCTGCTTTTCTCAGCCAGCTCATCATTCAGCTCTGAGCAATCTGCAGTAGTTTTACTTGTTGATACGCTCCCATGAGCTTCCCTGTGTTCCAAGCTCTCTCCCCACACAACCCTATTCATTCTAGCTCTTCAGCAATTCTGTTGAAGAGCCTAATCCTGCAGCTCCTGAAATCAACAGAAAGCAGCTTTTGACTTGTACGAGGAACAATGTCACTCTTCATTTGTTGTTATTTTGAGATGACCTGAGTAGCTCGGGATGACCTCAGAACAGTTCAGTCCTTCCAGCAGCCTGACCTTCAGTCAGACAGGATCTGCATTGTGCTGTGCTGTGCCACTTCTCTCCCGGCTGGCTCAGCAGACTGCCCATGTCAGCATCTCTTACTATTACAAAATCGGGAAATTCACGGTGGAAACGAAATAGTGGAGATAACGGAGACTTTTTTGAACATTCAATAAAAGTCAAGGCCGAGCCTTGGACAGTTCTGCGTCACGGTCCATTTCCACCGGCAACCCAAATCCGGGGACCAAGGCACGTGAGAAGAGCTGAGCGGAACAGAGCGGGGCAGAACAGGCGCGGCCCGGGGCGTTCTCGGCACCGGAGGAGGCGCCCGGGGAAATCGAAACTCTCCGGCCGCTCCGCTCCGCCCCGGGCTGGGCCATGGCCGTCGTCATCGAGTTCGAGCGGCTCCAGCGCGTCCTGGAGCTGCAGTGCTCCTGCTGCCTGCAGTTCTTCGCGGAGCCGGTGCGGCTCACGGGCTGCGGCCACAGCTTCTGCCGGGGTTGCATCCTCCGGTACTGCGCGGGGCGGCCCCGCGCCGCCTGCCCGCTCTGCCGGCGCAGATTCGAGCTCCGCCACCTGCGGCCCAACCGCGAACTGGCCGCGCTGCTCAGCCTCATCCCGCGGGAGACGAAGGAAAAGTTGGAAACACAGGATGGGGCTGAACCCTATGGAGCTGCTGCCTGCAACGACCAGAGCTCGGTGGGGCGGGGACCTGGGGACAAGGTACGGCCGGAGGCAGCCCGGGGTTCCATCCCCGACATCCCAGAGCTCCATCCCCCGACACCCGGGAGCTTCACCCCCCGACATCCCGGGGCTCTATCCCGCCACAGCTCGGGGCTCCTCCCCGCGACACCCCGGGACATTCCGGGGTGACATCCCGAGGCGATATCCCCTGACTCCCAGGGACTCCTGCCCGCGACATTGTGGGACAGCACCCAGCGGCACCCTCGGGACAGCCCATGGCATCTTCAGTGTAGCCCGGGGTTCCATCCCACGGCACCGTAACACATTGAGCAGATGGGTTCAGCTAATGCAGTGTTTGGGGCTCATTGGTAATGTCTGATGCATTGAGAGCTGCATAGCCGAATTAGAAGAACTAATACCTGTACATATTCAGCTGACTTAAAATAGTAATAAGTGACGACTTTGTGCTGGGTGTTACGTATTGCATCAGCATTGCATTGGAGACTGGTGACACGTAACATTATTAGACAATGCCACAGCTCCACCCAGCGTCATGGCACAAAATGGGACCGGTTCATGATCTAGGTCTGCTTAAAACGACTCCCAGAGAAGGAGATAAGAAAAATCTGTTTACCTTCATTATTTTAGCACATATGTATCTTCTTCAGTCAAGCTAAGAGCTGAAGCTCACAATTCTAGTTGAACATGTAATTAATCGGTGACTCTTGCATGTTGACTTCATTGTGATTACTCCTGCTCAGAATTGTGTCTTTTAGGCACCTCCTCAACCAGTCCAATGCTTAACTAATGTCAGTGATGTAGGGAATTTTATTATCCTGCTGCTTAACCTAGTCATGCTTTCTCTGAGGGTTATATAGATAAATAGTCCAATGTATCACTTTGAAGGAAGAAGAGATATGGGAGAGCTCCAAGCAAGAAGAAATAACGGCAGAGACCGTCCACCTTTTGAGGAAAGATCTCAATAAAACAAAGGTACACACTGTACATTCATCACCTGCAGTTACCTTCTGTTTCCCCTGTTCTGGACCCTCGGAGATGTGATTGACTGCAGGGTTGCCTTCCAACCCAGAGCAGGAATCTGCCTTTTTGTTTCCTTCTTTTCTGTCACAATTCTAGTTTTACTGATGAGAATGAATATATGGCATCAGCTGCACTAATTTGTGTCTTGGCTGGCACAAAGGCTACTGGAGTTGTGCATGGTTGCATTTTTCTGCTTATTCCAGGAGTAGCCTGAATGTTTCTGGTACACTCAGATGCAAATTACAAATCATAAGAGGGAATATTGATCTTTCTGCGTTGTCAAGCAGAGTCCACTGGCCATAAAATAGTCATGATCCTTACCATGCCCCAAATCTCATTGCAGGTAATGCAGGATAGTGTCAAATATATTTTATTCCTTTGAATAAAGTCTTCTGGTCTGCAGGGGTCAGTCAAAGATTATGTTAGATGGGGCAGTAGGCTTCTCGTATTGCATACATCTTTCCTAACCACACAATGAACTCCATATTTTCTGCCTTTCAGGAATATACATCTCAGATCAAAAGCCAGATTACTAAAGATTTCTGTTGCATGAAGGAATATGTTGAAAGACAGGAGAGAAACACACTGATGTTCATTGAACAGGAGCAAAAAGCTGCTCAGCATAAAATTGAAGAGACTATTCACCAGCTCACAGACATCAAAGGCCAAACTGTAAGTGATGAAATGAAGTGGCAGGGCAGAATATGAATAGAAACTCTCAAGCTCAATGTCTGGGATAGCTGAATATGTACAGAGCGCCTTTGAGGTCCCCACTGCACTATTCTCATGGAGACAATGGTGCCAATCCATGGACATTGCTGTTAGCAGGGAGAGTTCGGAGTGAGAAATTCAGAGGAAGAGAAGTACTAAAAGAGGCACAGGCTGGGGATGCAATTCAGAACTAAATTTTTTTCCAAGGATATTGGTGAACTGGAATGAAGTGGGAACTGCACTACTGAAATCCAGTTCTCAGTCAAATCTAAAGTCAAGATCCTTCATGATCTTCTTATTTTCCAGAATTTGTATATACACATAGGGATGCAAGTTAAAGAACTCACAGAGTTATTAAATATTGTGTAACAACTTTCTCGGGGAAAACATATCAAGGGCCATCAAAAGAGGCAGTTAAATCACTTCAGATTCTGTAGAGCCCATTTTGATGTTGAAAACAACAGTGCCAAGTGATATAAGTAAGCCAGCAGGAATTTAGAGTGCGGCTCACTGGGTGTGGCAGTGCCATGAGACAGAATTGGACTTCCAGGATGCAGGCACAGGTGCCCACATTGGAATTCACCTGATCCAGTGTCCCGTTACAGGCAGTGAGGAGGAATGGGCACTTTCAGAGTTATCTGCCTACTTGAGATATCCACCTGCAAAGAAGATTAATCCAGCCTCCAAAAGGCTGTTTCCTCCTACAGACTGTACACACAGACTAAGAGAACAACTTCAGATGTAGATTTCCACAATTTCTAAATTTAGGCAAACTAGGTTTGCCCTTTCCTCACACTCATACATTTTGAAACTTTTGGTTTGGGTTTTAGAACAAGAAGAAAGTTTAAAAAGAGTAAGTTTGTGTATTCATATGAATGAAATATGAAAATTGTAATATATATATATATATATGAAAGAAAAATTAGTTGCATTCTCAGTTTTCTTAGGGAAAACACAGTTTTAAATTTTTTTTAATAAGAATATCCTTCCCTATTTTCTGTAAGATTTCAGGTTGGTTTGCTCAGGTAGCTATCCTATAAAGGAAGCTTTTGATGCAAAGAATAAGATTCTTGGAGAGATCACTGCTCTTTTTCCACTCGGACTTTACATTATAATCTGATCTGCAAGATGAAATAACTGCTATTGTTTACATCTTTCCCTTGATCCTTTTGTCATTATCAGAGTAACTTACCTGAGAGGCAGAGGTACAAAGGCTCACCTTCAACAATTAATAAAATTACACTTGATGAGAAGCTTAATGTTGTCAGAAGTGCTGTAGAAGATCTTAAGAGAAAGTTGGAAATTTTACTCTTTGAGAATTATGCTCAGCAGCTCCCATCAGGTGAGTTTTCCTTATTTTGAAATCTTTTTCTTAGAGGCAGTGGATCTAGCAAATAGAGTAAAAAATTACTTTGTGCTTATGAAATGCATGTGCAAATAAAACAAGAAACATATGATAGCAAAAAAATAAAGAACACTGTAAAAGTTTTTAAGACAGAAACTGCTTTTTCTGCATAGAATGCTCCAACTGCTTTACCCGTCTCACTCCTCTGACAGCTCCCGTCTGACCACAGCAGCATACAGTGTTTTGTTAATTTTGGGTAAAAGTTTGCTTATTCGTCCTTTGTAATTTATACAATCAAAAAGAAGCAAGTCCTTGTTTTGTACTTGAACCAGTAGCTGGGTTTATTTAAGGTGTGTTTTCCTTTAGAAGCTTAAATACTTCCCATGTACATTTTGAAGAAATGCCTTAACACTTCACTTATTTTTGTATTTAGTGCAGCCTCCAGACTCATATCAGGAGCCAAGTGTCTGCTCATCATCTCCAGAGTCTGCAACTGAAAGTCCTGAACCAACCATTTCCAGGCAGTTTTCTCAGTGTAAGTATCCAGGCCAGCAGGACTCTTAACAACATCCAGGTCACTCTGAGACTGGATTTGCTGAAGAAAACTGTCCTTGCCAACATCAGCAGGCAATGTGGCTGTTTACTGAAGCATGGAAACACAATGGAGTTGCCATGAATGAATCAGTTACTGACACATAATGTAACACTGTACCTGACTGCAGATGCAAGATAAAAAAAGATAAGAAACCTGTTTCATGGAGGTGTGTAAGCTGTGTGGCAGCTTGTGCTGGCTACAGTGTGAGCTGGTGTACAGGCAGTTACTGCACCTCACTGATCTTTGCTGTTAAGCTGTAATTACTCCAGTTGTTACTTGAGTTCTGCATCATTTTGACAGAAACATTTTTACAGTCAACACACCGTACTACAGCTGTAGCTTAACACAGAAAACAAATGTTTTTACTGATAAAGTATGTAAGAACTTGTCTCAGTGAACAGATGACTGTAAGCTTTATTAAGGTGAGCATCCCATTTATTATTGACAAAAAGGTAATTTAAAAAAAAATATTGTGGCTAGGAATAAAATCCATCTTGTAGGGTGCAAGGTACTTTCACCTTCCCACTGGAGTGCATATGAGTCTGTCATGGATATTTACACAGTTGTGCCTGTTATATGTTTCAGTATGCCCAGGATACAGTCAATAGTGCTTGGTTGAGGATTCTTGAACTTTGATTCAGGTTTATTGTATGATCATTTGTTTTCATTTCTGTTCTGGAGCAGGAATGCACCTGTTTTCTTTTTGCCTGCAGGTGAGAATATTTTCCTTTCTGTCTTCTAGGGGCAGATGATGTGACTTTTGACCCCACAAGAGTACACAAGCACTTGGCACTCACAGCCCAGAACAGGAGAGTGATGGTTTCCAGCCACCTGACCAGTTATGAACATTCACCCAAAAGATTCTGCATCAGCCAAGTGATGTGTTCACAGGGCTTCTCTACTGGGTGCCACTACTGGGAAGTAATTACCAAGGACAGTGATGGATGGGCTGTTGGAGTTGCTCACGAAATGATTGGTAAAAGGGACAAACTGGGAAGAACTGAGCATTCCTGGTGTGTAGAATGGCTGGGTGCTAAAAAACAGCTGTCAGCATGGCATAAGGATCAAGAAACATTATTACACAAGGATAAACCGCTGAAGGTTGGAGTTTTCCTGGAGCTACGAAAGAAGACCGTGTCATTTTACTCAATCGCTGACAAAGAAATGCTTTTGCACACCTTTGAAATTATTACCTCAAATCCTCTCTACCCTGCTTTCTGGCTGTACAGTCTAGAAGGAAATGGATCTTTAACTATAAGTCAGCCAAACAGGAGATAAAGCCTGTTGAGAACAGGGACAATTTTGCCAATGACTGCGGAGTTTCTATAAAAGCCTCAGTGTTTTACACAGGAATGTACCAAGGAATGAATGCATAGCTACCCAGGCTTTCCTGGGAATCAGCAACTGATACTTCTGTCTGCTGTGCTCTGGTCTAGCCATACTGCATTGAAGTGATTCCAGCCTATGCTAAAGGCAGTAACCACCCCTGTGGGAGTCAGGTGGATTTCTCAAGCAGCTTTAAGTAGTCCCAGGATATTCATAGGAAAGAAAGTACTAAGGAAGCTCTAATGTTGGGAATGGACCTCATTTCTCCTACATTGATATAAAAAATACAGAACAGATGATGCCATTACTTTCTGTCAAGTGAGGTTTTTTTTAGACAGATCTGATTGATTAAAGAATGCTCAGAGGGTAAGAATGTTAGTGATTTTAGGTATGAAAATCTTTCCCTTTAGGGTAGGCATTAACTAGGAAATAGGCTTTGTATTTGAGGACCTGGCACTTCAGGGAGGTGTCCCAGAAGAACATAATCTCACTGGAGCCATATATTAGTATTGCCCAAAGGGTTGTCAATCCTGGTGGTGGTGTGACCATGGGAATGGTTGTGGAAGCAGATGTTCAGGTGTGTTTATAGCAGCTAATAAATCATGTGGTCACTACTGCTCTTTTAAAGGGCCTGCAAACAGGACTGTGTCATGGCAAGGACCATCTGGTCTTGTCAGGGAGCCTGAGACAAAGCAAGAGGTTCTCAGTTGCCTGTGGGGGGGTGAAGGGACCAGAGCTGAGGTCCTACAAAACCTATGGACAGCTTGATTTCTGAGAGATCCACTGCTTCATGCAGGCAAACTGAAAACAGCATTCACAAGAAGCAAAAGCTTTTTCAGGAAGACTGTGGAATTCCAGAGTTAACAAAATAAATAGTTTATTTTGAATAAAAGTGCGATTCAGCTATCTCATTTAGTGGAATGGAGCTCCTTGGCTTTTAAGGTCATTGACAGAACTGCTGCTCACCTTCAGAGTTACTCTCTGGTGTCACTGAACACTCTGATGGACTAAATGCACATTTGTATGATCGCAGGGGTGTGTCTGTCAGCATCTCCAAGGCTGGGGTAGCTTTCCTGAGATAGCCAAAGCCACTACTTTGTTAGGATTGAGGTGTCCTTTGCTGGTTCATCTGGAAAAACATCAGCTACAGCATGAACTCACTGGACATCCCTAATTTCCCACATACGAGTTGCACCGTAGTGCCCAGGGGCAGCAATTTGTTATGGTTTGGATCACAGCAACAACACACGTAACAACACACAGTGCAGATGGTAACCCACTGTGTCACTACTTGAACATTAGGAAGAACTTCCTGATTAGGTGATTAAACATTGGAACGGGGTGCCCAGGGTGGAGTCACCATCTCTACAGGTGTTTAAGGAAAGACTGGACATGGCATTTGGTACCACGGTCTGGTTGACACGGTGGTGTTGGGTCACAGGTTGGACTGGATGATCTCCGAGGTCTTTTCCACCCTCATTGGTTCTGTGATTCCCGGTGTGCTCCGAGTGCCTCGAGCTGTCCCTCAGCGCTCGCTGCGCTCACGGCCGGCCCGGGCCGCGCTGCCCCGTGGAGCCGCCGCCTCCCGCCCGCGCTCTCAGGGGCTGCCGCCGCCCCGCGCAGCCGCCGCGCAGCCGCCGCTCGTGGCCGGTCCCTCGCGAGCCGCCGTAGCGCGCTCGCCCCGCTCTGTGAGGGAAGCCCGGGCAGCCCAGGCCGTAGCGGTGCCGCCGCCGCCCCGCCCGATGTGAGCGGCCCCGCGTCGGGGGCAGTGAGCGCGGCCATGAAGAAGGACGTGCGGATCCTGCTGGTGGGAGAACGTGAGTGCCGGGGTAGGGTGGGGGTCGCCGACTGTCACACCGCCTCCGTGCCGCGGGGCTCTGCCCGGCCCGGGCAGGGAGCCCGGGGCAGCGCCGGCCCGGCGGGGCGGGCAGGGGTCGGAGTGTGCTAGCCGTGACCGATCGGAGCGCTGGCCTGGAGCCGCTCGGCTCCTTGCTCTGGGCACTTGGTGGAGTTGTACGGCTTGGACGTCCCTGGAGACGACACCGGGGTGAAATTCTTGCCCGATAATTGGCCACGGCCTGTTAAAACTTTTGGTTTTCTTTTTCCTTTTTCCTTTTCTTTTATTTTTTTCTCTTTTTTTTTTTTCCTCTTTTTTTTTCTTTTTTTTTTTTTTCCTTTTTCCTTTATATTCCTGTGTAAACCACGCTTGCACGTTTCCGATTTACTGACTTTGGAAATCAGTGGCCCGATGTGCTCCTAGTGGTTATAGGTCGGGTGTTTTGAGTTTGTGGCCAGGACAGGGCCAGGGAGTCCAGATCCCTTTTTCTGCTTTTAACTTTCTGCGTGACCTGGGATAAACAGCACACACGTACGTGCATGCCAGAGGTACTGTGGGTCTGGATTTTTTCATGTGTTCCTAAAATTGCGTCCTGAAGTTCACACTTAGGTACCCAAATAATTGACAAGGCTTGTAGAGGCTCAGCTTCTCACCGGTATAAATAGCAGCAAGGAGGTTCTGTTAGTTTGCAAAGCGAGCTTAAGTTCCTCAAGGGGAAAGAACACAGAGTAATTACCAAGTGTTATTAGAAAATTACCTAGTTATACTAAGAATGTGGTACTACTGACAAAGCTTTCCTGAGGATTGAATGCCCCATATATATTTATAGTGCAGTTTATGCAGTTGTTTTATAGTGCAGGTTGGCTTTGTCTGTACTGCATAGAAAGGCTCTCTGTGACTTTTCTAGAGAGGAATCTTGAGGGAGCTGTAACTGTGCAGAAAGAGCTAACTCATTAAGACTGTATTTGGTTAGTTTTGCATGACTGTGTTTAGGAATTGGTGCCTTTGAATACACAGTTTAGTTCCTCTTTAGAATATATGCCTGATTTACCTCACTGCCTTTGACAAGCCTGTATTCTGGGCTGGCTCTATGCAGTGGTTTCAGCACAGGTGTAACAGGTGCTTTGTTTTGGCAACAAGGTTCACAATGTGTCCAAATGGGCATTTTAAAGATACAGGTCTCTTAAATACAGCAATGTGTAGTACATGGCACACATCAGAGATTGTGAGCATCCCTATGTTACACTTTGTTTGACTTGTAGTGAGGAGGGCGGAGAAATTTGTTTTACAAATTGGTAAAATTTGTCAGTTATAGTGTCAGTGCTGCTTTGTGTATGTGTCTCGTGTATATTTATTAGTCTGAAACCACAAGTTAGTCCAGACCATCTAAAACTTGTTAGATGGTAACAGCAACCATCAGGTTTGGAATCTGAAATATGCCAAGAACTCTTCATTGTAAGCCTGTTCCAAAATTCAGCCTTTTTCATCCCCAGTGGTCCACAGTTTAGTCTTAAGTTGGTTTAGTCCTCGTAGCCAGGGTGCAAACATCAATTTTTAATAGCCAGTAATTTTCAGAATACGTTCAGCATGTTATGTAGCATGATGTAAAAGACTTATATATGAGGAAAAAGACAAATTAACTATCATAAAGTGCTGTGCTGCTTTCCTTCATCCCAGTCAGCTGTTTAGGTTGTTACTTCTAAGACTATAAACAGATTGGGAAAGACAGAGGGTTGACCTAGATTTGAACAAAATAACCCAAATCTCTACACTTTAACCCATGGATTTTCATAAATCTCAAGGAGACTAGAAAGTGTATCAAGAGCTTCTAAATACTGAACATTTACTCACCAGCAACACATAATCTTCTATTTTCAGTCATAAGAAGTGGGTTTCTATATCTGCAAAGCCAGTTTTGTCACTGTTTCAAGTTGGAACTGTCTTGGTCAGGTGCAAATACACATCACTATTTTCACTAGTTAGTAACTTTACTTACCTGTAAGGAAAGTACTCATCTTTTTTTCCCTATGGAAGTAGGAGAGCTGCTGAAGCTCTTTTGATTCTGTGAGAATGAAACTTAAGATGCGCTTGATGCAGGAGGATGCCTGGAAGTTTAAGTTAGGATTTTAGCTCATGTGAGTATCTTTGATGGAAACACAACTGCATTGCTGTTAGGAAATCTGCAGCCTGCTGCTCTGCAAGGAGTACCACTGGGGAAAAGTTTACAGCTGTTCTTCATAAGGAAAACAGAAATCTTCCTCCCCAGAATAGCTTTTCTTTGCTTTTCATAATTTTGTTACAACTGCTCTTTAACTTACCATGATGAAGAGAAGGTTTTATTTCTGGATGTCAGAACATGTTACTATACCAAAAATAGACCTAGATAAGTTGAGGGTGCTCTGACTGTATCATCAGTTCAGTAACACCAACTCCTGCACAAAATCAACCAGCAGTATAATCATACCTCTTCTTCTTCTTCCATATTCAGAATTGTTTGCAATTACATAGAGCAGTGTAAATGCAGTGATATCAGCTGAACACCTTCTGTCCCCTGGTGACATTTTCTGTTGGTTTCAGTAGGAACAGTGACACAGGCTCTGACTGGTGGTGATCAGTGCCTTGGTTGGTAACACATTCCTGCTGGCAGAAATGCTGTTAAATCCAGGGTGAAATAGGGTTTTGCTTGAATTGGGGGCTGTTGGAAATAGACAGTCCCAGAAGGATATTTGAATCTGAACATTTTGGTTTTTAAGAAATGTCTGAGAACCAAATAAAGCAATAATAGTCTTATGAGGCTTCCAGAGGACCAGAAAGTTCACAGATGAAGGGGTTTAGTGAGAGTGGAACCCTGAGATAAGTTACAGCTCTTGGTTTTAAATGGTCACATTAGAGCTTCTCAAAACCAGGGAATTAAATAAATTGTTCTGTCAGAAGCCTAAACTTTGCAGGTAGACAGAGTCATTTATTTGATTGAGTAGTGTTGGGTATTGAAGCAGAGATGATCACCTTGCATTAAGAAAACTGTGACTTTAGAAGCGTTGGTGATTTGGGGTATTTTTCACTTTTAGTGGGGGACAGATCATTTGTATCAAAGGGAGTAAGCTCTTGCACTTTAAAAATAGTCACAGTGATGGAGACTTCATTCATGTCCTCTTGTCCAGCCTCATCCTTGGTATTTTAGGACTAAAGTGCAATCATCATATCAAGAATACTATAAAAATAGTTAATTTCTACATGCTTTTCTGTGCATTTTGTTTCTATTTCTGAAGTTTTACTAAAGCATTTCTAGTTTGTTTTGATTATTTGTATGTTTAAGTGTTCTGTGCTAAGGTTAAAACCTGCTAATTCTTTTGCATAAGGCAGAGCAGAATTCGCTTTCCCTTCTGGAGGAAATCCAGAAGTGTGAGATGGATCCCAAGTTTTTACAGTAAAAGAATGATGAGAGAATTGCTGTCATCCACATTTAGTATGATTATAAAAGCTTTTAATGTGGTGAATTGGAAAATGTTTTTTAAATCTTCCCATTTTAAGATGGGGTGCAACTATTGAGTGTAACAAAACAAATTACCTAATATCTGTTTTTAATGCTTTTGCAGCCAGAGTTGGGAAGACATCACTAATTATGTCTCTTGTCAGTGAGGAATTCCCAGAAGAGGTAGAGCACTTTCATTTGTTTTCTAAGTTTTATTTCTACCCTGTCATATAATAAGTTAATAGACTCTGCTTTAAAGTAATGTTTAAAAATAAAATAAAGTTTAAAACTGCAAAGATGACTTCAGGAAGAGTGATGTAGGTAAGTTTAAATATATCTCTGCATGAAGATTAGAAATTTAAGTTTTATGTAAGTTCCTTTCTTATTTTTCACATTGTTAATTAAACTAATTTTTTTATATGTGATGAATGGTAGGTTTTTTAGGGAGCTATAATTGGTCCAAACTGGCAGCATATTTCAGCATATAAATGGGAAGGTGCTGAAAGAGACAGGACCATCAATTGTTTGGGGGGGGGGTATTGCATTTAAAGAGCGAATAGACTGCAAAATGACTGAGAATGAGGAATTAAAAAGTCACATTGTATAACTTATACGTAGCTATTTTTTGTAACTAAGCAAGACATTGCCTTTACTTCTGTCTTTGAAGAATATTTTACTGACTCTTGAAGTAAAAACTGCAGAAAAAGCTAGTTGTACATATTACTCCTTTAAAAAGGCAGCACATAGTTTTCTTTATACCATAAAAAGAAGCACAGCTGCTGCAAACAGTTAAGCTTTTTACATAGAAACATGAATGTTTATTTCTTCTGATCACAGGTCTTAAAATAGACCTCATGTGCTGCTCTTTGAGTCTGCTCTTCTCTGGGTTTAATGCAAATCAGTAGGTTACCACAGTTCAGGAGTCAAGATTGGATTGTAAACATAACTGAATTTTGTTAACGTAATTGAATTTAGTTCCTAACCTTGCAGGTAAAAAGGAGGTCCGGTTCCTGTTCTTGAAGTGCTCAGGGACCCGTTCCTTTGGCAGGCTGTTTGTTAGTGTATTTAGTGAGTTGTAGTCTTCTGTTCTCTTCTCAGCTTCTTCCTGCAGTATAACCTAGAATATTTCTCTAAATTCTTGTGTAGAGAAAAAGCATAATTTATATATAACACAAAACCTCCCTGAAATTACAAAAATAACTTTTAGAAAAATACTGCATCCTATAAAAGCTGCTGAAAGAGACCTGCCCAGTTCCTTAGGCCAGTCAGGTGGATCAGAGCAACATTATGGGGTCTAACAGGCACATCAAGCTTGAAAATAGTGTTTAATGTACAGGGTGTTATCAGTAATCACTCTTGAAGAAGATCTCAGCAGAGCCTGAAGCTTTACAAAGAGACATTCTAGTGGTGATTGACTTTTCTTTTTCCCTTGTTTTACTAAAAGTAAAGTATCATGAAAATTCAGTGTCAGCAGGTGAAAGGCAATAAATAGATGTGCAGGAGATTTTCATTAAAATTAGGTTTAAGTTACTGAATATGGCTTAGTGTTCTCTGGAAAAAAGGGCTATCAGAGTTTACAGCATTTTTCAGAATAAGTTTTTATTAGTAGCATGTTTTGCTTTTCAGGGTTTTCTGAATTTAATGTTTTGCATTGTCAGAAGCAAGGATGTTGTCAGGTTACAATTGTATAAAAATTGAGACTTGTGTTTTGTCTGTCATGCTTGTTTAGGCATTGGATAGAGTGGATTTAAGTTTTATAGAAGCATTATGTATCCCTTAACAGCACTGCTTTTCTGCAAAGCTTGCAGGAAGTTCCTTATGCAGTAAGTATATAGTAAAGAATGAGAAGATAGCAGTGACTTTCAGTACTTAAGAAAAAAGAAAAACAAACAGTACTTGAATAACTAAACAACTTGAACAACTAATATTAGTTGCTCTGTTTTAAGCTAACCAAATGGCAGGTGTATTACAGTATATGACTTTTTTCACTGTCAGGATTATCTTGAAAGTCTCTTTCTTGCTGTTCCTTTCAACCCCAGGTTCCACCCCGAGCTGAAGAAATCACCATTCCAGCTGATGTCACTCCTGAAAGAGTGCCAACCCACATAGTAGATTATTCAGGTAGGGACCGCTCAATATTGTCACTGATGTGGTATGGAATTGTTTGTCTGACTCAACAGCCCCTGTAACAGTCAGACAGGTCTGGGACCAGAGTTGCAGGTGGGAGAAGTCTACAATAAAGTAGAAATTTTCTGAATTTCTAAGTTAGGACACCTCATAATTTTGTGTCAGTTTATTCTTTTGTATTTTTTTCATGCATTTTAATCTTATTACTGAATAGATGAATAGGTTCACTATGAAGGTTCATGTGCCATCATAAATCTGTGCAACTGTTGCACAGCTGTAAAAGCCCTTCTGCCATTTACAGTGGAAGCCAAGAGTTAGGCCATGTTAGCAGGTACCTTCCTGTCTTCTCTCTCCCATCACTGCTGAGGAAATGCCTTTGATGTGTTTAACCATCTGGAAAAAGAAATAATGCTTTGTTGTTGTTGGACTTGACCTTAAATTTATGTGGAGTGAGTTTTTCTTTCTATTGAATGAATTTTTCATAGATTCAGTTAACAGAAGCTTGGTATCACTAAAAAAATCATCACCACTGTAATAAAATTAACATATGTCATATTCTGATGTAAAAATTTACATTATAGAAGGAAGGGGCTGTTGAGAAACGTAGAAGGATGCAAACTGTGACTTGTTCCAAAGAGAACCTGTCTACAAATACAATTATTCCTCTTCAAAATAGCTGTAAAAAATTGATGTGCAACAGACTGTTTCTGTCTTACAAATTAATGGACCAATTTCATTATTGTTTTCGAAGGAGCACTCATTAGAGTATTTTTTAAAAAGAAGTTTAAATATCAAGGCTTTGACAAAGCTGTCTCATAAGCATTCTGAAATACCCTAGTTCAGTTTCAGAAGTTTTTTTATTTTGTTGGCAAAAATTTTAGTATTAATGAATAACTTACTCTATTGAATGCAGAAGCAGAGCAAAGTGATGAGCAGCTTTACCATGAAATATCACAGGTAAGTGTATTTTAGTGTTTGCTAGAAAATAGTTTTGGGAAAAATCTTTCCTTCGAAGTTCTCTGCATTAGATGGGTTTCAGTTTGAATTGAAGAAAAAAACCTTTCTTACTTGGCATTTTCTGTTTTGTTTTGTTGCTTGTGCTATAGGAAAGATTTCTCTATTTAAGAAATCTTAAATAGAGAAAGTAGATACTGGCACTGTGTTGGTGAATTGAGCTTAAGCTTTGTCCTTCCAAGTGAAAGGACAGAACCTAAATATTCTTTAATCAGCAAGCCAGTTTTGTATAAATAATTCTACCCTGAAAAGATCCATTTTGCTTCTTTCTATCACATGGTACTATTGGATTTATGAATAGCACAAGCTTTTTGGTGACTTTGTCATCCTTTCTGATTCCTGTTTTCTGATTCTGATTTTCAGTTCTTTCTGAGCACCTTTGCACATTTTCTGCACAGTCTGTCATGGTGTTGTGTTCCATTTCTGGCATTTAGTTCAGTGCTTCAGTGGAGGCTGCACATCATGACTCTTCAGTTTGGATTTCCTGGTGGCACAGGTCTCTGCAGACACAAGCTGTGACTATCACACTGCAAGACAGGCTTTTTGGCACTTCTCAGCATATAAGTTCTTTGTTTTAATCTCTTGTTCAGGCTCCAAGTAGTTTAAACAAGTCAGGAACAGAGTTCTAGTTATGTAGTTCTATAGTTTACTCTGATGTTATTATGTATGGTCTTTAATTGTCTCTGTTGCTCAGGGGTTTCTGAATGGTGGAATTCCATGCTTTTCCTTTCTCTTCATTGCAGGCAAATGTGATTTGTATAGTCTATGCTGTTAATAACAAGAATTCTATTGATAAGGTACAGTAACACAGTTTATCCCATTATTGAGATGTAACTTGTGCACTGCTCATTGATATCAAGATGAAATCTGGATTAGACATTTTAAATGCCTGAGATGGAGTTTGAGATTAGTTGTTAAGAGACTGAACAGATGTGGTTTTGCTTCTGCTCCATTCCAACATACATGAGTTTTTAGTCATTTCACTTGTCTGAGAAAGTTGCTCATTAATCAACTCCAATTTTTGTTTCCTCCTTTGTGGGTCAGTATGTGCCTTTTTGGGAAAGAAGCAGTAGAAGTTGTAGTGAAACTTGTACACGGTTCAGTCATATTTAATTTGAGTATGTATTTTTCATGTCTGTTTTTAATCCCACTTTAGGTAACGAGTCGATGGATTCCTCTCATCAATGAAAGGACAGACAAAGATAGCAGGTGCTTAAGTAAAGATGAGAAATGTGAATTAGGCTGCATGTCAGTGGGTGTCAATGAACGGTGTTGAGGATATTAATTGTTTAAGAAAATCAAATTCTAAACTTAAAGTTTATTTAAGAAGTCCAAGCAACAAGAGATTTGAAGTATGTAGGTCTGTTACATGTGCCAGCAATGTCGTTTATTTTGAATTTTGTGGCCAGCTTTTACCAGGTGTGTTTATATTGGCTATGGTATAACTAGCTTTGTCTCTGTGGTCTGTATAGCTTTTCTACTGATGCTGGTTTGGGTAATAACAATGTGATTAGTTGCCATTGTATTTAAATATGTGGGTTTCATAGAATCAACAAGAAGTACATTTATGTCTAAGTGTATATCAAAACACTTATTTAAACTGTTGTCGTTTAGTTTTGCCCATTGCCTCCAGTGGTATTTAATTACATCATGAAAATAATACAGTAGTTTCTGGTGGGAGATAAAATGCTAAATTAAGATATTTTATCCATCTGTCTTTAAAGCTCTTAATATTTTTTTGTTTTTAGGCTGCCTCTTATATTAGTTGGAAACAAGTCTGATCTAGTGGAGTATAGCAGTATGGAAACTATCCTTCCCATTATGAATCAATATACAGAGATAGAAACGTGTGTAGAGGTATGCAAGACTTTATGAAGTTAAAGCAAGTAACAAAAAATACATTCGTGCCAAGCATGTATGGAAACTTTATAGTAGAGAAAGGGATTTTTTTTTTTCCCCTAACTCAAACATGAGTAATTATAAAATATTTCAAACATGAGTAATTATAAAACCAGCAAGTTTATATGTTATCTTTCTTTAGGGAAGATTACACTATTGTATAATCAAATGTTACAGTTAAATTCTAATATTTAGAGCCTCCTCACATCCTTGCCTTTAACAAGGGTTTAAATTTAAGCCAGACAGTTGTCTGCAAAGTATTCAAAATTGATTTAATATGTGTGGATATGTCTCTTTTCCTTTTTTTTTTTTTTTTTCCGAAGTAGAGACAGCTTTTTGATTTCTGTTCTTGGTATGACAGCAAATTGTAGTGAAACTTCATTTGTTAATTAATTGAACAGGTACAGGGGCTGGATGTCTTTTTTCCAAACCAGCCCTGTACCCACAGGAGGGGACTAAGTCTTTAAAAATGTGATGCTTACTTAAATTTCAGAAGAAATCGCCAAATAGCCAAGAAACTAGCTCATCAATGTGAGGATTTCTCTTTCAGTGTTCAGCCAAGAACCTGAAGAATATATCTGAACTATTTTATTATGCACAGAAAGCTGTTCTACATCCTACAGGTCCTCTTTATTGCCCAGAGGAGAAAGAGGTATTTATCCATAGATTCTCAGAGCAAATAATTTGGGAGGAGTGAATCACTTTTCTGTTCTTTCCTTTTCAGTGAATTTTGCATCTCTTAGTGTGTTCTGTTACCAGCACCCCACCCCCAAATGTCAGGCATTGCATCCCAGAACCATGGGGGTTGTTCAGTGATGTATTAACCTGACCTGTCTTTCCTCTTCGTTCAAAGCAGTGAAGACAGTTTTTTGTTGCCCATGTGAACTGCTGAGTAAAGCGAGAAGCTTTGCTAGTGGCTTTGAGCCAAATGTAATGTGAACCAAATTATGTCTTCAATTCAGTTCTCTTTCAGATGTACATTTCACAGTAACTCCATTTATTTCAGGGAAAGCACTCTAGACTTGGCCTGATCTAAGAGAATTTTTTTTCTGAGAATCTTGTGAAACTTTGACAAAAGGGATTAGAAACAAGTAATGTGGCTGGTTTTTAGGTATCAGGTGGTTAGCTGAGTGTATTATGAAGGAGTATGTTTTTTTAAAAAAACAATTTCCTGGGCAAATACAAATAGAATCTCTGAATGTATCCATTTAGTATTGGGCAGTAGGAAAGTTGCTTCAGCAGTACTTTGTTAAGTAGAGAATCAGAGAATAACCCTGTTTTGATTTCTTCCATCAGAATCATCTATATGAGTTAGTAATGTTGTGATAAAATTGTTGTGCTGAAATCTTTTTGGTTTTCCCAAACCAATCTCTATGCAATCTGTGTGACCTCTGTGAAGAGAAGAGTCCATCATCACAGTAGTTGTTGGGAGAGAATTACCAGTGTCTGTTTTCCTTCACTTGGAAGGTATCCTAGCAGTTCTTTTGTCCTAGAGATAGTCCATATGCTCAATGCTTTGCCTGGTAGATGAATGAGCCCTGTGAAGGTTTTCAGTATTTGATGTTTGAAGTGAGTTGGCTGTAGTTCTAGACACATTTAGTTTTGCAAAGCACTGGGATTTTAAGGTGTTTTTCTTTTCCCCACCAAAAATTGTTTTGAGAAAAAAAAAATTATTTAGTTGTTTCTCAAAGTTTTCTATATCAATAAGACTGAATTTAGAGAACTGAGTTTTATTTTTTTTTAGTAACTTAGTAGTGCCACCTTCAGCTTGTGAAGAGCTTGAGATTCTTCTAATAATTGAATAGAAAAACATTTAATGTGGAATAATTGCTTTAAATTTATGGATATAAATTTGCTAAATCAATTTTTTATTTCCTCTTGCTTTTTACTTTTGTGTATATGTGAATGAATGTCTCTGTTCTGAAACTGTAAATGAAGACTAGTGTGTGTTACCATGTGATTGAGCTGCCTGGTGTCATTCAGTGTAATCTTTTTATATTTAAGCCTGGAGAGATACTGAATTTCCTTTTATTCCTTAGATGAAACCTGCCTGTATTAAAGCACTGACTCGCATTTTTAGAATTTCTGATCAAGATAATGATGGTACTCTCAATGATGCAGAGCTCAACTTCTTTCAGGTACCTTGCTTATTCTTCCACCATGCTTAAAGGTGAACTATATAACTCTAGAAAAACAAGTGATTGGTTTTGAATAAATATAGTAAGGTAAACTGTAAGGGAATCAGGCCTAAATACTAAGCCTCAACTGTGGCATAGAAGAATGGATTTGTAAAAACAGAAATGAAATTATTTTTATTTCTAACCATTATTCAAGTTTGAGTTCAAGAGCAAAATTTAAAAATCTATTAATGTTCTTAAAAATAAAATACAATTTGTACACCTTTGTTTCCACTAAGAAATTGCATTGTCCTTAACTAGCTTATCAAAATGTTTACGGCTGTATTTCATACAGGATATGCTGTTTGTCCAGCTCAGTAGACAGTGGTCCTAACATGCTTTTTTTGGGTTTTGTGTTAGAGAATTTGTTTTAATACACCACTGGCACCTCAAGCTTTGGAAGACGTAAAGAATGTAGTCAGGAAAAACCTAAGTGATGGAGTTGCAGATAATGGATTGACATTAAAAGGTGAGTGTTATTTAACTCTTAAAAGATGTGTCTTTATACAATTGATAAATTGTATTACATGGAAAAGGTGGTCTTTTGGAATATGATCTCTGTCTTGATTCTTTCAGACTGCAAGAGCTGAGCTTACTAAACAGTGATATCTCAGTGTTCTTAAGCCCTGGGAAGTGCTAAACAAAAATCCTACCCAGTTACTTTGATACAAGAAAACTAAAAGCAGTCTTCCATGAGACCCCTCTCTAGGCAACTCCAAGCTAAAGCTTTCTGGTTTAAACTGTTGAAAATATTGGGTTTATTTTCATACAGCTGAGTTCTTCTAAAATGCTGGTACTGAAAAAAGCAAACAACAGCAGAAAACCAAGTGTATTGTTTGAAGGAAACATGATTTCTGAACATTCAGTCTGTGTAGATAATGCTGTAAATATCACCCAGGAGGTTTAAAGTTTTAATGTACATTTTGAGCTTTTTTGTTTTCATGGCTGATACTGATTCTATTGAAAACACTTGTAGCAGGTAAAGCACTTCAGGGCCTTAAGATTTCACCATTTTTGATTTTTAGGTTTTCTTTTTCTACACACACTTTTCATTCAGCGAGGAAGGCATGAGACAACTTGGACTGTTTTGCGTCGCTTTGGCTATGACGATGACTTAGAGCTTACCCCAGAGTACTTGTTCCCTCCGTATGTATCGCTGATTTCAGCTTTCTAAGCTTGAGTTCAGTCTGTGCTCCTGCTTTGGCAGGAGGAAAGGGTTACTGTAGTGTGTTTATTTAACACGTTGTTACATCAAGTACCTCCCTTACTTTATGACCACCCAGCCAAAACCTTCATGTGACTAAACAACATGAAAGAAGAACTCTCTTGTGCCAAATCATGTTCTGTTCTCTTTCTTCACAAGAAAGGTGGCAGAAGAGATTCTTAATACAAAACTGGAACATAAATCTGAGCAGTTGCTTATTGTATGTGGCATCAAATTCTAAAAGACTTGTCAGTGTTTTTGTAGCATTTGAGACCTATTGAAAATCCCCAAATTAAAAAGTTAAGAGATTGACCAATTCTGTGGCTTCTATTCAAAAATGTAACTGCATAATTTTTTGTTAAAAAACTCCAAACCCCAAAGTACAAAAACAAAGCAAAACAACAAAAATGTAACTATTATAGAACTATATATCATATAATATAAAGGCACTCACTCATCAATTTAGAATTCCTAATAAAAAGTATATGCTTTGATCTATGTGAAGATAAATTATTAAAGTTAAGTGCCAGGGTCAGATACTAAATGTTACAATTCATAAAGTACGTATTTTGAGTTTTAGTATTCCATAGTTCATAAACAATTAATGCTTCTTGTATTTGTTTTTGTTTCCAATAAACAGCCTAAAAATTCCCCCTGACTGCACAACAGAACTAAATCATCATGCATACTTGTTTCTTCAAAGTATTTTTGATAAACATGATTTGGTAAGCATTTAATCCGAGTGTGTATGCGTCCTTATACTTAAGAGCCTTAGTTTGCCAGGAGTTTTGCTAACAAAAACATGTTTTTCTCATTATGTCATTTTATTCAGAAACTGGCTTTAGCTTAATCTATGGAGTCAGAACTGACCTGCTGCTTATGATTGTCTGCAAGGAGAGTTGGCAGGCATAGTTGTAGTACCAAATTGTTTTTAACTAGCTCATATGTTTAATCTTACTAAAAAACAAGGAAAGAAAAATTATTAAAAAGGAAGCAGCTCAGTTTCTTGAATCTTGCAAGTATACAGCAAGAAAATACCAGTTTAGAATAGACATGAATTAAATTATGTCTGATACTGTATTTTGTTTCAGGATAGAGATTGTGCTTTATCTCCTGATGAATTGAAAGACTTGTTCAAAGTCTTCCCTTACATGCCATGGGGACCTGATGTGAACAACACAGTTTGTACAAATGAAAGAGGATGGATCACATACCAAGGGTTTCTCTCGCAGTGGACGTAAGTGTGATAACAGGACATTTTAGTAGTTGAGAACTATGGGTATGATGATGTGTTTATAGATTCCTCTTAAAAAACTACTGGAAAGAGTAGAAGTTTAACAGTTGAAAATTGACCCAAGCAGCCAAGTTTCTGTAGCCATCCAGTGGCCTGATCTTCAGACCGTTATAACCTGTTCAGGATTTGGCCAGTATTTAGTGCTAAGAATGAAGAAGTGTGCCTTCAAAATGTGGAAATCTTTATGATCCCTGTTGAAATGTTATTGCTATTTTTCTACTCTTTGGAGACAGTTTGAAAAATGGTGCTTAATAAGGAGGGTTTTTTTTTCCAATTTAAAATACAGAAAATGGGAAAAACATTATTTGGGGAAATAAGAAAATACAGTGTGGGTTGATAAGCCTCAGCAAGTAGTGTTCTGGTGACCAGTAAGACTGATAAAGTTATCACCATTTATTCTCAGAGACTTTTGTCCTTCAGTACTGCATAGTGTCAGGAATGTTTCTATCATGTCAATCTAGAGATAGGAGATAAGGATTGTTTCAGTACTATAAAGAATTGGTACCACAGATGGTGACAATTGAAAGTTCCTTTTGTCCCCTCTGCCAGACTAACCACATACCTGGATGTTCAGCGTTGCCTGGAGTACCTGGGTTATTTAGGGTACTCCATACTTGCAGAACAAGAATCTCAAGCATCAGCAATTACAGGTAATAAAAATTTGATACAACAGAGAAATTTAAATTTAGAAATATACTAAAGAGTAAATTGTCTAATAGTTCATCTATTTTTATTTACTCCGTCGCTTTCTGCTCAAGTGAAACCTTTGATTTAATATTTTTGAGAGATTGTTTTGTGTGCATTTTTGTGTTTTCACATACATGCATGCATTTATATCTTGTGAAAAATATTTTTGGTTTTCTGAAAGTGACAAGAGATAAAAAGATAGACCTCCAGAAAAAACAGACTCAGCGAAATGTCTTCCGATGCAATGTTGTTGGAATGAAAGGCTGTGGGAAAAGTGGAGTTCTTCAAGCTCTCCTTGGAAGAAATCTGATAGTAAGAAACATGTTGCTTATATTCACCTATATATGCTCTTGAGTTAAGATTAGACAGCAAAAGTGATTGATCTTAGAGCTTTAATGGTTGTTACTGAGTTTGGAGAGTTCTTTGAGGAAATACAGAATTACTAAGGAGGAGTTCAGGTTTTTTTGGTTTTGTTCTATTCTGGCAGTAGCTATTGCATGCAATAATGACTTGTACATCATAGATTATAGCTATGCATTTCCTTGCAAAAAATGCCGAAGATTACTATAATTTTCATTCATTAGTAAATAGAGTAAACCAGCTGTTCAAATCTAACTTAAAGGGAAAAGTTGCTGTGATGTAACATGAAATTCTGCCTTTTCAGAGACAGAGGCAAATACGTGCAGAACACAAATCTTACTATGCCATTAATACAGTCTATGTATATGGACAGGAAAAATACTTGCTGGTAAGGTTGCCTCATTCTTGTTTGCCTAAGACTGGTTAATGTTAAAATTCTGTGAATTATTCAGAGCCTTCTGCAACAAACTGGTTTTAATTCTCTCTTCTTCTTAATGGGAATTCCCCCCAATTATTTTCTGTCCCAGATACCTTCTGGTTTTTTATGTAGATAATTTAGCTGAACCTGTTCAGGACCCGTTATTTTTGAAACCTTGTCCTGAGTTGTGCAAAACCTAGTCCTTTTATGATCACACTGCAGGGTATCAAGTTATAACATGGGATAAATGATCAGAAGTCAGTCTACCTATTCAGTAAGAAGCTTCTGTCACATGAGGTGATTAGAATGGCTACAATTAGTATTCAGTGGGAGAAATCAGTTCTTTAAGGCTTGTTCCATTCTAGTTTTCCTTTATGATAATATGATCTCTTTCTTTGTTTTCTGAGATCTAGTCCTCTGCTCTGGTTTTTCTCTGTAGGATGAATGCCCATTTCTGTGGGTGTCTAAACCTTTGTTTCAAAGTAAATATCACCTTTTTATGCTGAGGTGGTGATTGCCTGCAGATGTGATGTTAACAGCTCACATATGCTGGCTGCATGGTAAATTCCTACTATTCTTTTTCATTAATTCTGCCTATTGTCAGTCCATTAGTTTGAAGGATACATAAAAATGAGCCATAAAAATTATGAGACAAGTTTTAAATTCCTTTAACTGCATAATGACAAGCTTTTCTTCCTCTGCAACCATCTTCTTTTCCAGCTACACGACGTCAGTGACTCAGACTTTTTAACTGATGCTGAGACCATATGTGATGCTGTCTGCCTGGTATATGATGTCAGTAATCCTAAATCCTTTGAATACTGTGCCAGGATTTTTAAGGTTTGTAGAGTTTATATTTACAAACCTTTACATTTATATTTCTTCTCACTGACTAAATAGGCAGTGTCAGTTACCTGACCTGTACACTGGTTCTAGTGCTTAAAAGACATTTTATTTTTAAATGCTGGTTATATATCATGATGCAGTAGCAGTGATGCAGTTCTGTTACTCATACAAAGCAAACATCTACTTTCCTATGTAAACTACTCTGCTTCTAGAAATGCCTGACTTCAGTGCCATGAATATATCTTAATGCTGCTGCAACCAGTTCAGTACAGCCTGTTCCAGGTTGAATGTGTCATATACTGTTTCTTTCACTTTTTTTTTTTCTTTTAATTTGCAGCAGCACTTCATGGACAGCAGAATACCATGTTTAGTGGTAGCTGCCAAGTCCGACTTGCATGAAGTTAGACAGGAATATAGTATTTCTCCTGCTGAATTCTGCAAAAAACACAAAATGCCTCCACCCCAAGCCTTTACTTGTAATACTGCTGATGTGCCGAGTAAGGATATCTTTGTTAAGCTGACAACTATGGCAATGTATCCGTAAGTACCAGAGCTGTTCTGTTTTCCGTGTGCATGGTCATACAGCACCACTCACTGCATGCCATCGTTAGCCACAGGATGGAAGTGCCTCACCGAGCTTTAGCAACAGAGAGACATGAATGACCTGAGTAGAATCTTTATTTCAAATTGAGGAACTTGGCACATATCCAACACAGAAATCAGTCTCAGCTGTTGTTGCTAAGGTGTTTTTTAAAGAATACCCTAGTTCATCCAGCTCAAGATGCAAATTCCAGTGAATAGGGTTCTGTTTGGTCCTTATTGGGGATACAAAAAGTGTATCAATTTTCATATCTTGGTGTTTTTGAGATATTCATGAGTGAGCTGTACTGTAATCGTTGTTGATAGCTCAACTTGACAGCTGATTACAAGCAATGGCACCTTAGCGCACAACAGTTCCCCAAATGTACTGCTCAAAGTACTTTTTGTTTTCAGGGTGTTTATTACTATGTGCTTTAGTTCATTCATCTAATAAATCTTATCATTTTAATAGAATTTTTGTATAAACACCTTTGGACTTCAGGTGCAATACAGTTAAGCTCAGATTCCTCTTCACTACACATCTCACTGTTGCTAAACTCACTTTGCATCTCTTTTTTTGGTGGGTGAAGCTATTTAATATGGTGATGAACTACACTAATATTACAGCAGATGGAGTCTCGTATGACAGCTGACATTTGCTTTAAAATAAATAGAACTAATGTCACTTTCACCCAAAATAATAGGGTATTTTTAATTATTTGAAACTGAATTTACTGAATTACGTCTGTAAAGCTTTAGTTTCGGTTTTGATTTTTTTTTTTCTTCTTCTGTTCATTTTGTAGCACTGGAATACTGGGAAACCACTAAACTGTAGCACTGACCAAATGTCTGTCATATCAATATTCCCGCTTCTCCTTTAGTTTTCAAGCATGTGTGTTTGGTAGGGTGGGAAAAATAGAGGCAACGCTCACCCTGTAAAGAGGGCATTCGAAGTGGTAGAAAATGTGGCTTCCTTTCCTTTGAAAAAGGGGTGTTATCTATTGCTGTGCAGACATACTCAGAAGCCTTTAAATGCTTCCCTTTTATGGGAACTTGTATAAATTCAACAAACATTTTCATTCATGTTTGTGCTTCGCTGTTAAGATCTGTATATGGTGGTAATGCCAAAAGACATAGAACCTCTAACCTTTAAATTCTGCACAGCTGTAGTTGTACCCTTTCTTCCCCAGTGTATTTTTTTTCTCCTCTCCTTACTCATTCAAATGTACCTTTTATTCCTAAATCTCTCTCTTGGTTGTGGCACAGTCCTAATGTGCACCTGATTTGATGAGCAAGATTTCAACTCCTGTCCTTCTGTGTGTTTTCGCAGCCATGCCCGGTTACGCTGTATGTGCGCCTGCAACAGGTGTACATTTTGCATCTGTCAGAACTTCCTCAACTCAGACTTGCTGCAATCTGTAAAGAACAAACTCTTCACTGCAGTTCTTAACAGGTCCTTAACTTTATTTACTAGGTACCAGGTGTGCTTTTAAAATAAAGGGTGTCTTTGAAAAAGCAATTGGTAACCTTATATACTGCAGATTTTTCACTCCATATCCACTAAATAGGCTGATACTTTAATAACTGTCATAGAATTATCAAACTTGGTTTAACTTGAAGATTCTTTTGAGCTTAGTTCAGTCATTTTTCTGAAACATTACCAATTTGGTTGTTGATTCAGGCTCTTTGTGATTGCAGAAATACTGTGCGGTAATTAGGACTATGTTTTTAGGGAACTGCTAATAGACATTTAGTAGTGTCTACAAATCTGTGTAATGTTTCTCACTTGAGACATTACAGGGTGGTTTAGTATTGATTAGAGGTAGTGCCTTTGAGATATCAGTTACAGAGATACTTTCATAAAGGCACAGCTTGACTTACAGCAGCATCATGCAACATATTACATGTTTATAATTGCTAGTTGGATATTTGGGAGTTCTTAAAATTTCTGTGTGTGTATGTTATGCTTGGTTTACACAGAGAGTGAGCATTTTGTGTTAAAAAAATAATCCAGATCTTTTAACGTCCAGTTCCTCTCTGAAGTGGTAAATGCTTAAACATTTGCATTTCCAGACACTTTTGGAAAAACAATTGGTAAAGAGAGATAACTGGTTTTCAGCCTTGAAAACAGTACTCTAGCTTGTCCTGTATGTACTGCACTGGTTTTGACACACAGGATTTACTAACACTTCAGCACTTGTCATCACACACAAGCAAATGGGAGTTCAAACCAAACAACTGTTGCAGTGCAGTGGTTCCATCATCCACAGCCTTCTTGGAGGTTTAGATGGTAAATGTGTTTATTTGAAGGCCATGGTTGGAATATCCTGACATGCTGCTGGTCCATGTATGTTACTACTTGTTAGAGGTTTCAGATTTAGCTGCTCCATGTAAGAGTGTCTGTCTCCTCTAAATGCAAGTTACACACACGTAGGAGGTCTGCTGATACACCCACCTACAGGACTGAGCATTTTCCTTGTGAAATACCACTTTAATCCAAGATACAAGTGTTAACCACAGAGTGAGAATTCAAGGAAGGGTGAAAAACTCATTAGCTTAGGGAAAAACTCATTAGCTTAGGAAAAACCTGAATGAGTGAGGCTCTTCATGTTGCATCTCTTCTACAGCAGTCATCCCATAGACAGAAATCCTTTGAAACAGCAATCTCCTTGCATATTGTCACTCTAAAACTTCATTAAGCAGTCACTACTAGAAGATCCCAGCTCTCCATTATGGAGGCTGAAATCATCTGTAACACATCTTCATTTTTTGGAATGGTTTTGGGTTGCTCCATTCGCTGTTGTGGCTTGTTTCTCTCTTGTATTGGTTTTTTTGAGTCGTGCATTAGACATTGAACTTCATTCCTCTGAAATATTGTCAGGGTCTCAGGGTACTGAAATCTTTTAATGAGGTTTGGGATGCTGTCATTCCACACCTTATCACTAGGGAGTGTGTAACAAACATAGGAATCCACTACTGACTAAAAAGTCTCTAATTCAGGGTAAGAAGAATTCCTCATAGACACTTCCCTCTAGAAAGAGGAATTATTCGCTAGAATCCGTTTGTCTCTCAGTCACTGGGGTTTGTTGCAGGTTTCCAGCATGCTCACTTCATCTCACCAACTCCCTAACCAAACACCTTGCTGCAGGTTATTTACCATTCAGCACATGAGCTGCTACATAACTGCACAAATGGTGGAGCTGGGATACCTATAAACAAGAGGGAATAGCTCCCAGTTGTAGGTGTAGGAGGGTAGAGATGGATTTCTTGTATAAAAATCATACATCTAATGATAGGTGATTAGATTAGAGAAAGCATTTGGATCAAGGACTTTCTGATTCAGTTAGTTTCTATAACTTTTCTTATTTTGCCTTCACAAGTGCTTACCGTTAGGTTACATAGTTGGGCTAAAGTTAGATAACTGATGAAGGAAGGAGGTTTCTTGAGAGTACTTTATTGTCCTGATCCCCTCCTATTTCTTTAGGCTGTGGAAGCTTTTCAGGTAAATTGAAATTTTTCACACTGGACTCGCAGTGCAATGTGTTGCTACCTAAGACCTAAACACTGTTACCAAGGCATAATATAAAATGATGTTTGAATATTCCCACCATAGTAATTAAAGGAAGAACACTGCCTCTGTGCAACTGAGAAACCTGTTCATGCCCCCCCTGAGTTTCTCGTCTGTGGACAAACTTCAGAGGCTCCCCTGAGGGTTGCAGGCTGTCAGAAAGGCAAGCTCAGCTTGGAGATTGCTGTGTTGATTTGAGCTACCCAGGGTCACACTTCAGTGGTTCTTTGAGGAAGGAGGGACAGCATTCAAAGCACTGGACATGCATGTATGAGACTTGCTAATATCCTGAAGTATTTTTATACTTTTAATTTGTTCTTTCCTTCAGGTGTTCACTTGTATTTGTCTAGCTGGCACCTAATCTCTTTTTGCTACATTGTTTTACCAAAAGCAGGATTTCTGCTTTTGTCATTCTAACCCTTTCTTTAATGATGAGCTTGGATTTTTTGGCGCTTTTTTCCCCCCTTGGTTTCAAATCATCCATGTTACCTTTTTCTTGTACAGTAGTGGCATTTTTCTGGCTAAGTTAATTTCAAAATAAGACGCTTCTAATGCATGAGAATTCTGTTGTTCAGCAAGGAGACTTCTCAGAGGATGGTTTTCTTCTAAAGCTTTTAAAACATTGTAGAACTGAAGTGAAATTCTAGTTCCATATGAAACCTGGTTGTTTCAGGAATTGTTAGTAAGGTTTTGCTTTCTGTGAAAACCTTCCTTCTGTGAAATTAAAGATAAGACAATACATTATTATTAGATTTTCCTGTAATAATGGGAAAGTTCTAAGAGTAATCCAGGATGTGCAGGGTATGCAGTTTACTTTTCAAAACTTGTGTATTGCTATTAAACCTAATTGCAGAAATCTATCTCTACACTTAAGTGTCCCTCAAATTAGGACATTGCTAAATGACATCCCAATGTCATTACATTAGGGCATTAGAAATTGCTAATTTATTTGCCTCCTCTAAGCTGTTCAATACTCCAAACTGCATAGGAATTTGCAAAGCTGTGGTGCCTGATTTCTTTCTAAATAGAGTATATTCATATGGCATTTTACGTGGGCATTTTTAGGTTTTATGGATACTAAGATGCATTTGGAGCTTTGCACATTTTAGATGACTAATGCATGGCGGAAAATTCTAACTGCTGGACTTAGTTTGCATCCTGGGAAAATACGTGCCTGAAAGGAAGCTGCAGCAGCTCGTGCAGGTTACGTGATGCTTTCGGAATTCAGTTGCTTATATTTAATGGTTAGAATCTTTGTCAGAGCAGGTGGCTGCTGCTGCTGCATGAATTTGCTTAGAGTTCTGGTGTGAGTAGCCATGTGAGCAGCCTGTTGGCCTCACCACTGTGCTTTTTAAATGCTTTGGAAGTTACTGTAAGAATGTTTTTGAACTTCTGTATTTAAGGATAAACCTTCCCAGACCTGGGAATTATTCTGCTGCTGACCTAGGGAAAAGTGTCAGCATTGGTCTGTAACTCAGCAGTTTTCTGTGTGTACCCATGGCAGGCATGCTCAGTTAACCTCTTAGTAAGTGCGTGTGATTAACTTCTTGAGAGTTGTTAAAGTCTCTTGAAGAAAAGACTGTTCAGATTTCAAAGATCTTATTCAAAAAGTGACAAGATACTTGACTCACTTTTAAAGGTAGGTTGAATTAAAATATGCCCCTTTTTTTTCCCAAAATGTGCATTAAAATCTGAATTTTGTGCCAAAGGTAAAATTTCTAGACTTTCATATATTTGTGGAACTAATTGTATGATTAAATGCACAGAGCAGCCTGTCTGGAAAGTTTGAAACATCATTTTTATTACTAATAAGCAAGAGTTCCAATTATGGCTTCATTTCAAATACAGCTTCATTTATGGAGTCCTGACTTCTGCTCTGTGTGTGTATAAGTGCACATTTATACAGATGTTTTACCCTTGGAGAAATTTTTTTTTCTAATTCAGGGTTACTCTCTTACAAGGCAGTATATAACAAGGCAGTCTATAACAAGGCAGTAATAATTTCCACCACTGGTGAAAATTAGTTCCATAAGCACAACTAGACTGAAATAAAATTCGAATGTTGTTTTTTGAAAAGGTAGAAATTTTCAGTGTGTATTGAAAAAACTTCTTGTGCATTATCGCCACCTTCATGTCAAAGAACCTGTGCTAGAATCAAATATCGATCTTTTTATTATCTCAGATTTTTTTTGTTCTGTTAATGGTAGCTAAACAGTATTAGAGATTAAAGTTGTAAAAATTGATTTTATGATAGCATAAGGAACATTGAAAGAAGAAAAATTGGGTGTTTTACAAAGTTGTAAAGCAGTTAGACATCCATAATGTTCTGAATTTCAGTAAGCATTTTTGAACTTCAGATTTTCAGGCTGAGACATTCAGAGTAGATTTCCTTGAGGCTGTAAGTCCCTGTCTCAAATTAGTTCCTTATTTAAATGAAAGAGTCTGCTATTGTTAGGCTTAGAAAAGGGATCAAAGCCAATTTAGTCTCCCTTTAGACATTACAAGAGGATTTTATCATGGCTGAGAACATATTAATTGTTTTTAGAAGAATGAAGCAGTGCTCAGCAAGTTTCTGCATACCATTAAATATGGACATGTGCAAAACAAGGCAAATTATAGATAGGAATCAGAAAATCTAGATGTGAGAGATAGTGCTTTATGAGGCAATGCATAAGCATTAATTTGCAACTTAAACATTGATTTCCATATTTAAAGGAATGGAGTTTAAAATTGTACAAATAGTTGGGCATTTGAATTAACCAAATTAAACTGGAGACTTGTTAGTTATACAAATACTCATCCAACACAGCTTGTCATGTAATCTGTTAAAATCATGTTACCTTCAAGTGATTTATTTTGCATACCCAGATCAGTTTTATAATTTACAGATCGGAAGACAAGGATTTTATAGCCTTGTACTAAGAAGTAACCCCAACTACCACTGTAGTGATAAAATACAGTCTTTGAGTTCTCAACAGTAGTGGGATCTCATCAGTTTTAGGGTTGATGTGTTGGAGTCATTCCAGAGTGTTTAGCACAAGTGCTTCTGTATATGGTGCAGGAGTATTGCAGTGTCCTGTAGACAGACACATGGAAGCTGAGGCTGTGGAGGTGAAGTGGGAAGAAAAATCCAGTTTCTTAAGAAGGTTTCTTTGTCCTTAAATCAATGGCATTTAGCTACATGAAATCATACATTTTGCTTAGCTTATTAAAAGCACAAACTCGATTTGTTTCTGGTTTCCCCAAGCACTAAGTTTTTAACAACTGCACAAGAATCAGGGGCTAGAAGGCTAAAAATCAGAAATTCTCTGGGCTTTGTGATTTGAGAGGGTTGCTGTTGTTGAGCCATGCAATGAACTGCATTGTGCATGTGTGTGAAAAGGTTAAGAGTCTACCTAGCTGAGGTGGGGGCCATGCTGTTAGCAGACGAGGAGAGCAGGATTATGCAGCAGGTGCACGCCGTCCACTCTGTAGAAGATTCCATCTTCATGGAGTCATCTCTTGGCCCACGTTTGCTTGAAGACAGGTAACAACAGCCAAACCCAGGTGACCTTGCCATTGCCTTTTCCCTGTCTTCCCCTCAGCAAGCCACTTGACATCTAGTTTGCAGAGATTTTGTCAAAACTAGCTGTAGAAAAACTAACGCTTGCAGGAATTCTTGGATTTGGTGTGTTCCATAACCCAGCAAGACATTCTTAAATATGATCAGGATTTTTTAGGCTAAAGAGCAGCTGTGTGTGCACCAAAGAGCCTGTTCTTCAGCATGTGGTATGACAGAACACTGGTTAACTATGTGGCTGATACGGCTCCTGCAAGTGTCTACTAAAGCATATCCAAAACTGGTTTTGTGTGTTTTGATAGCAAGTAGCAATTCCAGCTCTCAGTAAACAGCTTGAGCTACAGCTCTGCAGTTCTCACTCTATGAACTCCTGTGTGTGCTTAGGATCTCTGTGCTCCTTTACTTAGCCCTCCTGCAGCTTCATTGGGTAACCCATGGTGATTAACACAGGCTAAACTATGTAGACTAGTGAAGTTCTGTTCTATCTTTAAACCAAGCAAACAAAAAATCAACTTTACTATTGTTTAGGAATTTCCTGTGCTTTGAATTATGGCATTTATGATAACTTGTTTTAAATGGTAGCTCCTGCTTCTGGTAAGCTGTCATACTTGAGACTGCTGTCAAGGGTGGCCAGCCATGTTTAACTGAGCATGTTCACAGACTTTTGCAATATTTGGGAGAGTTGGGTCATTGCCTGTCTCCACTGTCATGTGAGATGTGGCTTTTTCTGTCATACAGTCACTCCATACTGTCTCTTTCTGTTGGTGCCATGGTCACTGCTTGTTTCACTCGCACTCTCTCTTAGCTTTCAGCTTGGTGTTGGATGACTGTTTCTGTTGCTGTTCTTGTGACTGCTGGGAAGAAAGGGATTTACAAATGGTTTGATTCTAGCTTTTGGAAAAATATTACTTGCTACTTGTCAGTAAACTTTTTGGGGAGGGATAGAATAAGTAGATATTCAACAGGACTGGGAAGTTTTTCATGGAAAAGCAGAAATACTAAACTCAACATTTAGAAAAAAAGGAAAAAAAACCTGGATTTTGCTGGACAGAGTTGTTCCCACTATGAGTCATTAATTATTTGTAGCTATTTTTGTGTGCCTTTCCTGAATGCTTGCTGGTACTCTCAAAGGAGACACATCCTCACATCCATGAGTAATGATCTGCTCCTGCATTTCTCCTCAGCCGTCTGAGTGCTCTGACTTCAAGGAGATCAGATGTGAGCAGGGGCTGCAGATCAAATCCAGAGCTTTAAGAAAAGCAAAATGACTGTAAAGTGCTCGTAAGGCTGAATTGTTCACTGTTTAGCTGTGACAAGTGTAGTGATGAATTTCCAAAAGCAGAGTAGTTTAGCACAGGTTGTCTGGAGTTCCTGTCATGGAATTAACCTGGTTTTGTATATGTGTTAAATTTCAGGCATGTGACACAAGCAGACCTCAAGACCTCAACATTCTGGCTCCGAGCAAGTTTTGGTGCTACTGTGTTTGCAGTGTTGGGTTTTGCCATGTACAAAGCACTACTAAAGCAGCGATGATCTGAGAAGAAGCACATCTGGCCCTACCAAATAAATAAATAAATAAAACACTTTTATGTACATTCTGAATGCTTTAAATTCTGCTAGAAATATTTATATATGCAGAGTTACTTTATTAATATTTGTAATTCATGCATAAGATTATTTTAAATTATAGCTCTAACTACAGTATTGCGTAATGTGTGGAAAAAAAGGAATTGCATCTTAACAGCCAGCTGAAATGGCTTAACTTGTGAGGCCAAAAGGGAATTTGTTGTAAATAACCTGTACATATTTAAGCAAGTAAGACATTGCTTGCCAAAAACCTATTCAAAATACTGTTCTTAGATGTTCACCATGGTGACATTCTAGTGTATAGGTGAAATTAATTTTCAGTAGCGTAGACTCAACTCAAGGATCGTTCTTCCTCAAGGACTGCTTATTTATTTCACATTCATCTGAAGTGACTTCATCTTTTTGGACTGTAAGCTATACCAGGCAGAATTTGTGATTTTCATTCATATTTTTAACTGATGAACAAATTTGCCCCTCTAATAATGTATTTCAGGAAAGAGTCACCTTTGCTGTCCTGGCCTTTGATTTTGTATTTTACATGACCAGTGATACATTTAGAGTCTGGTCTTTCTTTTAAAAGGAAAAAAGTAAACTTCAAAAACTGCCAGATCAACTTTATATGCTGTGTGTAACCCCTGTTTTTCATTTTTCACTATGTTGTTCATGAACCAGACAAGAAAATTTGTATATTATAATTTGGAAAGTGTTGCAATTTAATTTCTCACATCTGTCAATCATACCCATTGAAAGCTGTGTATAAGAGAAAACTACAATAGTACACAGTGCCTATTCTACTGTAGTATATTAGTTGCATGGATCACAGTGCATTCTGTAATGGGCTAGAATTACCTATAGACACAGCTTTTTTAATGATCAGGTAAACCAAACATTAAATTCGTCATGACAAACCTATTTTTCCATTGCTGGCCTTTTCAAGTATTTCAATAAAATAACTGTGTACTGTGTCTGTGTTTATCTTTTTCTTCTTTTTATTTCCCTGCCTGTGCCCTGCAAGGTGGAGTTTAACAAAACTTTGTCCTTTATGTCAAAGGATGCTTTCGGTGCCCTCACTTGTTGGAGATTACATACCTTGGTGTTGCCGTTTCTCTGATCTCTCTCATGACTGCATTGCCTCCAGTTGGCGTTTATTTCTGATTTCTATCAGAAAACCGAAGTGCCTTCGATGATTGTTGGGGAAGATGAAACAGGAAAGCCTTATAAATATGATTGCCTGACAAAAGATTTTGGGAATATGAAAACTACAGGCAACATCGAAATGAAAGCCACTTTTGAAATACCAAGTCTTAGTTACTGAACAGCTGGAAAACAATGGTATGGCCGACTGAAGGTAATCCCCTCTTGATTGAGCAATACCCTCTGCTTGCAGGCAGGTCCAAGGGTCAGAGCAGACCCTACTAGCTCAGCAGAAGGGGTCCAAAGAGTAGTTTTTAGAAGTTAAGATGTAACACTCTATGGTAATATAAGAACTCTTATAGGCTGTATGTAAATGCTATAGGATTTGTATCTTGTATTAGATTGGTTAGTGACAATTAGAATATTCAGTACAGAAGATGATTTATTGTATTGTAACCAGGACTTCAGACACTCTTGCTCTTACTCTTACTACTACTTCTTCACTCTCCTTGCTCTTACACTCTCTCTCTCTCTCTCTCTTACCCGCTTACTCTCTTGCTCTCTTGGGCCTGCTCAGAGCTGAGTCTGGCAGCTCTGAGCAGTGCCCCTATACCCACGCCCTTTGCAAAAAACCGCCTGTGTCCCAAGATCTGCTTATAGAGATCTCCCGACCGAACCCACCAGTAACCTACAGATGATACTTTAAAGCTGAAATGCAAGTAGTCAAGCATGAACTTTGTTATTATTGTCAAGGACAAAGAGTGGGAGAAAAGATCAAATAGTTCAGTGGGGTTTAGGGAGTTGTGGGCAGTGAATTGGTGAATATTGCCGTGTTGATTAAACAAGCTCCAGCAGTGCGGCGTTCCCGAGGAGCTGTGAGGAGTCCTGGGATCCTCCCGAGGGCAGCCCTCGAGGGACCACCGGCCCGGCCGGGAGCGGCCGCCAGGGGCCGTTGGCGCCGAGCTCACGGGGCCGCGCTGAGCCCGGGACCAGCGGGAGCGGGAAACGGCCCCGTCAGCCCGAACCGGCGGGATCGAGAGAGCCTGCACGGAACGGCCCCGTCAGCCCGAACCGGCGGGTGCGGTGTTCCCGGGTGGAACGGCCCCATCAGCCCGGCAGCGGCGGGGAGCGGGTTCTGCTGCACCGCTGAGGGAGGCGCCCCTGCTCTAAGGCGCTGCCCGCCCGCCCTCACGGCCCGAAGCGGCCAGCGCAGGTGAGGGACGGAGCGGATCACCGCCTGCTTATATAAAACAGGCCTTCCACAGTGGTTTGCGGACAGGAATTTTCTTAGGGAAGAGCACTCAAGTCCTAGTATCCAGCTCTGTTGTGGCCCCATCCGGGTGGGTGGTCGGTGTTCTCTGAGGGAGCCGCGGTGCCACCAGATAAGAGTCATGATGTCCCCCTACCACTGGCCAAGCCCTCCTGAATCCGTGAGGATTAGAGTTACCGTGAGGGGAAATTATTTTTCTCATGAAGTATATGATGAAGAATGTCCAAAAGTTAGCTACTGCAGTTAAGTGCTGGGAAGAAGGTGCAGCACTCCAGTCCACTTACTCTCAACAGTGATTTGTTTTCTTTCCTCTGGTGCTGTCAGTTTTCTAACAACTTCTTTCATTTTATTTTTCACAACCAGACTCCATTTCTTGCTGCTCAGTCTGATGCGTGAATTGCCTGACCACGGTGTCAAGTCACTGAGAGGAAAAAGACCTTGATTCATCTTATTTGGAGACACATCCTTCACCCCTCAGCTTTGACCTCTTGTCTGAAAGCTTGTCAGTTCAAGATTCATAGTAAGCATTAATAGTTACCATTGATTTTATGCTGGAAATTAACCTTGACTGACTAATTGGTCTCCATTTCAAACAATTCTTTTGTTTAGGAATGACCCTGTGCTGTGATCCCAGCAGGTGGCAGGTAAAAACAAGCAGACACATCTTAAAATACCGCAAGGTTGACCTGATATGAGAGCTCCCTTTTAAGACAACTGCCCCAAAAAGGGTTAATTGCAGATTTAAGTATTTCCCCAACTATAACCAAAAAGACAACTTGAACCAGCTGCAACCAATAGCAGCTACTGTGGCAGAAGAGAGCAGTAGATGGAAGGACTAGAGTGCTTTTTCATTGCTGGACTTGGAAAGTTCTAAGTACAACATGTAACAGGGAGGGTCAGGAGGATGGTCTTTCAACACAAGTTAGAAATCACAGGAGAGGTTGGACTTTATTTTTTCCCACTATTCCTTCTCTTCAGGAGGGAGAGTACCCATGAGTCAGGGGGAAGCCAAAAGGCAGCACATATAGTCAAATTCATACTGATTCTGTGAGGTAAACTTGTGTTGTTCCGGCACAGGGAGTATCGCTGATGCTGGAAGAGTCCTTTGCCACTGTTACGTTTTGGACTTGAGTTTAAACCCCAGTCTCAAACCATCTGTGGTCCTTAGAGGTTTTTTTGCCATTTTCATGAGTCTGAAGGGGTTAATCTGACAGGTCTGATCCAGTCCCAGCTGTGTATGTGCTATCTAATTTCCTCCTAAGGTTGTGTTTGTGTGCAGCATTTTTGGGTTTTGATCCAAAATGCTGCATTTTCCTTCAGAAGTTGCCTCCCAAGTCTGGCCAGCTGGCTGAGCTCTGGTATGGAAATCAAGCTGGGTAGGTTGCTCCACATAGTTCCAATTGTAAGAGTTGGGAAGTTTTGTAAAAGCCCTTTGGGGCTACTTTGGGTGGAGAAAGGACCCATGAACAAACTGTTTAGATTTGTTCCAGAGGGCTTAGCTAACAGATGTTGGCTGGGTCCCTACTTTGAGGTGGGTTTATTGCATATTCATGAGCTGACCTTTTGAGCCACTTCCAATTCAGGGAAGGCGTACATCTACATTTTGTTTGCAGGATTTGGACTATAAAAGTTGGGGTTTATTATCTCAAGTCCTTTCTGTCTTCTGAAGCCCTTCCATGTTCAGTCTGCACCTGCTCTGGGGTGGCTTACAACCTCCCAGTTTATTTAGGCAATTACTGTCTTCCAAGGTAGAGTCACCGGGGTATGCCGGGGAGAAATGACATTCTAAATTGAGAGACTCTCACACACTTGCAAGATGATAATTTGTCTGTAACAAAACTCCTCATTAGAATACTGTTAATTTCCTTTCTGTGACAATTATAGCACAGCACTAGCTCCTATATGCAATTGCAGAGATATTTCCCTGAAAAAAAAAACCACTAGTGAAAAACAGTCCTTAGAGGAGAAAAATGAACTTGTAATTTTGCAGCAATTTCCCACTTTAGGGGGAGTTTGGTGTTGAGGTAAGGAGTTTTGGGGGTTCTCCCTGTTGCTGATTGCATTCATGTTAGACTTCACATTTGGCATTTTCCCACTAGCATCTGGAATCAGAGATGATACAGTCCCCAACTGAGTGGAACCTGTTACCCCTGAAATTCAGCTCATTTATTCTCTCTTTACTTTAAAAACTTGCTTCCCTCTTCCCTACAGACATCTTTAAACGACTGCTGTTTCTTTCTGTTGGCATAGCATATTTTTGCTTATCCATCTGTTTTGAAGTTTTGATGAGGTTTAGTTTTTCGATCAAAAAGAGATTGTTTGTATAATCGTTGTTTAGTGCCTGGAATATTTTGGCAGGAGTGGTGTTAGTATGAGTGAAGTGGGTTAGTGCTTCTCAGAAGTTCTGGATTTGGTATCCTGTTCTTATGCTTCAGGAGAGCAGGCTGGACAAGCTCTAGACCAGCGAGAAATGGCTCAAGGAATTACCTTTAAATGTGCAGAAGATCTGCTCTGTTTCACCGATGTCATTAAGGGGACAGAAGCCCTCCTCTTCATCAGTGGCACTGAAGACCTCAGAAGAGCTTTTATTTTGTTGTCATTTTCCTACTTGAATCCTGAGATAGAAAAGTTCTGTTCAGGTTCAAGGGTCCTGGTTTTACTTCTCTGCTATATGCTCTGCTACTGCAGGATGGAAGATCCTGCTCCTTTTCCAGAGGTATTCTAGCTGGATTTGTTATAATATTTGTTGTTGTGGTTGGTTTTTAAACAAATTGTAGAGAAAAGAGGGACTTCCAGCTTGGTTCTGTACTCGTGCCTGAGGTGTCTCTGATCTGGCACTGGAGCTTTTCATCAAGAAAACCTGGCCTGTGGTGCTGGACTCTGCTCTGCCTCTGTGTTCTGTCTGGCTTTTAACAGAAAGCAGAGGCACTGGCACCATGTGGATCAGCCTGGCTCTGCTTGCCCTTCCCCCTTGCCAACCTGCTATTTCTGTACTAGATTGGAGGAAGCTAAAACTGCTGGATTTTTGCCGGCAGTCAAGGCATTCCTCAAGTTCCTAATCCAGGCTCCAGATGGTTAAGTTGCCCATCCTGACATATAGGAACAATTATGGCAAAAGACGTAAAACCGCACACCAGCCCCTCACGGTGAGACTCCGGGACGCAGAAGTCGTCTGCAGAGAGCCCCGATGAACCGGCACTTCTGGTCCCCTGTCCGCGGGCAGGAGGGCAGGGCTGGAACCGGCCGGGCCCCGCCGCAGGGGCTGCCCGGTGCCGGCCATGGCCGAGCCTCCGAGGGTCGCCCCTTGGGAGGAGGTGCCGGCCGTGGGCAAGGGCCACCCGGCGCTGCTCCCCCCGCCGCCGCCCAGCCCGCATCCTCGGACGTGCCGCAGCTCCGGGCTCTGCCTCCGAGAGCCCCCGGGGCTCCCCCGCGCCGGGAAGGGCGGACCCCCGTCCCCGGGAGATGGCTCGGGGGAGGCGCCGGCCGTGCCCGGGCCGGGGGCACCGCCCGGCCACAGGGGCGGGAGGCGGGGAGGGGTCACTGCCCTGGCCGGAGCACGGGCGCCGGGATGCCGTCCGCCGGCGCTGCCCGCGCTTATTGGATGTTCCCTGGATGGAGGATTTCCTCCCCTCCCGGCTGCGGGAGTCATGAAGGCAGGCTCGGCTGCGCTTGAAAGTTTGCCAAGCAGCAGCTAGGTTTAATTTCTTTAAGGATCTGGGGAGAAGGGGGGGGCGGGGGCTGGAGGGGGGACCGTTTCCAAGCATGGGAGACAAGCTGCCGGAGCCTCACGCCAGCCCTTCCCCTGCTGTGGCTGCCAGCTCGGAGGCGGAAGAAATCGAGGTGCTGGACTCCGAGGATGTCCTACCTATGGCCGCAGAGGATGTAAGTTTCCTTTGCTCGGTATCTTCCCCCCTCTCCCCCGGGCCGGGTTAATCGGCTCAAGCTATTCATAGCTGAAGCCCGGGATGGGGACAGGAGTGGAGCCGGTGATCCTGCGGGGCGAGGGAAAGACGCCGTCCCCGCCGCCTTCCCGCCGCCCTACGCGCCCCCCGCCGCTGGGTGTCTGCGGGCTCCAGCAGCCACCGGGCTGGCTCCGTCTCCGGGGCCGCAGCTCCCGGCCCAGGAAGCCTCGGCGGCCCGTACGGGCTCCCGGTTCGCTGGGTGCCCGCGTCCGGCGGGGAGATGCCGGTGGGTTGCGGCTGGCCGGGCAGGGGCAGCGGACTGCTCACAAACGCGACTCTGGAGCCTGGTGAGGGGCTGACGCCTTGGCTTGAGGGGCCGCCAGGGGACAGAGAGCTTCTCCAGAGTCACAGCCACCCGGAGGGTGACAGATGCGAAATGCTCCCGCTCTCGGGAGCTGCCCTCTCTTCCAGTCCCCGAGCAACAAACAGTCGAGCAAGTTTTGTCCTCGGCTTGACAGGGCTGATGGCGTCTCTCCACCCTCCGAGCTCTGATGGCACGTGAGGGTGGGATAACTTGGCACCGGCTCTCTGCCCACCCAGCCCAGAAGGACGCGAAGGGGTCCTGCGCACTCCAAATGTGCTCCTGCTATGCTGAGCGACAGTGCCTGCAGAGCTGAGGCAGTTGTTCTGCAGCTGCCGGACCCGGAGGCAGGAGCTCGCCGTGCACCTGTCTGGGAGGGAGTGAACGTGAGAGATCCTGCATTCCTGGTGCATCTCAGGACTGTTCACAGCTCTCCTTCCCAGCAAACTGGGCTGGGATGAGAACTGCAAAGTGTCTGCTCAGTGTGCAGCGGTAAGTGCAGGGTCTGTTCCTGCCTGCGAGACATAAAGTAGAGATACTAAATGTTTTTCTGAAGCGGGCTCTGGCTCGGGTCTTGCACCAGTATGAAAGGGACGCTTGGGAGCTGAGCCTCCATCAATGGCGCATCCCCTCGGCCCTCTATCTTTTTGACGCTGCTGGAGGAAGCCACCCGGGCATGCTTCGGGACAGAGCCTGCTCTTCACCCCCCAGCCCTTCCTTCTGAATCACCTAGAATTCGGTTGCTGTTGGATTTTCCTCCCAGAGGGTACGGGAGGAAGTGCAGCTGCTTGCTGGAGCTGCATTCCCCAGTCTGTATTCCTGAGCACAGTGCAGTAAGGAGGAAGCGTGTGATGCAGTTTGACCTCTGCTACAACACTGCCAGACAGTCCTAAGAGGAGATGACTGACTCAGGGGCGTGTGTAGCTTTGACTTGGAAAGGGTGGCGTTTCAGGAGCTTTCACAGTCCAGGTTTCCAAATCCCAGTACTTGCTGAAATCAGACTGTGACCTTTTCTTCTCTGACAAATTTTTTGCTTGTCTGGATGGTCCTACAAGAAAGATTTCCTGTTGTGATACACGTGGGCCCCTTGGAGTTGTTCCATTCTCTACAAAAACGTATCCATTAGCAATTCAATCCTGCCAGGGGGCCCAGGAGATGCTGAAGTGCTGAGTGCCTGGCAGGATTGGGCTCCTAGGACAGGAGTTGTCCCTGGTGAAGTCTAGATCTAGTCTAGAAGTTCTCATCCCAGTTCCACAGCTGCCTTGGTGCTTGACCTTGAGGTAGGACAGCTTGGGTCAGATCCAGCTCGCAGTGTCTCACCATTATTTGCATTGTTATTTGACTCTGGTACCTTGTTTTCTATAATCAACAAAACTAAAGCCTGCAGCTGCACTGGTTATGGGAAGCTGCTGAGACCTGGCTGTAGATGATGTGACAGAAGCCTGAGGTATCATGTATCATCTGCAAGTCAGAAAAGCAGGAAGTGGTGTAAATGCCCTCCTTCTCCTCCGCCAAGATTTCCTGCTGAAACAAGCAGGCTACAGAGCATCATCTCTGAAAACTTCAACTGGTCTGTGCTACTCTGTGCCCCCTGAGACCAGACTGGGGGTTGATTTTGTGTTGTTATTACATCTGAAAGCCTGATGGAAGCTCTCTGGCTTGGCCAGGAAGAACTGACACAAGGTCAGTTCTTTATGTGTTATTAACCACAAAAATATAACACAGTGGAGGTCTGTCACAGCCTTGACAGTGTGTAACAGCTCAGCTGTGATGTCATTGCAGCTCTCAGAGCAGCATTCCATAAAGCCAGGATTCAGGCAGTCCCAAAGTGTCTGGTTAAAGTGCTGGGCTGATTTATGATGATAAATGGGAGCTTATAAATGGAGAGAGACATGGGGAGGAGGGGAGCTAACAACTTAAGCAATGAAAAGGAATTCAGTGGCCTGATATCCCACTGTCTCTCCAGTCAATTCTGCATTAGATTTGCCTACCATGTAAAAGGAAATGTTCTTCCAGGACTAGATAAGACTCTTACCAGACTTCTGCTTTGCTAATAGCACTGTGAGGAGATTTGCTTCTAAGAGTCTGATGTTTGTTGTTTTACTCAATTTGTTTTTCTCTGGGAAGGGGAGTGAGGCAGAAAAAAGATGTGCTGAACAGCACTTCAGACAATGGAGCTGGAAATGAGCAAATGTTCAAACGTTTCTGGGGATCCTAAGCCAGTGGTTACCCCAGTGCTGCCCCATGGAAGTTGCTGTCTTCTCAACTGGCCCCTAAATCCAGGATACATGAGAGAGAGCCTTAAACAATTCATTAGGAATTTCCTCTGTTCCGTGGGACAGTGAGGCAGCAGTCTGGGTCAGGGAGGTGACTTGACATCAGTCTCTCTACAAAGCATAAATCAGAGCCAGTTTCCAGTTTATTTTTTCTGTTTCCAAGTGACAAGGACTTGTGGAGTGTTCACATGGTTGTGAGCATTGAAGTGGAGCATCCTCCTATACAGCATTTTTAAGGCAGATCTGATAGAACAAAAGATGTGGGGTAAATCCTTGCAATGGGCTCTCTCCAGCCTTTCACCCTCCCACCTTGCACAAGAGGAATTACCTGTTTTTCAGATGTGGACATGTGAGGTTCAGAGAACTGATGGGTTATCAAAGAGCCTGCAGAAAGCCAGAGTCAGAAGCAGGCATCAGATGGGGCTCTTACAACCCAGCAAGGCAATTGATTGGTCAGTGTTGGGCCACAGGATCTCAGAAAGTGATCTGGAAAAACATTGCTAATTCCTCCCTTCCCTCAATATACACAGAGCTTTCGTGATCCCTCTGAGTAAAAACTCCTTTTTTCCTTGCTTGCCTGCAAATAGACAAAGTGGGAGAAAACAGAATTACCCTGTGAATGTTTCGAGTTCATCCTAATTTGGATTTGTAAATGAAAACTGTTCTCCCTGTGTTTGGTAGATTCCCCTGCCTCCCCCTCTGGAAGGGTAAGGTGATTCTGGGATGAAGAAGGATGTTGGAAATGGCATTAAATCATTTGGTTATTTCTCTGTTAGAATATACTTCTACAGTTTACTGCATGTTAATGTCATTGCTCTGATACCTTCTTTTTATTCTTTTTCCTCCCTTATGCATTGCCTCTCAGCACTGGAAAGCCCTATTTGATCAGGTATGTGAACAACTGATATATTGTCTCTGTCTTGTGAGCAAAGAGCCTAACCTCTGGTTAATTTCCTCTATACTGGCTTTTCCCTGCATTTAAAATACAGCCTAAGAGTAATGTGCTCCATGCTCCCAGTTCCCAGGATGCTGGTATGCTAGTCATAATTATCACAGCTGCTTTGGGCCTTTCTCTCAGTTCCTCTTCAGAGTAGCCAGGGACAGGAGTGAGCCCATCCCTGGCGGCACAGGGGCTGAGCCAAGGTGCTGCAGCAGGTGCTCTGTTTGCTGCCAGTTGTGCTGTCCTTGCTTAAAGGATCTTCTACTCTTTCAGGCGGGCAGACTAAGACCTGTAAAACCGGCGCTGTGTTCTTTGAAATGGCTCCCCAAGTGCTAAACTGACTTCTGCAGGGTTACATCATCCAGGGAGGACCTGCTGCTTTAGACTTGCAGAGGATTAGCAAAGAATCTGCTTCTGTACCAAAGACTGTGGTAGTGTCAGATAAATGCCTTGGGTCAGATCTGTAGCCAGCTGAAATGAGCACAGCTCTGAAGAGCTTCGAGCTACAGCTGCTGAGATTTTGAGTTGTGGGTTCTAGTTTGTAAATTATGCTTTTAGCTGCTTTCACTGACACATTTGCTTTGTGGTATCCCTTCCATCTGCCAGGTTGAAATGTGTAGCAGCTATAAACACAGGTATTTTTCTAGGGTTGACTTGCTTCTAAACTGCAGCACTCTCTTGATGTCATAAACTTTTATGCTATTGTGCATGCATGCAAATGTCACCTTCTGTAAGGGAGCTTGCTCTGACGCTGGAATCATCCTGGCAATAAAGTTCGGATGGGATTTCATCCCTGCTTTATGAGGCAATAATCTCGCCCCTGTGTTTGGCTGAACTACAAAGCCAAAAGCTGTGGCGTAGCCTGAGAAAGGATGTCCTTGGTACCCTGGGGGTCCCGTTATCATTCAGCTATTAACTGGGGCTGCTTGTTCTGATGAGTGCTCATTTATACCCGGTTAGACGTGACCAGCTGCTATTCCACGTGTCTGGACTGCAGCACGTTGGCTGTGTTACAGTCAGCCGGCACCTGGGAGCTGGGTATTGTGATTGTTGATCACACCTAAATCGTGTGGTGTGTTTGAATTTGCTGGGGCTCGTAGGGGATGCTGCCGCTGAAAAGGTGGATGCACAATAAATTGCTTGTGGTCTGGGCTGAATGTTTGTTCCAGCCACTTTGAATTCTTCTGTCTCCAACACTGGCCTTAATTTGGAGTCTTATTCTACAAGCATCCTTTGAAGTCACCTGAGTCCTTGTGGGACGGGGCTGTTGGCTGGTAGCTACCTCAGGCTCAAAGAGAGGAATTTGTAGTTTCCCATTGGACTTGCTTGAAGAGTAGATGAGGGGTTTTCCTGCTTTTTTTTTTATTTTTAAGGGAAGGGAAAGTTTGACTGTTGGATTTACAGAACATTAGCCCAGTAACAATGGAACGGGCTGCAAAGGCAGACCTTTGATAATTAGCTATGTTTCAATTAGGGCTGCAGCTGAATTTTAAACCTTGTCTGTAAGGCTTTATTATGAGAGTGAATGCAACCTGTGACAACTACACATAAGTCCTGAATAAATCAATAATGTCCTTGTTGCCTGCGGGCAAAGCTGACATCTTCCTGGAGCATTATATCAGCAAAGCAATGCAATTAGTCCTGCAGTGAATTGCAAGATGCTGTTTGTCGTGGAACAAGGTTGCTATTCCCAGCAGCAATGTGCTAAGAGGAGAGGGGAGCATTTTGTTTAGCTCTGATTGGCATCCATGTGAAACATGAGGACAGTCTTAATAACTAGAGAATGCCTGTGTGTTGGCACTGGGAACAGTTGCAGCTCTCCCTGGGAGTCAGGACCTGGCTTGGAGGTGTACTTGGAGTGAAAATGGGTGGCCCCGGGTGCATGTGCATTTGTGACTCATGGGGTGGGACTGAGGTTTGAGAGCCATCCTCTCAGCTGAGACACGTGGACCTCTGCACTCACCACCTCCCAGGAGAGCAAGAGAAGGCTCTGGAGAAAGCGTTAGAGCAGTTGGGAATTTACAGGCTGGGAGTCTGCAAGTGCCTTATTGGTGTTATACTCCATCATCCCAGAAAACTGTGAAGGAGAGGTCAGTGCACACACACAGAGCCTTTGAGAGGGGAAAGAAATGATTATTAATGCTTGCTTTTTTTTTTTTTTTTCCCTTCTGAGGAGGTATTTTAAAAATTTTTATTTAAGTTTACTGACAAAAAAAGCGGCAGGTTTCTGTTTAGACATACAAAATTTAAGGGGTTTGGTTTTTTTATTATCCCCTCCCAACTTAAATTAAAAATTCAAAACTTCTTGATGGAAAAATTGCTGCTCAGCCATAAAGCAATGCTTTTTGCTTCGTTATTTTGGGAGAGAGGAGTGACTGACCATGTGTTCTGGAGGAATTTTTTATTTGTTTTGATCCAGCTCTAGTCTGCCACACTGGGAACTATCAGTGACTCAAGCCAAGATCTTCAGCCACTTGCAGATTCTTTTTAAGAAGTAACAGAACTTAAATTTGACAAAAAGTCAGACCCAGAACTGCTTCCTAGGCTTTGAGGTTCAAAGAAGCCCCTCCCTGGACAAAATCCTGACCACACTGAAGCAAGTACCAAAATTCCTCCTGGATTTAGTGGGGTCAGCACTTCACCCAAGAGCTGGGGAACAGGTAGACTCACAGCTCTTCAGTGCTGCAGCCAGCCAGTTACAGTTCAGCTGCTGCCTCATGCTGTGCTTGCAAGATGTGGTTTTTATTACGAGACCATGGCCCGCGGGCAGCTCTAACTCACTTTTATATGGGAACTTTTATAGGGATTTATACATTTATTTATTATGCTCATAAACACCCTCCACCCCCACATACACATTAGCTCCGCATCTGCTGCCGTCTGCAGAGCCTGCACCATTGCTGCGTGCTCTGTGCTGTCTCCGTGTAGAATCTGAGCAGAGCAAGCTCTCTCCATCCCTCTGCAATCACCTGGGGTTTTCTTCATTTGTTTTCAGTGGCCAAAGCCCCATTTTTTTGGTTAATTTTCTGGTAAAGTTAAAAATATGACAATCCCAGGAGCAGCTGCTGACAGTTTCCTGCTTCTCTGTGCTAATAAGATCCGTTAATTGCCTTGCACTCAGACATGAGAACATCTCCCAGTCCTTGCTGAAGCCAAGCTGCCTGATGGTTGGAGACTGACTCTGCAGATGAGTATCCTGAGGGGCTGCTCCTACGTTGCTATGTCCTCTCTAGGGCTTCGGGTGCGGTTCTTTGTCTCCATGTCCCCAGTGCCCCTGCTTTGGCAGTGACTGCAGCTCATTGGTGTTATCCGGCCCTTGGCTGGGCTGGGTGAAAGGGGCTATCTAGGACGACAGTGTTTGTTCTTGGGATAGACCTGCCTTCTGAAGGTGGCTTTTAACCTTGTTAGATGTCAAGAGCTTGTATCATCTTCTCTGTTTCCCCATCCCCATGGCTGCTGAGATTCTGAGGGTTAATTAGCATTATCAGCGCTCACCATGGAGTTCTCACTTCTTCTTACCCATACCCTGGTTTGTAGTCATGACAACAAACTTGTTTTAAATAGACACAAAACTCTCCAAAAAGACCCTCCTCACCGGTTCAACACCTTGATCCTATTGCTTGTCAATCCAGGTTGTGTTTTTGTTGCAGCTGCTTTAGAAATCCTAGATTCCTTCCTGAGAATTGTATGTGGGTGTGATGGCAACAGATGAACAGAGTTTATGGGGAATGCAGAGGGATGCCAAGTTACCCAGTCTGTGTAGGCAGCTAATGGAAAACTTGAGCTCAGAAACAAGGCTGTAGAGGTAGATATTCACTTGCCAGGAAGAGTTCAGTTGCTGACACTACCAGCAGTGGGTGCAGCTGAACCTGCTCTGCCATGGTCTCATAAAACATTAAAATATGCTTTAAAATATGCTGACTTTGCAGCTGCCGTAAATCCAGGGCTGGTTCCTGCACGATTGAAATTGCAGAGAGATCCATAAAATTGGGGCAGCTATTATCATGGTTGGTGGTAACCAAGAAAGGGAATTATTTTGAACTTAATGATCTTTTATGTTAACTGTCCCTTTTCTCTGGGTACCCTTTAGCACAGGCAGGCAGAGCTATTTCCCACACTGTAAAAGAAATTCCAGTTTGTTTACTGGGGCACTGTTGAGCTAAACATGACCCTTCACTTTGAAAACTTTCCCTGCCTATTGTTGCTGGCAAACCTCTGCCAGTTGTGGCTGCAAGACCTCTCCAGGCAGGTCTCACTGAGCTGTAGACAGTGGTTTGTGCCTTGAGATTTCACATCTTTCTCTGACAAACAACTTGTGTCTCACCTCTGGTTTGTTGGATCACTGGGAACAGGTGGAGCACAAACTGCAATATAAGGAATAGGAAATGATGGCAGTGATAGTGGCAGTATAGGCAGAAGGGTTGAGCCCAGGGTTGTATTAACCTTCAAGTCCTTGCATGAATTTTGGACTATTTCTGCCTTTTTAGTGTTCATTGGGACATCTGTCCACATTTAAATGGAGTGGTGCTGCAAAGAGGAGGCTATGGGAACTGGGATGAGGAAATAGTCATCGACTTGTTACTTCATCTGCTAAGGTGACTGAGGAGTCTGAGGTGCTGGTGGGAAGACTGTCCATTGTGATAACAGATTAGCATCCAGGCCCTAAACCAGCGTCTGCCTTGTCTGCCATATCAGACGCTTCTGAGAGCATGACAAGAAATGTGTCCCCTTCTCCCCCTCCACCAAGCTGTGCATTGTAAAGGGGAGAGACATTTTAATATCTACAAGGGTCTCTTGGCAATGCACAGAGGGGGTTCTGCATCTGCCCCATGCCTTGAAGTCTAATCTCATTTACAGTTGTCAGCGTGGGCTGCTGGAAGAGATGAAAGGCAGAGGACAAGGAGGGAGAATAGATTAGTCTCGAGCAGAGGGCACTGGGAGTGCATCTGCCTCTGCCCCGGTACCTTCAGGAGGGGCGGCAATAACAGCTGGGCATGTGTCATCTGCTGCTCTTTGAGGCACCCAGCCATGGAGCACATGATTAATATCTCAAGGGGCTGGGCTTTTGTGAGTGATAAAGCCCTGGGATTTAGGCCGGGCTCTCAGGCCTTTTCTCTGAGCAACACCATCACTTTACATTTCTCAAGTGGTGTTGTGGTGGCAGTGAGCTGCTGTCTATGGCCACAATGCTTCCCTTTCTCCTCTCTCCCCAAACTGGGCTGACCTTTGTCATACAGCATTAACCCTTTGACTCCTCCACTTTGGGTTATGGGGTTGGGGAAAAAAAAGAGTCCCTTCAAATTCATTGCCCTGTGGACAGCCTTGAAAGCAAGAAGGGGCTGTTAGGAGCTGTTTCTGCTGGAGATTGGTTTGCTGATGCCCTCTGGATTATCAACTCCTCTCTGCCTTCAGGCAGAGGCTTTTTTGAATACAGCCTGGGAAAGGGGAGGGGAATTTATCCTTCCCTCAGTCAAGGAGGGAAACTGAGGCATTGAGCAGCAAATACATGTCCAAGAGACTATTTCCTCCGCAGGATAATGTCTCTTACTACGCCTGGATTAGCCCGTGTCCATCCCCAGTGTTGTTACAGTGGATGGCAATCTCCCAGCACTTCAAGGCTTATACCCAGGTTTGTCTGTTACCCACGATACACTGGAGTGATGGCTCAGCATGAAAAAGCCACATGGAGGTCATTAATGATCTTCCTGCCTCTTGCAAGACAAACAGCAAAAATGCCCCAAGTTCCTTCTTAATCTTCTAATACCTCTGTACACCGAGCACCAGCCAGCCCTTAAGCTGAATGTGTATCTCTCAGATTGTATTTACACCTTCCCTGCAGCGTGAAAGGTTTGTGATCAGCTACCCCATTTCTCCTTTCCCTGGCTATTTGGACACTCCTCTCTCCAATCCCACTGACCTGTACACAGACTGTTGACTCTGACTACTGCAAAAAGTTGGGAGTAGCAGCCATCAGTATGAACCAGATATTGGCAGCATAGCAAACGCAGCACTCCTAAGCTTGTGCCAGTAAAAGCAGGCATCTCCTGAAATGTTTCAAGGAGTCATAACAAACACACCAAAAAACACATGGAGGCTGAGTCAGTCTTACACAGCTCATGAGTTACTGGCAGCTTGATGTCTCTAGATTTGTAAAAAGCTTCAGGAGGCTTCCTACTCATTACACAGTTGTGTACCTTCCATGTATGAGCCTAGAAACCTGCATGTTGGAGTGCAGTGTCCAAGAGGGACACTGAGCTATGTCCAGAGATGTGTGTCTCTGCTGCTTCCCGATCCCAGCTGCAGCGGGGGGCTTTGGAATCTCTGCTCTGCTGTTTCAGCTGAATGTGCGGGATGGGATTTAGGCACATAGATCCTTGCTAATGCATTGTTCTCAAATCCTGTCTTGCACATAGAAAATCACTGAAGCAATAAAAACATTTAAGCCTGCATGTTTAGAAAGAAAGGGGAGAAAAAGCCATAAACACAGAGTGGATTGATGCTGTTTTGCAAATCAGCTGGTGCATTGTGCTCTGTGGCTGTGCGCTGTCATGACAGAGAAGGGGAAGAGATCATCTCGTCTCCAGAGGAACAAGCCAGCTGCTTAGCGAGTGGAAACAGTTTGGAGGTGCTTTTCCACACCATCATCACTTATGCCTGTAACATTTACAGGACTTTTAAAGTTACTCTCTATCAGACCTGGAAAACAAATGTTTCTCCTCTGCAGTAGGAAGTATGATGTTCCCATTGCTTTCTGGTATTTGCAGTCAGTGCAAAAGTACTGGGGCACATTTGAAAATTAAATGCAGCAGTGGGACTGTTTGAGTTTGACAGCAGCCAAGGGAGCTGTGATCTCCTTCTGCCTCCTCACTAGGTGTTGTACTATATGTTGGTCTGAAATCAGTTTGGTACCAACGCACCATGAGGCAAAGTTGATGGGGTTCAGTTGATGGGCTGTTTTCCTGCACTATTGTACATATAGGCTCCTGATTTCTGAGTGCCCTGGATTTTTGTGTGATTCAAACCTTGTAGTGTTTGCCTGTTCAAGCTGTAGCACTTGGGAGAGTCACTTCTTTCCCTCTCCCAGTCTCATGAGTGGTGGCATCAACCCAGATTTGGCTGCTCAGGGTGACACAGGGAATATTCTGTTCACTAGAGACAATATGTCTTGGTGGAAAATGTAGCAAAAGTCCTGCATGTTTGTGATCCCTCTGAGTCTCACTTGGACCTTGGATTCTTTCAACTTTAAAAGTAAAACCCCACACTAACAAGACACAGAGAATTTATGTGTTCTTAGTGTCCGTTCCTGCTGCGTAGGAACACCTATCTGCAGTGACCCTGTGTTGTTGGTGAGAAGAGTAACAATGTATGAAACTGATGTTAAACAAGCAATATCAATCTTACCCCTAGGAACTGTTCTTCATCATCTTTGATACTTGACATACTTTGTAAGTAGCAAATACTCTGGAGTCTCCCGAGTTGCATGAGGAAAAGATGAATGAGACAGCTGAAGGCAGAGCTGTTTGTGACTATCATCAAAGCTCTGGTCTGATGCACTTCTTCAGGGCAGTGTTCCCTGAGGAAACATCTCTGCCTCAGTGATCCTTCACTAATAGATACCAGTGGTGATGGGGTCCCTGGTTTGTGTGGCATACTTGTTTGTGATGTACAATGGTAGTGGAAGTGTTTGTTGATGACAGCCTGCAGCCAGTGAGATGTAGCCTTGTTTGTCTCTTGGCAGAGAAAGGGTCAATATTATAGAAGGTGAAAAACGGGAAGTGTCACAAAAGCTATTGGAGGACCTGATCCTGAATGCTCTGACTTGGTTTAGCAAAGCACTTGAAAATAAGTGTGCCAATTGTCCTGGATTGTTTATGTGTCTGACATAAGCTGTATGTTTTGCTGGGGTTGGTATCAGAATGGGGTGTTCCCTAAGGAATTTAGAGAGCAAAGTGGGTTTTTAGTTCTTCCCCTTGGCTCTAAGACAGAGCCAGATGCTTGTCTTCCTGCCACTCCTCTCACGTTTACCCTCACACTGAGAAATAATGGGAATTGGGACTTGAGCATCTTTTCTCACTGCTGGCAGTGGCCTCCATGGAATGATGTTGATTTTTAGCCTTGTCATTTGCACTAGGGAGGAAAATCAAAGTGTTTATTGTGGTTCCTTCTTCCATTTGAACTGCTGCTTCCTCCCTCAGCTACTCCCTCTTGGTTGCTGATAGAGGAGTTGCTTTTGCACACAGTCCCACTATCACTGGATTTCTATCTCTGGGTTGTTCTTCTCCTTGTCAACAGGGAAGGCACAAACATTTCTCCTTCATGTGTCCTCTGACAATAATATTTGGGTCTTGGGAAATGCTTATTTTTGCATGGATTTGTGCATTTAGGCAGCCATTTTGGGGGAGACTGCTGTGGAGACCATGGGAGATGGTCCTGCTGCTGCTGTCTTTGGTTTCTGAACTGTGCCTGGAGACCATGGCTGGAGGAATAACTTCCTTCCAACCTAAATAAAGTGTCTGAAGAACTTTTATTAATTTGTAAGTTTGCTTTATCACACTTGGACTTGCCAGCCCTGGGAACCATTTGGGCAGGTCTTGTGCATACGTGTTGTGTGCAGGATTTTCCTTTGACGTGTTTAATATTCTGGTGTTGTCTCCTCTAGGGCTTAATGAACCAAAGTCCCGTTCAGCAAGACCAGTGCTCTGGATGGCTTGTCCCAGGGTAGTGATAGCCAAAATTCCTCCCAAAGCATTGTTTTAATGTATCTGAAACAGTGTTTTCCATCTTGATTCCCTCTGTGCTCCATGAGCTGAGAGCTGCCATTGCTGCACTGATTTATGGGATCTTTTAGTGTTGGTACTGTTGGCCAAGAAGAGCCAGAAAGTCATTTGCCAGCTGCTGATTTATGACCCTAGTGAACAGTTCTGAAAAGCACAGTAAGAATTTTCTGGACCTTATGCAGTTCCAGCTGACTGGAAGCTCCAGGCTGTTATTTGACCATGTGGAGTAATAAAACTGTGAAAACTAATTAACTTTTGTGCCTACTGCAAAACAAACAAGATCATGCAAAAAATTGCTCCACACTTGCAAGCAACTGACTTTGTGGGTTTATAAGCCTGTGTTTAATGACCAAGCATGTAGTGCAATGTGTGAAGTATGTTCCACTGACTTCCAAAGCTGAACAGAGTATAACAAGCTTTACCGATCACTGAGGCTCTGAATACCAGCTTGGGATAATGCTCTCGTTCATCCTTATTAATTATGTAGCTGATGTGTGGGTGGAGGTTTGACACAAAGCTGCATTGGATGGTTTCTTGTAGTCTAAACCAGCCTGAATTACGCTGAGCTGCGGTAGTTCATTCAAGGAAAGATGCTCTCTGTAGTGTGAGTGTTGTAGTCTTTCTGAGGTCATTCTGTGCTCATCAGATGTAGCTGAATGAGGTCTTTCCCAGTGGGGACACCAAGGTGTTTTTCTTATGTTAGCAGGCAAAGAGTCAGCCTTGCTCAGGACCTGTCTCCTGGGGTGAGGATGCTCTGTGTGTGCCAGCTGTGATGTTGACATCAGAGCAGAGATGTTTCCGAGTGCCCTGGTATTGTGTTCCTTGCCAGTGGCAAGGCACTTACCAACATTATATAGATGATCCAGCCTCTGTCATCCAACACCAATTCGGAGGGAAGGAATGACTGGCTGCTCTTCTCCCTTACATTACTAAAGTAACCCTCCTTCGGTCCCATTACTTCTGCATTACTCAGTAGCCCCTAATACTGGATGTTTAACTCCATGTTGTTAAGAGTCAAAGCTGCTAATTCCTGTTGTCCTTTCATAGGATCTATCAGTTTAGCCGAGATACTTGTCATGATTGCTGATACAGGAGCAGATATTTGGAAATTGAAAGAGAAATCATCCTAAAAACAGGAAAACTGTGATGTGACGAGATTTTAAAAAATTATTTATTCTCTTTCTGATGGATGTGCTCAAGTTGTCATGGTACTCAGTACCAGCCAGCATGGGTCTATCTCAGCTTTAGTTTTCTCTACAAAGCTAAGTATTATTGCAGAGCTATTATTAACCTAAAATAAACGTGCGTGCATACTTGCTGCTATAGAATTGTTTTTCATGCATCAAATCAAGTCCCTGGGGATTTTCACCTCCCTCCCAGATCTGGCAGACAGTGAAAAAGGGAGCTATTCTTAATCTGAAATGTTCTGTGTTTCGAGTCCAGAGTATGAAAATGTTTTTCTCATGACAAGTTTCATGGATTATTGCTATAAAGCTTCATGTCTATAAAGGAAGCATGAAACTTCCTTCAGGAAGGGCGGAAGTTCTGATTTTGGGGGTTACAGATCTTAGTTCCTTTGAGAAACTGAAAAACAGTGGCAGTCACTGTCCTCATATTAAATAATTTACCAAGAAGGAGGAACAGTTTATCAGAGGAGACAAGCAAAGTCTTGTGTGGTAGAGTGGTATCAAGAGACCCAGTTCCCTTCCAGGGGGAAGATGATGGTCACTGGATTAGGAATCATTTGCCTGACACAGTATTTCTGGCAACCAGAGAGACTAGCATCACTGTCAGAATGGTGCTTACAAACCTTCCATCATCTTCTTGCTGTCACTACAGTTCTGTCATCCCACTGGAGTGCCTGCTCCATCCCCTGAAAGGCTGGCATGTACTGTCTGGAAGAGAAGATGAATTTCTGGTCCAAGTGTACTCCCTGCCCAGAAGAAATGGATATAGAAAAAATGTCTTCCTTTCCCCACTGAATGTGCCTGAGTCCAGTCTGATGGGCCAAAGGGGAGGTCATTCTCCAGAGCACGTCCATTCTTCCATGCTGAGTGTCCTGCACCCAGGGGTGTGGTGATGGGATAGCATGTTGTTACCACCAAGGTGCAGATGCTGGTCTCAGCAATAAAGACTGAGGCCACTGGCTTCTTTTTGCCCTACAGGGAGGAAGAGGGAGAGAGGCAGAGCAGATCTGACTGCACAGGAAGGCCTGAGTTGGGGAAACTAGAGTGCCCAGTTTTGCAAGGTAGCTTTAGGTCAAGACTTCAGGCCAGGCAGTAGGCAGGATACCTTGCATGCGACAGGAGCAACATTCCTGTGTCAGCACTGAACCGACGCTGGTGGAGCTGCTTCAGTGCAACCCCAGCTCAGCTTTTTTCTGGCTCCCAGTGCTGAAGGGGCTGTTTGTGACAGTCCAGTGCTGGTCTCTGTGCTGGTGCCCCTCGAACTGGGACAGCCCTCACTTGCCCTGCTGCAGCCTTTTTACACAGAGTTACAGCTAATGAAACACAAGGTAAGAGGAGCTCCCTGCAGTTGTATGGGCAGAACTTTTCCTTGCTGAGTAAATTTCCACCCTGGTTTCCACCTGGCAGCACCTGGTAGGCACAGCCCTGGTCTTTGCTGTAAGGGGTGTCTAATGCAGCCCATCAGTCACAGTGTCCTGGCACCTGGTAAGGCTTAAGGGGACAGCCAAGCTCTGAGCTCAGCAGCTCTCCCACGGGGCTGCCCTGAAATGTGCTCCTCTCTTTTCTCCCTGATGGAGCAGAAAAGGGAGGAGCAGCACTTGTCTCCTGGGGCTGGCTGGGTCATTGGTGTTTCTGCCTGGCCTTCCTCTTGCTGGTGTTGCTCACCAGATATGTCTAAACAGCAGCAGAGAGAGACCCAGTGGCTCAGATCTGATTAACCTCTACAACTTTATCCTGTGTCTTAGTTGGATTAGCTGCAGGGGGGTGGTTTTGCTCTTGTTCCTGATTTTTTCTTAAACAGGTACTTACCACACATCTGATGGAAGCAACAAGTTCGAGTAGCAAGACCTGTGAATAAACAAGCAGTGTTTGCTTCTTCCCCACTGCTCAACTAAAAGCTCCTGCCCTTTCTTCCTAAGATATTGCTGTAGCTGATGCCTGTGAGATGGCTTTGAGCAAGCCCTGCAGGCAGATCTCTTGGGAGGTGTGGGCTTTGCCTAGCAGCCTGAACCCAGAGTCCCTGATTGGTAACTGCAGTTCTGTCACTTTTGGGAAGGATTTCTGTTCAGTAAATGTTCAAAGCAGTATTAACTTTCCATGTTCAGTTTCTTTCATCTTTTGTCTGAGCTTTTTAGTTTCCTTCAGAGCCTAATTCTTCTGCACCTCAGAGTTTTTGCATGTATCACCACAGGGGCTGTGGGTTGTAGGGAATTGGCCTTATTCAGCATTGCAATAACCCTTCCTCTTCCAGGACTTCAAAGCTTGTTCTCCAGTATCAGTTCATTTTGTTTCATAGGTGGGAAAATGGAATAAGGAGATCAGTGATCATATTGAGTTGCGATGGGGAGCTGTCTGCTCAGACCTGAATCCATTTGCTTGTAGGATTGCCCCTCATTCATCAAGGTGTTGTCTACCTGTGTGGTGCCCAATTGAAAAAAGGCGAACCAGTTTACAGGAGTCTTTCCCCCATGTCCATCCTTCTACCTGCAGCACCCAGTTTCCTTTTCAAGAAGCTTAAAATAGAAGCCTTTTTCTTTGTCATATCTGTAATTGGTGCTGGATTGGGCACTGGAGAGGTGATGGAGGGGGTACAGGCTGCTGAGAAGCTCTCTCTTGGATCTGTTTCTAGACAGCTGTGCACAAAGAGTGAATTGTAGGTGTGATATCTGGCCACGGTTCTGTTCCAGGAGGAATAGTAGATGTATCAGCATCACTCTGGCTGCTACAAGATCAAAAGTGCTGTTACATTAAAGCTGGTCATACTGCCTGGCTTGGCAAAAGCCTGACAAAGTGTTACAGGGTTTTAATTGTATATTCAGGTAAACTATCTTCCACAGTGAGGCTCAGGCCTTTGAATTTAGTCCATGTACAATAGCAAGGGGTTTAGTGACTTGGTAAGAAGGTAGCTCCAAGGAATTCCCTCTTTGTACAGGGCTTGAATGTAATTAATTTGTGAACACTGCGTGCAGCACAGTTACAGTCTCAAAACAGAGGGTTCAGTGCTTCTTGCACCTGGGGTGCCTTTGCAGGGTGCATGGTTGTCAGCCACGGGCTCTGCTGCTGCTCCTAAAGAAAACATGATCATTAAGTTGAGTTATAATGAACATTCGTTTCCTTTTTCAGATTTAATGTATTCATGTATTTTGTGTCCACTGGCCCCTTGGCAGCTCACAGGCTGCATATGTAAATTGGTAGCTGCAGAAGATGACTGATCTGTTAATAGGTGGAATTTGATGCTCATAAAAATGAATGCATTTAATGTTGCATGGCAATGGTTTGCTTGAATTTTTAAGTCTCCTGAGGTTCTCTTACTTGGAATTCTATGGCTCAGACTGTATTTGTTACAAAAAGCAATACAAATGGAGAGCCCTGTGGTTTCTGAGGGTTGGCTGTTCCGTTGTCTGTATCACTTCAACCTTTTCTGTATCAAATATTATTCTAAGGAAGCTGTGAAAATGGGAAATGCAGTGACATCTGAAACAAAACACTGCAGTCAAATTCATGGTGTCCATAGAAATAGCTTTCTTTGGAGATCTGCTCAGATATTATTTTTCAGGAAAAGCCAAGTTTTAGTAGATAATTTTTCATTATTAGGCTTTCATTGAAGGATACAGAGGACTAAGAAGATTTGGTGGGTCATTAAAATAAGTACAGATCTGCCACTGTGGGGTTTTAAACACAAAATTAAATCCTGGCCCCTCCAAAGAGGCCTCGCTTGCTTCCTTTGGGCCCCATGCTAATTTCATTGCTGGTTTCAGAAGGGTAAGGACTTCCACTGATTTTAATTTTACAGTGTTTCTTTTAGCATGCAGACATCAAAATATTAAATTTCGTTTGCTGAGGGTTTCATGAAAGGAAGCTGCGCACCCCTTCCATGGCAGAGCATTTATGTGATAAATTGCATTTTACAAGCACATGAGGTTGTGATGATCCCTCAGATATTGCAAAGCTACATTCTGAAAACATTGGTGCCTCTTGTTTTTCCCTTTAGCACTGTGAGACAAATACTTCAGCTTTTCATCACTTCCACAAGCCTGGGCTGAAGGGGCAATAGCAAATATGCAGGGAGAATATTGTGATACACACCATAAAATTGTGCCAAGGTGAAAGGAATATCCAGGCTCAAATGATCTCTTCCCCTGAGGCTTTTATGATTTATTTTAATATTTTCTAAGGTGAAGTATTGGATCCAAGCCTTGCTACCACCCAGCATCTTTAATGTCAGGAAAAAATCTTTTACTTGTGTCATCGTTGGGCACTGCTCCTCCAGAAACTGGTGATTTCAGCACAGCAGAGCTTGGCTGTGGAAGGTCTATCACGGCTGTCATAATGTGCTGCTCTGTGGGTACTGCATCCACCTCTTCCTAGTCTGTTCTCAAGGGGTGTGTGCCAGGGTTACACTGAACAGTCTCTCAGTTTTGCAGCCTGAGGAAATGACCGGGGTTTGCTGTGTTTCTGTGAAGGCGATTGAAAGAGCCAGATTTGCTGTGTGGGCAGCAGGAATAGAACCTGGGTGAAGTACCAGTGTGGAGTGGCTGAGAGTGTGGGTGGCACCTCCATGACATTTCTTTCTCTCATTGTGACATTTGAAAAAAAACTCCCCCAGAGGCAAGAAGGGGTGCTTGGTTATGATGTCTTGGCTCTGAAGCTGGCTGGTTGTGATTGCAGGGATCTGCAGCCTGCTCTGGGTTGGTAGAAACACATCTTTCAGCTTGTAAAAAACCTGCTGTGTTTCCTTGAAGGATATCAGCAAGTATGTAGGCAAACCTAAGCTGCTTTTCTTCTGGAGGCTTGGTCTCCCGAGTAAGGTTCTCGTGAGTCTTTTCTCAAGTCTGTGGATTCAGTGGCAGCTGAAGATATTTGGCAGCTTTGGGTACCAGTCACCCCTTGGGGCTGCAGAAGGCAGTATTGCACTGTGGACAGGTCACTGTAACCACCAGCTCTGTGCCACTGAGCACTGGTGTCACTGAACTCTGGCTGGCGTCAATTGGGCTGCCTGAACTCACAGCCCTGCACACAGCTCATGAGGCTCACGGGAGAAGGAGTCGTGAAATGTGGAGGGCTGAAAATGACCTCAAGAAATTTCCCACCTTCCCCATCAACCCCCCACCACAGATCAAAGTTATCTAGAATGTCCCTTTTCCTTGGTTTAGGAGGGATTCTCACTTCAGCTTGTCTGAGACCAGGACCACAAGGCCTGGGAAGGGAAGAGTGAATGGAGAAACTACTCATCAGGACCCTCTTCTTCTGGTGACACCAGGTGGCAGTTTCTGAAATAATTTTTACTTTAGCTGCCTCCAAACTCTGTAGAGTTGAGAATTGGAGCAAGCAATGCTGGTCAATTAAAATGGCTATATAATTTTAATTGACATAATAAAGACTATAGTATAATTAATTTTTTCATGCAATAAAATAGGACAGGAATTAATCTCAGCTGAGTAACCAGTCTGTTGTACTTCCTTACTTGCTACAATGAACATTTTTCCATGCAGTGAGATTTTCTAGCAAAGAAATGCTGAGAGAAGAGGGTGATGGCCATGGACTTGCTTTCTAGCTGTCCCAAGCATGGTGATGTGTAGTGCTTCACTGAGGGCTAACCAAAACTAAAAATCCTGTCTGTATATCTCCTGTCCAGCTCCTCTAAGTCACTCAGTGTGATGAGCAGAGCCTGGTTATATCAGTTCTCCATCTGTCCCTTCCTCCGTCATCTTCGCTATCGTTATTTGTTAACGTCTAGCATGAAAGATTGCCTCTTAGCACAGTGTGGAAGGTATCTTTTCAGCTTTATACCGGCTAGCGCTTGTATTTCAATGCCTTAGAAAGCCTCGAGCAGCCTTGAGAGGTAGCACGGGCAATCTAGCACTTTAGTAGCTCTAAAATCGGTACCTGAATCAGCTGCAGAGCAAATACCATCAGCAGAAGCAAAGAGGGAGAAATATAGCTCCCTGCTCGCTCAATTCCCCGCAGTTAGAAGCTTTCAAATGAGACAGACGACCAGAGATGTTTACAGGAAAGTAGCTGAGCTGAGAGAGAGCGTTTGCCTCCCCTCGACCATCTTTATTAGGAGAAGGGGAAAGGGGAGGACTGGGGGCGGACCCGGGGTGAGCGGCCAATCAGACACTGCTGAAGAGTCTGAGTTACATTTGGCTTTGCCCGCGCTTGGAACAAAGGAGCTCAGAGCACATGTCTTTGGGAGGGGGGAGGGGAAGCTCAAAACAGGCAGCAACAATTCCCTATTTTTTTTTCTTTAAAGCTGGGTTGTAACTCTTAGTAACTTAAAAGTGCATAGAACAGTAACAAAACAACAGTGCAAAATATAATTGTAATCTATCGTCCCTACAACTCGACAGTACCTAGGATGCCTTTAAACTAGTTCCCCAGCCAAAACTCAGGGACATCTATGGTATGGAGTATCAGGACAAAGATTTACAAAATACAGTGCAAAAACCTGAGTGCAAAACAGTGCAACTTAACTTAAGGGATTAACATAAAGATCTGCAGTAGGGGGTTTACATGAAGGTGCAAAATCAGGATTCTTTTTACGGCGTCTCTTCCAGGAGGCAGTTTTAACCTCCTTAACTTTTGAGGAAGTGACATAAGGTTTTACCCACTTGCCTGGGATCCATCTCAGTCCTTGAGGGGTAGATACACTGGCATACCCATGTCCCCAAGTTACAAGTTTGTACGGTCCTTGGATTTTTTGAGTCTCTGGGTCCCGGATCAGGACTTCTGGATTTTCCTGCAGTTTCTGTCTCCTGGTGTTCTGGAAATGACGGTAGATGGGAGGGTTTGGGTCCTCAAAGGTGCCATTCAGGAAGTTTATGGTAAAGAGTGCTTTGCTGAGTCTGAGGACAGGTGAGTTGAGTTTGGTGGTCCCTGATTGTTGTAGCAGCATTCGCTTGAGGGTTTGATGGGCACGTTCAACAATGCCTTGTCCAGTTGGGGAGTGAGGAATACCTGTAACATGTCGAAATCCCCACTGCTGACGAAAGTTTTTAAACTCCTGGGAGGTGTAGGCAGGTCCATTATCAGTTTTTATCTCCTCAGTTATACCGAGCACAGCAAAAGCTTGGACAAGATGTTTTTCAACATCCTTAGCCTTTTCACCTGCATGTGCAGAGGCATACATAGCACCAGAGAAGGTATCAATAGAAACATGAACGTATTTTAATCTCCCAAATTCAGGGAAATGTGTGACGTCCATTTGCCACACTTCACCACTATTAATGCCTCTGGGATTGACCCCCATGCCCAGTGATGGAAGCTGTAGCTTCTGGCAGTTGGGACATGTTGCCACTATTGCTTTTGCCTGTGTCCGCAACAGATGGAACATGCGGATAAGAGCAGGAATATTTTGATGGTACATGGCATGGCTCAATTTTGCTTGTTCAAAAACTTGGGGGAGCTTTGGTAAGTCGGCTGATAGAACTATGTCTGCTGGCATAGCCAGAGCATCAGCTCTATGATTACCCTCCGCAATAAATCCTGGCAGGTTTGTATGTGACCTCACATGCATGACAAAATAGGGATGCTCTCTGTGGGAAACCAGATAAATTAATTTTGAGAGTAAATCATAAATTTTCTTGTTTGAGATTTCTTTTAGGAGAGCATGCTCAGCTCTAACAGTTACTCCAGCTACATATGCTGAGTCTGTGACCAAATTAAAGGGTTCTTTGAACCTCTCAAATGCTCTAACAACAGCTGCTAATTCAGCTACTGGTGGTGATCCCTGGATTACCTCGATGTCAGATTCCCACTTTTGCGTCTTTGGATTTTTCCATGTGACCACGGACTTTTTACTTTTTCCTGAGGCATCAGTAAAAACGGTAATCGCATCGAGGGGTTTTCTACTTTGAATCTCTCGAGGGATGAAAGAAAATGGCAGATTAACCATGTCATGTTTTGGGTAATGATTTGAGATTTGGCCTGAGTAACTATCTAATGCAAATTGTAAATTTATATTATTTTGGAGTAGGTGATCTAATGCGTCAGTTGTTACAGGTAAATAGATGCATGCAAAGTCACATCCTGCCAGGGTGCGGAGCCTTGCTCTACCCTTCATGATAATTTTTGCCATTAGTTCTTGTGGCTATGTGATGGTTTTAGGAGGTTGGAGTGGAAGGAATACCCATTCAATTATGATGAGGGGTTCCTTCTGCTCTTTGTCCCACTGAAATATGAGGCCATGAAAGCGTGGTACCTCCCCTAGAATGACAAGCTTAAAGGGTAGGGAGGGCTGATACCTGTGCGCTTGTCTGGTGGAAATGAGCTCTTGTATCTTTTTGAGAGACTGCCTTGCCTCTTCTGTCAGGGATCTAGGGGACGCTGGACCGCCTTCCCCTTTTACTAGGTTTGCAATAGGAGCTACATCCTCTGTGGTGAGTCCTAACCAGGACCTTAAATACTTCAGTGTCCCACAGATCTGTTGCACTTCCTCTAATGTTTTTGGGTTATTATTAATGGTGACAGGTGTTGGGGTGATAGAGGTTTCTGTGATTTTGAGTCCGAGGTATTTCCAAGGGCTTGTTCTCTGCATTTTTTCAGGTTGTAATTCAAAGCCCTTGGCCTCTAGGGCCTCAACCACCATGTTAAGTGTCTGCTCGAGATACTGATTATTGGGAGCACACACCAGCACATCATCCATGTAATGCAGGATGATGGCTTTCTCTGCTTTGGCACGGATGGGAGATAGAATTTTAGCAATATACTCTTGGCAGAGAGTTGGGGAATTTTTCATACCTTGGGGAAGCACAAGCCAATGATAACATTCCATGAGAGTTTCACGATTAAGAGATGGTACAGAAAATGCAAATCGGGGGGCATCTGCAGGGTGGAGTGGAATATGAAAGAAGCAATCTTTAATGTCAAGAACAGCTAAATGCCAATGTTGTGGGAGCATTGAAGGTGATGGCATACCTGGTTGAAGGGGTCCCATGTCTTCAATAACCTTATTAACTTCTCTAAGATCTTGGAGTAGCCTATATTTGTTCTTTCCCGGTTTTTGTATTACAAACACGGGTGTGTTCCATGGGCTGTTAGTTGGAACTATATTTCCTTTAGCCAATTGTTCAGCTACTAATGTTTTGAGTGCCTCTAAGTTTTCTTTTTTTAACGACCACTGGTTAACCCACACGGGTTCATCTGTTTTCCAAGTTAATTTATGTGGATGGCACTCTGCTTCAGTGGCCTGCAAGGGAAAATTTTGATGTCTAGGCGTGATATCAATTTTTGTTCCCCACTGAGACATGGCATCCCTTCCCCACAGGGTGAATTTGGTGTCTAGGACATACGGATGAAGTGTCGCTATTTGTCCTTCAGGACCTTCAATTTGGATGGTGTGTTTGGACTGCTTTGCTATTTGGGTACCTCCAATCCCTTGTATGATGCCCTGAGATTGCAATTCCCATTGCGTAGGCCACTTATCAAATGGAATGACAGACACATCAGCACCTGTGTCTAACATTCCCATTATACTGATTTTATGTGATTTGTAACGGAGCTTACATTCTATTACAGGTTTGTTGTTTCCCAAAACCTCAGTCCAACAGATGGCTGGGATATGACCATCTGTGGGCAGGTATTTATAGGGCAGTGGAAAGGCCTGTGCAATGACTTGACCTTTAGGCATAAAGTACGGTGGATATATACATTGTACCATTAGGTTAGAACACCCGTTCTGATCCACTTTCATGAGTGTGGGTGTAACCTCTATCCCAGCAGGTGTTTCCCGAGTGTCCCCAATAACAAAAAGGTATGTAAATTCTGGCATGTGGTCCACATTCTGGAATGAAATGGGTATTACAGTCTGTTTGTTGTTGTTGAAATGGTGTGCTTTATCACAGGTTACCTTAAACCTGAGTCCAGAAGTCCAAGTTGCTTTGTCTGCAGCCCTATTTATGTCTGAACGCGGAGCTGTTAGGACGCGTTGAGTCGCTAGTTTCCCTGCTGTTGACCTGGGGAAACAGTCTTTGGAGAGTTTTTATCAGCAGTTATAATCGCTCTGCAATTGCGAGCTACATGTCCCTTTTTCTGACAACGATAGCATACAAAGTTACCACGCGATTGAGTTTCTCCTGTACCTGTAACATTCTCCACAACCTCCCCAACCATCCCCACTTGTTTCAAAAACGGAGCAGCTGTGTTCAGCTGCACCTTCTTCGTACAGACTTCGAGGATGGATTCAACAGTAGGAGGAGGATACAGCGGGAGAGTGAGAATGACTTGTTTGCAAGCATCATTCGTATTAGCTTGGAGAAGTTCGAGTAGGAGCGCTTGTTGGAGGTCAGGATTAGGGACCTGGGAAGAGACAGCTTCGTACAAACGGTTATAAAAGTGAATAATATTTTCATTTGGCGATTGCTTGATGGTGGTATAATGAGAATTAGGAGTTTGAGATGGTAATAATGTTAAGGCCTTTTCAGCAGCACGTGTGATTTCAGTAAGAACTGGACGAGGGATAAGCATTGCTTGTTTTTGAGGATTTGCCATATTATTGTCACCAGATAAAAGGTCTAATGTGATATAATTGTTTTCAGAATCCAGGTAATTATCTGGAGTTTGCCACAAAATTTTTAATAAATCAGATAAAATTATTTTCCATTGTTTTTTCCACACCATAAAATCACCAGGTGTGAGAAGAGTTTGCATTAATGTAAGTAAATCATGAGGTACAAGTAAGCGAGTTGCAAAAGTAGCACTTAAAAGGCTCTTAAAATAATTACTATGCATTCCAAACTCCTTAATTGCCTTGCACAAATCCTTAATATCAGAATAAGAAAGGGGTTTCCAGTCAGGGTTAGCTCCATTGCTAGTACAAGAGAGTGTAGTAGAAGCAGTTGGAGTTACTTCCTGGTAGCCATGGGTTCCCGGATTCAGAGGGGCAGTCACAGGACTGTGGGAACCTGGGGCGGGACAATGGGAAGCAGGGGCGGGGAGTGGAGGGGCAGGGGCGGGGAGTGGAGGGGCAGGGGCGGGGAGTGGAGGCGGGGACACGGCCGGAGGAGGGGAGGGGTTGGGGGCGGGGCTGTGGGAGGCAGGGGCGGCACTTGAGCCGTGGGCGGGAACAGAGGGAGGGGTGAAACACGACGCTGTGGGGGCGGGGTCGGGGGCGGGGTCAGGTTGTGACGCAGGAGTGGGAGGGGATGGGGGGGGACAAGAAGGGATTTGTGGGATGGGGAGAAAGGGATTGTGGGAGGTGTAGTTTGGAGAGGAAAGAACATTGCGTCCGCCATTACTGGAGACAAACAAACTCGGAGAAACGCGGTTGGGGGGAGAGGTTTTTTTCCCGGGCTGCGAGCACATGGCAATGGCTGTCCCTGGGAACAAAGAGATCAGGGGAGAAGGGGTTTTTACGCGCGCTTGAAACATGAGGGCTAGAAACTGGGGAAAAGGGAGTGGAGAAAAGGGGTTGGGAAGGTCCTGGGATGGGCTCCGGATTCCCATCCAAGGCAGGGTGCTGAGGAAACACGGGTGAGCCAGGAGGACGATAGCTCTCCTGTGCTGAGAAGCAGTATGCTCTAGCTGTGTTTTCCAGCATAGGGGAAGAGGGGTCCGGGACACAGGGGTTGGAAGAGGGTATAAGGGAATTAACAGGGGGGTTTTGCAGCGGCTTTTCATGTACTGCCTTTTTCTCCGGCAAAGTATAACTTAGTAACAGGAGAGGAAAGAATTTTGAAACTGTTTCATCTCCTGCACGCCTCAGAGAGGAGAGTTTTCTCCCCACCTTATCCCAAAATTCAGCAGATCTTATGTCTTCGGAGGTCAGATTAGGAAAGTACTGAAAAAGCCATTGTACAGAAGATTGAACTAGATTTTTAGGGTATTTATGCCCAGTTAAAGAAAGGTAACTTTGAACTTGGTGGTATATTTCTCTATGGTGTGCAGAAACTTCAGATCCCATTATGAATGCACACCAAACCTCAACCCCTTACTCACCAAAAAGGAGGAAAAAAAAAAAAGAGAAAGTTTACACCGGCACCAGCTTAAGACAGGAGCCCCTAAACCAGCAGGGAAATACTCACCAGAATTCTGGATTTTTCACAGGAAAGCAGGTCCGGAGAAAAAAAAACGCGAGAAGGGTCTTCTGCTTACCAGCCCTTCCCTCGCCACGTGGCGTGGGGGAGGGCACAGGCTGAGGCTCTGGGCTCGATGTTACACAAAAAGTAACACCTCGCCACACAGAGCTGGCACAGCAGGACGTGCAGAGCTAACTCCAGCAGACACACAGCTGCCGGGACACCCTGAAAGTCTCTCAGAACCGGAGTTCAGAGATAGCACGTTGGGCGCCAAATGTGGAAGGTATCTTTTCAGCTTTATACCGGCTAGCGCTTGTATTTCAATGCCTTAGAAAGCCTCGAGCAGCCTTGAGAGGTAGCACGGGCAATCTAGCACTTTAGTAGCTCTAAAATCGGTACCTGAATCAGCTGCAGAGCAAATACCATCAGCAGAAGCAAAGAGGGAGAAATATAGCTCCCTGCTCGCTCAATTCCCCGCAGTTAGAAGCTTTCAAATGAGACAGACGACCAGAGATGTTTACAGGAAAGTAGCTGAGCTGAGAGAGAGCGTTTGCCTCCCCTCGACCATCTTTATTAGGAGAAGGGGAAAGGGGAGGACTGGGGGCGGACCCGGGGTGAGCGGCCAATCAGACACTGCTGAAGAGTCTGAGTTACATTTGGCTTTGCCCGCGCTTGGAACAAAGGAGCTCAGAGCACATGTCTTTGGGAGGGGGGAGGGGAAGCTCAAAACAGGCAGCAACAGCACAGTGCTGATGGGATCTTTCCATGAAGGATTAAGGCTGGAGTGGATTGACAGGAGACAGTATCCGTGCTGTGGGAAGTTTGCCAGTTGTGTGCAAGCTTGGTGCTGGTGCTCTTCCAGTTACTCCAGTTCATATCTGGACATGGGCAAGGGTCAGTTGCAGCTCCATGACCTCTGACCAGTACGTCAGGCCAGATATGATCTGGTCTGGGTTTGGGAGAGGCCTCCTGCACACAGCTGCTGCACATGGCCTTCGAGGAGACTTTCTGTCTGTTTACATCAGCTGCACCATCCCATGGCGGTGATTTCACACCTGGTCAGGTGGTTTCCAGCGTGTGGTCACAGGGCTTTAATCAAGGCTGTGATAACGACAATAGCATAGTGGGGGGGGGCTGGCAGGAGGAGCTGAGAAGTCATTTCTTACTGTGTCATGCTCCCCAGGTGGTTAATGTGTCTGTAAATCACACAAGTGCTTTCCTGTGGCTTTGCTTTCTGCCACTGCCTCAGCTGCCAGGATTTCATGGGACACAGATCTCAGTTTGTGGCAAAAGCGCAGCCTCCTTTTCTTGTAAAGGTACTTGGTATGTATTTCCAGTGCCCTGAAGCACAGCCGAGGGCCCTGCTAAGCCCACTGAGTCCAGGCTCTGAGAGATTGTATTTAATTTTGTTTTATCGGCTTTGCTTTCCTGTGGAGTCTGTATTTTTTCCTGTGTCTGCACAGGGAGCATGGGAGTATCCCATGGCATTTCAGAAGGTTAGGAGTTTCCCCTTACCTGGTTGGTCTCCTGGTCTGCTCCTGAGAAGCCTTTTGGAAAGCCTTGTTGCTCTTTCCCAAAGGTGGTATGTGTCCTGCAGTAACCAAAAGGTATCTGTTACCTTGCAGGGGCAACCTGGGGCCTGGAGGCACAATTGCTCCTGGCTGTCAGTAGCACAGGTGATGACTCTTTTTTTCCATGTTCAGGGCAGACTGGCAGAAAGTTTCTGTGCTTTGAAGCTATCACACCAGCGAGGGTTTCCATGTGTGTTTTTCCATGTGTTCCATGTGCTACAGCAGCTTTGCTGCAGTTGCAAAAAGTCTTGTCCCAGTCTAGAGGGAAACCTTTGTATCTACTTCATCTCAGACTTTAAATTTCAAAGATAGCCAAGTAAAACCAGCAGAGTTTGCACCGAAGGGGCTCAGTTTTGTTGGCTTCTTGAAGGGAATGTCAAGAGGTGTTCTCAGGGTTTAGAAGCATTTTTGGATTTATTTATTTATTTAGGTATTAAAATACTGGCTGCTATTCCCATGTCCCTTTTAAGCCATTTGAGATGACATTTCTTTTGTTTCTTTCGTTAAAATTATTTTTATCCCGGCTCATGGGACTGTACAAGTAGAAATTAAAACACTGCTTGGTATTTCCTTGCCCATCTTATCTGTTCTTCATCCCTAGCTCCTTTCAGCTCTCCCCAGCTCTCCCCCCTTCCCTACCCAGCTTGCCTTGAAGGGCTGGGAAAGCCAGTGCTGGCGCATTATGTTGCCTGTCTGATTGTTGTGGGGTTGTGTTTGTGTGAGTAAGGTCACGAGACAAAAAGACCACCAGGCGGGGGTGGGTGGGAGGTGTTCAGTCCCTTTCCATTCAGGCCTTGTGGCAATGGGTGGGAAGAGTCTTGTTTGCATGACAGGATTTCAGGGGGCAATTGCTTTTTGTTTAGGTTTCTTCCACTGCTGCTGCAATGGGCCCTGGAGGGCTACAACAAAAGTAGAGCTTATAGATGAGATTCATGGGGCTGAAGCAAAGCTGTCAGTGCAGAAGTGACTGAGCCTGACCAGTCACTGTGCTCTTGCAGCCTGGAGACTGTCAGCAATTGCTCTGGCTGGGGTGTTTGTGCCATGTCAACTTGTGGCTCTGGTGGGAGCTCTGCCTCTTGTGGGCTGAGATCCTTAGTGGGATGAATGCTCTGGAAGTGTTCTGTCTGTGGAAGGAGGGTTGGAATGCAAGGGGACAGTTCCACAGACCTGCCACAGTGGCTATGCTTCCCTGAGGATTTCTGAGACTTCCAGCCAGTGACTTTTATTTGCAGCATCTGCCTCTTTCCTTGCTGTCAGGTCCACATTTTTGAGAGCATTCTTGTGTTTAAAACAGCGCTTACTTCCTCATCATCCCTGTGAGAAGCTGAGCTGCTGTCCCTGGGTGTAGCTCTCCTCTCACCCCATCCTTAGAAAGCAGCTCAGTCTATATTTACCACTGGTGTGCACAAAGGCAAACATTGTCAGGGACTCATTGTAACTGTCCCAATTACCCTAATTTCATTTGCATAAGAAGATTGACCAGCCTGTGGTAGTGGCATTGCCTCGGCTGTCTGATATGGGACACTGTGATTTGGGAAGCAGGAAAGAACTGGAGTACCCAGGCTGGATGCGGGATGGGGAGAGGGGGGCTGTTTTGATCCCTAACAGCACAGGTGCTACAGCAGCCCTTCGTGGAAGGAGGATAACTTGTCAGATCTCAGGCACTGCAAGTTCCTGACCATGTCTGATTCAGATGTAACAGCTGCCAGCTTCCCGGAGATGCAGATTCCAGGTACCCCAAGCACACCTGAGCTTCTGGCTGTCCCATATGAGTAAATCCTTCCCCTGCACAGCGTGTATGTGTGTATTTATCTATTTTTTTGTTGGTAGGTGTTGACCCTTCTTGAATGCTTCTAGACTAAGCAGTGATCTGCTGTGTGTTGTTGCTTCCCTCAGGCACATGTAACCTCTCCTCCTTGTGTCTGGATTTTTTCCAGAAAGCTAGCTGTTCCTGCAGGCAGGTACTAAAGCAAGAGGAAAGCAGCTGGGATGGAGCAGAAGTCAGGAAGCTATGAAATGCTATGATCTCTTGACTCAAAACAATAGCTAAGTGCTGGTAGGACTTGCTTGCACTGCAGCAGCTGCACAGCTCTTGCTCCTTTCACTGGATTGAGAATGATTCATATTTCCTCTCCCTTCCCCTCCCCCCCTACCCCCCCGCAATTGCCACATGTAACATGATCTCCCTGTGCCCAGGCTGGCAGCTGGAAACCCAAAACACTCTTCTGGTTGCAGTAATGGTTCTTCTGGGCTCAACTGGCCTGTGAAGCTGCAGTGTTCAAGCTTGTGAGCTTTGGTAGAGCAGCCTTTCCGTCCCCCTGCCCCTGCTGTGTGTGTGCCTGCACAGACCCACATCCATGTGTTCATCTCCTTGCTGCTTCCAGGAGAGACTTTCACTCTTGGCTATCTTTCCTTGTTGCTTGTGGATATCACCAAGCTTAGCGTGCTTCATGGAGATGCTTTGACCTTTGCTCCATCTTACCCACTCCTTCAAAATCCCCCCTCTTGTATCTGGCAGTTTTGAATTTTTATTAGTTAGTTATTAGGTGTTAATACGGGAGTGTGTCATGGAGGTGTCTGGAGCACAGGCAGCTCATCTCAGCTACAGTAGTTCTTTAAGCCTCTTGTATCCTTGGGTGAGTTACTTTGTCTCTCTGCAAATTACTTTGGTAATTCATAATTTGATAATTACTTGGGTGAATTACTTTGCCTGTTTCCCAGTTCAAAAGTGGAACTCTTTATGAGCTGGTACCACTGTGAATCATAAAGAGCACAAATTATTATTTCAAAATGTACAATGTCCTAGAGACCTGATTATTAACAACCAGATCCCAAGTCTCTGCCCTTATATTTTTGGATCTCTCTGAGAGGGATTGATGATCCAGCCCAGATTTCTCAGGAATTCCTTTGTTCTTTCTTTGGCAGGACATGGAGAAGGGAAAGAAATCCTTATGTGTTTTCTCAGATGAGATGCTGCTTGTGCTCTGACTCCAGGACACTCACATTTTTTGCCTGAAATTACCCACATTGGTATTGTTACGTTTGCTTGGTGCAAGGAACATCAAAAAAGAAGGGGCAGAACAGAGTCTCAAGTTGAGGCACAGATGGGGTCCTCATGGTTCCTCTAGCAACCCTTTAAAAGCCAGTTTGTATGTTTGACTTCCCCGATGTGTTGAAAAGGCAAAATAGGGTCAAATCTTAGATTTAAATGTGGTTTCTTTCCATTGTGTTTGTTTTTGCAGGGAGTGTCCTGCCTTCTACGATGTTTCTATGACCTCTCATTTTAGCTTATGTGTTAGTGGAGTCTATTTATGAGCAAGCAAAACATGTGCTCCAGATACTGAAATTAGCTTTTAAATGGTTGTTCCTAACAAATATGAAGTGAAATACTATGATTTAAGGCCTTACACTATCCCTTTTAAGCTGAGTCACTGTGTCTTTTGCTTTGCTTTGGGAAAACAGCTTTGGCACATGTTCATGCAGGGGTGACTGGACTGATAGACCTAGGAGGAAAACAGAGACATTGCCCACCCAAAAAGGATGGGAGGGCATCCAGTTTTCAGCTTTGCCAGTGAGGTTGAAGTAATAAGATGTGCCCTTTTTAAATGCTTTGTTTTCCCCAGCTGTGCAAAGGGAGGAGGTGGATGAATAATGATACAGAGAGTTTTGTTTGAAATTCACCTAAAGGCTGGGGAAAACACTGTTTGTTTCTTTTCTAGCAAAATATTTAATTTGATTTGAGCTGAACCATCTGGGCACTCTGAATAGGAATATAAATGACAATTTTTAAGGGAACATTTTGAAAATGGCAATATCCAGTGCTTTGGCCTTTTAGAATCTGAAGGAACTTCTAAACAATCAATGTTCAAATCTAAGGTAAATTCTCAGGAAAAGTCTTGGCATGATTGAAATCTCAGGAAATCTCTTTGCTTAGAAAGTTTTGTTTTGAAAAAATTTGTCCTTGCTTCATAAGTGGAAGAAAACCCCTGAAAATAACACTGCTGATAAATAATATCATGCATATAAACTGCATCTTGTCCCACCCTTCGAGCAGTGTTACACTTGCATCTCTCGGGCTGCTGCTTGTAATTATCCTGGTGCTTTATCCTATCGGCCGTTTCCATGTCACTGGTTCAGTTTTGCTACAGCTCCCTTTGATGGGGGCAGTCTGACCTTTGGTGGCTGCTGTTTGATTTGCTCTGGGTTCATGAGAATTTGTTGGCTGGGAGCAAAGGAGGTGCCCGATGGTGGAGGGATTATACAGGGACAGACGATGGTAGCACTGTCTGCTTGAGGCAGCTTTTCTGCTCCCGGATTAGAGTTCATGCTGTTTTACTTGTCTGTCTCTCTAAGGCCTTGTCAAGTCCATGTGGGAAGCTGTTCTGTCTGCACTATTTCATTTTGTGCTGCTCAGCTCTCTCCCTGCCTCATTTCTCCTCCCTCTTTCCCCTTGCATTCAAGCGGCACCTTTCAGTCTTCCCCATTCAAGGTCTGTCTTTGCTCTCTGCCCTGTGTAGAACTTCCATGCCCTCCCTACCATTCATCACCTCTTGCTTATCCACCTCCCTGCTTTCCTTTCTCCATTCATTGGGGCTTCCCCTCAGCCACTCTGGGCTGCCCTCTCCTCCTGCCCCTTCCACAGTCCTCCTTTTGTGTCTTTGCACTCCCTTCTCCATGACTATCCAAAGCTCAGCAGTCTGCAGTGTGCTCTGTGAGGATGATCTGCTAGAAGTTGGCCCCAACTGATGAGCTAATTAATCCTCAGTGGAAGCCTGGTAAGGACTGTTTTGGGTGGATTTGTCTCTCTAGTTACCCTGCAGGTGAGAAGATTTCTTTTCCCCCCACTTCTGGAGATGCAGCATGGTGCATGAACAGGAAGAGTATTGCAATTTCCTAACCTTTCTGTTCAGTCTGGTCTTTCTGTCTCTCCCTCCTGGCTTGTTTCCCCTTTGTTTGCAGCAGTTGCAGCTCTCAGGTGACTCTTCGGGAGGTTGTTTGGATTTCCTCATTCTCAAGGAACATGACATGAATTCTCTTAATTATGCTGGCTCTGTAATTATGGTTGTTGCCTGTGTCTTCTCTGCTTCCTTCTTTTAAATCATCTACTTGGAGGCTGTATTAGTTTTGTCAACCCATCTCTGAGCTCGAATGTGTGTTTGAAGTGTTCCCCAGGAAACAGAGCTTGTGAATTGCATTAGCCAGGACTTTGTTTCTGTGTCTCAAGGCAGCCACAACCCTATGCTTGTGATGCAGACACAGGAAATATGGACCACAGTCTCTGCCAAAGATTTCCCAGCTTGTTGAGCACCTGGTCCCCTGCAGCTCCCACAGTGCCAGCAGTGTGCAGACATCACCCCAGGCTATTGATGGAGCAGGTCTCTGTTGCAGTGTGGCAGGAAAACAAAGTGGGAGGTCTGCTGGCCTCTGGATGCCCATGGCGGCCTTCAGCTTTGAATGGTTAAACTGTATTCAAGTCAGTCTGGTCAAGTAAAAGGGGAGTATTAAAGCTTGGGAAGAGTGGACAGGCTTGTCAGAGGAAGCAGGTGCTCTGAAAGCTTGTGTGAGCCCTGTGCATGTGGGAAATCTGATCAGCTCAGTAAAGGAGGTAGAAATGACGTGGAGACAGGCAAGGAGGGGAGTTCTGTGAGTGTGTGCAGGTCTGAATGACAGTACAAGCTCTCTGTTGTGTGGGAGGCTGTGAAAGGACCATCCACTGCTGTCTTATGAGGCTAAAAGGAGCCCCTGATACTGCCTGGCAGGGCCAGGCTCTGGGAGGACTTGTCAATTCTCTGAGAAGGACCCTTTCCCCTCCTAACTGTATCAAAGTGGGATTTCAAACCCTGCTGTGGTTTGTTGTCAGGCTGGTGAGTGTGTAAAAGGGATTCCCCGTTCGTTGTGCTTTGGCCCCACAGAGACATTGACCCTCGCAGGGCACATCTAGCCCCAGGCCAGTCCTGCATCTTGTCACCTGCAGGCAGAACTCTGTGCTCCAACAAGGCTTGGACTGGGAACCCTGCATGAACAGCACTTCTTCCTATGAAGTTAGTTGCATTCCTGTTGTGGAGTTTATTTAGTCATGGTTTGCTTTAAAATGTCAGACACATTTTCTTTCTGTTTGAAAACTTGTGGCAGAGAGAACTCCGGGAACACTGTCTCTTGTCCCCGGTAAGAGCATATAGGAATCCAAAATGCAGCTTGATTTTTCTGATCTGTGGTTTTGCAACTTTGGCACTTGGACAAATCTTTTCTACCCTTAAACCAAAACATATTTGACATAGCAGACACTGGTAAAGTGCAAACACTGCAGAAATTACTATTGCAGTTCAATGCAGGGAACCTGCAGTCTCAGTGTCATCCAGGAATGATTTGGGTAGATCACCTAAGAAACAATGCAAACCACTACAGCTTCCAGCAGTCTGGCTCCTTCCTGCAGCTGTAACTCCTATGATCACCCTGGAAAGATGCAAACCAGGATTTCTTGCTCTCAAGTGTTTAAATGGTAGAAGTTAGAATGCGCTCAGTTCCAGGTTGCATTTGTAACCAGCCTGTCTGTAGTACCTTTGAGATGGTTATGTCATTGCAGTGCAATGCCAGTGCCTACAAGGCATTGCAGGGAATCACGTGGTACCTCTGTCTCCTCTTCACAAGGCTCACTTAAACTTCTGCTCCAGTTTAGCTTGGAAAGCAGAGGAGTGTCTTTCATAGCTTCTAGTCCCCATGACTGAGCAAAGCCAGTTGTACGACCAGTATGAGTTAAATACCTTTCCCAGTCTGTTTAGCAGGAGTTTTGCTATGTGGTTGTTGCTCTTACCAGAAGCATGGTTTGAATTCCAGTATAGGTGAGTCATTTTTGGCTACACAGGTGCTATGGCACTTGTTAACTGGAGCTTTAAATGCATCTGTTTAGCTTGAGCTTTTCTGAACCCTAGTAGCTTGCTCTCAGGTCAGAAGAGAACTGCTGGGATCATCTAGTCTCCTAATGTAGGCAAGAAGGTTTTCTGAGTGATCTTCTGCTTGACCTCAACCATACCTCATCTCCTAGGAGAACTTGCCATTCAATTGTAAAACTTCTGGTGAAGTTAGTGAGACATTTCACTTGTTAATAGTAAAAATAATCAACTTACTCTAATCTAAAGCTGTCCAGTTTTACTTCTATCCCCTAGATGTGATTATACCTTTTTCTTGGTGGACAATCCTGTACTGCCAAATTTCTGTTCCTCTGGACAGCGATCAAGTCATTGCTTAACCTTCCCTTTCATAAGATAATGAATTGAGCCTGTTAGTGCAGCCAGTCAGACTGTACCAATAAAAAGTGCTAAAGACGTAATGTCACCTCATTTACAAACCTGCAGGTCCCATTTCCTTTTTTGCAGGCACTGTTACCTTGAGAGCACTCAACTATGACAAGCAAGGGCTTTTTTTTTCCCCTGCCAGGAGTGGCAGCTGCTGAAGATGGCATTTCCCACCCTGTACACTGGCTGGCATTCTTGGCTTCTGTCCGGATGTCTTTCTATTTATTTTTAATGTCATATGTATTGTTTCCAAGTACCCAGATTTACCAAAAGACCCAGCTCATGCTTAGTAAGTTGCTGCTTTAACTCATCTGTGAGCACAATGCAGGCTTTTCGTAAGTTTGCTCCAAAGTCACTAATGAGAATTCTGTAGGAGGAAGAATGAATTCTCGTGGGACCCCATTAGTGGCATTGCCATGTGATGGTGGCTCTATGACTCAGATTTATTTCTGAGGCCTGTCAAATAGTCAGATTTCAGCATGTTGAATGTTTGTGTCACAGCAAATCATCAGACTCAGGGATGTCTGGTGATATCAGATGCCCTGCAGAAATCAGTCCTGCCCAGCAACCTTGTCTTATGATCTGCACCAAGTTTGTATTTTCATCCAGATAATATCAACTGGACATAATCTGTTTTCTGTGGCCTATTCTGACTGATATTAGACCAGTCCTCCTTCAAGTATGCGTTACTCAATACCAGTCATCTGTTCCTTTGCTGTGGGTTGCTGTTAGACCAACAAGACATTAAATTCATGCCGGGCAGTTTAGGGAGCAGGGTGGGTGTCTGTCACTGTGATTGCACAGGAGTTTTGGAGCCAGGGTTGGAAGGGCTACATTGCTGATTCAAAACTGGAAGAAAGGTAGCAAGCAGATCTTGATGTTCTTCCAGTTTTCCCAGACTTGCAGAAAATCAGTACTTGTAATGACTTTTTAAAATCTTTTGGATGAAAGTTACCTTGACCTGCTGATTCAAAACTAACTTCAGCAGCTGCTGTGTAACATTCTCCAGAGTTACTGCTGGGACAGAATGTGCATCATCATCATCGTGTGATAGAGATAATTCATTGGGCTTTTGTCCACATACAGAACAGAAATATTTCGCCTCCCCTGACTCTTTCACACTGATACCACCTATGCAACTTTTTCCAGATAATATCAGATCAAAAACCTGTTTTGAATGAGAAGATTCATCTTACTCATCTGTACTAGCATAGATGCAGCTGTGACAGGAGACATTATCCACAGCAGTGAATTTTACAGAAATCTTATGTATGATTAGCTGACCTGGGGGTAAGCAGGGGTCTGACTGCAGGAACTTGGCCTGAAATAGAGCCCCCACTGAACAGCTCTTCTCACTGTTGTGTGTCAGTTTCTGGTTCGCTTTGGTTTTTATTATTACTTTCTTTGTGGCAATAGTGATTAGAGCCTGTCTCCCAGTTGTGAGATTGACTGTGCATGCTTATGTTTTCTGTTGAGTTATGTAATCCAAATCAATGCAGCATCTCACCCAGAGTGTGTTGCATTTTGGATCTGAATGAAATTACTTACATGTTATGTCCCTTCATGATGTAGAAGCCCTGAGAGATGATATTAATACAGAATTTTGAGATTTTCCAGTCAGCCAAGTCTAAAACCACATGAACAATAATTATGTGGTGGTAAATGAGAGTATCACGTGTCATATGATACTATGGATATTGCTGTTTTCAGCTTTTGATATTTAATGCCTTACACCATCCAGATGAAAAGTGGGGTTTATTTTATCTAGATTGCAGAACTCATTGCTTCAGGAGATTGTGGAGGCCTAAAAACTAGAGGAATCCTAAAAGGAGAGCAAGAGATTGGGCATTCATACATTAAGTATGTTGGGACCAGAAATGAGAGATAGCACCAGAGCTGGGCTGGTGCTGTCGGATACATCATTCGCCAGTCTGGGTGGTAGCCTGCCCAGTCTGTTACTGCGGCTGAGGACAACTACCCATGCAGGAATGTGCAACGTGGCCAGTGCTGGATCAAGATTAAAAATAATACTTTCACCTAAAAAAAACCCACCTGCGTCTTTTTAGAGTGCCTCAGCTTCTTTCCATTAGTCTTAATGCACTGACATAAATAATAAAACAGGAAGAAGCAGAGTTGGAGAAGGCTCAGTCTATAAACATGTCTCTTTGCATTAAGCCTTGTGGCATAATGGAGGGCATCTCCTGCCACCTATGCTGTCTCGTTACTCATGTAATTATCTCCCTCACTTTCAGTGCTGCACTTCCTTCCCTGTCAGTGCTGCTGGTAATGGAGCTTCTATTTACCCTGGCTTCTTTCTGGGGAGTGGCTTTGGTTTCAAAGCCAGTACAGTGGTATATTTTGAATAATTTAGTTCTGGGTGGCTTGAACACTGTGCAATTCCCCAGCTGAGACTAGAGGCTGATTTCTGGAAGTATTCTGCCAGGAGGCTGATTTGGAGAGAGGCAGTGGGATCACTCAGAGTGGTGGGATGTGGAGGTGGCCGAGGACTGAAAGTCCACTCAGTGGGTCATGTAAGTGCCTCTCAGCTCTGTCATCTCACAGTGTCTTAGCAAGGACTTGCAGCAAGAAATCCACAGGCAGAGGAAGGATAAGAAAGAGAGTTGTATTAAAAATTAGCATGGAGACAGAAACATGAATTTGGATACCTGGCTGAGCATGATAGGCTTCCCCTGCAAGCTGTGGGTCAGAAATTACTGGGATTTCCAAATTTAGGATTTGCTTGGCCTATGGTGGTGTTGGGGTTTTAGGAGTTCTCTTAGGTTTTTTTTCTGTTAAAGGAATTTTCCTAATACGTGTTGCTAGGGGGACAAATTGCTGGGTACTTCAGAAAAATAAAAGACCTACCCACTGGCTACTCTTTTGTTTCACCTGGGTGTGTGGACAATCAGTTCCCGGCGTTTGGACAGACAGAGAGGCTGCTTTCTTCGGCTGCTTTTGCTTCTGCCAGAGAAACCCCGGGATCCCAAGCCCACCTTCCCTGCCCTGCTGGGAGCCAGGCCGTGGCCGCCCTGCCCCCAGCCATTGCTTCGAGCCTTCGCTACATTGCAGCCGTGCTCGCCCAGCCTGCCCAGACCTCCGGGGGGTTCCCACCGCAGCTCCGCAGTTTGGATACACCTCCTCTGCCACCCGGAATTTGCGCTCGTCCCTGCCATTCCAGCCTGCCATTCCAGCCTGCCGTTCCAGCCTGCTGTTCCCGAGAGTCCGGCCGGACACCGGGATCGGCTCCCCAGGCGTTTGTGAAGCCTTTGTCCATCCCTTCCCGGATCCCAGGGCACCAGAGCCGTGTGCTCCCCGAGCTCGCTCCGGAGCGCCCCCTGCAGCCGCGGGGGAACCATCGCACCTGCCCTGCTCACCGGGAGCCGCCAGCGCCCCTGCCGGCTGCGAGCGGAACTGCACCCGAGGGGAAAGGGCCTGACAGCCGAAAGGCTGGGACTGGGTTTGTGATTGTTTGCTGTTACTGCCATGGTTATTGCTGTTTGTTTGACTGGTTATACACATATGGATATATAATAGTAAAGAACTGTTATTCCTATTTCCCATATCTTTGCCTAAAAGCCCCTTGATTTCAAAATTATAGTAACTCAGAGGAAAGAGGAGTCGCATCTGCCATTCCAAGGGAGGCTTCTGCCTTCCTTAGCAAACACCTGTCTTTCAAACCAAGACAGGTGATTATGGACCAGGGGTGTGACCTCTGTAGAGTCAAGGAGTTCAGTGTGGTGTCCAGCTTTGGAAAGTTTGATAGGTTTCTGTACCTGAAACCTCAGAAGGCCACCTCTGTTCAGAGTGCTTCTTGGCCTGGTGGCTTGGCAATTGCCCTTTGCCATTGCAGCCATCATCCAGCTGTGCTGGATCACACAAACACAGGTGTGGTGCTTGTGCCCTGTAAATTGGGAGGTCACAACACCACACAAGTCTCTGGGCTCCCTTCAGGACTCTTGGCAATACTGAAATCAAATCTAGTCCCAAGCCCTCTTTCCTGTCTACCTCAAAACTGAGTGAATCTTTTGATTCTCTCATTCTTGTTGAAGCTGTGCTTCCGCTGTCTGCTTAGATGAAGTGCTTCTGCAGAAGGTAACAACAGATGGTAGTAATGTAGATTCCTTCCTTGTCTTTATGCCTAAGACAATAGGAGAAATAAATTAGAACAGAAATGCCTCTATATATTGGCCAACTAGCTTTGAACCTGGTCTTTCAGACTACTCTGCTCTTCAGGGAAAAGGGAATCTTATACCAGCCCCCTCCATCTCCACTTTGCCATGTGTTGCATGCTGAGACACTCTTACCCAAATCCAGGTGACAGGCCCCCTTCTCTGGAATGCCTCCTGGCCTAGGTGAGTGCTGAGCTGGGCAGCTCCGTGCTCTCACTGCAGCTTTCCTGGGAGCAGGTCTGTCTGGGAGCACTGCTTGGTGAGGGAATATCCTCTGTGCTTAAAAGCAATCTGGCTTTTGAGAGCTGGGTGATGTTTCTAGCCCTTGGGTTCACCTCAGGTCAAAGCAATCTAACATGCCTTAAAAGTACTGCTAGACAGCCCTTAATCACTTTATATTGTCTGGGCAGTGGTGAGTTGTTGCATATAGCTAAAACCTTATAAAATGAAGGCCTTGTTGCCTTTGTAAAATCATGGCTCAGGGCTGTTACTTTGGTGTGTTGGGTTGACCCTGAGTTGATGGACAGTCTTTAAGACCAATTACGCTTCTCACAATTTACATACTTAAACCGCACAGAAAGGTGGGACTGCCCCTTCTTGTCGGAGGTCGCCTGCTGGGAGGTGGGGGGGCTCTGAGCCTCCCGGCCCCGCCGGGCCGGGCCGGGGCCACTGCCCCTTTCCCCCTTTCCAAACACTGCGGCACGGACCCTGGGTCGCTGGGGGGACTGTCCCAGAGCCGCAGGCAGCTAAACCCAGCCATGGACTGCTCACAGCTAAACCCATCCAGTGTGGCTTCTGGGGACAGGCGGGTCCCTCTCCTCTCCATGCGGAGCCAGCGGGAGCCGGCAGAGCCTCCTGTCTGCAGCCAGCACTTCGAACTGAAGAGGACACCAGCCAGCAGCACAAAGGGAGCGAGGCTTTCCCCACCGTAAAGCCTGAACAAGAACACCTTCAACATGGCGGCTTCAGAGTCAGAGAGAAAGAGAAGTGAGTCACGTGGGACGGAGCTGAGCATGGCGACGGGAGAAAAGAGGGCGGTGCCGCGATTCTGGCGCGCAGCTTAAAAACCTTCTTGCATGCCGTGGTAAGAAACTGTAATACCACAAACTGTTTGTCTCTTTAATCCATTTGAAGAACATGGGGGGATGGAGTATCTTCGTGTGCCTGTGAAGATTGTGAAGAATGCCTATGCCAGGCTATATAGAAGTAGTAAGAGGCTGTTAGAGACTTGTGGCGAAGAAAAGCCTTTGTGTGCAGGCCAAAATAACTTATCCTTAAAAAGATGAATAACCCCATGTGATGGCCCATGTTTTGTAGTGTGAAGGAACTGTGAGATTTTTCATGGGAGAGATGTTCTACACACAGCAGATTGATTGTTTCCGGGCGGGTCTGCTGTTAGTGGCAGTTTGGGAACCACGTGCAACTGAAGGAAAACCCTTTTTTCCTTAAGCATAAGAGAGAGACTTTTCAAGAACTGGAACACTGACTAACATCCCATGTTCTGTTATCCCTTGTGTGAGCTGGGTAAAAGAGAAGTGCTGGAGGGGGGAGGGGATTTGCTTTAATTTTGTTTTGTTATTTTCTCTTTACTTTTAATTCTATTAGTAATAAAACTCTTTCATTGTACTGCAACTGTTTAAGGTTTGTGCCTGCTTTGCTTTTCTCCTAATTCTTATCTCACAGAAAGAAAATAAGTAAGTAATGAATATTTTGAACCAAAACCACTCCATTTAATTGGTGTTTCTGCCTGGTTTCGAACTCAACCTGCTACATTTGGTTAAGTAGAAAAGGACTGTGGGAAAGAGACTCAGCTGAATTAGGGGTAGAAAAACATGCTGCGTGACTGCCACGTGCCCACATCATGGTGTATGTTCATTGGTTGAATTATGTTTGTTATGCCTTAAAACTATGTAAACTGATAACCAGCTAACTGCTTTAAAAAGCTGGGTTTTTGCAATAAAGTGGCTCTCCTTTGCACCTGTCTGGGGAATCTGCGTCACTTCTTATTGCAACAGTGAGTAAATTCATTATTTACAGGGGAGGCACGTGTGCGTCACTGGAGCCAGCACTAATGTTTTACCACATGCGTTCAGGCAACTCAGATGAGGTGACTTTAAATGCTGGGAAGCTGTATTTCAAGGTGGAGGGATATGCATTTACCTCTGACTGGCCTTCCTCTCTGCTGGATCAGGGTTTCTTCTCTCAGGGTTTCACCTCTCACCTTTGGAAGAGAGAGCAGGATCATTATGCATCCCTAGATTGCAGAGGCTATGCCACCTAACAGTCTGAGTTCCATCCAGCAAAGCTCAGAGTGGTTTCTGAAATCCTTGGTGATGAAAAGATGTTGCATGCAATTCACTCCCCCTTTCCAGTGGAAAAGGGCCTACATTTAAATAAGAGACAGGCCAACTATTGAGAGCTCCTTTCTGGTGGGAAATGAATTAGGAGTTGTCATTTCTATATAATAGGGAGGAGAAGCTAAAGCTTAGAGCAATTTCTTTCTAGAATCTCCTAGTCTGGAGCAGAGCTGGGGTCAGTGCCAGGAGGCCTGATACTACCAGGCCAGTCTCTCCAGCACCCAACCTTAGAATGATTTAGATTTTAAGGAACTGGTCCAACTCAAGGCCAATTTCCAAATTAGATGAAGTTGCTTGGAACCTTGCCCGCTGGAAAGACAACTTGTGGCTTGGGTGATGCAAAGACAAAGCCCTTCAACAAGGAAACTATGGGTGGTAGCTAACTCTGTTCCTGCAATCCCAAAGCCAGCCAAGGATCCTCCTGTTGTACCCAGTTCAGCTGTTGACTCTCCAGCTGCTCTGATGCCCCTGAGGGCTGTTTGCCATGGGGAGAGGAGCAGCTGGCTGCACTCTGTGAAATGTCTGAGTTTTCCCAAGATACCCATTGTCTGTCTGCAGCACCAGCCTCCACCCTACTTGCTCACTCAGCCGTGGCTGATGTGTCTTTAATTAAAGAAGAGGAACAATTAGAGATTTCATTTTCTTTCCTCAAGTGAATTTCTATTTTCATCACAGTTTATGAGGCCCCCTCACCTTATTTTTGTCTTGTAGTTTTGCTGTGGGACCTTTAGTTTGTGGTGTGTCTCCTCCAATATAAAGAAGAAACAGGAGAAAAACAGCTTGTTTTGGGCCAGGGAATTAAGATCCTGGGTCAGATGGCTGCTACGGTCATTAACATATTTACATTTTTGGTTAAGAGCCTGGTTGAGGATCAAGGGAGTTAAGGGTGATTGTCATTGAAATGCAGAGAAAACCTTGCATGAAATAGCCATTAGTGTCCTGTTGTCTGGGGGGATGAGGGGGGGCAAACGGCTTCCTCATCCCTGATCACTTGTCTGCCCAAGTGTGTGGTCAGGCAGAAGGAACTGTGCTGAGGGAAGGCACCTGTGCTGTGGGAGCTTTGCTCCCAGTGGGGCTGGAGTCAGGCCCAGCACGGCCCTGCTGCTGCCTCCAGGGTGAGACAGCCCTGCTGTCTGTCCTCGGGTGAGACCCTGGTGCTCGGCTGGGCTTGTGGGACAATTGGCCCTGAAGGAGATCGTCATGGATAAATGCATGAAGCAGCTAGCAAAGGTCAGTTGCCTCTTTTATAATTGATGGACCTGAGTGTTTTGAGTCTGCTGTCACATGTTTTTGCACTGGTGCAGTGTCACCTGGAGTGCTGTGTGCAGTTTTGGGCATCACGTTATAAAAAAGACATGAAGCTATTAGAGAGTGTCCAAAGGAGGCCACAAGGATGATGCAGGGTCTTGAGGGGAAGCTGTGTGAGGAGTGGCTGAGGTCACTTGGTTTGTTTGGCCTGGAGAAGAAGAGAATGAGGAGAGACCTCACTGTGGTCTTCAACATCCTCATGAGGGGCAGTGAAGGGGCAGGTACTGATCTTATGACCAGTGATAGGACTCAAGGAAACGGCTAGGGCTGAGTCAGGGCAGGTTTAGTTTGGATATCAAGGGGTGGTTGTGCACTGAAGCAGGCTCCCCAGGGCAGTGGTCACAGCACCGAGCCTGTCTTGAGTTCAAGAGGCATTTGGACAACGCTCTCAGGCACATGGTGGGATTCTTGGGCTGTCCTGCATAGGGCCAGGAGCCAGACTTGATGATCCTGATGGGTCCATTCTAACTCAGCACATTCTGTGATTTTATGTTTTGCCGTGTGTAGGACACAGGATATGCAGGACCTGCTCAACCACTTGATTTTTGTGGATAGCAGAAACAGTGTTTGAAGTATTGTGTAGATTTTGAGTGGCGACAGATGAGATTTTTATATGCTATTTATATAGAATTGTTATACAATTAAAAATTGTCTAAACATAAATAAGAGGACTTCTTTACAGCTGGGGTTGACAGTAAAACATTCTGCTCCAGGTTGTGGAAACTGTGCTCTGACCCTGCTCTGAGGTATTTTAGTTCAGATGTCAGTTGTTCATTGTTTATCTCTTACTCTCATGTTGTTCAAATCCACTGTTTTACTTCAAACTTATTTCGAATTAGTATCATTAACATAGTGCCAAAAAATAATTATATATAATAACATGAAGGAGAAGAGATTCCCTAGCCCAATTACACTACAGAAAACACCAGCTACCTTCTGCCACTGCTTTGATTTTTGTGGAGCAAGCAGCAAGACTGTGAGCTGAAGGAGGAATGCTGGTGCCTGTTGGTGTGAGAAAGAAGTATCCTTGGAGTGGATTCCCTTGTAGCCACCAGACAGATATAGCTTCAGCTGTGCCTTTGGAAGCCAGCAACCACTGATAGCAGCATCCTGAGTGACAGGATGTATCAGCTCTAGCACCAGTGAGTCTGAAGTCATTAGTGTGTCCTTGTGGGCTGGTCTGAAGCTCTGAAGCTGTTGTGTAATTTCTGTTCTTGGTTATAAAATGCTTCTTTTTGAAAGGCTTTAAAGCAGAACAAAGTCTGGGAAAAGTGGGTTGTGATCTCATCAGCTCTTCTGTGCTCTGGGGGCCTGTGTGCTTCAGTTCTGTAACTCATCTGCCCTTTGAAGGAATACTCATGTCCCATGTGGCTGCAGCCCTTAGTCTTTCCTACAAAGTCAAACAGTGAGCACATAGCGTGGGGAGAGTCCCACACTTTGGGTGCTGACCCTGGCCCTCAAAGTAGGGAGGTACTTAAGCCTTCAAGGAGTAAATAGTTTTGTCTTAGACAAGCTAGGTTCTGACATTTTAAATATCAAGATACAGTTAAAATGGTGCAGTTAAGTACGATGTTGTTTAGGTCAAATGTTCTTGGGAAACAGGGATGAACAGAGCAGTATCTATGGGGTTGTAGATCTTAGATTCATTCACTGAATGACTCATCTCCCAGCGCCTACAAATTCCCCTTGAGAAAGGTCATCTCAGGTACTGTGCTAATAATACTTCGTTTCCTGGGTATATGTCTGGGACTGGGTACCACAAACAGGCTGGCCTGAGAGTCACAGCAAGAGCCAAAACTCATCAGAGTTGGGCCCAAGTGCAGAAACCCTGACGTTTGGGGTTGGTTTTAGAGTTTGATCTGTTAACTCAAAGCATCAGAGTGGGCCAGAGTAGGGGAGCTAAGCTTCTCCAGGGATTAATATTAAGCTTTTGTTTAGCACTAAACAGCTGATGAAATCCACCTTTGGCTCTGAGTGCCAGCTGTCAGGGAGGTACATCCAGGCCACCTCACAAGGGCAGGACAACCTTTGGCAGAGAATGGGAGAGAGTGCCCAGCTCTGACTGTCCACAGGTCACTTGGTTTATCTTGTTTTGTGTAATCCACTTGCCCCAGCAGCTTCCTCACAGAGAGGCTGCTGCTTTGACAAAAGGCAGACAGCCCTACTCCAGCAAGGAGCTGTGTCCTCCCCTCCTCAGGTTAGGCAGCTCCTCCTCAGTCAAGCAGCTGGGGAGAGCAGAGCAGTGGTACAAAGGTGCTCGGGCCAGAAGGAGATGGAGCCAGATCCTCGCACATGGGCACTGCAGCCTCCAAACAAGCTGCCCATGCCTGAGGCTGATCTGTTTTACAGCTGTTCTGCTCACTGCAGAGCCATGCTAGCCCTGCTGCTGGCAGGCTGCATCCTCTGCCACATCCTCCTTCCCACCTCCTCCCTTGCCAAGGCAGCCTTTACTCCACCATGTCTGATAGAAGGCCAGGCGCCTGTTCAACTTTTGTTCTCCATTAGGAAAGACCGAGGATTGTCAGGACCTTTTTGGCTCTGCCAAGGCCCTATTATGTCCCAAATGTTTCCATGAAAAGACTCCCTCCTGACCAGCCTGCCCCCTGACAGCCATTCAATCCAGCCAACAAGCTTGATATCATTATCTACAAAAGGAGGCCAGCAAGCACCAGGATTCTCACAGCCAAGTTTGGGAAATCAAAGGCAAAATCTCCCAGCAACAGAGAACTGGTAGAGATCAGACTGCACCAAGGCTAGTGCAGGCTGGTCTGGCAGCTTGCAGCCACTAGTTTTCCAAGCACATAAGAAACATGCTCGGCATGGTGCCAGCACAGGCTTTGTCAGGGCTGGGGCTGTGCCCTGTGAGCTGGCAGCCCCTCACAGAGTGCCCTAGAGGCCACTGGATCAGTCATAAGTTTGGACAGCTTTGTAAAGGTGTCTCTTTTCATCAGTGGCATTTTTAGGAGATTAGCCACTTAGGCTGAGGGAAAACAGTGATGTTTTTGGTCAGAGTGGGATTCACTCCATGTCTCATCTGGGACTTTCCTTCTAATGACTCTGGTTTACATTCTCAAAATGGTATGTGGCTGCCTTGTCACTTTTAGTTTGACATGGTGTTCATCTGCTTTGCTTCCTGTCCAAAGATTTTCTTTCCCAAGTGTCTTAAAATAGCTCTTCAGCAGTGAAAGCACTTACCATAGTGAAGGCATATGTAGAGGTGATCTGGAAAGGTGACTGTCAGAAACACTGAGCACAGAAAGGGCTTGAGGAGGGATGGCATACTCCTGTGGTGCAATTGTGTTAGGAAATAGAGAAGTAAAGCTGTTTTCAGTGCATTTTATCTCACAAACTGCATCACTGGTTTACTTGATGTTCCAGATAGAAAGAGACATAAAAAATAGACAAGGGAAATGATGATGCAGAGGGAAGGAAGGTGAAGGGAGCTGACATAGCTGAAGCTTGGGTGGAGACGGGATGGTGGTGTGGATGATGGTGCCTGGACTCACCCCACTCTGCAGCAGGGTGCTTTCCAGCCCCTGGGTGATTGCAGGGCAGTGTCACCAAAGCCTAGAGCAGCCCCTGGGTCCCTGTGGGTGTGCAGCGGGTGATGAATGCATAGGAGAACAGAGTTGTGTGTAACATGGAATTGTTAATTGTGGCACTTTCCCCTCCTATCCCAGTTCGATCCTGACAACACTGGCTACATCAGCACTGAGAAGTTTCGCTCCCTTCTCCAGAGACACAGCTCGGAGCTGGATCCCCACAAGCTGGAGGTCCTGCTAGCCCTGGCAGACAGCAACTCTGAGGGGAGGATCTGCTACCAGGATTTCGTCAACCTGGTGAGTGCTCTGGCTGGCAGGGCCTGTCAGTCCTTGGCTGTGCTTATGGGCTGCTGATGGACAGTGTCTCTCTCTCTTTCCCTCCCTCTATTAACACCAGTGTTTGCCACATCACATTCTGCATGGACTTGCTGAAGCACTCAATGGTGACTGAATGCTTCAGCAAGAGTCAAATTGCTTCTGACTTTTCCAGGGAAACAAATTTGCATGGGAAGGAACTGTGGGAGCTGTAAAAAGATCATGAAGCAATGGCTGCTGCTAGTTTAGATGTTTTTGCTCTCAGTATCAGTTGCTAGCTGCTATAATGAGCCATTTGTTTGCAAGCAGAGGTATGTCAGTCTGAATGTCTCCTGTTTTATCTAGAGATTGCACCACTTCCAGACAAAAATATACAGATAATGTTGTGTTGACGTGCTGGGTGGCGTCATACTGCACTGCTGTAGGCATCAACAGCAACAGGGATAAAGTGTTTCTAGGTCATGTTCATTTTATCCCAGGTGAGGTGTCTCAGAGTGCATGAGTCATGATCTGGATGCCTCTCTATCTCTACTAATGAGTCAATTAGTGAAGGGATCACTCAGTTTCTTGTCAAGGCAGTTTGTTGAGTCAGCACAGTTGTAGACGTGTTGTCAGATGCCCAGGATAGCTTACAAATGTTGTTTGCAAGGTATCTTGGACACTGGCCATTCAGGGGCTTTGCCTTGTTCTTGCTCTGTTATTGAATGCCTGAATCCCATCAGATTTAGTGCAATATTAATAATAATAAGCCAGGGTGACAAAGTCAAAGAGCAATGGAAGTTGGTGACATCTCTGAGGTTTCTCTGAAAGCTGGATGTATCCTTGATGCAGAGTATAGTAATTTGCATCTCTGTGTGTTCTGCAGACAATGTAGGTATTTGATCCCTTCGTTTGTTATGGTCACTCATGCATGTGTCCTTGGTTTAGAAAGAAAGTGTCTTCCATATGTCCTGTTTTCACATTAATCAGAAAAGTATGATAATATGGCCCAGCTGTCAAGGACCCTGATGCTGGCCTCCATCAGGCTGTGGACAGTGTCAAGGTGAAGTTACTTTGATGGAATGACAGAAACCTGCTGTATCTAACCAGGCTGTCTTGTTAGCCCCTTGCCTATGTCGAAGTACACAGTAAAATAAATACAGCAGCTCTTAAACAGATCACACAGTATGAGGTTTTCCTCAGCTCCAGTGTAACAGTGTGGTCCTCAGTGCTCAGCAGAGTATTTATAGTAACAGCTGCTGGTTCCACAGTTGGGGATATTCAAAGTACCATGCAAGCATTCACTAATTGGGCTGCGCAACACTTAGGTAGCAGGAAGAGGTATCATCGAATTTCTTTTACAGAAATGATGGCCTAGGGCCAGCTAACACATTGACAACAGGCCTAGGAATAGAACTGGGCTTTTTCCTCTCTCCTCGCTCCACAGGGCTCAGGAGCAGCACAAGCTAATGAGAGGTAGGTGGGAGGTGAAATGCTTGGACATTCTCCTCCTTTGGGAATAGGAGATCGTGCCAGCTCACTCCCAGCTGGTGTGATTTCTGCAGAACAGCAAATTTCCTTCACTACTATGGAATGACTCCTATAAAGAAGCCATTGATTTTCCTGTTATCAGCCCCTCTATCCTTGTCTGCATTTTTTGCACTTTCTAATCAATAGGCAATGCAAATGCCAGAACATTAAACTACTTAAAAATGACATCTCTCTTCTCCCTTCTCCTCTAATTTCTATTGATTTCCAACATCCAAGCTTTTTTTAGGGCTCCTTCTCTTTTCTCTGCCTTTTGAACTTACTTTTGAACTTCCTGATGGAAAGAAACAGCACAGTTGACACAGAATCACTGTGAAATTACGGAGTTCCTTCACTTCATAGCTGTCAATCCTCTGTGTGGTGGTGTTTAAGTGCATGTTTGTGCTTGATGATCATTAGCCCTCTCTGCTTTAAGCTCAGGTTAATTTGTCTGTTTCAGTAGCTTAGCAAGAATTGACCTGCTGCCAAAAATGATGGTGCTGGGTGTCGTGATGGAAAGGCTGACCTTTCACTATACCAGAGACTGTACAAGCATGGCTCTCTGTATGTATGATTTTCCCTTTCTCCAGCATCATTATGAGCACCAAGAACTCTGCCTGCTCTCTCAAACACTGTGATCCCCAGCTAAAGGACTGCTATTGAGCAAAGCTGTGTTATCGTCTGATGTCCAAAATGTTTTGTGAACTTCTAGATACATCAAAAATGTAATTAGAGGACTTCTCACCTTAATAATGACATCCATACATGTGTCTGTTCTCAACTCAGCAAAGCAACTTAAATTTATGAAGTTGGAAGTTTTAAAATATGAGAATAGACCCCAGAAATCACTCAAGAAATAAATTGAGAAATGAATAAGTTCAGGGAAGATGAAAACTCCTGGTGTGATCTGCAAACAGAAAAGACACAAAAAAAATCAGATAGGCAACTCATTGGGAATTACTTCTCCTCTGTGTGTATGAAATTCAGCTCATGTAGTTGTAAAACACAATGCTGCAATCATATCCATTTCTGTTTCTGCACTGTGGTTTGTAATAACAGCAGAAAGCAGTTTCAGATGGGGTTTCTTATGCTGTGTCTGAGACAGTGCAGAGTAACAAAAGTGTTTCCTGTACAAGTGGAGACATCTCGAGCATCTGCTGTCTGGTTGCTTTGCAGCATTGTGAAAAGAGATGCAAAGTGAAAATTCTGCCTATGAACAGCATGGGCCACAGGAGGAGATAATGAACCAAGATGTTTAACTAACTTTGCTACTTTTAGAGAAGAGACAAGCCAGGAGGTAATTACACTTGAGATGTTATTTGCTGGAATTCTTGCTGAACAGCAGTTGCTGTTGGCAGTCCTGGATTACTTCACATAATACCCTGTGAGCTATAGTAGAGCTTGCAGTAAGTAGTAAGCTCTAAGACAGAGTTCATGTGACTTGGGAAAAACAAAACACTGCTGCTTCCAACAGAAATGTTTAGCTGTAGCTTTGTAGTAACTTGAAGCTGATGTAGCATCTCAATAATTAGCTAATTAAATGCACATCCTTTGTTTTCCAGATCAAGAATCACCACCTGCTTTGCTCTCCCTGGCCTTGCTGGCTTCTAGGAACAGGCTAATTCTATCTCATTTTCAACAAAAAACACATATTTTTGAAGCACTATGTGACAATAATCTGGTCACCCTAATCCAAACATTTCTGGTGCCAGCACACATTACCCTTCAGAGAAGGATTTCCTTTAATTTTTGTGATTCCCTCTCTGACTTGCCAGGCTGTAAATCCTACCTCTTCAAGTAAAGAAATAAAACTGGAGAGGCAGGCTGAGAAATCTGCAGCCTCTGCTCTTCCTCCTCGAGAGTGCCAGATCCACAGTTCTGCTGGCCACCAGAGAAGGTGAGAGGCAGATCTTTGCAGGAGTTTCTTACTTCATGCAAGAGGCTGGAACATGATTAAGTGTTAGTGGAAGGTGTCTTGTGCTATGTGCTGTTGAGCAGGATGTTCAAAAGAGCAGTTAACTGTGTCAAAATATTGCTGGAGTCTTAAAAATAAGATAAAATACGGAGGGTGAAGGAGATGAAGTGCCTACCCAGAGTCTTACAGTGTGTCTGTGCCACTGGATGCTGTAGATACACAAAGGTTAAGATTTAGATGCCAGCTCTTCTGTCCTGGGCAGGGGATCTCATTGGTGTTGGAAGAAAGAGCAGGACTGGCTGAAGGGATAAAATACTTTGGGATCGTGTTACAGTCCACAAACAAAAACAAAAAGTCCAAAGTGGATCCTGGAATGTTATAAGTGAGAAATGAGCTGGTTCAGTGGAGGGTTTGACTTGTGTTTTACAGCTTCATCAGACTATAGGAACTTACTGTATGTCTCATGCTAAAGAAAAAATGTAGAAAAACAATGTATCTCAGTCTAGTTTTAACACTTGCCTAGACTTGTAGGACTTTGTAATGCAGTATAGAAAGATACATTAAGATGCTCTCTATTCAAGGATGATGAAACCTAAATCTATTAGATATTGGTTGCAAGTAGCAGCAGAAGAGAGAACTTTCTTCCAAATGAACTAGTCTGTCAAATAATCATTATGCCAAATAAAGTGGAACTTACCATAGAAATAGCCATCCCTAACCTGAACTGTTTTCCGTCACATACAGTTGAAACTTGAGGAGTGCAATATCAATTTAAATGGTTGTGTGCATATCTAAAATACACACATGAGTAAGAAATGTTATAAAGATTTTTTTTAAAAAAATTGTTTCACAAAATTGGATCTGGATTCATTTCATTGGTGGAATCCTTCCCAGCATCAATGGGAAATGGAGCAGGTATAGAGGGTTTGCAGTTTCCAACTCACTGTGTTTTGACACAGTATTATTGGAACCACGATGTTAGTCTTGTCCTGCAAGCAATGTTCTTTCAAGTAACCTTGAAATTTGAAAAGTGGTTTACCTTTTCTACTGGAAGTGCTGGAAGGCCTAAGCCTGGCACATTTAATAGGAATCGGGAAAAACCTTGAGCAGGGATAATTTATTTTGTCTCTCCTGTCTCTTTCTTTGAATCCACAGAGTAAACCACTGCTTGGTCAGACCAAATCAGAATGTTGGTATCTGGGGTTTTTTCCCCTTGATTCTGTTCGGGAAAGTGCTATCAGGTTGGCTTAGAGGATGTGAGCATCTGTGACAGATGAACTTGATGCTGAGATATACATTTTTGGAAAAGCTGTCTCTACCCACATTAGCATTTTGTAGAAGTGTGGGCAGAGGGAAAGAAATAAATGGGAATCTTGAAAGCAAAATTGATTGAAGAGGTTGCATTTGTAAGTAAAGTGGGTTATAAAACTGGAGCTGGCAGAGGCTTTTAAAAAGCTTGTGCTAAGTTCTGATTTAGTGTTCTGTGTCTTGGAGGATCAGAGTTGGGGAGGTGAATGCATTGCCTGTCACAGAGCTGTATGTGTTTAAAAATAGCTCAAGACCAGTTTCAAAGATGCCAATACATAATGGGCAGAAATCCATGTTTTTCAAAACCTTCTGAGTGAGACTGAATAAAACCATAAAAAGGGTACTGTGCCCCACACAAGCTCTGAAATTGGAGATGGGGGAAATATGACATGATTTGTCTATTGATTATCTGAGATAGTTACAGTAGTACAGATATCCAAGGAACACAGAGGAACTGGTCTGCTGGTGGGAATGGACAACTTCCTTTGCGAGTTGCAGATTATCCTAGAGTAATTTTAGAGTGCCATGTATGCTAAACAAAAGCAGGGCTTTGTACTTCATCAAAGTTTGTCACTGTCCTACACTAGACAGTAAGGACTCATCCTAAATGTTGACGTTTTCAGTGTTGAAGACAGGTTCAGATTTAAGTAGGAAAAAGTTTTCCTTTTGCACAGAGGTATCAAACCCAGCCTTTTAGAGGAGCTCTAACACTAAGCTTTGGTTTGTTTCGGGATGGTAATACCAAAGGGCACAGGTGGCAGCATCTGGGTACCAGTCAGTTCAGCTTGGCTGTTTTGCGAGGGAAATTTCTTTCTCTTTGCATAATAACATTTTGCAGGCATGAAGGACTAAGGGAATGTGTTGTTCCCCCTGCTACCTTTTCTCTCCACATACTGTTTGCTGTACCCATCTGCTTGCAGCTTTAATATCACACTCACTAAAGAAGTCCCAGATCGATTGCATGAAGAGAAGTGGGATGGGCTGCCCTGGGCTTCTGAAGCCATAGTAATGTGCAGGCCAACAATGGACCTAGTGTTCTTTCAGCTGATGATTAAATACTTGGCTCATAAATACCAATATTATGTAATTCCAAAATAAAGTCAGCAAATTCTGACCATATGTGAGACTGTTTGGGATGATTTGAGTCTTCCAAAGTCAGTCTGAGGAACAAAATAGACTTCTCGTCAAGAATGGGTGAGAGCAGCAATAGTGACTTAATCCTCTGTCTCTCCTCATGCCCATCTCCTCCTAGCTTGATTCAAAGGCCTGTGGGGCTGTGTAAGTAGGACCAGGACTACTGTGTTTGCTTGAGCCCTGGCAGACAGCTGTGCTGTCTCTTTGGAGATCATCTCCTCCTTGGTGCCATGGGCAATGAGTGCAGGTGGGGACCAACAGGATGTCTCCTTCCTGAGAGGCCTGATTTTATCAAGGGCTCAGTACATCCACTTACGCACATCTTGTTGGATTGTGGGGGCTTTTCAGCACATCTGGTACACTCCTGACACTGCGTCCCTGCCTCATTGGGGTGTAAAACCACGCCAAGACTGCGTCATGTAGAGGGAACCTGGACCTTCTTTCCATATCCTTTGCTCCAAAGAAGGTCTGGCAAATATTTTCATGTCCCTTCCATGTTAGCTTCTGTGTGGGGTGTGAAAGGTCCTGTGATTTATTTTCCTGTCTGGAAGAAGGAAGGCAGAGCTTCTGCTGAACAGAAGTCCAGTTTCCCACCTCCTAAGGAGAGCCAGTGGAGGCTTTAGTCATCTGAGGTGTGATTTACAGTGATCCTGCAATATTTTGCTCTTAAATCTAAGAAGACCTTTCTTGTTTTGTTTTTAGTATGTTGAGGAACACCTTCAGAAACACCATGGTGATGAATTTGCAGTGCCCTGGCTGTTGTCTGGGCTCCATGGGCAGCACAAGCATTATTGCAGAGAGGACACTGGACTGATGGGGCTGTGCTGAGTTCAGGTGACTGAGCCAGTCCCTTGTGTCATACTAAACAGTAACAGACGAGTTCAGGGGTGCCTCCGTTAGGATCCTCTGCTCAACATGATGCAAGGATATCTTTGTTATGAGCCTAACCATGGACATTAGCAGCCTTTGGAGTTTCCTGCCCATCTCCCTCAGCAGTATCTGCAATGATGAGGTGATCATCTGCTGAGGGTGGTGAGCACTTCTTGATGCTGAACTGCAGTGATGATTTTCCTTGACTCTGGAAGTTATTGTATTTTCCACTGAAGTGCTGCAGCAGGGAAAAGCACTGACCGTTTTGTGGTAGGCAGGAAATCCCATATATCACTGTAATTGTAATAAGCAGATCAGCAGCTCCAGTCAACTGTCTGGTATCTTCAGGCAAGTTTGTAGATTCAGTGTGAAATTATTCTTGTCCATAAGAGGGGCAAAGCGAGAGAGAACAGAATGAATGTGAGGGAGTTTAGCGGGGGGCAGGGTTTCCGAGCGCAGGGGAGCTGGCCAGAGTCATGATACGAACACCAATATGATTTGAGCATCGTGCTCTGCTTTATTGTTTACTTACACCAACTTGTATCTACTTTACAAAGATTCACGCCCTATTCCCACAGGACAGCCTCTAAGCAGCGGGGGAGCCGACCAGTGTATAACTTTGCCAAGGATTTCAAGGCTGCCTGCTGCCAGGTGTCTTTCAAGCCTGCAGCCTGAGGCCCCTTCAGGGGTTCTTCCCTAGCAGCCCTGAGTTGCCCAGACTGTCCTGGGGTATCGTATGCCCCTGTTCCAGAAGGAATCCCTCTACAAGGGAGCATGTGCAGAACATATCCAAAAGGCTGCTCTGAACTAACCTGAGGTGAAGGTTTCTTCTGTGGGCACAGTGAGGTCATTAGGTGGCTAAAAGTATCTTTGAAACAGAGGTACATCTCTTACCTACCAAAAGGCATTTCACACATGCTAAGGAAAGCCTTGTACCTGTTGGATGTTTCTCTACGAAAATAATGTCTTTCAATATGAGCAGGCTTTCTTAATGCAACAGAGGACCACCAACAATTGTTTTCCCCTCATCTTCCCTAGTTTTAGATACAGGCTTTTGGATGATAGACTTGAGAAGACTGAGAGAGAGACTTGGTGGACATTTTTTTTTCTTCTTTGTCTTTTCTGCTTTTTTTTCCAGAAATGTTCTTTTACAAGTGTTTTCTGGATGAACGAAGGAAAGAGTGACCAAAGGAGAAGTACAAAAATGGAGAGAGTTGTTAGGGTAAAACATCTTCTCACTAAAACAACTCACAGAGAACAACAACAGCAACAAATTTTTCCCCAGTTTAAAAAAAATATAAGAACATTGAATGCCTGTCAATGCTCCTCTGTGTTGGAGGGACAGGCTGCAAATGAAGGCTAAGGAGGGACGGGCAGAGTGGGTTGCAGTGCCATCACCTCAGATGGCCCCTTGCCCTCCTGCAGTGATTAACAGGAGGTGGCTCCCTGCAGTGATTACTGTGTTTAAGCAGCTTGGTCCAGCTTCGAGCGATTCCCTGACTGCCTGGGCATTGAGAGCACAAGCTCTGGGCTTTGCTGGCTTTGGGATACCAGCTGAAACCAACTGGAAGCCAACACTGCTGAGTGTCATCTCTTGTTTGGTTCTGAGAGGCTGGAGGTGCTGGTGGTTTGAGAGCAGTTAGCAGTTCTCTCAGAAGAAGGACCAGGTTGTCATGTTTGCTTTGCTGCCTGTTACAGTAGAGGGTCCCCCTGCAGCAGCCTGTGTACACAGTGAGTCTTTGGAGCTTTCTGCCAAAGATTCAGCCAGTACAGACAGTGGCTCTAATGCTGCAGGTTTGTTTGACACCGGGGCTAATTAAAAATTATCCAAATCTTGGAACAGGCTCTTTCAGACCTGGTTTGTTCCGCCGCCCCCAGCAGGCTGAGCATAAAATTCCATCTGCCTAATTTGCAAATGCAATTGCTTTAATTATGCATCCGAACTGGGAAAGTGTATGCTCAAAAAGATAGACAGATAAATCTATGCATGTATGGTGATAATGCACATAGAAATTAGCTGTAAGCCTGTGCCACCTCAGAAGCTGCCCCCTCTGAGGATAACTTATAAACAGAAGTCTTGTAAAGACTTGCAAGCTTACAGGAGCTAAGACAGCCTGTACAGCTGATTAATGTGTTGTTTGTTGCTGTTGCTCAGGCAGTTTTGTTTTACACAAAGTTATAATTTTCTTTGCCCAGAGCTAGTTCTTGCCACAAGGGTTATATGTGCTGTGAAAGTTCCTGCTGCTACATTCGAGAAATTTTCTGCCCCAAGAGTGCAGGGAAGTGTGGTAGAGCAGGGGGAGCAGAGGGAAGGAGGACACAGGAATATGGGTTGTGATAACCAATGGTGAAGACAGTGCATGGAAGGCTGGAGAATGGGCCATAGAGTCAGCCAGGTGCATCAGCAGCCTCTGCTCTGCCTTGCCAGAGTTCTGCGCTGACCTCATTTAATGGCATCATAATGGCAGACCCTGGTACTGGTTTTCCTTGCACTCCAAGTGGGTCACCCTGTGATTGTCCTGAGACTTGGTTCCTAAAGCTCAGCCTGATGGTGGCTCTCCTGCCTGCCTGGATCTGGTGCTGCCAAACTGGGACTATTCTCCCTGATGATTGTGCCAGGCCTTGCTTTGTACTCATGGTTTTTTCCTTTCCCTTTTACCCAGATGAGCAACAAAAGGTCGAACAGTTTCCGCCAAGCCATCCTCCAGGGGAACAGGAGGCTGTGCAGCAAGGCCCTGCTGGAGGAGACAGGACTGAGCCTCTCACAGAGGCTGATCCGGCACGTGGCATATGAGACCCTGCCACGGGAGATTGACCGCAAGTGGTACTACGACAGCTACACCTGCTGCCCCCCGCCCTGGTTCATGATCACCATCACTATTGTAGAGGCAAGTACCCTCATGACCTCCCTAGGAACCTCCCCACACTGCCAAAGGCTCTGCTGGGACACAATCAAGGGTTAGGGAGGGACTCATTCAGACCTGCACAAGGACAGATGTAAAACTGGTGGCCATTTTGGTTGCCTGTTGAGGTGCGTATAAGTGGAGACTGTGATCCTGTCATTGGAACAATTTGTATAAGAGACTACACAATTTGGGAAACTAGAGAAAAACTTTTTGAGGAATGGAAACAGGACAGTTCTAGAGAAACTGATAAGTCAATGGAATTAGAAGAGAAATTTCTCTACAGCTACCTCTGTTCTTTGAGGGGGGAGAAAAAGGACATGAGAGAACCTCTGGGTTAAATATTCTGACCTGCTCATGTGTTGTCCAAATGAGATCTTTGCACATTTGCTGAGTAATGTGCTCAAGTAAGTACAGAGGAGGATATAATGTGACACTGATAGCAGTCAGGTGCTGACTGGGAGCAGGTTCCTCTGACTCAGGGGCTGGTGTGTTACAGAAGGCCACATATAGAGTTATATCAGTGTGTCACAGGTGCCTCAAAACAGGGAATATTCATGCTGTGTGAAGCTGTAAAATGGGAGAAAAGTTTTTGTATATATGATCTTTTTCTCCATTATTTTGAGCTAAAAGGTACTTTTTGGTGAGGAAAGGCATCTGCTAACCAATGAATCTCTTTGCTCTTCTAGGTTGCCTTTTTTCTTTACAATGGAGTGGTCTTAGACAGATTTGTGCTGCAAGTCAGCCACCCCTTGTACCTGAAGAATGCATTACTGTACCATCCCCAGCTTCGGGCCCAGGCTTGGAGGTACCTAACCTACATATTCATGCATGCAGGGTGAGTACTTACAGACTGGAGATTTCCCACAGTTCAGGTTCCCCAGAGAGAAAGAGGAAGTGACAGAAGCAGCTCAGAATTAAATTTTTAAAACTCAATTATAAATTGTGTGTAAAAATCTCAAGAAGATGTGGAGTGTTGGGCAATGAGGCACAAACCTTCGCAGCTCTCTGAAGGGACAAGGCAACATAAGGAACTTAACAGATGCTGCTCTTCTCCTCAGCAGTGTTGGGACCACACTTTCCTCTTACTGTGTACTTCCCAAAACCAGCTCAAAGCCCAGTGTTCCACTAAAGGAGCTGTGCAGGTGCTAAAACAAGTCTGCAAAGATGCTGGACTGGTATTTAAAAACTACAGGGTGTGTTTGAGCCAGGCTTCCTAGCTGAGGTTGGAAAAGTCAGTTAAATTCCCTGTGCCTGTGACATGTCATCACTTAGTAATATTGTCCCTTCTGTAGGGACTGAGATAATGCCTAGAAGCCTGAGTCAAGCTTAAACTCCCATTTTGTACACGCTGTGCAAACACCAGTGTTCCTGAAGAGCTGACAATCTCGATTGACCAGATGGACAGAGAGTGGTCCATCTCATGCAAAATGAAGCTGCACAGTAAAATTAATCCTCCTTCATCCCATGGGAGGTATGTAGCAGACTTGGGAAGAATATACAAGGCATGGGGATTCTAACTCTGTTCTTCTCAGCTGTGCTAGTCCTCACAAAATTCAAATAGACTTAATTGTGTGATGTTTGTGATGCCATGGTGATGAGTAAGTGTCACTGGAAAGTTCATCCCTGTACAAAGCACTCTACCCCCTCTGAGCAGTTTCTCAGATCATTATGTTCACACATTCCTGGCAGATAATTGCAATTTTCTTTAATTCTGTCACTGAAAAATGTTAGCAACAAGACTTTTAGCAGTAGTGTAGAGTTTGAAACCGCATAAGGATCCTTTGTTCTTAAATAGAAAGCCTATATTTCCATCAATGTTCTTCTATGAAAGGCCAGAAAGATCAAGTTGATCTTTTCCTTTTTCCGTGTCTCTGATGGAAGATGTGCTAATGTCTCCTCCCTGCCATAGAATAACTTTCTTGGTGTGTAATTGCCCTGGAGCACAAAATGTGCCCCAGATCTCTGCATAAAAACAGACTCCACCCAAGGGAAGAGTAGGAAAAAGTTTTTAGAAGAAACTTCTGAATGTGGCAACATCTGTTGTCTGCATGCTCAATCCCTCCAAAGAGCCCATTTTATATAGGTTTCATCCTGCAAGTGGGAACTACTGGGCTTAGACATGAAGCTGGTTATGTAAAAAGAGAAGTGGAAATTTCCATCACTGAGGATATGAGGAAAACTGGGCTTGTAAAAGGAAGAAACACTTGATTTTAATTAATGTTAGTTGATTCATATTTGGGCTTTCTTTTGATGGTGGTGGTGGTTTACTGTATCGCTTCTATAACTACAGATTGCTTTAGGATACATTGGAGGAGAAACACCTGCACAAGGACAATTTTTTTGGCATGCTTTCTTAACCTGTGCCAGGTCACCTTTGTAGCAGGCAGTTCTCTGGTATTCTTCACACTCACTGGATGAAAAATCCCTCCGTTTTATTTCACCTCTGGCTGGCTCAGAGTGGAACAATGGAAGGTGGTGAGCAGGGGACTGTCATGATGGATTCCAAGTCCTTTAGCTACACAGCCTTCAAAACAATGGAGAATCTCACTAGAACAATAAACCTCGTGATTTTTCTGCAGTATCTGGAGTTAAGCTAAATGTTCCTTTATTTCTAACTTCTCTGTGTTAAGCTCTTTTCTTGTGAGGAAAACAGATAAATCTTGGAAAGGTAATAACATTTTTTAGTGGACGCCCATCATTCTCCTCTCATTTTCAAATGAGGGGATAACACAATGCCATGAGTCTATTGTTATGCTGTTTCCAGCTGAGACTTTTAAATGGTAATGTGGACTGCTCCTTAATTTAGTGCACTCGGTCTTTTTTTGAAGAGCAAGTGGCAGCCGGAAGGTGTTTGAGAAGGCAGCAGTTGCTAAGGCTTGGCTGGCTGTGCCTCTAGAAAGATTCCAAAAATGTACAGGCTGTGTGCTGGTCCTGATGGAGGGAGCTTTGTTGAGGGCTGAAAAGGCAAAGTTGTAAATTCTGCCCTTCTGTTTTCATGGAAACCAGACGTTGATATCTGAAGCCCACACATTTGTATCACTGCCATAACTAATGACTTGCATTGATGCTCAGTCCCATTTGTTTGGTCCCAGGGAAGGAGAAAGTCTTTAATAAATCAATGAAATTGTCACTTCAAGAATGACACATTCAGCACTGGCAAAGGATAATTATATTTTATGGGTCGTTATTGACTGTGGTGCCTTCAAAGCTCTTACCATGGTGGGAAAGAGAAGTGAATGGGATTGCTCCTGGGAAGTCTTTTAAGAACTGCTGTGAATCAGAGTAGTCACTTCAGAGTCCAGGATAAACTTTGCTGAGCTCTTACAAAAGCGTCCTTTGAAAAATAAGACCAGTGCTTTGTGTGGAAATGTCAGGTGCCGCCTCATGATGTTGTCTGTGTGCCAGCCAAACTTCTTCTCTCCCCTCTGTGAAAGGGCATTTGGATGTTTTGACTTGTCTCTGTGATCTCAGTTTGACCTTTGCTGGTTGTCCCTAATTTAATTCCCTATGTTCTGTGAGCATACGGGATCAGAATGAGTGCTGACCATGCCCAGTGGCTTCAAAAGGCTCGAGGAAGGTAATAACTCAGTGGCATGCAGCAGTTTCCTATGATGAAAAATTGCAGTGCTGAGTGTATTGTGCAGGAGGGGAATTTATCTTTGGAGAGAAATTCAATGGAAACAAACTTATTGAGATATCAGGAGAGGATTGTTTCCTGCAGTATCATTTCTCGCACTTTTTTCCAGTTGTCTCGGTTTTGAAAGACAGGTGTCTGCTAAGGAAGGCAGAGGCCCCCCTTGAAGTGGCAGATATAACCCTTTTTCCCTCCAAGTTATTATATTTTGAAATCAAGGGCCTTTAGGCAAAGATGTGGGAAATAGGAATAACAGTTCTTTACTATATATATATATATGTATATAACCAGTCAAACAAAACAACAACAACTCTGGCAGTAACAGCAAACACAAACCCAGTCCCAGCCTTCTCGGCTGTCAGGGCCCTTTCCCCTCGGGTGCAGTTCTGCTCGCAGCCGGCAGGGGCGCTGGCGGCTCCCGGTGAGCAGGGCAGGTGCGATGGTTCCCCCGCGGCTGCAGGGGGCGCTCCGGAGCGAGCTCGGGGAGCACGCGGCTCTGGTGCCCTGGGATCCCGGGAAGGGATGGAACAAAGGAGCTTCACAAACGCCTGGGCAGCTGATCCCGGGCTCTCAGGAACAGCAGGCTGAAACGGCAGGGACGGACGCAAATCCCGGGTGGCAGGCGAGATGTATCCAGATGGGAGAACCCCACGGAGGCCCAGGCAGGCAGGGCGAGCAGGGCTACAGCGTAGCAAAAAACTCGAAGCAGCAGCGGGGCAGGGCAGCCACAGCCCGGTCTCCAGCAGGGCAGGGAAAGCGGCTTTTGGGGTCCCGGCGTTGTTTCCAGCAGGAAGAAAGAACGGCCAAAAAGAAAGCAGCAGCAGCTCCTTTCTCTGCAGCTTCTCTCTCCGGATGCTCCGAGCGAACTGTCCCCACACCCAGGTGTAGACAAAAGGAGTAGCCAGGCCCGCCCCACTCCCCTTTTTGTCTTTCTTAAGTACAGCTATTTGTCCCCTAGCAACATGCATATGGGAGAAAATTCCTTTAACAGGAAAAAAAACTAAGACTAAACTAAAACCCCAACACCAGTCCAACTTTAAATTCTCATTTATAAGACTGTTCTGTCATTACTGCATTTCACCATCAGTGTTTTTCTCTGCTGTATATGGGAAATTGCTATGGTAACATGAAAAAGATCAAAACAGTGGAAACGCATATAACTTAAACCAAAGTTTGCTAGTGCCTGCCTGTGAGCAACCCTTTTCTTGTATAAAATGGGATGTATATTTTCAAGGCATTAGGTACTTTGCTCTTGTTTCTCCAAAAGATGCTGGCATTCTGTGTTAAGGGTACCACTGTGTCATTTAGCTCCATCTGTTTTGTAAGCAGGCTCGGACACTCTTCATACAAAAATCAGGATACCCTTGGCTCCAGTGGGATGTCACTATTCAGTGAGGTCACAGCCCTGCAAGCCCAGGGTAAATCTCAGATACTAGCAGAGTGTTGAGGACCCTGTTCAGGGCCTGATGCTGTTGTTACCTCACTGGAAGATCCTGCAAATGGCAAAGACACTCATAAATATCTGTGTAGAGCTTTGAAAAGTGGCAGGACAGTTTTCTTAAGTAGTATTGATTAAAGCAACAGAGAACTTGCCTTGAAACTATTGATTCAGCTGAGGGGAAATCTGCTGCACTGGAGTCTTTACCCAATATGCATATCTGAGCTGCCACACTCTGCCTGCAGATTGTAAGTGGTACTGCACAGTGTGACAGTGGGGCTTTCTGCAAGAGTTCCCTCAGCCCAGCTTTTTCCTTTGTGCTCAACAGGAGTTTTGCTATTGACTGCAATGGGAACAAGGGTGAGTGAAGAGAGAGCATCAGTGAGTATACCTGGGCACCTGAGCAGAGATCAAAATGCCCTCTGCTTCCCATTCTGGCCATTGATGTAGGCACAGCAGAAAAGGGTGAGGGTCAGACAGCCCATACTGTAAAGCAGCATTATGGCACCAGGAAATGGCAGTTCTCTTGGAACTTCTGTGCTCACCTTGTTCTTGACTCAACAACCACTCCCCATCATGGCAGTGTGATGTGTGCAGGGAAAGGCTGAATCATTAGGAGGGGTGAAGAGAAGAGCAGGTCAAATTTCTGGCTTCTGTTCCAGGCTCTGCTGGCATCTTGCTGCTTTTTTTTTTTTTTTTTTTTTGACAAGTCATTTAACGAAACAAAAAAGAAAAAATGTCTGACTAAGAACCAAATATTGTATGAGGTCTTTGGCTGGAAGGATGTATGTAGATACAAAAAAGATAAAAGCAGCAAGGAAGGAAGATAAATTGCAGCTCTGGGTCTGATTTTTTCTGGAATCCCTGTTTTTCCCACCGTTAGTCTACTTATGTGAAGCAGGTGCTATTTGATTTTCTTTCCAAGATATCTGTGTCTCAGTGGTAGAGAAAGGAGATGAAGAGTTGGAAAAGAGGACAACTGTTGTTTTTCCTTGCTGCAGGATAGAACACCTTGGGCTCAATGTTGTCCTTCAGCTCTTGGTTGGGGTTCCTCTGGAAATGGTGCATGGAGCTGCGAGGATCAGTTTTGTGTATGTTGCAGGAGTTGTGGCAGGTAGGTGACACCTCTGCATGCCCCAGACAGAGAAGCAGTGAAAATGGTCTGTGCTGGCTTTTGAATAGGAGAAATGTTTTGTGATATTTGGGATTAGGAGAGGAGCATTCACTGATCTTCTGTGCATTGAAATCCTTTGGTGGGCTGGACATAGAAAATACGGTACAACTTGACATCTATTTCTATGTAGCCATAGACTCTGTGTTTAGGAGACCTGCTAAAAATGCACCAACTACCTGTTATTTTAAAATAGCCTTGCTTTAGATGGTCTTCCTCAATGTGGAGTCATGCTGGTCCTGTGCCAGTTCTTCCTCCATTTGTCCTGTCTGTCACCTTTCTACAGCCTAAGTAAGCAAGAAGTATTTGATCGTGGATTGTGAGTGCATAGAAATCTGGAAAATTCATTTAATCATTAAGCCATGGTGTCTGATTGATTTTTAGTTTGTGCAGAATTGCTTTTATTTATGTTTGGAATTTCCAGCAGTGTGGAGGTGATGGAAGTTAGCTGACAATAGATCAACATCTGATTAAAACAGGAGTGTGTGAAAACAACCAAGAGCTTTACAGTGGAACTCAGACAGTGACTGATTGCCTTAGTTCAAGATTTATAGTGTTTGTTTGGTTTTTTCCAGCCACATAATTATTTTTTTTCCATAATAAACAGATAAACCCTTTGTAGAATGGGCTGCATTGGGTACTAATAAATCCTGCATTCCGGGAGAGAGACTGTGGAAAGAATAATTGGACTAGGACACAGGACTAGGCATGGTACAAACACTAACACTTTTTAATGCAGAGAAAGGAGTTAGCAGATCAGTTAACAGTCCCCTGACTGTTATTTTAACAAGCACTGACAAAAGTGGTGCCCAATTTGCAACTTTCCAGACATAGCTTTTCTACACAGATACACCTACCAAACCCCAGGGCTTCATTGATATGTTAGCCAGTTATGAAATATTCTTTATTCTTTGTCATGTGCCAGGAGAGAGGGAAATGGATATATTCATGCTGAGGCAATATAAAGATAACTCAGCTCCTAAATAATCAGGAATAGACAGTAAAATGTAGTTAGGCCACAACTTTTGTGGTTCTTTCTCATTGGTCTGGCTTTACTAAGAAGACACATTGAGACTGGAAATTGCGGTGTCTGAGGACTTAACTGCACGATCGTATTACTCCTTCCTTTATTTCTCATTAACTTTTTTCTTAATGGCAGTGTTTAAGAGCTGAGAAGTCTCAGGGCCATACAAGGAAGGAGGGAGCTATCAGTAGAGTTGGCTGATGGAATCTCAGCATTTTCTTGACCTGGAATCAGTTGGGCAATTAGCAAAGAAGTTCATTAGATTCTACACTACCGAGGACTCTCTCAAGATTTGCCAATGTGTCTTTCTCCCATTCCCACTCATCACAAAGATCTTCATTATCCTTTCCTTGTGATACCAAATCTGCCTTTCCCTCTATCGCTTAAATTATTCTTAAAGTCAGCAATGAAAGGAGCTTTAAGCAGATCCAAGCCTCCGACTGGGATAAGAAGAAGCAATGTCTTTGTTTGGCTGTATTGTTATGAGTGGTGCGTTTATATACTTGACCTGTCATTTTGCTGTCACATGCCTACTGCCTCCATCCAGGTTATTTTTAACTAGTTTTACCCTGAAGTTTTACAAGTAGTAGGCTGTGCTTTGATCAGAGGCCTGTGCTAAGTTACAAGTCCCCAGTTCCTTCTCCCTGTGCAAATATTTTTCTTGCCAACATGGGAGCTACTTCTATTTTATCTTCAGGTGAGAAACAAAACACAGATATTTGTCTGTTTCCTGCTTCCTTGTTCTTTCAATCAGGGAACAAATGCCTTTTTGCAGCACAGGTTTAAAGACACATTGCTGCCTTGCTTGGCTGCTTTTAAAGTAGGTGCAGAGGAACAATCAGTCACTGCCTTGACAGGACTAAGTTGGCTTCATGAGTCAATCAATTTCCCCCTCCTTCTCTTTCTGTATTCCTGACCTGCATCAATTAGCACAAACAGGCAGTAGCAGGGATGTAGGGTAGGGGAGAGTGTATTTAATTGGCTGGCAATTGTTACAAAGCCTTGTTGTTTCCCCCAGGGTCCCTGGCAGTGTCAGTGGCTGACATGAGAGCACCTGTGGTGGGCTCCTCTGGAGGTGTGTATGCTCTTGTCTCTGCTCACCTGGCCAATATTGTGATGGTGAGTACCAGAGTGACTGTCTGACCTCTCGGACTGAGCCAGGTCTGGTGGCCCAAAGGGGCTGGAAAATAAGGCCTGAGCCAGCTGTTGGTCATTCAGAGCTTGCCCCAGCTAAGAGTCTTGTCTCAGTGGTGTGGTCCTGGAATGGAAATATTACCCTGCATTCGGTGGCTTGGTACCCTGATGACTAGTAGCTTGTCAGGACAAGCTAAAGATGTTGGTAATCCAAAATTTATCAGTGTTGTCCAGGCTATCAGCTCTCCACACAATGGCTGACAAATGTTTGAAAAGCAGACTGGCTCTGCAGAAGCGTAGATCTGTTTCTGTCTGCACGTGCCATTAATTTTACTGGGTATCTAAGGAAATTTAGCATTCGGTGGATTCATGTGCAGAATATTCCTTATCTCCATTTGTAAAACCCAGACTGAAGCTGAACCCTGGGTGATCTAGTGATGCATCTTTTTGCTGTTTCACCTAATGAAATACTTCACAAAGGTGAGTAAATGCCAGCATTGTCATTCCTCTAAGGCTGGAAACAGGAGCTCATCCCCAGCCCTCATCTAGGTGGTGGCAAAGCCCAGCACAACTGCCCAGGGGACTCCTCAGCTGACGCCGGGGAAAAAAAGGCTTTGCTGATAGAAGACTCATGTGTGGTGGCATGTCTGTCCTGTACCAGCAATATCAGAGCAGAATAACCATGAAAATGGGGATAATGCTCCTCCCCTGGGTCTGAGTGGGAAGATAGTGTGGGTTGGCTGCAGTAGAAACAGAAGATCTGTTATATGGGTGCTGGAAGACATGTGTGGGTGGTGGTGGTAGAGTCAAGCCTAAAAGAAAACCTTGTACTTGATGCTTGTCTGTAGTGAAGTCAGCAGGCTCCAGCTGCGACCCACAGTGGTGCTGCTCCAGACAGCTTTGTAACAGCTGGGAGACGGGAAGTGAGAGATTTCCTGACCAGAATTGGTCTCCTTCATCCTCTTCAAGCTTTTCAGAGCATGAATGAGCTGAGGCTGATGTCCAAATTAGACAGTTGAGTGGCTGGCAGAGAGGTAGGGAGTGGAGGAGAGGTGCTACCCCTATACCACAGGGTTTCTGCTGGGGAATTGCATCCTTACATACAGTTATTTTCAGTGTCATTTGTGTTCCCTACCACTGTGCCAGGAGAAGCAGGAGGGAGCTTCCTCTGTCTCTCAGGGTGGCAATGCAGACATAGGGCTTTTTTAATACCACAATGCACAGGGTTAGAGGGGGACATTGGAGGAAATTTTGGTCTGCTTTACAGGAAGAGGCTCTGCCAGAGGTGTGTGGAGAGTCTTCAGCAGTTACCTTCCCAGACTTCTTAAAATGTCACAAAGTGGTGTGTCATTTCACTACTCATTGGCCTCCTCCAAATCTGTTTAGCAATTGCTACCTTAGCATCTTTATTTCTCCATTATCCACTGCCTCTCTTCCCATCTGAAATTATTTTTGCTGCCTTTCCAGTTCTGGTGGAGGGGTTTCTTTGCTTTTCTTTTCCCCCATTGTCTCTCTGTGCTCACTTGTTACCTAGGTGTGATGCTCCCACACGCTGAAAGACACGCTGGCTGTTTGATGGCAAAACTCAGTCTGGCACAGCTGGGGAGAGCACAGGGACTGTGGCAGGGAGGGTCTCTGGAATCTTCTGTTCCCTCATGCCTCCTGGTAACCAAAGGAAATGGAAACACTCCTGCTTGGAAAAATAAGTATTCTTGGAATTAAACAATTAACAATTAACAACCAAGCCTGAAGACAGAGGAGGCCAAGTCCAGGTTTTCTTATGGCACTGTTTCCTTGATATGCTTTTATTGAAGTCTTTGTTGTTTCTCTATGCTCTGCCAGAGATCTGAGCTGCAGAATTTCAGTGAGCCTGAGGCACAGAAAGTAGCATTGAAAAAGCACAGTAGGGCTCAAATGCACTGAGAAGTTGCCTCACAAGTGACAGATCTAAATGTAATATCCCTTCAGGTTTGTGTGCAGCATTACTTTGTTTTCCTTGTCTCTTTTCCAGAACTGGTCAGGAATGAAGTGCCAATTCAAACTGCTGCGCATGGCTGTTGCCTTGATCTGTAGTAAGTACCATACAATGCTTGGCACACATGCAGCCAGTCCTGTTTTGTTTGTCCTTGTCATAATAGTTCAAGCTGACTCAGAGGGTTTTGACTTTGCAGCAATTTTGGTAGGAACTTGCATCTGGACCTTCTGGCAGCAGGAACCACATTGCTCTCCACTGCAGATTTTGGCTTTCAACACAAGTATTTGGAAATAAGGATTTGTCATTAGCTAGCATCTATAGCTTGTGGTGTTTGTGAAAGAATTGGACTTAAGCATCTTCTCTTTGCAGTCTCAAACATGCAGTGTTTTCGTAATGATAATACTTGGGTTTCCTTGAGCACGTCCTATCTGGGATGGCAGCAGCATTATACACACACTGATGAATTCATCCAGCCATATCACCGGGGGGCACAATAAGGGAAACCAAACCATGTGTTCATCACAGACAACTGTCTTCAAATTCTAACTCATTTTTGTTATGGTTTTGGTATAAATTTCAGGAGGCAAATATTCCCCAACCTATCTACACTCCCACAAACCCAGACCACTTTCCAGCCACTGGAGAGACCTCATGTCTGTGTTCCACAGCCCTGACACGGCTACGGCTTCCCTGTGCTCACCATACAAGGCAACTTCTCCCTCTCCATCTCCTCAGGAATGCAGTGCTGTCTGCAACATGGACTTAAGAAGGGATAACCTAGACAATTAATTTATTTTTTATTCTTTGTTCCAGTGAGCTTTGAATTTGGAAGAGCCGTGTGGCTGCGATTCCACCCCTCTGCTTACCCGCCATGCCCTCACCCCAGCTTCATGGCTCACCTGGGAGGGGTGATGGTTGGAATCACCCTTGGTGTCATCATCCTGAGGAACTATGAGCAGAGACTCCAAGATCAGACTTTATGGTGGATCTTCCTTTCTATTTACATAATTTTTGTCTTGTTTGCCATCTTCTGGAATATTTTTGCCTACAGTCTGTTGGATCTAAAGCTACCTCCCCCACCTTAAAAACATGGGACAGAAAACTGGAGAGCAGAAGTCATCTGTCAGCTGTGTTAAATGAATGAAGATGAAGGATCTATTTTTGTATTTAACTTAGGGGAGGATGATTCTTCTGAACACACAAGTGTGCTGAAGGAAGTGCTTAAAGATCTCATTAAAGAATGGGCTGATCAGTTTGTTCACAAATTCAACAGGTTCTATAACTCTGGCTGACCATGCCCTGCAGTTTCTGCCCTGCATCTGGGCACTGACTGCTTGGGTTGTTAGCACGTATCAATATTTTCTATGAGATATTTGTATTTTCCAGATCAGTGCTGGAATTATGGCCAATTGCTGAGTGAATTTCCTCAATGTTACTGAACACTAAAAGGGAAAAAGAGCAGCCATTTACTAATTAGAGACTCACATGGTACTCACAAGGCAGCTTGAGTCTGGTTTCTTTGGACACATCTGACTGTTCAGCCATACCAGTGCCACTGTCTAATTACTTGAATGGTTCCTAAGATGTTTCAGTCTATGGTGAAACTTGTCTTGCACAACTTTAAAAGGAATCAGCAGAACTTGATCACACAAAGTGATGGAGACTGGTCTTCAACTACAGGTCAAATGAAGTTGCACTATAAACATTGGGAATCTTAGTGTTGTGGACATGCAGCCAGAGGTGACTTTTACTGTGCATGTTTAACTTAATTTTAATTAATTATTCCCTCCCCCTTCCCAGCCTACTGTGACTAGAGGGTGTGGATGGGTTAGTTTGGGTTTTTTTGGTTTTTGGTTTTTTGTGGTTTGTTTTTTTTTTTTTTTTTTTGAGGGATGAAGAAAAGGAGGGCAAATGTTCATTTGTGGTTTTATCAGACGACAATCAGGTCCTGTTTTCTTCTCACATTTTTTCTGGCCACACTGACCAAACACCTGGCCTGCAGTGAGCTCCTAGCAAGGATCTCAACACTTCCAGCAGGTTCTTACTAGGAAAGTGGGACCATGATCACCTCCAGCAGCCCAGGGTAGGAACTATCCAGTCATTACAGCCATACAGTCCATTTGGGGTCTAGTCCACTGAAGGCAGTGGAGTTAAATCAGTTTGTATGCAGCACTGGTTTCCCACTGAAGTGGAAAAGGTGTTATTTGCTAGTGATCATTGTGAAATGGTTAAAACTGGTTTTAAGATGACTGCTAAATTTTGAGGGTGCCTCTTCCTGAAGCAATGGATGTTCAGGAGCTCCAAACAACAGTTAGTTGAAATGATGCCTTTTTCTTTAACGCTGGTCAAGCCCAGATTCAGGCAATCTGTAACTGGGCTATGGCATAGTCCATACAGTTGCCTGCATGGACCTGGGAACCACATGGCGACCTCGGTAGCACAAGCAGTGCTTATAGGTACTCGTCTCTGTAAGGTGCTTATTTTGCTTGTCCCTTTAGAGAGCTGCCAAATTACAGCCCAGGAATGTGGGTGCCCTCCTTTTCTCTCCCCTTTACCCACCTATTCTGTGGTCTGGATAAAGCAGCCGTAAGACTCTCTCCAGACAAGCTCCTCCCTTCCTTTTTTCTCTTTCTTGTTGGTGCACAGGCACCAGCCACCAGAGCCTTTCACAGCATATCCCATGGGTACTATAGCAGTTGTGTTTGCTCTGTAGAAAAATGTCTCTGTCTTGTGGGCTTTATTCTCTCAGCTGTGCTATCCATGCTGCCAGATGATACCACAAGCTAGTAGGAGCCTGTCCTTCTAGATGGGACATCCACAAGTGCTTATCAGCTGCCCCCTTCTTTGCCTCTTACAGAAAAATATCTCTGGGTTGAGGGGTGAAGTTCACTCCCACAGGATGCACTAGTAAAAGTTCTCTTGCTTCAGAAGGAGGGGGGAGAAAATAAGTGTTTCTACAGCCTGGAATAAGCCTTACCTGCAAAAGAAACAATTTTTGCCACCTTTGTGCACAGAAATGGGATTTCTGAGGATGACTGCACTTTTGTTGTTCTGCATGGCCAGTACATTGCTCATGGGCCCTCAATCGAGGACCAAGAGGAAGGGATATGGGCCAGAGCTCTGTTCATTTTGAAGAAGGGACTGGTTCCCTGTGCCATTTTACCTCTGCAGTTTGGGTCCAGATCACAGCAGTCACAAAAGTTCCCATATATTGTAGCAGGTGCTGGCCCAGTGAGTGTCGTAGCCATGGATCCCCCTGAGAGCAGCAGGCAGGAAGGAGAACGGAAGCTAGGAGAGTTCTGACACGGTTAACAAGTAAGGAGGACATTCCTTCCCTCACCTATTGCTAAGCCTTTGTCATTACAGATGTCTTGAAAACAGAGGTGACCAGGAATGAGAGCTCCCCTTAAGTTTTAGGAGAGCTTTTAAAATTTTGACAGAAAATTTCAATTGCAAAACAACCCCAGATTATTTTGCCTATAATTTACCAGAGTGCAATATGCACCAATTGACTTTTATTTTTGGCTTCTCAGCTGAAATCTACTTAGTGCCTATGAGCTGCTCCCCAGCAGAGGTTTCCATGCCTGCCAGTGTGTGCTCTGTGGTGAAGCAGCAAGGTACAAGTTGAAGAGCCACCAGTTTCTTGATCAGCTTGATCATGGCAAACACGTCTTTGCTCAGCTCAGGAGCAAGAAGGAGCTGAACAGAGGAATCCAGACAGCCTTCCTTGGTCCTTGTTCCATAGATGAATGTAGTTTACATGAACTGGTTGAAAACAGCTCTGAAGTTGATCTTATGACTTGTTCTTTTAAATTGTTGTTCATCTTTCTGACTTCCATTCTGTGTCCCCATACCCTGCCCGAGCAAGTCTACAAACAACCCTGGGGATCAGAAAGGCCAGACTTTAAGGCAGTGTTAGATTTATTGTAGGTGAAAGAATGCAACCCTCTCACATTCCTGCTCATCAGAGCTGAAATCTCCACCCATACATGGAGCAGTTTGTGCACAGAGCCTGTTGTCTGCTAAGAATCAACCAACTCATGGAGCCAGAAGCAGCACAAAGTGCTTAAGCTTTTAAATTATTTTTTTAATCATTAAAATTACAGTGTGAAAACTTGCTATGTTTTTACAGAGTATCATGAATTCCAGTTATGTTATTTTCTAACACACCCATGAGTGCCACAGTGCTGCAGCACCACAGACCTAACAGCAGCCAGGCTTTTCTGTTACCTCCAGATGTCCTTGAAGCTGCTGGCTCATGCTGGAGATGTAATATTCTCCATCCTACTCATTCATGGTTCCAACCTGTCACAGTCAGTAGTGTGTTCCTGAAGGAGCATCCACCGAGCAACTGGTTTCAATGATTAGTTGTGGTTTTATTTCAGCTACTGCCAGGATTTTCCATCAGTCAGATAAAACATGAATCTATTGACCCTTATAACTGTGCAGTGCTAGAGCAGAGGGCAAGGACTGTCACCAGTGTACAGGTTTGAACAGTGCACCTCGGAGCAAGTTATTTTATGCTGTGTCCTTGAGTGAGGACACAACACCTGGGGGAGAAAAAAAAAAAAAGCAGCCGTTTGTGTGGTGGATTTGACTTGCAGTGAGTTCATTGCAGCAGTGGTCCGGGAGGATTAGGGGCAGTGCGGCAGGCGGGGAGCCGGCGGTGCTGGATGCGAAGCTGCCAGGGACACCTGCCGGCGGCGGGCAGTAGCACCGGCCCGGCTCCGGCCGCCTCCCGGGGACGGGCGGGACAAGTGGCTGCGACAGCCGTGAGGAAGAGGAGAAAAGTGGAGAACCAGACAGATCAAAGTCCACGGGGACCGCAAATGGCACCTTTTATTCCTAGATGCTTGGGAACAGGTAAAGATTAGTTTTACACACAGCGGTAATAACATAGGAGGGAGGAGGGAGAGAGTTGTCATGCAGTGATGGGAGAGGAGGTTAGCAGAAACAGTCTCTGAGTGAGTTGTAGCAGTCATAAAAATGCTGATGAATTTACTTTTGCTGAGTTTTTAAGACAACATCTTGTGTCACTGTTTCCCTGTCAGTTGATGAGGAATCTTAGCACTTACGTGGCGTATTGTGGTTTTTCACTACTTGCTCCTTTGGCAGTGGGAAGTATGTTATCAACAGGGAAGGGGGAAGCTAGAGAAACTGTTACTGGAAATAAAGCTCAGGGATTCTGTACCCCAACACCTTGCTCCTTCTGATGGATTATACTGCCCATGTGTTTTAGATCAGATTTGGCCCTTTGAGTGTGAACGGGGCTATGAAGGATGGAATCTGACATGTTCAGAGCTGGTACTAACATGACAGCTGACTGCTGACCTCACAAGGCAGCTGCTGTTCTGTGCCAATATTTAGTCTCACAGGATCGTGGGTAGGACTTTCACACATTCTTCATTGAGTAAAGAGCTCAAAGTCTGTTCGCATAGATTCAAGCTCAGCCCAGTTGCTTTGGAACATCCATCCACTGGCTTTGCCTGAAGTGGAACTGGAGAATGTGAACATGGCAGTTCAACACCAGCCACCTCTGGGGGCAAGCTGGGACTAGAGAACCCAGACCAGCACCTCTGAGTGTTGCTGCTCCCCTGCTCCTCTTACAGTGGTGGCTGCTCTGCAGTGCTTTGTGTGGTAGAACTCAAAGATTCCTTCTCTAATCACGGATGCCAAGAGCTGGTTATAAAGGACTACAGTGCATTTTGCAGCTCTGTAAAAAAGAATCACACTTAAGACAGAAACCAAGCTTATTTAAAGGTAGATGTATTTTAATCACTGGCTTTTAATTGGAAAAGCTTTCTAATGAGGTATTTCTGAAATGCCAGTAGGAGTACAGAAAATTTATGTTTCGGGGTACTTTACAACACAGAGCACAAAATACTTTCTATGATTTAAGTAGCTAAAGTACCTTATTTTTAGTGAGCTTGATAGACACATTGTCACTGATTCTCTCCTGACTCCCACAGTGTCTGTTCAGTTTGCAAATAAAGCCAGATTTATGCAGCTTTTCTTTTAGTTACACTTCTAATGCTAATAACACTTCCAAGTGTTAAACACAAAGCACTAAACTATGTAATTTTCTGCCTTAAAATACTGAACAAATGGTACTTTCCCTGTGAAGGGCTAGTAAAACAAAATGATATTTGCAAGGTAAGATGCTATTGTATGTTTCCAAATATTTTTGTATTGTGTACATTCTGTATATTTTTGTTGTGACAATATTATTTGAGCGCAGAATCCATTAAATTTGGTGGTGGTTTTTTGTTGTTGGTTTTTTTCGGTTTAATTTTTCTTTTCTTTTTTTGTAATAAAATTGAGTTGTTCTATATCACATACCAAAAAACCAACCAAGAAAGAACTTTCAATGACAGTTTTATAAGTTTGTGTACAGTTAACACAGTATTTAACAAAAGAGCCCTTGGTTTGGAGCTCTGCCATCGTAATCTTCTAATAATGATATTGGTAACTCAATTTTTATGTCTGTCTAACAGATGAAGGGGAGAGTGAACTGCAGCTTCATTTCTCCATGAGATCTAATGAGCATGCAGAAATAGCTTGGAACTTGTATGGAAATTCAGGTGTTGTCCCACCTTTTGGCAGCTGTCCCTTCAGTGCAGTTGTGACCTCAGAACTGCAGGGAAGTTGACGACCAAGTACATTTGAGTAAATTTTTGTACTGGGGAGGAGGGTTGTGCTCTTTTAACATCAGGCTCTACTGAATATTTTCAAATCTCAGAGCCAACACCCATCTCTTGAATCAAGAGTGGAAACAACATATCCAGAAAGTTCTGCAGTAAACCTCCAACTGGTTAAAATAAAAATCCTTCTACCAATGTGCAAGGGGGAGGCTCATTTTGAAAAATAAGTTGTGTTTTTGTTGGGAAACACTGGGTTAAAGTGTAAATTATAGGAATGAAGATGTCTATAGGAGCAGTTCCTGTCAGATATGCTACTCCCAAGGGAGGCAGATCACTGCTACCATGTGTAGGACTCAGCTCTTGCTGTCAGTTCTCTGCACTGAACTGAACTTTCCGAGACACTCAAATCTCTCTATTAATTAGCTGAGGACTTTCAGCAAGAAGGTAAGGTGGGTTTTGTCAGTTTTTGTCAATTAATACAAAGTGTTACTGCCTACTAGTACCCTACATTTTTCTTGCTACCTGTTTTTCACATCCAACTTATTTAAGCACTGAGCTCACTCTTGTGTCCTGATCAGCCAAAAAACTGAACAATCAGTGCTCCAATTTTGCTAGAAATGTACAGGAGCAACAAAGGGTGACATGTTTTATTGAGTGGTGCTCACTCATGAAAGAAAACACTTGTTACTTCTCAGAGCTCCTGCAAATGATTGAATGAGGAGTTTTTCTTTCACACTACTTTTCTTTTCTTGTTTGACCTGCCCAAATATGACACCGTATGTCACCTTGGCTGCTAATACCACACTTGCAGCTCCTCTGCATTGAGGGATAAAGGGTTTTAAACAGGAGACATCAAGGACCACACTCATTGACAATTTATAGGTACACTGTTGAGGTTTTGAATGTGTTTTATTGTCATCCTTATTATAGGTTCAACATGATGGTGTCACAGAAAAGCAGCAACTTCTGCCATCACAGTACAGAGCATCGGCACAAGTCACACTGAACCATGTTAGTTACAGTCACTGTTTCAGGGGGAGTTGTTCAAACACCCTCTGCTGCAAAGGGAACCAACAGGGAATTTTGCTTGTATCAGGTTTACAGAAATCATCCTCTTTCTGAAGTTACTCAGAGACTTTGTGAGTTTTTATTCCAGCTGTAGATAAAGATTTCCTTCAGGTATTCTGCTGCCTGTGTGTCCCATGATGTGGGTAAGAATTCATTGCTGAAATACAGAGAAATGTTTTAAAGTATGAGTAATTAAGTTGGGAAGTTAATTTCCTTCAAATTCTGAAGAAGTCTTATTATTAGATGTGGGAACTTTTTCATTTCTTCATGATTGAAAAACATACAGTAATTTACAGTTATGCAAAACTGTAATAGAAGAACATACAAAGAAGGTCTTGATCACACTTCAGACTAAGAAAGAAGAGGGTACATCAAAGAGCCTGGGAGTTTCAGATAGCTGTTGTGTGTATGTATGCATACATACAGGCACATACAAACTGATCACTGCAATGGTTCAGTCTTAAGGCAGCTCTGTTCTGTACCAATTAACAACCTGTTTATCCAGTGGCAGCAGAACAAACCACTAGTTTGAAAGCAGAAACCAGCTATGGACTTGTTACCTAGGTTCTCTTAACTAATATGATTAATTCATTTATTATCTAGATCTATCCAGATGTTTGTGCTTCTTTATTAAAACACAGTAGCCAGATCGAAATTATTTTAAAAATACTTAAAATATTTAAAACAGTGAAATGCTTGCCAGGTAAGGGATTGGGGTTTGGTTTTGCAATGACTGTAAAAATCAAATGTCATTATTTCCTCAGAACAGGAGCAAGTCAGCTGGAGAATCTGAAAACTCTGCAGGAGTTAATATTATCTGATATTTACACATTTAACAAGCTCATACTGCTTTGTCTAAAAACAAGAAAAGGCAGGTGAAACTGCAACTAAGGTTTGAGTTGGGCAATACTTTTAAATATAAATTAAAAATCCTGCAATAGCTGCACAGAAGAAATTATTTATACGTCAGATAATTTTAAGCTACTGATGTTTCCCTCATGAATTCCTCCAGGACAGTCACTACGTTCCTGGCTTCTGGCATTTCTGCATGTTCTACTTTCACAATCTTCAGCAGGATGTCTCCACTGCCACAGTTCTTCAGGAACAGGTAGCACTTGAACAAGGCGTAGTGGTTCATTTCAGCCTGGCGGATAAACCTCTTCAGGTTGTTAATGTCCTGGATAGCCTGGGGAAAGAGTAACAGAGCATTTTCTTATCCTCCTACATGGAATGAAAACACATTGTTGTGGAAAATAAAGGACAAATAGCACGAGAAGCAAAAGCATTTCCAATAAAAATTTTGTATTACTACTTAAGAGTAATGTAAGAACTGAATATCGTCTTGGATGCATATTATAGCTTTTACTGTAATGATGCAAAATATGTGGACACAACGTGATGTGTCCAACTTGTAGCAAGAATTCTCATATTATGGCAGCTCACTTAAGAAGTGTTAACTACTGAACCCATGGTACCAGTTACATGAGATTGCATGTGCAAGGCTCAGATTAACAGTATTTTAAGAAAACAAACAACAACAACAAAAAAGGTGGATCTTACTTTAAATTTGAGAAAACACCTTTGGAGCATTCACTGAAGAAACTTTCACACCACTTCACAGCTGTTCTTGTCAACTACAGTAAGCCAGCCCTCAAATTAAGCTTCAGAGTTAATCAGTTAATGACATATAGACATCATAATAACCTAAAACTTTTATTCACTGCAAAATAATATTTTGCATATCGTATTTGCTCCCTCAGTAACCCTAATATCTTCTTCAAGTCTTTAATATATATGAACAGGTACCTTCAATTTAAAGTTCTCCAAAATCTGCCGGAAGAGAAATGGATTTGCACCTTCAGCACCATTCACAAAAGCCTGCATCCAATCCTCACAGAATCTGTTGCTTCCTGTTAAATGTTCAGGAACATAGAGAAGAGATGAGAAAAAGCATATGAGCTCAACATAAATACACAGCTGCATTCACCTGGTTTAATCACTCTCACATAACAACTGATAACAATATACCTGGGCCAGGAAATAAGTCTTAAGGAAAAACAATATATGTGGGAAAGAAAGGCAAACACAGCTACAGCGATTACACAAGACTGGGTTCTGATTGTTGAATTCCTTTTCCCAACATTTGTCAAAACCACAACAGGAAAAAAAAGTTTTGCAGATTCCCTGAAATGTACAAGTCATACTTTCATGGTCACAAACTAAATGTACTGTGGATTTTATTACCAAGCATTTTCAACCCAGGGTTTCAGTGTGTCTGGTATAACAAACTACTCTGGTACCTCATAGGACAACAGGTGTTCCTGTTTCCAGCCAGAACCCAAACTTTCTGGGCAGGAGCCTATAAGCTTCTGCATATCCTCAACTGCTTCTAATGTCACAGCTCTCAGCAGCTGATGGATCCAAGGGAGAAACATGAAGTGTTCACAGCTGTAATCTCACCTGCATTATGCAGCTGGGGCTGAGGTCCACTACAATCTATAACCATGGACTTGTGCTGTTCCTCTGTCATGGCAATACACAGAGAGGTCATTGTGCCTTCCTGGACAAGTCCTTGGAGGCTGGCAGCTGCCAGGAACCTGACAAAGAAAGCTCTTGTCAACTGTTTGCTCTTTTACAACTCCTGGACACCAAGGTGACTGTCATACACAGAAGCCAAATTACTCAAAGGTTCCTTGGTCTCAAAATATTTTTACCTGCTAATGTCCTTTTCTGTTCTTTCATCTGCATTTTTGACTTCTACAGGAGTGTAACTCAGAGCCTTAAACAAAAAAAGAAACAAGAAGAGGGAAAAAAAGGAAAAAGCTGGATACAGCTTCAGTATTAATTTTGTTGATATTGCAGTTCCAAGCAATAAATACATAATGTGGTATTTTAAAAATTGTTCTTGTCAAGGCAGTACTCTGTATTGTAGTCATTGCAGCTGGTTTCACACTTAGAAAGACATTCAGCAGTTACATTCTGTAAATTATTCTATCCAGAGCCTCCTCAAACTTGGGGACTAGAGCTAGGATTAGTCTCTTTTCTGTTTCCAGTGAATTACACAAGGCACATACACAATGTAACACCCGTTTTCATTCAGAGGAATTATAGCATGGACAGCCTGCTCATGTTGTTTCTAATTTTCTTATTCTAATTTCAGCATGGACACCATTAGGTAATTGGGGTTTTTTTAATTGATAGAAGAAATTGTTATATGCTTCCTTAGCAATAAGCACGGGAAAAATACTTGCTCTGAATAAAAACAAAAACAAAAACAAAGAAACAAAAAAACCACAATCAAAAAAAGTGGGGGAAAAGGAGTTTTCATGTACTCCTGCTGGGAAAGCAAATGCAAGAAACATTTTAACCATGCTAGAGTCACTGAGATGCCTTCTGGAGGTTTTTTAGCTATCCAGTTTTAAATACACTTACAGCATGTAGCAGAGAGGCGAGTTTGTCCTGGAAGAGCTGCATGACCCTCTGAATAGGGCAGATGGCATCCTCAAACCAGCTCCTCAGGTAGGGGCTAACACAGGTCTCCAAGCTTTTTTGCTGTAACAAGTTGAAACATTAAAAACTTTAACTACAAATTAGATTTCTATGCAAATAGAAGCTTTATTAATAATCTACTCAACGTAAGATATTTGGATGTTGGAGCCTTCTTAACCTCAAACCACAGTGAACTAAAATAATGAGTTTGACATTTAAAGACTCACTTTATCAGCAATGAAAGGCTTTGCATTTTAAGAAACAGCCAGAACTGTAATATTATGGTATATATTAAGTGAAGGCCATGCAACAGCAGATGGGATGACAAAGAGACTTAAAATGCAGAACTTCCACTAGAAAAATGTGACAAGAAACCCACAAATGTCCTTTCTTAACATTCAGAACTGGTAAGAATCGAGGTGGACATTGATAACTTCCTTGCAGACCATTACCTTTTATTAGTTATTCTTCTCTCCAAATTTAACTGTAAGTGACCTTTAAGAGATTTATGACTAACACAAAAAAGTCCCCCCTTTCTTTTTTTCCTTTTGACTTGTGTGGTTGATAGCACCTTAGACATTCATTGTACTACAGTGAGTCAAGTACCTCTCCCAGTGTTTCATACTGGTACTTGAAACACCTATTTTGTCTTTATAGATTAGATCTTCCAGATTGTTTTAGCAATTAATCTGCATAAATCTTAATTTTTACAACTTAAAAAAAGTTAGGCTTTACCTCCAAATCAAGATTTATCTTCAAATTTTGAATGTATTTGTCCAACTCAAGTCTGAAAGTATCTTCTTAAGGAAAATAAGATGCCTCAGTTAAGACCTGCATTTTTTCCTTTCAGTATATGGCTGTTACTGACATTTTCAGTTACTGGAAGGTGTGCACAAACGAGCTGATTTCAAGTAGAAACAGACAAAACAACAAGATAATTTTTACATCATCTCCCTCTCCATACAGGTTAAGAAAGTTAAAGGTAAGGATATAGTTCCAGACCTTTCTCTGAGCCACCTAAGAAACAAACCACATATTCTGGAGCATTGATGTCTGATTCCAATGTTGCCATTTCCAGAAGACTTTCTTGTTGGAAACGACAGTAGTAACAACCAACTTTACCTTCTGGTATGCTATAAAAACAAGAAGAAAAAAGAAAATAATTACATTATTTTCTTCCAGATACGTCACAATAAGTAAATGCAAAAAGCAGACATAGATGATTTCTGAGGTAATTTTAACCACCAGCATTGGTGGCTCCTACGGCCACATGTAGAGCTCTTAGATCTTCTCTTCTTTCTTCTGTCTGATCAGAGGAGTTTAAAAGGAAATAATCATAAACATATGTAGTATTTTTCAAGTATTCAAACAGTAAATAATTTAAAACAAAAGTATTTTTCTCAAAGCTACCTGAAAAAGGAAAGTGCCATTGTGTAAGGCTGCTATTAACGGCAGCAATAGATCAAGAAAATGGAATCAGGATTAAACCTAAGTGCAGCAGCAGGCAGGCAAGATGTGCAGTCCTGCCAGTGTTCCTTACAGCTCTCATTCACCAATTATTTCAAAAATTTACCTCAGCCCCACTGATGCTACATTCCCCATTCCTTCAAACAGGGCTCCTTTAGTAAGACGCTTAGCAATGAAATTGCGCAACTCCGTCTCTGCTTCAGCTGGTAAGTTGGTGTCCAGCAAGGAGAGGCTTTAAAAACCAGAAGAAATCATTACCAGAAGGCAAATGTTTTTGTTTTGTGTCTCTCAACATGTGCAGAACCTGCTTCTAGCACGGGGGTCCCTGCTAGCTCTCTCTCTGGTGACAGTTAAGGCAGCTCTGTGACTTTTGGCCCATCATGAGCAGTCAGTGGTTTGCCCACTCACCAGGAGTCGGGAGTTGTGATGTCAGCTCAGGCTGACCTTCCCAGCAGCTACGGACAAGATACTGCCCTCTTTGTTCCTATGTTTCCCAAACTGTAATACAGAGTGTAAGGAAAGATGTCCATTGAAAATTAATAGATTTTTGTTATATGTTACCTACATGAAGAACCAAGTCAATACAGCAATATCAAGCACTAGTAGCAAAGAAAAGAGAGTTCAACTCAAGGACGATAGTTTCTGTTGAATGCATTATTTAAGCTCTATATATGTATCCATTCCCCAGGTATTCCAGAAGTGCCATGGGGACTCCAGAATGCTTTCACGGGGGGTTATGTTTTAAAAAAACTTAAGAGGACTTAACAATGATCTGACAACAATACGGCAAAGACTTCAAATCGGGGTGTTCCCGTGATTGTGCTGTTCTGCCGGTCGGCTTTACCTGAAGTCTTCAGTGGAGGGCGTGTGTGCCACGGCGCCGCCGGCACTGCCATCCCCGCCGGCGGCTCCCTGCTGCGCGGACCTGGAACCCAAGTGGTTCCCGGGAGTGAGTTTACAGCCGTGACACGCAATAGGGAACAGGGGCTGCAGCAGTGAAAAGGCACGGCCCGAGGGCGATTAAAAGCAGGAGAGGGGAATCGGTGGATTATGGGAGGGAGAGAATCTCACTGGGGGGAAAGAGAGGGGTGGGGAAATAAAGGGAATTCAGGGAGCTGGAAATGACCGAGGCCTGGGCACGGCCTCCCCGCGGGGGGACCCGGCGCCTCACCTGCGGTAACCATATAGGCCGTGGTAGGTGCAGCCGTGCCGCTCCGGCCGCCGCTCCTCGCCCGTGCCGCCGCCCTCCTCGCTGCTCTCCAGCTCCCGTTCATCGCCGTCCGGCAGCACCGGCAGCATCGCGGCCCCAGCCCCGCCTGTGCAGCGAGGAGCCACCGGGCTGCGCTGCCACCCCGCCCGCCGGGTGTGCCGTGAACCCGCCCCGGGGCCCGGCGCTGGGAGGAGCTTGCGGAGCGTACGGGCCGTGTCCTCACCCCACCGAGAGCAGTATGAGGTCATGCAGAAACGGCTCTGGCTGTTGCAGCTCCTCCGTTTGTGTAATGCACAGAAAAATGCAGTACAGGCGCCGCATTGCCTCTGTCAGTACAAGTAATCCTTCAAAAGCCGATCACTCACTTATTGGCAGGACCTGCTCAAATCACATCTCAGAATCATAGAATGGTTTGGATTGGACGGGGATTTGGCAGGATTAGCCATGCTGTCAGTTTTTAAATACAGTTCTGCTTCTGAAATACTTTGTTAAAACAGGACATTTGTTAGCTTGGCCTTGTAGCTACCAGGTAGTTACAGAATCACGATCACAGAATCGCTGGGGTTGGAAGGGACCTCTGGAGATCATCCAGTCCAACCCCCCTGCCAAAGTACAGTCACAGGGAGCAGGTGACACAGAAACACATCCGGGTGGGTTTGGAATGTCTCCAGAGAGGGAGATTCCACAATCTCTCTTCTGTTGCTCTCCTGTGGGGAGCAGCTGTGACCCCCAACCGCAGCAGGGCCACTGCAAAGGGTTGGATGTGGCTGATGGTTGGACTTGATGATCTTAAGAGGTCTTTTCCAACCTTAATGATTCTGTGATTCTCTTCTAACAGCTGGTGTACCTGTGGTGAGCTCGAGAGCCGTGGGAGTAACAGACACACACCCCGATGGATTGTCACTGCAGAGGGACCAGCCCCCCACCAGGTGCAGGTGTAGCTGAGGATAGTGATGGCTCAACACAATTCAGTCGGTTTTATTGTGTTCTCGGGGTGCCGGGCTCCCCCACATGCCATGGCCTCGCTGTCAGCACCCAGCAACACAGGCACAGACAGCACAAGAACACTGTGCACGGTGGCCGGTCTCAGCAACGCCAGCTTCTTGCCCAGTAACATTTAGTGGGGAAAACACAGTTTCTCGGTGACATTAAACACGAAGACGAGCAACAGTTTAGATTAGGAGGAAGCTCTTTGCTCTGAGAGTGCTGAGGCCCTGGCACAGGTGGTCCAGAGAAGCTGTGGCTGCCCCATCCCTTGAGTGTTCACGATCAGGTTGGACCGCACTTGGAGCAACCTAGTCTAGAGGACGGTGTCCCTGCCCATGGCAGAGGGGTGAAACGAGATGAGCTTTAAGGTACCTCCCAACCCAAATCACTCCGTGACTCTCTTACTCTGTGACACACACACAGGTCCTTCAGGCGAAGTACCGCCATCCCCGACTAGACAAAATGGCGGCGACGCCCTGAGGCGCCACGGCACAGCCCGGTGGAGACGACCGGGAGCGCGTCACGTGAGCGCCCCCAACCCTGCTGGCGCGGTGTACTCTGGGAGTTCGGAGGCGGCAGCGGCGCCTGAGGGAGCGCAGCCGCCATTTTGTGCCTCTCACTCGGCGCTGGGTGGCCGCGTGGGCTCTCCAGCTCTGAGGGAGTGCTCGGTTCTCCTGCTTTGTAGGTCGGGGCGACGCTGCTATGGGCCGTAAGAAGAAGAAGCAGCTGAAGCCTTGGTGCTGGTATCCTTCTGTGTTGGACGCGGCGGGTGCGGAGAGCTGGGGGGGTGGGGGAGAAAGGGCAGCGGCCTGGCGCGATTGGGGCTCGGTCCCTGCGTGGTCCCGTTCCGTCTCGTCCTGAGATGGGGCTCAACCGTCCTTCCCCCGCCCGTTACGGTTTGTCTCGGTGCTTGGCCCTGTTCCGTCCCTGTACTCCTCGGGATGGGGCCCGGTCCGTGCCCTTCCTGTGCTCCCCACCCCCCGCGCGGCCTCAGGCCCGCTCCCGTCTTCCTCGCCGGGACCGCGGCCTCCCGCCCGATTCCTAAAGCTGGGACAGTGGGAAATGGAGAATGATCTTTATCCCCCGTGAGGGAGGATGTTAAAGGGAGAAAATCCTGCTACTAATAAATACATTTATTCACGGAGGGGGGATGGATGTGGTTAAAATAGAATTTGAATTTTTTTTTTTCCTTTGTGACGGGGGAAGCTTTCAATTTGTAATTGCTGCATCATAATCCGGTTTAATTTTTCAGGATCCAGAAATACTGATGGATTTTCATTTGATCGCTCCTTCAGAAGGTGCTCACTATTGTGGAGTGATTACAAATTTACCTTTTATCTATCTCTAATGTTTCTGTCCTCTAGAATTGTTTAAGAAAGAAATTTAGAAGGCGCTCCGAGGTATTTTAGCATTTTGTCTTGAAAGGCATCTGTGCTTGTTTTAGATGTTAATATTTCACGTTTTGGTGAAAGCAAGGGATACATTGTGTTAGCACTGTTAACATTGTGTCAGTAATAAAAGGCAAATATGTATTTGTCTCACCTAGGAAAACGTGTGAACCACAGAAAGGAAATGCAGTTTGCCTTTTCTGTTGTCTAGATGGCCAAACAGTTCTTCGCTTAAAATATATCTTTCTAAAAGCAGAGAATTCTTCATTGACTGCAGCAAATTATGCCATGTCAGAAAAATTGATAGCTGGATAACTGAAAGAGGAAGGGAATTTTAAACTAAAACCTTTGTTCTCTTTTATGATTGGTAGTTTCTGGTAATTGATTAAAGAGGCACTTCTGAGTAATTTGCGTAATTTCCCTTTTGCTGATTTGAAGTCTGTTTCTCCTCTAATGCTTTAGGAGCGTTCACACCCTTGAAGAGAAAAATAGGTAGGACTTGAAAACCAAAGTCAAACAATATGGAATCAAATGATGATTCTGATTGCATGCAGACACCTTCCCAGTTTTGTACCTGTGTAAAGAGGGATGTGCTGGACTGTGGGAGGGTGTTTGGTTTCAGACATGCATGAAATATTTATCACTCTTTGAATGCTCAGAGATGCTTCATGTGCCTTTCTTTTGCTTCAGGAAAAATCACACTGGTGCTAATTATCTTAGTTCTATCTAGAAAGTCACTTCTAGGATTAAATGTTTCCTTAACAGTCTTCAATAGGTATTGTAATAGGGATTTCGATGATGAAAAGATCCTTATACAGCATCAAAAAGCAAAGCACTTTAAATGCCATATATGTCATAAGAAACTGTATACAGGACCTGGTTTAGCTATACACTGCATGCAGGTAAGGAGTTTTAGATTTACATGAACTTTTCTTTACAGTATGTAAAATTTAAATGAATAGGGACCTTGTGAAGGTGGGGGCTGGGAGCTTCTAGAGTCTTTAAAACTGGTGAGAAAAAGACAGCAATGGCCTGTTCGCAGCACAGGAGTCCTGCTGTGTCAGCAGTCAGATGGCCACTGTGCAGCAGAGATCTTTGCCGGGAGTTTTATAGGAGCGAAGGAATTGTGCTGTCTTGGTTTATGGAAGCTGGTTTTAGGGGTAATAGTAGCTACCAGAGATTAGGAAGCACAGATCAAGAAAATGCTTGGCCAGAGAGATTATTCCTATGAAGGATATTCCTTTTCTGTTTTGAAACTTCCTGAAGAACACTGAGAATTTGCCCTGAATTGTGGTCAGCAGGATTTGTTTGTTTATTTTTTTTTTTCTTTAGGTACATAAAGAGACAATAGATGCTGTTCCAAATGCTATTCCTGGAAGAACAGACATTGAACTGGAAATTTATGGGATGGAAGGCATTCCAGAAAAAGATATGGAGGAACGGAGGAGGTTACTTGAACAAAAAACTCAGGGTAAGGTGTAATGTGGCTGGTTGTTTTTTATTTCCCTCGTCAGCTCCTTACTCAGCTGTGGCATTCAGTGAGGGTGGGATTTAATGCATTCTCTGATGGCCGCTCCAGGTACGTGGGAGGCTGGGAGGGATTTTTCCTTTTCTATGCAGAAGTAGCTGTGGGCCAGAGCAGCTATAACAATTACCTAATGAATATGGGCATGGTGATTTATTTGTGAGGGTAAGAGGAGGAAAGGCCAGAGGTAAAACTATCCTGATGATTCCCAAATGCTTCGGTTTTGTTGCTGTTTAAGTATACCTTTGGTTGAACTGCTTTGGTTTATGCTGGACAGCATGACATTGACATGAGGGCAGATCCCCCTGTGTGTTCAGGGTCATGGCAGTGTGAGTCATGTTCTGTCCCTTTATTTGTGGCTATAGGTAGGCTCACACAGCATTCTTTCTTTGTATTTCTGTGACTTTGTGAGCAGTGATAAGGTTTGAATTTTGCTATTGCTGTTCCACCTAGAATATGCCAGGTAAAGTTAATTTCACAGAATATAATTTGTGTTTATATGTGTTGTACTGTCTGCAGAGAGCCAGAAAAAGAAACAACAGGATGATTCTGATGAGTATGAAGATGATGAATCTGCAGCTTCAACTTCATTTCAACCCCAGCAAGTTCAGCCACAGCAGGGGTACATTCCCCCAATGGCACAGCCAGGTTTGCCTCCTGTGCCAGGTGCACCAGGAATGCCTCCAGGTGAGAGGGTGTGTTAGGTAGTTACTGAAAACCTCAGTAGAAACATGAAATGCTGCTGTATACTGAGTAATAATCTGCCTTTTTAACATTGGGGTCACAGAATAGTTTTGGGAGGTGCAGATAAGCAGTTTCTTCATTTTCCTCCCCCTGTTCTGTGCATGAGCACATCTTCCTTCGTGGACTAGATTTAGATACCTAATGCTGGCATGTAGATTGAAGACATGTGGTAGTTAAGACAAATAAGTGGTTCAAACAGAAGGCTACCAGTGGTGTGTGTTTGTGGTATTTATAACAGGATTTTGGAAACAGGGCAGAAAGGCTGCTGTGTATCTAGAGATTGCTAACACAGAACAGGTCATTCATACACAGGCCATAGATACAGTGAGGAAAGAAATTTGATCAGTGAGTGAAAAATGATCTCTTCTTGTAATAAGATGTCTTCTTTGGAGACCACTAAGAAGATTCACGATCTTGCAGGGCTGAGAACAATCAATCAAAGTCAGATTTGCAGATAGTATTTATATTGCATTGTTTGTAAGCAATTTTGTTTCAAAACCCAATCTTTTAGATCTTCCTGTAAAGCATTTATCCTGTGTAAATTTATTAGATGACAATTGGTAGCAACTGTATGTTATCAGAGTTGTTGAAAATATATTTTTCTTTTAAGGTATACCACCATTAATGGCAGGTGTTCCACCTATGATGCCTGGAATGCCTCCAGTTATGCCTGGAATGCCACCTGGGTGAGTAGCAAAAAAGATTTAATATTATGTGTTCATACTGTGCATTTTAAACTGTCACAAAAAAAGTAAAGCTAATTAAAAAAATGTACATAGGGAATGGTGAACTCTGTAACCTAAATGTTAAGACTAACCAAAGAACTGGATGGCTGTAAACCAACATGTAAAATATGGCCAAACTGAGTTTATGTATAAAGTATGTTGCCTTTCTCCTGACTTAATAATTATTAAGTAGTAGTACATTAATATAAAATTTTGTTGTGTTGGTTTAGAGCCTTCTGTGAGCCACTGTTCCCTTGTATAGTGCACATATGTTGTGCATCTGGTTGTCAGTCATCAACCTAACAGGAAAAAAAGTACTGAATAGTTTCTATTTTTCTTGTATTTTGGGCAAGAGATATTGGTTTTTGTTCTTGTTTGGGGTTGACACCATACCCTATCACAATGTATTTGGAAATTCACAGTTAGATTTTTGATTTTGTCATAAATTTTCACAGATTACATCAGCAGAGAAAATACATGCAGTCATTTTGTGGTGGAAACATGTAAGCATCTCATTAATGTAATTCTAGGTACATTCATTATGCCATTTTATGTCATGTTTTTGATAAGCTGGAAATTGTTTTACTGAAAACCTTTGAATATTGCCTAAGAATTTGGGGAAGGTGTCTAGCAAGGTTTTGATACTGTATTATATGTGAAGTTTTTATGCTTTTATCTAAATGAATATTACAAAACTGTATGTGAAATGCATTTTACAAAATATTAACCGAATAGGCCCTTAGAGACTTAAAGCCTCTCTTGAACCAGAGCTTGAACAGCTCCATGTACTTCATCCTTTACAGTGCAGGACATACTGCAGGAACTCAGTTTAGTCTAAACTTTAGAGTTCACTGGGGTGAAAAGTTCTTTTCTGAGACATGAATATTGAGTTAACAATCCTTGAATTTAAAAATTATATTGTAGCTGAACATGGTGTGGATGCTCATCAGGACTTTAGCTTTTCTGGGTGGAAACTCAACAGAATTTAATCAGGTTGTCTGGCACTTAGTCCTCATTAAATTCCTTGTTAACTTCAGGTGAATGTTATGTCACCTGTAAAAACACAGATGAATTTGCCAAAACTTCACTGCAATTCCACTTAGGAGGAGAGGGTGGTGTTGCATTATGCTTTTTGTCTATTTTAATCTAAAATTTTGCTTACTTAACCTGATTAACTTTTGTTTAAAAATTGCCAAAGAAGTAGGAGACAGGAAGCAACTTTGGTTTTAGTGTGACACTAGTTCTAGCACTGTCTGCAGTTTCTCAGGCAGTCATTCTTCTGGGGCAGCAAGCAGTGAGCATCCAGCACTTGTTTTGATGTCTGCTGGGTGGCAAGACTGACTTTGTCTTTTCCAATCAAAAAAGGGGTGATGGGTCTGTGTTCCCAGTCATTGCTGCTTCTGCAGTGGTTGTTCCCTGTGTAGCAGTGATAGATGAGGTGAGAGCAGAAATCAGACTTTCCAGAATGAGTGCTCACCTTTTCACGTGATTTGATCTGAAAACAGCAGTAGTGAAGGTGTCTTGATTCCGTCATACAAACAGAAACTGCTTCTTAGTGGGGTTTTGGTTTGTATGTGAGTGCTGCAGATCAGCTTACTTTGCTCACTAAAGTAGTAAGCATTCCTGTATTTTGTTTCCCTAATCAGTTTTTGAATGGTTGCAAAAAATTAAGCAAACTTAAGCTACACTTGTTTGTTCCCTGTAAAGGGCTCATACATATTCATCTAGGAAGAGAAACCAAACCTGTTCTTAGTATGGAGAAAAAGTATGTTGCAATGTGGACTTCTCATATTAAAATATCAAAATCCCACTTTATCATTAGTATATGGAGTGTTTACTGTAATTGAAACTCCAGAAGCGTTCTTGCCCTATGATCTCTGCTTTTGTCAATATTTTTTGGATAGTTCTACAGCTTTGGGTTTTCTGCCAGTCAGTCTTACTGTCAGAAAGGAGTAATAACAGATGAGCAGCAATTGTAGTGTGACTGGATCTAGCTGGTTTTCCTATGTTCAGATGTCATGAGTGTACTGAGATCAGATTCTTGGAACACACTGTTGCAGCTAGTAGTCTTGAGAGAGATTTCGAGAGACACCAGTTCTGGAAATCTCATCATAGAGGAAGTGAGATCTTGAGAAATTAAAGTTCAAATAAAAAGTGTTTGGGGTTTTGGGTGTTGGGTTATGTTTTGGTTTTATTCTTGTGGAGTCAATTGGTTTGGAATTGCCTCTGTTGAGAGCTTCTTGAAATTATTTACCACTATTTTTTATCTAATACAGGCATGTGCCAGTTGTCTTAACAGTTTATCTTGAGTGCTCATACCAGTGCTCATTTTCTGTTTAATAGGATGATGCCGATGGGTGGAATGATGCCTCCTGGGCCAGGAATCCCACCTCTTATGCCTGGTATGCCACCAGGTAGGTCAGGGTTGTCGAACTCATACTATGGTGAGAGTTAAATTATATTTATTTATTTCCACTTAAGATTTAGGCTTTATATAAAGAACATAGAGACTTATGCCACCACCTGCCACCTTGATGTGGTTGGATTGCCACAGAAGCCACTCTTGTGCAGACTGGTTGATTTGGGGCTTCTGATTATAAATAATTTATACCATTGTTAAAAAAAAATAGAATATAGTTTTTTGGTTTTATTGCACTTTCTCACATTGTTGTGTTGCTTAGTCTCTCTTCATCCCTTTTTTTAATGTCTGTGGCTGCAGCTGGAAAATAGTAATGATTGAAAATGTGGAAAGTGGGCAGTAATGTTGGTCGTTTACCCAACTAATGAGCCTGCAGTGTGAATAAACTTAACTGAAATTTTGGTCTCTTACCATAGCTCGAGGAGACGTTTCTTGAGCTTGTGCAGCTCTTAAGCAGCCCTAAGTTCCCTGGGTGTTCCACCTGACGAGCAGCTGTGTGGTAATGAACTGAGATTTGCTGGTTTGCTTGATGGAACCCATGGGAGCTGTTAACTTCCCACCTGACCCTCTCCTAGAGCTCCATGCACACAAAGTGCAGGTGTTGTGGTGACAATACACAATGTCCCAATCCGCTTCACTGGTGACCCCAGCAAAGCTGGCAGTGTTTTGGTCGCAGTTCTGGTACTGTTCAGAAACGGTTCAGAGTCTCTTTGATTTTGTAACTGTGTCATCCATGCTCTTGGCAGTGTAGTTGTGGTGTGTCAGAAACAGTTACCGCAGTGTGTTAGTAACAGTTACTACATTAATTGTAGTGGTTTATTGAAAGCATAAACTTCATTATTGAAGATTTAGTAGAAATCAATCCAGCATTGCTCTGAAGTGTTTGAGGTTACTGCCTGTGCATGGACATTGACTGGTGACTGCTGGTATTACCCTTTGTCATGTTTTATTTTACTGTTGCCTTAAAAATGCATCTTCCTGGTGGGAAACTTTTTTCTAAGGAACACTGGGAACAGGATTGTTGTAAGGAGTATTTGTGCTTCCTGGAGCCTGATCCGTTGCCCATTGTTTGTGGTTTGTAGGGATGCCCCCACCTGTTGGGCCTCGGCCTGGCATGCCTCCAATGACACAAGCACAGCCTGTTACAGCTCCGGGCATTCTGAACCGGCCTCCAGCTCCTGCTGCAACAGCACCGACCCCACAACCTCCAGTTACTAAACCACTCTTCCCAAGCGCAGGGCAGGTAAGGCATCCCAGAGCCTGGAATCTCTCATTATATTCTTCAAATTGTCACTTTGTCAATAGTGCCTATTTATTATTGAGGAGGCCCAAGAAATGACCAGTTAAGATTTTTGCTTGGGTTGATGTTTAATTCAGTGTAGTGCTCTAATGAATTTTAAAAGATTCTTTTGTTTGTATTAAAACAGCTGTGGAACCAGACAGAAGTTCTGTAAGGACTGGGGAAGAAAGGAGTAGGCAAAACATTCTTTAATGCCTTTAGTTTGTTGTTTATAAGGGAACTTTGGGTGGGTAAAGAGATGTGTTAGCTACAGGAATCTGATTCCATAGAACTCTATCTAAAATTTCCAAATTAAAAATCTTGATGTGACTTGTTCTCAGCTGTTCTCATAATGGGCTCTCTACTGGTAAATGGATAAATTTGTTCTGTAGTCTTGTTAAACTGGTTGAACATTGCCTGAGCTAGGGTTTTTTACTTCAAAAAGTTTAGGAGTAAGTGTAGTGAAAAGTTCTTTTCAATGTTTTGGGGAGGGGAGTGGGGAATTGATAGTGGCTTGTGACCTCTTCCCTTTGAATGCACTTGTGTGTAGGTCCTGGAGTTTTTACTTGCTTTCAAGTATGTTGCAGAAGCCTTTGTAGTGTACTATTTGTGTTTTGCGCTTCTGCTGGGAAGATACATGTTTACAAAAATACAGTCCTTTCATAAGAAAGGGCTTAGTATAAGAAATCCTTTCATCTGGATACTTTCCACCCATTTGTTTGGAGACTTTTCACTGTTTCCTTTCTTTTATGCTACAGATGGGGACACCTGTCACAAGCTCAAGTGCAGCTTCCTCCAATTCAGAAAGTCTGTCAGCATCTTCTAACGCTCTGTTTCCTAGCACAGCACAAGTACGCAGGAGGTCACAGTTTAAAACAAATTGCTTTTCAACTTAACCCTTTGGACTGTTCTGTAAAATCTAAAATTGACTAAACATCTTCAGATAATTTCTGTTATATTCCTGATTATGTTTAGCTGGTAAAACTGCAGAGTCCTTGATTATGAGTTGCATCTTACCAGAAACAAGCATGTCGAAGTGCCCAATTTTTCTTAGTGTGAAAGAATGAAATGTTATATCATGGTTCTAAAGGGTTAAAAGAGCATGAAAGCAGTTAAATGCATTTTAGTGGGCAGTGGCTAGCTTGATGCATGGTGAAGGCTTTCTAGTTTCTGTTGTTTAATATGGCACATCATAATGTAGGGAATTTTTAATTTGCATTATGTGCAAAATGTTAACATTTTTTGTTTTGATGGGGAAGTTCAGATAACTGTAAATATGCAGTGACTAGAAACAAAAGCATTCTCTCATAACTAAGGTTTGCTTTGGAGATTGCTGTGTCTTTAGAGACAGCTTTGTAGAATAGGAGAGATGAAATGTTGGAATCTGTAGTTCCATTGATTCTTCATTCACAAATAAGATTAGACATAGTGGATAGACATAGTACTTTGTGAAAATACTGCAATATGTTCATAGAGAGAACGCTTAAAGCCCTGACCCAATAGAGCTTTCTTAAATATTTGATTTAAATATTTCTTAAATACCTAGTTTTAATGTGTACTAGCACTTTGAGCTGTACTCTAATCTAAGGGCTGCTAAAGTATGTTAATCTAGTGAAATAATAATAAATTTGTACTTAGAGGCTCCTAAAAAACAGTGGTTCAGGAAAGATTTACACATTTGCCAAATTCAGTATTTGAGATAAAATAGTGGGGTGGTTTTTTCTTTGCTGTCCCTTTGTTGTGGTGGCTTTTGACCTGCAAATTTTAGTTTTTCCTCTGTGTGTGTGTGTATGTGTATATACTGGGGTTTATTTTGCCTTGTTTTCAGTTGCTCTAGTATGCAATAAGGCTGAACTTTACTTTTGTCAAGCTTGTTATAGTTATGTATCTCACTGGAAGGTTTCAGAGGTCTAACAGACATCATTTAAGCTTTCTGATGCTTTGAGAAATATTGACCTGCCTCTGTGTTTCACAGGCTGCAGCAGCTGTGCCAGGGCCGGTTGGTACTGATTTCAAACCTTTGAGTTCTACACCTGCAACAACAACGGAACCCCCCAAACCAACATTCCCTGCTTATACACAGTCTACAGCCTCAACCACTAGCACGACAAACAGTACTGCAGCTAAACCAGCTACATCTATCACAAGTAAGCCTGCTACCCTCACAACAACCAGTGCAACCAGTAAGTTGATCCATCCAGATGAGGATATATCACTGGTAAGTTAAAACGTTTTCATTGTCTTACTGAAAAATGTGATTTGTGCTGATATGGCAGATTAGATGGAATTTCATCTGTGCTCTACATTGTGTATATTTTAATAATGGTGTGAGTGCAAACTGTGCAGAACTAACATAACTGAGAGAACTTCTTTGATTGTGAAGTGATGACTAGCATATTGCAGTTATCTTGCTCCAGTCTAAGCCTTAGTTTTGGTGGTGGTGGTGGGAAATCTCTCAACCCGAAATACAATTTGGATTTTTACTTCATGTGACTTAAACTTGAAGTTAACTAGGTCTGGGTAATGAGTGTAGAACAAAAGACTGAAGAGTTTGAAGTCGTTTTGATGTTCTTACAGCAGTTAGAAATATGGAGTTTATGGATAAAACAAAATGAACCTTAATTACAGTTCAGAGATATTTAGATTTGTGTTCAGTTTTGTCAGAGCTTTTTAAGAGAAAAGGGCTTTATTCAGCTGGGAGGAGGGGAGAATTTGAGTTCCATGCGGAATGCTTGATGGGCCTGTATTAAGGCAGAAAGTCTGCAGAAAGGGGGGAAAATCCAAGTGCTACTGTGTAATGTTACTAGCAGCCTTTGAATTAGTAAGGTAGTTAAAATAGTTACTCAAATAGTACCTCAAATCTACTTTGTTGCACCTTATTTACTTTGCTTTTGGTGGGTTTTAACACAATGCGTTGTGGTTGTCTCTTCTGATTTTAGGAAGAGAGAAGGGCACAGTTGCCTAAATACCAGCGCAATCTTCCTCGACCAGGACAGGCTTCCCTGGGTAATCCACCAGTTGGACCAATTGGAGGTATGCTGCCACCACAGCCAGGAATTCCTCCACAACAACAAGGAATGAGACCTCCCATGCCACCTCATGGTAATCATAAGTTTCCCAGCATTCTGTTTTTGAAAAGATTTGTGAAGTTGCCTATGCTGGCAGGGAGGGGTGAAGCTTTTCACAAAATGCACTTTCACTATTTAAAAAAAAAAAATAAATTATTCTTTGCATCTTAACTGTTCTGTTTATAGGTCAGTATGGTGCTCATCACCAAGGCATGCCAGGGTATCTTCCTGGAGCAATGCCTCCATATGGTCAGGGACCTCCGATGGTGCCCCCGTACCAGAGTGGACCTCCTCGTCCTCCGATGGGAATGAGACCGCCTGTAATGTCGCAAGGTGGCCGCTACTGATGCTCCTACTCACGCTCTAATAGGTTTGGAGATTAAACCTTTTCTCATCTTGTGCTGTTAATATAGCTGAGCTTCCATCAGTTAAGGCTTCATTGTGACTTTAAAAAAATAAGTATCTTCCCACATGCAAGGAGCTATTGGACATTCTTATTTTACATGGGAAAAATTATTTGGAATAATAACAGGAACTTTTCCTGATGTTGCAATTTATACTGTATGGCTTCTTTTTCATGTTTCATCTAGGTTTTTAGAAGTGAAGTATAGTAAATATGGTTCGTTAAATTGTGAAGGCGCTGGAATTACATGAACATACCACCTTAAAGGCAAGTTCTGTAATGTTATGTTGCTATTTGTGAAATGATGCCTTCACAGCACTTCAAGTGCTGTTGGACTTCATGTCCCCAACATAGTTTGGTGAGGGCTGTAACTGTTCCCAACTACTTGTACATTAAAGTCTGAACTTGTAACAATATTTAATGTATTCAGAGTTCCTCCTGTTCCAGGGTTTAAGTAAACTGACCCACTAAGGTCATGTGACTTTTCTGTACTGTTATAAACTTCATTGTAATAAAAGAGGAGAAAAATTTATATGCCTTTTTATTCGTGACCAGCTGTGGACAACTGCCTGAAAGGTTTGTACAGATGCATGCCATGGTAGCCATTGATGTAATGAACACAATTATTGGTGCTGTTTTGATAAAGTCTGAATTCCTTGTTCTAAAAAGTCACTCCTTAGCTGTACATCTGAGTAGACAAAGACCTGTACACTTATTAACTGACTCCTCAAAACTGAGGCTGCAGGAGGCACATCCTGACTCCTGGTTGTAACTTCTCTTAATGCATATGTTTCTTTATTTGTGCTTTCTTGTCCTCAATAAATTTTAAATGATTTCTAGTCCTGGCACTTGCTTGTAGGATGTGAAAGTGCTCTAAGATACAGCCTAGTGCCAGGTGTGTCCCATTAGTTTACTCTGCAACTGACCCTTTTTATTGTGCAAATGGAGTTTAGTTTTAGGAGCTTTTTAGGTGAAGATTTCTAGAAGCTTAGGTGCATAGCACATGGGTGAGTGACTTCCAGTTGATGTATTGAAGTTGACCTGCAAAAGAGAAATAGTAGCCTAACTCTCTTAATGCACAGAAGAGGCAAAGCCAGCAAGAGTAATATGTTATATGCTGTGTTTTTACTTTAAATGTTCAGAATTTCATGTTTTGACAGTCTCTAAAAGGTGAACCATTTGTAACCATCTGTTGTGTGCTATGATTAGATGTTGTCTGAGATTTCTTGAGCCATTCAATGAAAGTTTCTGGAGACTGTTTTATCAAAGAGAGGTCTTCCCTCTATGAATTAGTCCTTTCTCTGTTTGTAAGAGTAGAGTGATAAATCGCTGTTAAGGTTGTAATTCTCTTAATGTCTGACACCGTGTGTTCCTGTGTTATACCTCTGATGAGAATGTAGAGGGAGACTTTTTGGAGGGGAGGGAAGTGAGAGCTTCTCTGGCCTCTTCTTAAGGGGAAAAAAAAAAGTGGTGAATTTTTTCATTTGCAGGTCAACTTTAAATACATGTTCCAGCCTCAAGCCTTATCGGCAATTTAATTAATGGGGATATATATCTCTTCTTTAGGGTAGAGTAGAAAGATCATCAGCATTTTTGTGTCATTATGTTCATAGATGTTTTTGTAGATGGTGGAAGTTTTTCACTTAATTATAATACTGAGCATTATGGCTCTGTTTCTCAGAAGTCTTGGGGTTTTTTAGCTGCACTAAAGTAGTTCATGAGGCTTTATTCTGTGCTGTCTCTTAAAAGTGCAAAAGCACAGTACAGCTAAAATACTACATTGTCTCAGCTTCTGACCTGGGGTCATGGAATGTTTCAAAATCACTAGAGCATCCAGTTTACATCTAGTTACAGCTGAATGGCCTTAGTTTAACCATTAAGAATTGCCAGGCACTTTTTTCTGAAGTGTTTAGCAGTTTTAAGACCATAACTCCAAGCCTCTGTTGAGAAGCAGTTCTCCCTGATCACTGAAATCTACTGATCACCTGTCAGATGTGCAGTATTTGGCTTGCAAATGTGCTGAGTGGGCCTTGATGTCAATTGTTTTGTTAGCTCTTCATCTTGCTTTAGACGTAAGTCTAACAGATAAAACTTGTTTTGGTGAGGCAATGCTTTTATACTCTGGTTTTCTTCTGTTTACCTAATAAGGATAATTACAAAATACTGGAGAGATTTTTACAATGTCTTATCTTTGTCCTTTCTGTAATATTACACATAAAATTCATACATTATAAAGTGATCTTAAGTACCGTTTGTAAAACTACAGAATTTCTTGCTTTTTCTGAAGATCATATTGCTGCTCAAAGGATGCTTTGCCCTCCTGCCCCAGTCAAGTGAATTCCTTCTCCTTTTGGTGTCTTTCTGTAACTTTCCATATGTTGTTTTCATACCCCTACTTCTCCTGGGATAAAACCGTATTGCATGTACTGTTAACTCAGCCTATTCTGCAAGTTGTATTAATTAAGTTTCACTTTTTTAAACAGTGAATGTCTTGTTCTGATAATGGTACTATTTTGTAGCTAACACTGCATAGACTTCAAGCCTGAATGCATTTTGAGATTGGTCTTTCCTTAGTAGTAATGTTATGAAAATCCCTCGAGTAAGTACTGCCACATATATTTCATTGATACTTGCATACAAGCAGGTGAAAAATTTTTCTGTGATTTTCATGTGGATACTTATTTCCTGCTCCTGTCATTCCTGTGCAGTAAGAGCTGTGATGTGGCTGCCTTTAGTCTTCAGTTACTCTTGTCTCTTGTGTGATTCTTCTGTAAACAGGCAGGTGTTTCAGTGCCTGTGTTGTCTGTTGGTCCCTGCCTTCATTTCTTTTGGATACTGCTTCTTAATGTTCAGAGAGTTGGATTTATGGTGCATTTAACCAAAACCAGTAAAACTACTTTGAATGTAGTAGTTGCTTGTATAAATACTTGGTTTACAGTACCAAGTGTAATCAACATAGCTGTGCCAGCAAAATCCCCAATGTAGTGCAGCCATGAAAACAGGGTTTTGCTTTAGTTAATCTCTCCCTTGAAAGAGATAGCAGAAACCTTTATGATTACAGAAAAGCATATCTATTATAGCTGTTGCAGGACTCTAGTGATGTGATTACATAGGCAGAAGCTTTGTTTTTCAGTTGTTGCCTAAATTTGACATGGCAGATCTTGCAGTAAAACTAGCACTTGCAAGTGCATTTTGACCAGTCTTGAAATTTGCAATGTAAATATTGAATATGAAAGATTAAGCTACAAGAAAACTTCAGACAATTTCAGGTGGGAAAATATGTTTAAAAAAAAAAAAGCCAGAATTTGTAGCATCTAGGATTTGTGTAGAAGGTTCAAAATTACTTTATGCATGGTCTCACAATATCATAACAAGCGGCTGATTTTTAGGGCAAAATGGATGAGACTGGCATGAAAGAACCTTGAAAAATCCTGGGTTAGTTTTTAGAAGTCTTTATATGACTCTTTCATACTGCCATTAGAGCTTTCTGCCTTTGGCAAAGTTGCTTTAAATAAAATACTACTTAGCGGGCATATGTGGACTGAAAATTTCTTCTGAAACTTTTGGATTACTTTTTTTTTCTTCCAGAGATGAGATTTTAGGTGCTGATAATAAATTTGAGGCTGGGCTGTATATCTAATAACCGTGGATAACAATTCCTCGCTCTGTGCATGCATGGGAGAATATAAACAAGCTTCTAGAAACACATTTCAGCTGCATCTGCCTTCTGTGATTTCTTGCCAGTGTTTTAGTCCGTGGAGCGCCTGAGCAATCCTTACACAGAACTGGATAACTTACTCTGTTAAAACATGGATAAAATTGAATGGGATAGACAACCTGCAGTTATTTTATAGGAATCAAAGAATTCTGCATACAAGATAAAAAAATAAAATACCAAGATTACTTCAGTTTTATGAACAGCAAGAAGGGCATTATGATCTTCAGTTAAATTAAGACTCTTGATATACCAGTCCATGAGCTGGGGCCGCAGTTCAAAATGGTAACTGATGACACGTAGTAAATGTCTTAATAATTGTACTGGTCTAGTTTCTACATAAACACTAAGACAAGGGTGAACATTTTCAGTGGCTGATGGAATCTTTAACTCAACTTTTTGTGAACTAGTACAACAAATACTATCAAGTTATGGGAAAAATGCCCCAAGACAACTGACTGACGTTCCATTGATCAAGATACAAAGCAAAACAAACTGTCCAATTCAGAAATAGCTACCAACTACAAAAAATACTGTTTGGGCCTAACAAAAGAGGTGCTATAGCAGTCATTTTCTTTTGTTTGCTTGATCACTGGAATTTTGTTAATTTTGATTGCATGTCTTTCACTTAATTGGGTCATGTTTTTTCTAAAACTTAAATTTTTCTTCTTCCTATAGCCCTGCCATAGGACAGGCTGAGGCAGAGTCTCAGTGTTGCCCTGTTCAGTCTGAGGCAAGTGGGATTTATTTTATTCATTCTGGGGGCTTTCACAGCTTTATGGCTGTTGGATATTTATGTCCCCAAACTTGCAGCAAGTTTGGTGAAGGCCCCTAAATTTATTTTAATTTAGGTTTTTTTATTCTCTTTTGGTAGATGGGCTCTATATTAATATTTTTATTATCACTGTATTTTTAAGAGTCTTAAGGGGAGGGAACCTGTTTTTAAGATGTGTGGGTACCTTTTCTCTTAATAGAACACCTTTCCTTCGAGGCTGCTCAGGTAGTCCTTAAGCCACACTGCCCCTCCCCGTCTTTCCCTGCATTGCATCTGTGCTGTATTTGTTTTCGGGCTTGGTAGTGTTGACTTTGTGTAGTCTCTGAATTAGTGGCATGTAAATACCAATTATTAATGTTTTCTCTTCTGGGGAGATGTATCTATTGAAGAGCTTAAAGTAGGTTTTAACTAGTGAGCTAATTGCTACAAAATTGTGTAGCCCAAATTACAGAATACAGTTTCTTTGAAGAAGGTTGAGATGTTAATACTGCTGCGTGTGTGAGCTGCAACTCAACAAATATTAATGTAGAGCCCTGGGAAGAAATAGAGATCAGATCCAAGTTGGTAACAGAGAATAGAAGTGTGAGAAATCAAAACTGCAGATTTTTCACTTTGCCAGTTTCAGGGAGAACCTTTTCCTCAATCTCTCAAATGCTCCAAATTTGAGAATATTTTGACTATTGCAACAATAGTAAAAGTTGAAAAACATTTTTTTGAAACCTTGTGAAATTCTGTTGCATATTCAGAATTTGCCTTGTTTATTTTAAGTTCCCTCTTTCACACAGTGACTAGCAAAAATTTCTACCCTTTGTGAAGAAAAAGCTGCTCACTCTGTTGCAGATCCGTTGGTCTTGAATGCTTGAGGTTGCTTAAAGACAACTTCAGCTTCAGAACAGCAGGTTTTGCCCAAGGAGGGAGGTCTTGCAGCATATCAGCAGTGAAATACTAAATAAACACATGTGGCAGTCTGGTTTGACTTTTTAAATTTTTGAGGTAATTTTAAAGTTTGTGGTGGGCTTTTTTTTATGAGCATAGACTCTGTTTCATTTCTTCAAGATTTTGCTAAATAATGACCCTTAATGGGATTTAAAGTAATTTTAACTTGAGGATAGAGTTGTAATTAACTTAGAAGAGTGGATTGCACATTCCTGTTGTACCCTTTGTTTGTACTCTGCCCTTTGCATTTTTCCTGTAGAAGACCCCCCCCCGCCCCCTCCCCCCCCCCCCCAAAACCCTGTCTGACTGGAAAATTGACATGTCCATGTTAACTGTTTCAGAATGGTTATTGAGCATGGTCTTTCTTTGCTAATTCTCATTGTGATGCTCCCCCTGATAACAGTGAAGATGAGAATAACTCTTCAAGATAGACCATTGGAACTAGTATTTCTTTCACTTGCTTAATGTATAGGAGCATTTGGCTTAGTTCCTGTTTCCTTAGAGTGTCTAAATACATGGTGGGGCTTATACTTCTTGCTTTAAGTATCTGAATCTCTTACAGACTCAAAAAATAGGCAAATTTCAAATGCCTTTTTATTTTGAGGGACAAAGCGTGTTCTTAGTTACATTCCAATATTGCAGTTCTCATTGCAGTAGTTTGTGTATCACAAAGTTGTACGTCTTGCTGTTAGTGAAGTTTCTTTACTAAAGATGACAGTATTTCAGTGACATGACTTTCATAGATACCTAAAAAAATTAGGTTTTGCAGTTCAGTTTTTTTAAGCTTAAGTAGAGGCACATGACTTTTTTTTTTTTAAGGAGCAGGAGTTACTGATACTCTGCTAAATTGGGTAAATTTGCACCTGCTATGTTAAACAAGAAAAGTAATGTGGAGATGTGGTAAATAAAGAACTTCTTAAAAATCTGTATGCTTGCAATCAAAATAATCAGACCAGGGAAACAGTGGTAGTGAGTGGGTTCTGTAAGAATGCAGCTACCAATGAGTGCTGTTTCGTTTGTAATGGCTGGGCTACGTTGGAAGTAGTTTAGAGTAAATAAATTTTGGGACAGCCATTTAAGGGATCAAGATGAATCAAAGTGTTTGTGAAGTGCAACGTATATAAGGTTCTTTTTGAAGTTCTGAAAAACACTTGGTAAGAGATTTCTGGCACATTGTAAGCAGCAGCTTAGTGTAGTCTTGATTGTCAGAGCACAGATTGCCAGTAAGGCTCTGTTAAAAGAAATGCAGTTTTACTGCAGCCCTGTGAAGGTGGGGCTGAGGGGGCTGAGCACGGGAGCCTGCTGCTTTGGCGGCCAGCCATATCCTGTCCTGAACCACAGGATCCAGGGTGTTATCCTCAAGCTATTTGTTCCTGGCATCCTGGTGAGTCAGTTTTGACTGTCCCTGGTATGAATAATTGTAAGGCTTGGTATTTTTATACCTGGACAGTGTTGCGAGTAGTGAGGCCCTTGTACCTTCTGAACAAGTTTACAATAGCCTCTTAAATTCTTATGGGCTTTCTTGCAGTAGGGACAGTTGGCAACACTGCTGTTTTAATGGCAGTGAATTTAACTTCTCCATAAATACTGTCTGGAACTTACTTACCTTAAGATTTTTCTTTCTTGTGGATATAAAGAAGTGAAAAAGTTTTGAGAAAATAGTAGAATTTTTATGCCAATATCATCTTAACTAAAAGCAAAGAAGCACACTACATTGAGAGCTTGAAAGCTTCCTTATAAGTTCTCATTAGCAGTTAAAGCGTATCTCTCTGATAGCTAAATGCCTTAGACAACGTTCAAGCTTCTGACATCTCAGGTTTTTTTTCCTTAAATTCTGTCTAAATCTTTACCATATTCCCAGGTACGATATTTAGAAAGGGGGGCATGGGTTGTAGAATTTCAGCTTCTGCTGTGCTTAGTAGCCAGTATCTGTAACTGGCTTTTGCTAACAGTGATTTTAATTACCAGAAATGAATGTAGTATAAGCAAAGGAAGCTATTTCACCATCTCCCAACTTTAGGAAATTATGTAATTCTTTGAGATAAAGATGTAATGCAGAGCTTTTTTATTTTCTTTTTTTTTTCCTTGAGTTACTTGCACTGAATTCTTTAGCTTCTTTCTCATAAATTTAAGTGAAAAAAAATACATTTTGCTCTTTCACTTGTAAAGTCCAGAATAAGAAAACACACTAAGACTTTAATGAAGGAACCTGGCAATGTAAGTATTGTAATTTCCATTATGTTTGTAGTAGGCAACAGGTGACCTTGTTAAACTTACGGGTTATGTATGAAAAATCAGAAGGGCAGATTAAAAGTAGTTTTATAGTTGCCTTTACTTCATATGCTTTTTTTAAGCAACAAATTGCAGTAATTGAAGTTTGGCAGGTCTTTTTTTTTTTTTTTTTTTTTAACTATGGGTTAAACACCTTGGTTTAATACAATTTGTGTTTCTGTTAACTAGCAGCAGAATTTCAGCATTTGCTACTTACTGGTAGAGAAGAAAAATTCCACAGAACTGCCAGTACAGGTTAGTTTAATCTGTAAGTACCTGATGTTCCTATTTGAAATAATTTGTTCAAATGATACCACTTAAATACCTGAGGGGAATTTTGGTCTCTGAAATGTGATTGTTATCTACTACTGATTCCAGTAGTGAGTGAACAGACTAGACTTTCTTGGAAGACCTGTAATGGATTTAACTATGCTTGTGGACAGGTAATAAATATCTGCAAGCACCTTTAAGGAAAATTTAGTACAGAATCTTGACAAGCAGCCTTTGATGTTACTGAAAAGTGTGAAGATCTAAAGTCAAAATCACTGTAACATGCCAGTTACTAATGAGGCTGGTTTTTATCAGCAAACCAGCAGGATCCTGTGTTTGTTGTGTTGGGGATTACGCATTTCTGTTTGTAAGAATCCATAGCAGTTTGTAATCTTTCCATTTTCTTTAGCTATTGCTAATCACCATTTCTTAACCAACAGATTTTTACTTTATTAGGGTGGTAAGCCAGGAGCTTGTTCTTCTATGCTTTTTTAATTATTACTTTTGTTAGTTCATTTCAGCACTTCAGAGGCTACTTACAAATGTGGTTTTGTCCAGCTGTTTTATCTTACTCCAGAGTTACTGCTCTGCCTCTATTTTAATTCTGCCCTATTCCATATTCTCAGAAATTTTGGTATTTTATTTCTATTGTACAGAATATTTTACACCTTAAAATAGGAAACATTCTTCGTGAATGGATAAAAGATGCAGCTTTCTCTGGAATGGCTGCATATACTTACTTCTGTTTAGACTTAGTGTCTATCATCTCTACATATCAGCAGAAGAGAGGAAAACTTCTGTGCTGTAGCACAAAGCAGAGATCCACAGCTGGATAGGCTTGTAAGGATGGGATGTGCTTTAATTTACTTTTTAAGGCCATGTTGTCCCACTCTGAACTTGAGGGGCTTTTGACATCATTGGTGGATAATTACTTAGTGGGTACTGGAAAGGTCATAGTTATGTGGTAGCTGAACAGACACTTCAGTTTTACCAGCTCATCTGAAGGGTCTAGAGTGGGTTTATGAGTGACTTGCCACTTCCAGCAGAATTGCTTATTTTAAGATTCTGAAGTCTTACACAGTGCTGCAGAATTCATCATACAAACATACACAGTTTCAAGGCAATTGTATCTTCCCAGGTTTTAGAATAGTTACACTTGCAGCCAATTGCCTGCCATCTTCTCTACATCAGTTCTTGGTAATTCTCACGAAATTGCTTTGTCTGCAAAATGAGCTACAGGCAAATTTCTGACTAACGTTGCATAGGTTTTTCTTCCTAGAAGGGGAAGAAAAGTCATACAGTAATATTTATAATTTAGCTTTATCTCTGCTTAATCTTAATTGCAGGTATGCAAGAATAAAAGGGATACCTTGTTGTGAGGCCATTACTCTGTTCACAGAATGTATTCATATTTCTTACACCCTTCTGTGGTTGACCCTAGCTAATACTTAATGCAGTGCTCAGTACTAAGTTGGAGGGAGTAACTGATTACTTTGGGCTGCTCAATTACCTTATCAAGTCCTGGTTTTGACAGGGGTTGGATGCAGACTACTTGTACACTGACCTGGCAGTTAGTGGGGATAACTAAAGGGCAGAGTGTGTTCCACAGTGTCTTAACAAAAAAAAAGTGTGTTTGTCCAGGATAGATCATAGTAGAACTCTGGTAGAACATCATCTCTTTGTGAAACTTTGAATGGCAGTTAATTATGGTACTTTTTGGTAGAATAAAGTTTATTTTCTTTTGAGATAGGACCAAAACAATACTGGAAATCTGAACTTTGATTACCAGGTGAGCAGTGTTAAATTGTAGCTCAACTTCTGACACACCATTAGAGCAGCTGTCCAGTGTAACACGGTTCAGCAGTCTTCCCTCCCAGTTCTGGTGCTGGATATTTGGAACAGTTTGTCATTTCCCAGTATTTCCTTGGACTCCATGCTGACTCCCAATTGCCCTTTTAGAGTTTCTGGTCACTGTGCAGCAAACCCAAACTGAGCAAACTCCAAGCTGGTTTTAGTACCTTCATAAAGCACATGAGTGAATAGTGTTCCCTCTTGGTAGCAGTATGGCCACAGAAGTTAGTGCGTTGTGAAGGGTTTTTTTCTGTAACTTGATACTGCTTTTGTGTAAGTGGTATGAAAGGTCTGGGGTTACTGATCTTTTTCAAAAGACAGGTGATGGCAAAATACTGATGTTGAATTTAATTCGAGAAAGTGAGAGACTGGTAAGTATGTGCATCACTTTAATGCATGCAAATAGTAACAATAACAAGCTTAATTTTATAGCATTCAGTTTACAAAGAAGATTGAAAGAAAATTCAGAGCTAACATCATTTGCATCCACTGGGAACCTTCTATGAACTGTGCTTCAGGAATGGGTCATTGCACATATAGCCATTTGTAATGTGTAATCATTTTGTAACAGTCTCTGATTAAACAGAAGTGAACCACTGTTTGTGCATTTTTTTTCTCTTCTTGAAAACCTATTTAAATTATTATTGCAACAAATGTTATGGCGGGAATAACTTGGTACTGGCTTTTTGATTGTAAGCTGCAGAGACTCATTTGTGTGAGCTCTAACTTAAAATGGAGACAAACAAATGAACCCTAACTTCTTAACCTGTACTTCCTTTTGCTGTTGATCCACTGTTCTGCTGCTAAGCAGACTATACAAAGTTATTGAAATAGTCAGAATATGGAGGAGAAGTTTCTAACAGTGTTTTCATAAAAGTTGGTGGCACAGGCATGCAGGGAGATACTCTGTTCAAAACCCTTTTGGAGCAAAATGCTGGAGAGATGAGGTAGCTTGGAAGATGGGTGTCCTTGTACCTCCTGTGTATGGGATGAGAATGGATTACTGTGCTAGGCTGGTTGGTCTTACTTAGCTACCACTGTTCACTTGTAGGTTAATTTCTGAGAGGTGGTAAAGGGAAGATAAATGGCTATTTTAATGCTATGACATGGACCAGTTGGAGGCATTTTGAATTGGGTATGTGTGACAAGGAGGTGCAGTAGAGGACCCTTCAGGGAACACTGCTGCTGTGCAGAAGCTCTTTATGAGCATTTGTCCTCTGGCCCTTTCCCCTCCAGGGGAATCTGAGGGGCATTTGAGAACTACTTTGTACTAAAAGCTGGTTAGAGCAAGGGCAGTTGTGTGTTGCCTGACAGGTTGGAGCCCTGCCAGTGTGAACATGACTGGTAGGAAGGGTGGGTCTGTACTTGCTGCCCTGTGAGCCTTATCTGGTTGTTTTTGCAACGTGGGCCCCCAAGATTTAATCTGTAAGTTTACACTTTTTCTCTAAAACTTGTTTTGGTTTTTTTTTTTTTCTGTAGGGCTGGGCGGGATGAAGTAAAGAGTTTGAATCTAAACTTAATTTCTTACAGGTAGAAGTGGGCATATTTGAAAAGCAAGACCCCTATTTATGCCTCAAAGACAAGACTCAAGCATATGTGGGTTACAGGGCAAAGCACTGCTATCTGCAGAATCTAGTTGGGTGTGTGCAGGCAGAAAACAAGTTACAAGACAGACCCTCCTGGCCAAGGTGGCTGTAATTTTTCATCGTGGTAACAGTTTCTTTTAAAAAACTAAGTCTTTGCCTCTGCCACAGCATTTGAGCAGGTTCTACATCTAGTGAGCAGTCAATGCTTTGTTTTTCATTCCTGTGCTTTTCAGTAAGTTTGCATATCCTATTTCTGCTCCGTGTTGAAGCCATCCTAATGCCCCAGGCTAGACTTGGGAAAGCTGCCTTTGCCCTTTTCAAACATACTCCTGTCCCCTGCATTGGGGCTGGGGAGCAGAGGGGGATTTCTCTGATCCTTCAGCTCTCTTGCTTCTGGCAATTATTTCTGCTACCTGAGGCCAGAATGTGAAGGCTTGAATTAGACAATAGTCTTTGGTTTCATCCTCTTTCTTCTGAATTCACTATGGCTTGCAATTCCTTTTAGAGTTTTTGGCTGTGCCCAGATCTTGGCTGCAGTTGGAAAAGCAAATCATACCTAGCTACTGTTGGAAATACATCCTCAGGAAGGGTAATAAAGCTCACAGAGAAATGGTAATTCTTCATAAAAGATATTTATTAGATTAAAACAAGTTACATGACAGTTTTTTAGGCAATTTTAGTCACAGTATCTTACATCAAACAGTGTGAAACTCCAACAACAAGCACTTTTGTTATTAGAAGCTGAATGTGACATCATGGTTGCAAACACAGCACTGAAAAACTTTGCATTTTTCAAATCATGGATGTATGTTACAGACAGATTTGAGTTCTGTACTCTGGCATTCCTTGGATGATAATGCAAAATCATTTCACCAAGTGCAGGAATTGCTTGGACTATGAAACACATAACAGTGCTTACAAATAATCTTTTATGTCATCCATATCTCTGCTCACAGGTCTCTGCACCCCACCCTAGATACAAATATGTCTAGTAAAGTAATGTTTGCACAGAGAAGCAATGCAGGAGTTACACAGAATTTGAGACCTCTTTTTTGTCAGTCCTGATGTTTGCAAAGTCAGCTGTAAAATTGCTTCTATACTGACCCTGGCTTTGCAGTTGGTAGTTGTATTTCATACATGGTATGTGTCAGAGAGCAAAGTATGTTACAGCCAGAGCTGCATATGTGGTGTGAGTTCACTTTTCTGTTGCTGATTCAGGAGCAAAAATGTAGTTACACTGGACAAATTCTTTTACTGATCAAGACTACACAGAAATTAACCACAAATCCTAATCTATGAGGTGAGAAGAAAGAAATTGACTGTTGTCTTTGGTTTGAAACCTTGCTTTCTGTGACTCCAAAACTATCAAAGGCTTGACTCTAAGTACACTTTTACAAGTAGTTTCAAAATTTTTTAGTTATTTTGTCACTATTATAGTTGTTAACTCTGATTTTCTTGTTGCCTGGTGTTTACCCAGGGCAGTCCACTTTTAGTTTTAAATGTGAGAGTGGACAGTTCCAGTGCTGTACATTTTAAGAGCACAGTGCATACGGTAATGTACTGCATACCTTATGTTCTTCTGATAGCTGGATCATTTTCAACCTCAATATTGAAAGCAACAAGGCCATTAAATGAAAAGCCTAAATAAAAGGTCACATTTTCATTTCCAGCGGGCACTGATTCATGATGGAGTGGCAAGATACGGAGCTCCTTCACGTGACCACGTATAAATAAATTTCTGTCCTTGGTCCAGCCAGAAACTCTTTTGAGATTGTCACGAATTATGGAAATATTCCATACAGTTCCATGCAGCCACTTCATTCTCCTTTCATCTAAGGATCCCACCATCAATTTATCAATTTTAGTTTTGTGCACAATCTTACTTAAGCCATAACCTTTTCCCAGAAAAAAATGGGTGTAGATTCTTTTCTTTCTGGTAGGAACATCTTTCATTTTGATGTCATATAAGCGTTTCAGGGTTTGAAGGGCTGAAGTTAAAATTTCATCTTTATCTGGATTAGGCTCTTTATCTAATGCCTCATCTGGCCAGTACAGCAAGGTGAGCAAAAAAAAGGCACTTGCTGGAAATGGTCGTTTTCCTTTGAAGAATCTTAGACTGAGCTCACGCAGAGTTGGCAGCGGAAGGAGTTTGGCTGATCCTGGTGTTAAGCAGGCTAATGTGATGTGGCTCAAAATATAATTGATCAGATCGTTGTCCTCTAGCCTGTTCCTTAGCGGGTTTTCTGGATAGAAACTAAGGATCCTTTCTAGCTTTTCAGCTGACCTGTTCTCTTTCTTATCTGTTAAGAATGACAGGATATTGGTGACATTTCCTCCACCACTCCTATAAATATTCATACGTCTCATGAGCTGAGTTTCAGGACCATTGTTGCTGTCATCAATAAGTGATGTTGAGATAAAAAATTTAGCGTATACCTCTGACTGTCTTTTCAGCCATTTTCTGGGATTATAAATTTGTTCTTCCTTATCATCATTTTCATCATCCTTCTCTTGGTTTTTATCTGTTTGGAAATAACTTAGTTCTTCTGAAATCCATTCCAGAGCATTGTACAGGTTCTGGCGCAAGCCTTTTAAGCGGGAGTGAAGTGTTCCCCATGTTCTTTTTATGTCTTCAGGAATGTAGTCTGTGGTGAGGTATTTCACAAGCTCAGTATATTCCCCCTCTGGACTTCTGTGGAATACAGGGAGTGTGGACAAAAATCGAAGAAGGCGACAACCTACTTCTACTTCTCCAAAATAGCCAGCGTTGTTCATAATTTCACGTTCTTCCTTTGCAGCCCGCTGTGCAGCCCTGAAGCATTTCATAGCTTTAAGAGCAATCTCTATCTTCTCAGTGATCCTTTCAGGGGTGTCCTCCTCTGTCATTTTATCCACAGTGAAGCTAAACCATTTCCTGTAGACTTGACCTTCTGTATCCAAAATATAAGAATCAGTTGGCAAATGAGATTTTGCGACCTGTGCCCAGTATTTTGCATCTTCAAATTTTTCGTTGCTGTAATTTAGTCTGGCAAGCTGCTGGGCAAAAAATGGATCTTTTCCAAGGAGTTCATATGCAGCTTTTAAAACAGCAATAGCTTTTTCACAGTCTTCAGCTTCACACACATGTTCAATGAATGGGGAAAAGAGAGTATCGGTATTGTCACCCCTGCTTCTTTTATCACGTCGAATAAACAGATGTCTGATAAACTTTATGAATTCTTCACGTCCAAATCTGTTTTCAAAGAGTATCTTTTCCTGAAGAAGAGTTGTTGCAAGTTGACTTAGTGATTGATTCCCTGAAAGCTGATGCAGAATTTCTTTTGCAACCAGGCAGTGTATTATCCGGACAGATGAAATATAAGTAGTACTTTCCCTTAGCTCAATAAAAATCATTCTTGCTTGTTCACTCAAGCGATGTTTGAAATCGTATGCCCTTGCTTTACTCTCTGTATATGCCCCCAGCCCCAGAAAAGCCTCACAGTGTGACAGTGAAACGTATGAATTGGGTACATAACAGTTGAGCAGAGCCACGTAACGCATCAAGCAGGTGTCACGAGAGGAAGGGTCAATGCCATGCAGTATGTGCGCTACCAAGTCTGACACGTACGTTTTATTGAACTCCTCACACATCAGCACAAACGTAAGTATGAATTCCGGTTTGACATCTTTCTGCTTCAGTTTTTCAAGTTTAGTGTTGAACAGATTTTTCTCTGACTCTGTCAGCTTGTGAGTGACAGCAACTGTGTCCAGTGGAGAAGCCTTGCAAAGCCTTTCAGGGTCATTGCATCGTCTACAGCACATAAGGATGAAGTAAGGTCTGGAGGTATTCATTTTCCTGGTTGCTACAGCCTCCATTAACTCAATCTGTAGTTCTTCAAAGTACTCATCATCATAATCTTCGATCAGGAGCAGCACAGGAAAACAGTGAGTGATTTCCTTTTCTTCATAATCTCTAAGTGCAAGCACATGGTTACAAACAGTTGAAGGTGAATATGAGGTCTTGATAACAGCACATCTAAAACGCTTTCTGCTTTTCCATAGAACTTGCCGTGCTATTGTGCTTCCACCGCTTCCAGGATGGTGAAATATCTTTAGTTTAGCCACAGAATAATTTTGTCCACTTCCTCGCAAAATGCCGTCCAAGAGTTTGCTTGCCTCCGTGCATGCTTCACGTTCAATGATATCCCCACAGAGTTTTTTATCAGCAAGCCACAAGTTTTCCCACATGATTTTTCTCCCGCGGTAAAAATTTTGTTCTATTTCTTGTTTTTGTTTTTCAGTCCAAAGATTTAATTTGATATCATCACATTGGTCAGCACAAAGGATTTCTAGGGAATACAGTTTCTCTTCTTCCCGCAAGGGAAGTGTGCACACCCCTCCAGTGGAAGCTGGCAGGTGTCTGGGTTGGGCTGTAGAAGGCAGCATTGATTGGATGGTGGCATCTACATGACTGAGCTTCATACCCACAATACTGCATTGTTCTAGTGTCTCAATGCTGCAGGATTCCTGAGCTAGATTAGCCCACTTTCTGTAATTTTCTCTGGACTCTGCAATGCAGATGATGTACTCCATGCCATTCATCTCTGTATAGAATTCCTGAAAAGTGTCCACAAGTGGTTTCTGCACTGGTGATAGCAATAGAAAAAGCACAATGAAAGAGCGCTCCGGCAGAATTTCCTCACAGATACAAGTAATTACTTTCTTCAGGTATTTTTTTTTTGTTCTAATCCATGTATTTTCATCACAAGGTTTTTCATCCCCAAGGAAGTCACTGCGCCCATTGCAGAATATCCAGCTGGTCTGATCAAACAGTTTCTGAGAGGGAGAATTATCAGTCTTAATTTCTTTGAAAAAATCCTGTAAAAAATAAGAACTTGTTTCATGGTGCTCTTTGTACTTGCTGTACAGTCCTGACACATTAGAATGTTCATCAAAGTCAAAGACACAGAAAATGTTCAAGTGCATTAAAAAGTTGATGTAATTCAGATTGTCCTGTTCACAGCTGTTTGTGACAAGGATGTACCGTAGGGAATCATCCATGTAGCTTTTGCCATCATTTAATAGAATTGATAACTTTCTTCCTAAATCTTGAGGTATTTCTGTAGGTACTTGTTTGCTGGAGAGCTCAGCTCTTTCTCTTTGAGTGTCCCTGTCTGGCACAGCCTGAATGAAAGCAGTGAGTTTGTTGCGCTGCACAGGTTCAGACTTTGCTCCTAATCTCTGGTAGAGAGCTGGTTCTTTGGTCAGGATCACCTTCTGGCTGCTTTCGTTGTATTTTGGTAAATAAACTTCAAAACAATTCTTCTTTACCAAGCTGAATGTTGGTTCAATGTCAACCTCCACTACAAATCTTTGTTCCTGAGAGTCTTTTGAAATCACTTCAACAAACACAGGTGGGTGAATACATTTTCTTGCAACTTCTTGTAAATCATTGCAAAAGCACTTTTCTATATAATCCAGTGCATCAACAAAGTCTTCTCGGTTTTTGACCTTTATGCCAACAATCTGTCCATGTTTCCAGCCCTTGTCCTCAACACTGTCCATGACACCAAAATGGATGGTGCCATTTGTTCGAATGTTCATGCAGGCTGAAGCAAATCGTATCACTTCAGAGGCAAATTTTGACTGCACTTGATATTTGTTCAGTTCTGCAGCAATGGCAAAAGATTTGTATTCATGGCAAGGAATTATTAAATCACTGACTCCTGATTCTGGAGCAAGAACTGTGTCTTTCATGTATTTGAAATCAGTATCCTGACTTCTAAATGGCCGACAGTTTCTGAGCTCTAAAACTTCATCAGAACTTTGAAGCTGGGATTTCTTGCTGCTTCTTTGCCTCTTGCCAGAAGTAGGAGCTGTGTTCTTGCTGCTGGTTGTACCCACAGCACCAGAGCTGCCTCCAATTGCTGTGCCCTGGGCGGGGGTGTTGCTGGCTCTGGCTGGGCCTGTTTGTGCATCTGTTCTGTCGGGTGTTTTGCTGCTGGAGTCCTCCGCTTGCTGTGCCTTGTCCTGGAGCTGCAGAAGGTCATCTCTCTTGTGGATTAAGATCTGGATTTGGCCTTTCTTCATTCCTATGTCTTTGAGGAAAGACTCATCCAGTTCTATTAGTGCTGGGCCTGTCACTTCTTCTGCATATAGTTTATCTACGTACTCCTTCTTGATTCCAGTAGACTCCAGCCAACGTTTTACATGGTTCTCATCCCATTCATTCACAGGTAATGTTTTGTAATCTAGAAGTTAAAATTACATATAACTAATACAAACTAATCTTTGTTTGGCCATGCTGAATGTTAGATTATTTTCTTTCTACCAGTCACAGTGAGAGAGCAGGTCTTAATTTCTCAAGTATGTCAGTTCTGAGGACAAAGTATCCTTAATCAGAAGCAGTTCTAAACAGTGGTGCAAGACTAATAAATCAGCAAAGCAGGAAACTAGGAAGGAGACTTGGAAATTATCCTCAAAGGCAGTCAAGGAAATAACTCAGAATGGTTTTTTGCATCACATCATGGGAATGATGTGATAAGGTTTATGGGAATTGGCAGGACTGGATTCCATAAACTGGACAGGTTTGGGTAGATTATTTACCCACTTGAGTCTGATTATTTTCTGCTAAAGGAAGATAGCATCAATACAAACCCTAAGATGATGATAGGAGTACTGATTAGTTCCCCACTAGAGATGAATCCTTCAAATGCAGATATTAAAAAGTAAATTGCTACATATAAAATACAAATTTTCTGAAAGCAATACATACCCATTGTCTTTGGTGAGGGAAATCCTGCTGTTAGTGAACAAAACCCTAGAGGGGGAAAAAATAAGTCTTCAGATTTACAGTTAATGTTCCTGTGTTAGTTCAAGCTGACTTTGGTATTCTATTTTCCCAACTTCCTCCTCACCTTTTTGGTCCAAGGTCATTTCTGTACCTCTAAAAGCCTGTTCTTGCCAGCTATGCTGTTTCTGTGTGCCTGTGTGAAGGCAGCTGCTCCTGCCTCTGACACACACGAATGTGAAGGAAATAGGAGGGGTTGCTGGAGAAGCTTGTGCTGACAGCTGAGCCTAACAGCTCTTTCAAAAGAAATATGTACTGGAGAAAAGGAGGCCCACCACCACTGTATCCCCCAGGTTCTATCTCTTGCTTTTTATTGCTTTTTCTCACTCTCCCTGCCTTTTGTTCCTTCACACTCCCTTTTCTCCCTCCCTTCTTTGGTGGGTATACTCTCCCCTGCTCCTTCTCTTTTCCCACATCTGTTCTGGTGCTTACCAAAATTTCCAAGAAGCAGTTAACTCACTGCCCAACCCAGCAGAAGGTTTTCTGTTTAATGGGGTGTCCTCGCCTGAGTTGTGACATCCTTCTTGTGCCCAGCCTCCATTTCAGGGGTTGGCTGCAGGGACAGCCAGTTCCGTACTGCAAGAGGAATGGGTTAAATGCACTGCTCAGTGTGACAGCAGAGATATGAGACATTCACAGTCAGCAATAACCATCCACGAACCTGGACACCAGGGGTCACAGTAAAAGGTGCACTGTGATGGTGGTGTTTCTTCTCTTACTGTGGTGTGGGGGCTCAACTCTCTGGTTCAGCTGGTGCAGTAGCTCAGCCAGCTCCACCCCTGCAGCTCGTGGTGCTAAACAGCACCAGCAAGTGTAAAAGGAGCAGCCACCAGTGCAGCTGGTCAAGGTTTCCACAATATCCGCAAGTGTAAAGGTGTTACTGGGGGAAGGAGACGAGTGCTCAGTCCCTGGGACTATGGCTTGGCAGGAGGTGAGCTCAGCAGAAGGTAGTGGTTTGGGGAGATACTGGTTCTGGGAGAATAGGGTATGCTGGAAAAAACCAACAAGTGCACATTAAGCTTTTTTGCACCTGGTCAGCCCTGTGCAAGCCTTGGGGGGCTGAGGCACCAGCATGGCTGTAACTTTCGTGTGAGCAGGTGGCTCTAAGGGGGAGCCTGTTACCGGACTGCCCAGATGTGCTGTAGCTGTAAGACATCCCTCAGCGTAAGTGTAAACAGGCTGGTTATAAAAAGGGTGGGAGACTGATTTCCATTGACACTTGGTGCAGCTTTCCCCGAGAAAGGGGGCTAAAATGGCTCTGAAATACTGGTCTTTTAGAGCCTTTGGCCGCCTCCCATGGCTGGGCTTGTACAGTGGGTCGGCTTGTGGTGAATCCCGTTCCGCGCCTGTCTCTCCGCCCCAGCCCGCTGTAACAGCTGACGTCAGGAAGCGTTTCAGAGCAAAAAGCCTTGCCGGGGAATCGAAACTGGAATGGAGGCTGAGCAGAGCGGGGGCAGGGCTGGGGAGGCGCGGCTGGAGGGGGCCCGGGGGTCCCTGATCCCTCCTGGTTCTAGCAGCAGTCGGGTGCTAGTCGGTGGCACAGGGTTTGTGCTCCAGTGGGCTCTGGCTACTCTGGGCTGCACGGCTGGGCAGCGAGGGGGTGCAGCTGCGGGGCTGGGGGCAGAGCTGTCTGCGCCTCGCTCCCACGTCTCTGAGCTCTCAGACAGTCCCATGTAGTGCTGCCGAGCAGCTCCTACCCCAGTGGGGTGGCCGGGGGGACAGAGCTGGGTGGGTGGCAGTGGAGGGACATCCTCACTTTTCGTTGAGCCTGCTACCAGTAAAGTAACCCGCCGGGCTGAATGGCCCGCAGCGAACGGAGGGCTTACCTTGCCGAGTGTCTCCAGTGCTGTCCTGCCTGCAGGGAGTTTCCATAGGAGGAAGGGAGGGAAGGTGCTCCAACACTTGGGTGCCAGGCTCTGCACGGGCAGCAGTATGAGCACTGTGGGTGTTCTGCAGCTCCTGCGGGTCTCTTGAAAATTATTCCGGAAATAAAAAAGGGGAAACTGCTTTAGACAAACATTTCTGGTGAGCCATCCAGTCTCCACCCCCTTCGCAGCAGTGCTTCTGCTGCGTGGTGCTGCCGTTACAATCCAGCAGCCTAGCCTCACCAAAACCAGCTGTCAGGATGGGGTGTGGGATATATTTATTCTTTTTTTTGTATTTTAAAGTTTTAGATCCACCTCACTTACTGCCCTCTGTATTAGCTACCTACTCACTCCAGGCCTCCTCACCAAGTAAGTAGTGGAGAGGTTGGCAGGGTAGTTAATAGAGCACAAGAGGCTCCTTAGCCCAGGCCCTCTGCCACTGGGGCCCTGGAAGGCTGTGCTGCACACAGAACTGTCTTAGTGACTTTCTGTTTCCTATAAAACACGTGATCTGTTATCAGCTCAGTTTCACGAAAACCATTTGATCTTTATCTTAGCAGCACAAATTCCTGCCATTTTCTCTCACCTGTGCACTTGCCTCAGCCACCAGACTGGAGGTGGCTGGTGCCTGGGGACTGTCAGAGTAACAAACGAGGCTCCTGGGCCTTCAGGGAGGCTCAGTGCTCCCCCCCACCCGAACAATTCCTGCATCCTCTGTTGGATCAAGAGGCAGGCAACGAGTTGAGTAGGCTCAAAAACCAGGCACCAAAAACCAGGCACGTCCCTTCCCCAGGGAGGCAGGACAGGGCTGCTGCAGGCCTTGTCTCCTCCCCCACTCAGTTCTGACAGCTCTGAGAGCACCAGGCCTGCTGGGTTCCCTGGGCACACATTGTCACTAAAAGCTGTGGGGTTTTAATCTGAGTACAAGTCTTTATTTAGTAGATTTATAAAAGACCTTTACATGAGAAATACAAAAATATTAAATAGGCTTTGAATCTTTTTAGGTAAAATTATCATTATGTTTTCAAGCTTTAGAAACATGTAACCTGCAGAGTTTGGCATCTTAGGTAAATTGCTCTCACTTTGTAAAAGTAGGAAAAAAACATCCTGTAAAGTATCTCCAGAAAAGTAGCTGTACATACCCCATCATACATATTACTGGCAATAATTTATTTAAGACACAATGGCACAGTCATACACATTCCCACTTTGTAATTTCGCCTTCAATTCCATTGAAAGATGCAGTATCACTTTCCTCTTCGAGTTGTTATCTGATGATTAAATATAAACACTAAACTGATTAAGACTGATTTGGCATGCTTCATACTTGTACCACTTGGATTTGATACCACTTTGTAGTAAAAATTAAATAAATATAAATACATTAAATAAATATATTGTAAAAGAACACCCCAGCTACATTAGCATTCAGCATTTCTTCATCCTAGCACATGTGATGCTTTGTCACAGCTTCAGGGCCAATGTAAAGAAATACTGCATCTTTAACCACACAGGCTCCCATGGATGGAATTACCAGCCCACACATACAGAAAATGGGGTTTTACAGCTCTGTGGCACCCCTTAAACACTGCCCTGATTTCACTTCTCTGAACAGCTCTTGATTCATGTCCTTTTTCCCAGGACTGTCTCACCCCTGGCCCTGTAGCTGTGGCCTTTTCTTACCCCTTGAGACATTTGCAGTTGATGAGTCACAGGCAGCTCTCAGCTGCCATTGGTGTTTGCTGCAGATACTTGTGCAGATCTGTTCTCATACTGTGAGTTGAGGACTGTTCAAGCTCTTCTGTGGATACTGGTTGATGTTAAACAACAAGGCTTATTTTCAGAGTAGGTAAACCTTGACTTGATGTTTCAAGTCAGTATTTTTTAAAACTTCATTGTTTCTGCTCAAGTATGAGGGACTAATTTTCCAGGGTAGTACTGATTAAACAGAAATGGTACTTTCATACCATTTTTTGGATAATTGTGAATGATTCCCTTTGCAATCACTGTGGTGTGCCTAATGCCTAATGTGGCAGCAGTGCAATGGCAGGTTCGGATGATTTGCTACAACCAAAGGGCTCCTTTTGCACATCCCAGTCCCGAGTAATTATATGATTTCAATCACTGAATTAGAATTTTTTTTTTTTTTGGTAGTAGTAAAACACATCCATTACAAAATCACATACAGTACAGGGATATTGGGTGATGGTTATATCCAGCTGTTGCTCTTCATTTCCACAGTCTTGAAAACTGCCTTGGAGTCAGTAACTCCATCCCCAGGGTTCAAACTTTACCATTCACACCGTGGGCTTCACTATGTCCTGATCCAGCACAGGCACAGGTACAAGGCACTTTTTGGAAGCTTGGTTTCTTCAAAGAGAGAGAATTCAGCTCTTTGATCCCACTTTTCCCTGCTAAGGGTAGGCCTGTGCTTGGAATGTTGGTCCCAGAGAGGAAAGCTCCATCCCTCTCCTCTCAAACCATGTCTCCTGTAAGGCTCAGCTCTGCAAAGTCCTCAGCATAGTAATGCTGGAAGAGTCTTTCATGGCAACAGATGTGCATAGCGTGGTAGGTGTGCAGGAGCAGGCGAGGGAAACGAGCTGTAAAGTAACACACAAAATCATCTGGGATGGAGCCCAGGGTCTCCTGCACTTCAGGAGGCAGCTCCCTGTAATGGTGCTTCTGTGGAGGAAAACAGAAGAGGAAAAGCTCAGTCAGAGGGTTTGTTCAGGAGCCTCTTGCAAACAAAGCTGTTGGTGTTCCTGGAAACAGTAACCTCCTATTGGTTTCTCGTAAAGGAGTTCAATACCTAAACCAGTGTCTGACACAGGCTGGCAACAACAGCAGCCAGAGGCGGGACCAGAGAGTGCATGAAGAAAAGACTCCTTTACCTTATTTCTCATTGCCCTCAGAAGGTCCCGGACAGAGCCACCTTTATAGGATCTGAATTTTCGAAGATCTGCAAGAGAAACAAGTTTTTTTTTTGTGTTGTGATGCAGTTTTTGGTGCTGGGGTGTGTGTCTGCAGCCACAGATCCTAGGTGTGTTTTAGTATATAAACACATACTTGAATTTGAAGAAATGCTTTACTGGCAAGTAACAGTGATGTGCCAGAACTGAGACAGTGTTATCCTCACTTTCCTGTCCCAGCAAACTGGGAATAGCAGGTAATTCCCACTCTGATAAAATGTTGTCCATTACCTGTCTGAAGAGGAACAGTGATGTGCTCTCTCCAGTCCATTTTCACCACTTCTCTTCCACCTCTTTCTAATTGCTTGACTATTGGACCATCTAAAGATTCTTTCTCTATCCGGTCACTAACATCCTGGAAGAGACATTCAGATTATTTCTAGTTTTATTTCCAAGCTTTTCACAATATTTTCAAATTGCTGCTTCTGGCCAATTATTTATTACCAGCCTGTCCTGGTAATAAAGTTAGAATTGCACGTCACTCCAAGACAGTGCTTGGGAATGGATACAGAAGTTTCCGAGATGATTTGTTTCACCCTTTGCCAAAGCCTTTTTAGCACAGAGGAGAAGGTAAGGCTGGAAAGGATCTCAAGTCCTCAGCTACTTCCCACCCCACATCAGGATTGAGTGCATGTTCACTCCTGTTCTTGAAAACCCTCCTGGCCACGTTCTCTGTGGGTACTGCAGCTGCTAGAGGAGACCTTCTTTTCACCAATGGACCTTGGTAACATCAGTTCTGGCCCCCTGGGAAAGATCTGCTGTAAGACTAAGCCAATTGCTTAGGAGCTACATCCAGCTATTACAGCTGGGCTGCCTCACTCCTCACACTAAGGCTGTGGATTCTATGACCTCAAACAGGCACAAAAGAGAGACTGAATTCAAGACCTGAAGAAAGTCTACAGGAGCCCTGAGATCTGAGAGGAGAGCAAAGGTCATCACAAACCTGAAAGAACTGGAGCTGTTTTTCTAGACTCCAAAAGAAGGGGTGTTTGAGAACACAGCTGGCAGACGGCCGTTTCTGAGGGTCCATGTTGATCATCTGCTCTATTAAATCATGAGCAACAATGTCTTCTGTAAGGAAGAGGGTGTGGGGAAATTTACTTCTTTTATTTTCTCTACGTTCTTACTTCTTTTATTTTCTCTACGTTTTCTCTACTCTTCTCTCTCTTTTATTTTCTCTACGCTGTAGTGAAATGTAAAATTTTTTAATTTTGTACTTCAGAAATTCATTCTGGTCTCTACTTCCTCCTGTCCTGCTAGTTCAAGTGCTGCCCTCACAGATGTGCTGGGCAACCAACAGAAAGAATATCAAAGACTAAGAATATCAAAGTTCAGCTCTCTCTCACCCTTTAAATACAGGAAATAACTTCACAATCAAGATTGCAGGGTTCCAAATTGTGTATTCCAGAAATGCTCTGGGGCACTAACTCTGAGAACTTTAGGCCCTCTACTTCAGGAGGACCTGAGGAGTACAAGTCTCCTCTCTTGTGGGCCTTGTTTCTGTCCTGGGTGTTGGTGTTTAACAGGCTGGGTCGCTCACTGATCCCTGCAGTGCAGTCCTTACCATGCCTCCCTGCATCCAAAGCCTCCAGGCTGTATGCTCCCAGCAGGATGTTGGCTTGCCGCTGCAGGGACTTGCCAAAGGGATGGCCACCTTCAGACACCACATAATAGAAGACACAGCCAGCTGAAAAGATGTCCACCGTGTACGTCTGCAAAGAAACAGCCTTCAATAGCAGTAACGTCTTTTCCCCTTGAAAGCTCTGATTGTCACAGGGTGGTTATTTTGCATCTGAGAGCAGAAGGAAATTTTCAGACTTGTACATTTGAGCTGCAAGGCAGCCTGGAGGCCCAGGCACCAAGTGCTGCCTATGGTAGGATCTGGCCTGCTCGTGGGCAGCCTGGGAAGGGCGAGGACTTACAGGGTTCTCTTTACAGTCTTCACTCAGCATCTCTGGGGCAATCCAGCCTTCGGTGCCCGGCACACCCGAGCGGCGGCTGAAGCTGTGCCTGCCCACGGCCAGCTTCTTGCACAGCCCGAAGTCTGAAATCATGGCTTTGACTTTCCCGTGAGCGTTGGGCATCGAGATGAGGATGTTGTGGGGCTTCAGGTCCCTGTGAACTGTTACAAACATCCACTCATCCACTCAGGCACTCCCAACAATCTTTGTAAATTTTTAAATGAACCTTTCACAAGGCTGAACCACCATTCATTAAACCAAAGTCATAACTTCCAATGATTGTTGTTGGTAGAGGCTCATTTTTTTATTCCATCATGTTTTATATTACTCCTATCTAAAAACTTCAGCACCCTGTACCAACAGTAAGGACTTGCTTTAGTACTCTGGGGCTGCAGAATGTTGCAGGGACAAGGCCAATGTCAAATCATAAAACCATGGAATGGTTTGGGTTCAAAGGGACCTTAAAGACCGTCTCATTCCAACTCCCCTGCCATAGGCATGGACACCTTACAAGAGGCCATGTGAACAGACCAGTACCAGGCCAGTGTCTCTTCTTTTTCCAATTAAGAAGATGTAGTCCTCCCTCCAGTCCTGAAAGGAGAGGCATTCTTACCAATACTCAGGGAGTGCAGGTAAGCCAGCCCAGATGTCGTCTGCTGCAGGAGAGTGATGGGTTGTAAGCCATGGTGGCTGAAGGCCTTCTGCTCAACATACTGCAACAGAGAACCAGGAGAGTCAGCCACAGCACTGCTTAGAGGCTGCATAAATAATAAATCCATGCACTTCACCGTCCCAAAAAGATGAGACTGGGTAAATTGTGCTAGCTGGTAACACACAGCAAAGAGCCTTTTTTTGGCTGAAGGTGATGATCTCTGAAGTCTCATTCAGAGAGAGAATTCTGTATAGCACTGTGCTCCAGAAAGAAGAACAGAGTCTTCAAAGTCTGCATGGTAGGAGGGGGAGGATGACTAGAAGGGAGTCCTTCACAAGAAGTTAAAAATCAAAGGACAACAGCTTCTGTCCATAAATCAGTCCAGGGTTAGGGATGTCTTCCTAAAGGTTTGAAAACACCCCTGTTCTAGGATTGTGTAATTGTTACAGAGGTGGCAGTGGGAGTAAATGGAACATCTCCTGCATCAGGCACTTCAGCAACTTAAGCTCAAGGGAAGTGAAGGCCTTCCAGGAAGAAGATGTTCCCAGTTCTGTGGGTCACCTCCTGTAGGGTGGCAGCACACAGCTCAATGGCAATGTACTGGAACTGCCGGTCCCTCTCCGTGCAGAAGTAGCGGATCACGTTCGGGTGCTCGTCGGACTCGCGCAGCAGCTGCACCTCCCGGTCTGCGAAGCTGAAGCACTCAGGGAGAATCCTCTTCACTGCCACATCGCGGTTATCAAATGAGCCCCTGCAGCCAGGGAGGGAAGGCACAACAACCCTTCACACTCTGGAGCCAAAGCATGTACAGAAAATGTGACAACAGAAGCCATTGTAGAGCCTAATGAAAGCAGGTACATGGAAATGTACCTGGAAACAGGTACATTTGGCCAGTAAACACTTCTTAGGGAAGTAAAGTAGTTTTTGCTAGTGAAGAAAATGCATGAAAATATTCCAGACATATGCAAAAAGTTTCATTTCTGTTCATAGTAGATGTGAGGGCTTTTATAAAAAAAATGAATTAAAGGGACCTGATACAAACACAACATTGGTCTGTTTAATGCACACATTCTCTTCTACCTGTAAACAATTGTCCCTTCAGCTCCATGTCCCAATACATCTTTAGGGTTAAACGAAATCTTGCCAACAACCACTCGGTTTGCTTCTTCATCTGAACAAGAAAAGAAAAACAAGCACTGGTTTAGGATGGGGCAAAGCAGCCTTTTAAACAGCACAGACTTTGGGGCCAGTCTGTAAAAGTCTTTTAGCTCATGTTTAAGTTTAACACACATATGATCAAAAGAAATGAGTATGTCCACATTGGTACTTACCCTGAGTAGGCAAATACCCTGTGGTGACCCAGTGACCCAACATCAAGAGTCAAAACACATTTACACACACCTCCTGACGTATGGTCTGGAAAGATTATGGCTCACAGCTGTGAGAAATGAGTGGTTCTCAGCAGCCAAATTCTTTCTAAAAGTTTATAGATGTTGAATTGAGAAATGCTGACTAACAGTTACGGAAGTGGGTTTAACAGCCATTGAAGGGGCAAATGAGTGCACAGGAAGACCAGGCAGGAAGGTTGCACTGCCTAATCCCCATTTCTTGAGTCCAGTTAATCATCTTAATACATGTTTCTATTTGAATTAGTATCTCCCTAGAATGGCTACAAGTGACAGGAACATGCTGCCCTGGAAAGCACAAGCCTTCAGCTGGCTGTTACTGTAAAGCAACAATCCTGCTGAGGGTCAGGGCATGGAGACCTGCCTGTGGTGTGCAGGGCTCAGCCTGAATGAGGACGATGGTTCTTTTCATCTTGCTGCGCTATGAAGTATCATCAGTAATATTCTCCTGTATCATCACAAAGACTGGGGAAATAGAGACACAATAAACCACACTGGGCCAACTTTACCTCCCTCTTCTTGCTCAGTGGAGAGGCAGCTCCCAACATCAGATGTGGAGACGTTGGAATAGGCAGAGTGGTTTGATGCTCTGGGGGACAGGTTTGGGGTGCTGGCACCTGAGCTTTCCATCCGGCCATATGATGTGTCCAAGAAATCTGCGTCGGGTGGGAGGTCACTGGGAGCACCAAAGGACAGCTTCTGTTGCTGCAAGAGCTGGATCTTCTCTTCCAGCTGATGCTGCCTCTGCTGCTGCTGGTGGACACTCTGTGAGAAAGGACCTCAGTGAAGATTTGGCAGTCAGGTCATGCAAGGGAACTCTACAGCTATTGGGGAGCTACTTCTAAAAGGTGGGAGCCAAACTCTCCTGCCCTGTCCCTGCCAACCACACAGGTTGAGGAATGTTCACTCACAATTTCTATTTCATTCTGGACTTCCATTGCCAAGATGAGAAATCACATGGCTTGGTTAAAAAAGCTGTTACTAGGTTGACCAGGTGTGTTTAAACCATTGAAGGATAAATGATCCAAAACCTGACAGTGGTTCAGGTGAGGAAGAGAACAGTAAGGCCAATAATGCTAAGATCATGTCCAAAAAGAGTAATACCTACAAAACCCACAACTGGTGGGTGGTGAATGGAAAAGAAAACCTCTCCAGAGCTGGCACATATGGCCAGAGAAATCACTGTTAAGTCAAACTTGTGCCTTTTCTCCCCAGTGCACATCTGTGAAGAGGGAAAATCCCTAGAGTGTGTCATTAACTCCTGTATCATTTCTGGGCTCTACAATGTTCCTGATTCTCCCAACACTCAAAAGCACATCAAGCCAGGTCAGCATTACCATTGGGTAGGTAATGATGAAAGCCACCCAGCCCACAAGCAGGAAGGTGCTGAGGATGATTGTGGCCATGTCCTTCAGCATGGAGTCCACCGGAGTCTCTGGCCGTGGGATGGGCCGAGCAGGAGTCTCTTCAATATCCTTTGGAGCAGCTGGAGGCCCTTCTGTTGAGGAACCTTCAATGACCTGAGGCAAAGAAAGCTCTGTTAGCTCAGTATCTCTGTGGGTAATGAGGCATTTATAGCCAGCCTTTCTGCTACATCATTTTTAGTAATTTCTAAACCTACCAAAGTCTAAGTTTTGCACGTGGAGAAACAAAAGCAGCAGAAAGCCTTAATTCTGAAACAAGAAATGACACTTCCTCATACCAGTGATTCTATGTGCTAAGTACATGAACATCTGATACAAAAAATGTGAAGTAATTCCATGCAGCTTTCCTTCTGTCCTCCCCCAACTTCCACTCCTTTATATTCTTCTATTATGCAGTAAGAGAATAATTCTCATCACAAACCTCTTCAATAGTGGCTTTATCAGAGTCAGCTGGAATCACGTTTTCAGGCCTCTTCGGTAGGTTGCTTGGGAATTTCTCCAGGATCTTTGTGGGGGCAGATAATGGTGTTTCATGATGCCCTTTAAATAAAACACACTTGTTGAAACAGAAAGCTGTCCTTTTTTAGGAAAGATATCCTTGATTGCAGAATCTTTGCTGAAGAGTGAGAACATCACATAACACGATGCTAATGTATAGAACAGGAAAGAGAAAGGAGAGGGAAAATGGAGGGCAGAGGTCACTGAGAGCTGCAGAGGAACATGAACTGTCTACCTGACATACTGCAGGAGGGAGGGTATTAACAAGGAAAGGGATCATGGGAAGAGAAAGGTGGCACTTAAAAAAGCTGGAAGTTGCACACTGTCCCTGCCCTAGAGTTCCTGCCATATAAATCACTCAATTATCACCAGTCATCACTTAAAACTGAACTTCAGACAGTTCCTCATTTTTGAAGCAGAATTGTAAATGCACTGAAAAGTCAATTCCAAAATTCAGGGACTTGGGACACACAGGATAGGCTGACAATTAATAAACATTATCTTCAGCCTCTGTGTTTTAATCTGTTTACAAAATGGAGCAAACATGACTGTCTGATCCATATGATGAGAATTAAGGTAACTGCATGCACAGTAAAAAAATCCAAAAGGACCCAAATACAATATTTACTGTAAATAATAAATTACTATACCCCTCTCTGAGGGAGGGGGCAAATAAGCAATAAGTAACTTTCCACACATGGAGCACTTCACCCTGTGACGGAATAAGGCAGGAGCCTTGAGAAAACCAGAAGGCAGGTGGATATGTAACACATTAGTTTATATGCAAATGAGGATAAATTGGACACTATTACTAGAATTCAGTAATTATGGCCAGACAGGGCCTCCCACACCTATCAGCAGCCAGTCATTCCAGTAGTTGAGCTTGTGCTTTTCCTTCAGCCTGCCCGAAAATTTCACATCAGTGCTGGGCGTGATCACGCACTCGCCGTTGTCTTCAATGGTGACTCCTTCTGTTTTTGGACCTTCTAGCAAGGGAATGGCGCTGCCACGGGGCTACAGAGAGATCAGTGTTACAATTACTGTTACTGTGACCTTAGAATATTTAAATAGGCAACTAAATTAAAAAACTGGAGGTTGAAATGGATGGGCAAGCAAAGATTACTGGCAGCAAAGTCACTGTGAGCAAACACGGCCATTATACCCTTAGCAGCTGCTTCCACAACCTTGGACATTGGACCTTTTCAGGGACATGTTGCCTGGGAGATGAGATTACTCCTTTTTTTTTGTTTTCCCCTAAAGTTAAGCAGGATCTGTATTTCCTACCTGGCAGCCACAGTGAGCAAAACAGAACTATGATGCAGTTTCCTGTCTATGGGGAGTTACTTTGATGAACAAACAAGCAATTTTAACATGAACCACAAAGCACCAAAAATAGCAGTAACCTCCGGTCTGCTTCTGCTGAGCCTGCCTGGCGCAATTTCTGGGGAGCTGCACTTACTGCTTTGCAGCATTGGAAATGATTACAGAAGTATGGTCATGCCTTCTAGGGTTTGGTGTTAATTGTTTCAGGAAATACTTAATTTGCTATGCATTTCTTGATAGAAATCTGCAAAACCCTCAAGTTTCTGTAGATGTACAGTCTTCAGTGTTTTATTTTCTACTTTAATTTAATATATTTTTATGCATGATTCCATTTCAACCTTTTTTCCAAGCCCAAGACAGCACTGATCCCATAAGGGCACTTTCCCACCCAGCAGCTCCCCACTTACCACGACAGTGACTCCCTCGTGCACCATGGAGGGCGATGCGTACAAACTCGTGGAGTATTTCCCCACGTACAGGGTTGGGCTGCAGAAAAACAGTCACTGTTAGCAGCAGGCAAATGGATGTTTTACCATCTCAGCTAAAACCTGGGCAACACAACCCTTCAGAACAGTGCAGGAGCTTCCCAAATCATCAGTATTTGTATCTCGAAAAGCCTTGATCTGTAAAATTATTTGAAGTACTGCTGTACTATGAAGCCTTTTTTTTTAAATTATGAAAGCACTGTCAGTTCATTATTCACAGCATTGTTGCTCATTTGATATAATTCATGTTCTATTTCTGCATTTTTCAAAAACTGGCATTTGCAAAAATGCTGTGCACCATTTTTATAGTGTGAAAGGCTTCACATTAGGAAAACCAATTTAATTCCACATTCTGAGAAACTATTCAACACAGAACATCTGATAAACTTAGGAATACACACTTCCTACGTTTATAAGTTTTTTGGTTTGGTCTCTGACTTTACACACTGAAAGATCAAATACTATATAAAAGAACACCTGGAGAGCTAGAACTGCTTTTATGCATTCTTTTCACCATGTTGCAACTTGTAGCACAACCCTTAACTGTTTTGCTTAATGACAAAGCTCTGTCAAATGGACAGTGAGAACAGCAGAATCTCAAACTCACGTCAGTTTGTTCTTGGTCTCTGTTTCCTTTGGGAAGGGATATTTCCACTTGGTGATGTGTCCAACCTCCCCAGACATGAAGGTCAGGTAGCGCAGGGTCTCAATGCCCACGTTAGTGTGCAGGACTTTCCTCAGCCCCTCTCGCTGCCAAATGTAAAAGGCCACCACAGGGGACGCGTAATTCTGGATCCACAGCACGTTGCCGGACTCACTGTCCACAGTCACCACCAGCCCGTCCCCATTGGACACGAAGTGGGACATTTCTGCAATGCATGGATGTGTGGAGATTACCTGCATTCTGCAGCTTTAATCATGCACAGGAACAGTTCTGCCTGCAGTCACCATCACACCTTTCCCTGCACAGCAGCTGAGCAGCAAAGCCGTGGCTAGAACTGGGCTGATACAAGTCCAGCTGCCATTCAAGAGTGTTGCAATCAGGTTGCACACCACAGTTCAGGTTTGCTGCCTCTCCTGCCATTTCTCACTGATTTTAAGGAATCACACCTTCAAGAGCTGCACCCTCCTGGATTCAATTTACCTGAAGCTACCTAACAGGCTTTAGATATTGCAGTATGTGATGGATAAAAATGGGCAGAAGTACATGCACTGCACAAAAAAAATCAGAATATTTTTGCCTATATACAAAACCCCACTGCAGGAGGGAGACAGCAATTAAATTCTTACTGTATTTTATGTCTTCATCAGGCAAAGTAGCTGCATAATCAAAATAGGTGGCATTCCATCGCAGCTCCTTCTTTTTGGTGTCATACATTGTGATCGTGTACTCTGTTAAAAAACATACAGTCTGTGAAGCAAAAAAACCTATGAGAGAATAGAATCAATCTTCTCAAATCTGAGACACTCCTCAAACACTACACACCACTCACTGCTGTCAGCATTTCATTTTCCCAACACTATCCCACTTAAGGAACACATTAATAGAGAGGTTAAAGAACAAGTCTGTGACACTTATTCCTGCTTATAGTCAGCACCTCCATGGTGTTGGTCTAACTTTACCAGTTATATAGCACACTACACTTGTGATGTCAGTGGATCTGCTCTATTTTCATCTTCTTTAAACAGTTTTTTAAAAGCTGTATGTTACAGAGCAAACAGTTCTCAGCTGCTACTGGAATACACCATTAATTACAATACAGATGCCACTTAGTCAACAAGAAGAATAATGGACCTACTGCCAAAGTTTAAAAACCAGTATCTTTCTGCTGCTACAGTTAATAATTCTTCTATGTACAGTCTAAAATTGTAATTTACAGAAGTTTTTCTAAGAAATAAACTTGAAAACCTGAACTGACCACGGGGTCATTTGTTATAAGCCTAAACTTTAAAAAACAGAATTTTATTTTAAACTACAGGAAAAAAAAGCATATGACCTGTTCTCCCAAGATACAGGAGGGATGTTGACGGGCAAAGACTTTCTGCAAAAGAGGAAGTCAAGGTCTGCTGTTTCTCCCCAGTCATGAGGTCAACCACATACCAAATATCCTGCTTTTTACCTGAAATCATAATTTAAGCTACATTACCATTCAGTTGGAAAAACTGCACTTTCATTCAGCTTTTCAGTCTTCTTTTTTCTTTAGTAGACTCATGGACTTAGCACAAATAAAGCATTTTTAATAAAACAGTTTTTCACAGTCAGGCTTAGTTTCATTTAGCACTACTGGCCAATCCCAAATACTTGCACTACTGACCACAAACCCCAAACCCAAATACAGTATTTAGAACGGTAAGTACTATTGGCTGAATGATTTTTTCACATATAAAATCTAATAGTGCTCTGAGTGCAGCAGATCCTGTGAGCTCTAAGACTCAGCTCTCAGGAGACTTGAAGTGCTCATGGTGAATGACAGGAGGTGGGGGGAAAAAAAGTGAGGGTCTACACCTATCAAATTGCTTAAGGATTGTAATCCAAACATCCCATTCAAGACTTTGTGAGCCATGACCTTAAGAATTTCTTTGAAGTTAGTACAGGTATGTCATGTTTAGAAGCTTCAAATAAACATTTTTTTCTCATTTACTGGCAAGACATGAAGTGGAGAACCAGGAGTATTGGCCCTTCAGGAGATTTAAAAAATCCCAACACTAAGCTCACTCTAATCTTCACATATTTTACTGTTGTGATAAGTAACACTCCTTTTCTCCTCCCAAACCCATCTGCAATTAGAATGAGTCAGGACAGTGAGCCACAAATTTATTATTTGTATTATAAATGAACTGACTGTACCTCAGACAATGGAAGATGTGTAACTGTGGTGCAATGGGATTTCTAATTTTATCCTAATTATCAGGCAGTCAATAACATTTATAATCATAAGAAGATTTTAAGTAGAAATCACATTTTGTTGAGAGACTGCATCTCAAGAAACCAAAAAACCCCATACAGGCATTCCACTGCTTAGAAAAGGAATTTTCTCCTTCAGGAAAAACAATTGGTATTTAATCACCACACAGTAACTGCATTCTATATTAATCAGATTTTCTGTCATTGGAAAGATTTACAAAAAACCATAATTAATACCCAAAATAAGGCCTATTTCCTTCAGTCTGTCTGGGAGTCTCCACATTTTGTAGCTGCTGAACATCTTACAATCTAAAAGAGAGAAAATTTGAGCTCACCCATGTACAGGATCCCATCAGAACTGCGGCAAGGAGATGCCTGCACCAGCTCTGGGATAGTAAATGGAAGTTTCTAGGGGAAAAACAAACAATAAAAGCTCATCCATATTGATGTGATAGTCTTCACATCTGTTCACAGAAAAGGGTGACAGGTTTTTTTATTGGTTATTTCTATTACTCTATAAATAATATAAATTCTATAATATTTCTATTATTCTATATTCTATAAAACCTGGGAATTCAGCCAGAGTAAATACTAAAATATTTACCAATACTGAAGTTCTTAAGGGAAATCATAGCAGCTGCCAGAGGAAAAAAATCTTGTAGAAAGCCAAACATTTTATTTGAGTATCGCCATGAAGTTTAAAAATGAAAGTCAAGCATTAGACAGTAGCTGTGGCCTACATGACTAATCTGAAAGGTTCAGCATTTTTGCTTACTAAATCCTATAAAGACACCTTCTAAAGGGGTTAGCACAGAGCATGTATTAATCCTGCTTCTGAGAGATGGTTTTAGAAATGCAAGTATTTGGGTGGGAGTGACACATCTGATTGGTGTTATTTCGGGTACACCTTTCCCATCAAATCACATAGAGATTATTCAGTATTTGGATAACAAAACACAAATTTTATTTGTAATTATCATTACTTTAGCAAGTTACAGAAAAGTCATACAAGGAGACAAGATATGGTGTTGATATTTTCAAGCAGAAATCACTTCCTGACAATCACAAGGTGGCAACATTCTGCTCTAAAAAAATATGTTTTCCTTCTGCAAAGGCATGAGGCTGATCAGGGCACTTTTTGGGAGAGAATTTAAAAAATATACTTACAGTCAAGCCTTCACTGTTCTTGCCACCAAGTGTGTACAAACTGCCATCATTTGGGTCTGGAAGAAATGCTGGCCTACAATTTACGCAGCAATTATAAATGACAAAAAATGTACTGTGCTTCTCAGAGAACAGGAAAGAAACTGTGGTTAGCACTGGCTTTACAGAGAACTTCATCTGACTAAATTTTTTGAAGTTTCATTTATTAACTGTGAAAACTAAAAAATATAAGGAAGTTTCAGAACTGATAAAACTTAAGACCACTAACATATTTGAATACTCAAAGATCCAAATGTGGCAGGCAATGACTCAGATGAAAGCTTTTAAACTAAACCTACAAGCTCTTAAAATGACACAGAATTAGAACAAAACGAAACAAATAAACAAAACCAGAGAGCATAAGGAAGGCAAGAAACAATAAAAGAGTTGCCAAAAGTAAATTTGAGAGGTAAAGAGATCCCTTCACCCAAGCTACACAAAGACCCCCAAACAAACTCAAACTAATGTCTATGATTCTATGATCAAAAAAAGAAAGGATGTCACCACTGACTTCAAAGGCAAAGTTAAAGCCCCAAATTTTCTAGCTAAATGTGAGGTGGCTGCAGGGACCAATCTGAAGTTACAGCTCAAGGGTGTCATTTGCAGGTTCTGGTTGCGGTGGTGAAGGTTGGAGTTTCCTGTGTTTCACTGTTTTTAGTCTCTGTTTGAGGGGAGTAAGTACAGAACCCAGAATCAGTCCTGGCTCTGTCACTTCACACCTGTCACTCGTGGCACCATTCACAGCCCTGATGTCCAAACCCAGCAAGGGCTCCAGAGAACAGGCTACAGACAGGGTATTTTTCTTAGCTATTATATGTAGCTATTTCTGTCCCTCTATCTGTTCCCCAAACCACCTTAAATTGCCTCCTGTAAAGTGTGCAGTCTGTCTAGAACACAGATGGGTTTGGCTCAAATTAAACCAAATTTCAAGATGTCAAAGAAAATCGAACAAACCATAAATGAGATAAAGGAAACAGACTTACTCTTCCACATGGATTGGCACCTGGAGGACAGGATCTGCACACACAGAGAAAAAAGATGCCAAAATATTGGCAATTAAATCCCTTGAACTCACAAGATACTATTAAAAAATGCCCTAGGGTATATTACCATGTCCCGCAGCCATAGGGAGGAGGAGAGAAGATCCTGCAGGCAGGAATTGTGCAGAAAGATTGATTTATTTAATTATTTTACAAACTCTTTTATAGACTTTTTTCTTCATAGTCTAATTGGACAAAGGATCAGCCACCCCTTGGGGTGATTGGCTAAAATCCTAAAACATCCATTGTCAAAATATTTTTCTACTATACTATAAACAAGACTTTTCAAGGCTGCAGGTGTTTCATTGTTCACAGAACTCTGCTACTATCTCTGTGAGAGAGAAGCGTCTCTCACGGACTTAGAAAATAGCAAGAAAATCCTTGCTAGCAGCATTTTTGTATCCACAAGATACAGGCTTAAGTCAGGCCTGCAACATCTCACTCCTTTTAGAAAGGCTGATGCACAGATTGAAAATGAACTGTCAGCAGCCTCCTCTTGTTCCTGGAACTTGGTTCATAAAATGGGAAACTACAAAGCACCTGAGAAAGTCTTGTGAAGTTCTTTGCTCGGTTTTACCAACACTAAATACCTCAAAATTACTAAGACCTTACAAAATCCTGAATCATGGGATTTTCACTCCTGATGCCAATGCCACAGAAGCATCCTGATTTATAGGACATAGTCTACAATTTCCAAGACAAACGTGCTTATTAATGGGTATATTGGCAGAAAATACCTCAGAAGCCAAGAGGATGCAATCCTCCAAGTATCTCCACTTCTACAGGGAAAATCAAACTACACTGGAATGAGTCTGAGTAAGAGGATGAACCATGACCAAGCAAACATTGTTTTTTCACCTCTTCTGTCTCTGTGCATACATCATGATGCAACAGGAAGGAAATAAGAACAAAAACAATGATGTTTTGAGAGCCTCTGACTGGGAAACTGGCACAGATTCTGGGCAGCCTGAGTGTACTGGGATATCTGCAGAGCTAAGCAAGACAAGAACAGCAAATTCAGGGTTCAGTACACGGGGCTTACAGAATCTGTATCACTCTGCAGGGCATGGCACCACACCAACTGCTGGGTTTGATGGTAATGGCCTGCAAGGATGACCTGGTTTTACATAGATTAAAAAAGCATAACCCCCTACCCAAACAGATCTCTGGCTGCAACGCAGCTGAAAGCAGCAGCCACCCAAAGATGCACAGTTAATGCCAGAGACAGAAAGAAAGCAGGATATGAGGGATAACAGTACAGTTATCTTTATTTCATTGATTTCTTCTTAAAACAGTGAGCAGCTTTGTTCAAAACATAACTATATGTCATTTTTTTCTCTTTCAGCTTAAATAATGCTCCAGGATACATTCCCAAAGGTGTCAAAATAAACTCCATTTAATTCATTGAGAACCCAAACGCACATCAAAGGCCCTAAGAATAATTAACATTCAAACAAAGAAGCTTAGTGACTCATCTGTATCTGTCTCTACAGACCAGGCTGCTTAGTCAGACTTTTATTCCATTAACTACATCAAGCAATTCAGTTCTATCCCTTGTGTGAAGAAACTGGTTTCAGGATGTGTTGGGAGGGACCACCCACTTGTTGATTATACGTCAATTATTTCTCAGTGTTTGCTTCAAGTATTCCACAAGCTTTATAATATCTAATACAATACATGGTGACTTACATCATCAGCTCCCCATGTCTAGAGAAAAGCAAGAAAAAAGCATTTGCTGACCATCATATAAAGTGGATTGACTCCAGTTGAGCTGCTGGGTTGAACTACTAAAAGCAACCAAGTCTATGTACTCAGAGTATCCCTAAGTCTGGGTGAAATGACCCAAAAGAAGAGAGAGATATTAAAAACCAAAGACAAGAGGTTTTGTAATCACAAATGTTTCATGGGAAGGGAATGCTCAGTTTTGTGAAAGAAACAGCATAATGAATCAGAGCAAGTGACACCTGGCTCAGTTAAGTAAGACTTAATGTAAATGCTACAAGCACTGTTAAAGGCAAAAGCCAAATAAACGTTGTAAGTCCCGTGATGAACTGATTACACAGAGAGTGTCTCACTTGGTAAGAAAATAAACTCTCACCTGTGGTGACAGCGACTCTCACCTGTGAGGCAACAGCAGCTTCGCCACAGCACTGGGGCAACTCTGTCCTATCCCTAAAAATCTCCTCCAATGATCATTAGGAGTAACAAAGCTGCACAACTTGTTTTTGAAGTGACAATTGTCTGTATATTTATTGTTCAAGTACAACAATGCAGATTTTCTATAAAATCACTTTCTAGTCAACCTGGGCAAGACGTAAGACTAACATAAATAGTTTCTTGTCAGAATAATCTTCAGAAACTTTTAATTTTAATAAAAGGACTGTTTCTTCTCTGAATTAAATGGTGAAGTTGTTATATGAAATAATAGTATAAAACTTCTACTGTGTGAATCAATCTCCAACTTTTCTAACTGCACTGTTACTGACAGGACACATCAGCAGAACAAGGAGTGTGATTGCCTCAAACACCTCAGTATTTCAGGGATTTTTTCAAACAACGATCAGGAAAACATGAACAATTACAGGAAATTTCAAAGGTAGATTATATCTTCTAGCAACTGATCCTGGTTTCTCCATGACATTTGCAGGAGAGTCTGGTTAGTAATGCTTTCCTATAGCTCCCTCTCTGCCCTGAAAATACGGTGGAGAATAGTAATATGGCAAAGCATTTTTGGGCTAATAGCTTGTTTTCACTTAATTTTCTAAGACTGGGCAATCTATTTTTATCAACCAAAATAAAGTGCTCCACTCTGCTCCAGTTATCTCAAAGATCTGAGATTTTTTGCATGGTTTTATTGCCAACATAGTACCACAATAGCGAAAGGACAACACATGTATCTATGAGCAATAATTACTCACATTCAGCTTTTACCCCTAAGCTTGTATTTCTGAAAGCTGTTGGGAAAATGTCACTTATAACAATTTCCAGTGTCATCAATAAATGTCTCCTACACTTTAATAAACAATGCCAGAAGTCCCATGAATGTCTATGTTTTGCAGTGTTTTTCTGAAGCACTCCTGCGTATCAGATGACATGAATTAGTCTTATGGCAAATCCCAAGCTGTTCAGTGTGTACAGAAGCATCATTCTCATGAAAGTCCTTGAACTTCTCTTTAGTACCCTGTCTTCAACATCATGTGCTTCATCAGAAGTGAAAAAGATCCTGCTTTTACTTGATTTCTTAGTAACTGAAACTCGATTTATGAGCAAAGATAAGAAAGTGGTAGATGGAACAGATTAAGAAGTTATGACAAAGCAGTAGAAATTTTTTTAGTACTTAGTGGCACATGAACCAAAACACTGATTATTCTGATGGCTTCCTGCACATTGAAGTGTTGTGAATGAATTGTTAGAAAGCATTTATGGATTTTTGATTCATTTCCACACATGAGGCTCTTCCCAAGGATGGAGGAGTTAATTTTCTAAAGTGAAAGGAGTTCTCCTCTCACTACTAGCACCATCCACGTGGAAAGACCAGCTGTGGAAAGCCATTTCTCTTCATTTTTAGTTACTGAGGTGATGTAAATTTTCTCATTTTCTTAACACTTTCATGATCTTGAACTCAGGTTGTGGCTCTGCAAAGATCCTTTGAAGACAGACAATGAACTCTTCACATTCACTTTCATGTGGTTTGGGACCTGTTCCAATCTCTATTTCAAAGTTTATTTTGAAATAAGAACACTTTTACATAAAAAGAGAACCTTAAGTTCAATTAATTGTTGCCAGGTCTTACAATAGTTTTCATATGCTTCCCTCTTGTGACTGAAGTCACCTTTTGCTCCTTAAGGGGTCTAACAGAAGAAGTTCTTGCAAAAGTCAGAGCACTGAGGCCTTCTCTCCTCTCCAGCTGCTCCCCACTCAAGTGTTGACATGCTGTGACTGGAACCACGTCACCTGCTTTCAAAATTCTCTGAACTGCACCTCCCTGTAATTAGGTAAGTCCCTCTAACAGACCTGATCTGTTCCAATACCAACAACAGTGGTCACAAACAATGAACAAAGCAGCAACTATTCTATACTAGAACGAAAGCTTGACAGAGATAATGTGATAAAACTGTGATAAAAATACATCTCTCTCTCCCTCAAGCTTCCATTCCATGTACCAGGGAAAAGCCAAATTCTTGCAAACTCCTACAGAAAGCTTTTTCCACTTTCTAGACTATGAAAACAGACGTCAGAACAACTCTGGAGCATAGTGGGGGTACGTTAGGAAGCAGGACACCATCCTGTAAATATCTCCAGTGCTGGAGAGAAGATTGAGTTTTCTATAGGTATTTCCATGGGTTTCCATTTGTTTTTCCTACAGCCTCCACTAAGACAGACTATGTTACTGATTCCTACATTAAAAACCTACAAGTCAGTACACACCAGCTTCTGCTTTCTGAACTGGTAACCCAGCCTCTGTTAGCAAAAAATTTGTAAAATAACTTTAAGGGAAAAAAAAAATTAAAGGGAGATTGATTCTGCATCACAAAGATTTATTCTAGAACTCCAAGAGTTTATTCACAAGTACAGCAGTTATTAGAAACCTGTTAACATAGTGTCTGTCCAGTAATTTGGTAAATTATTTGACTCTGTTACACTTCCCCAAAATTAACATCTTGACCTGGCAGCAGGCAGATGTCTCAACCCAGTTTTGGTTGCATCATGGCCAGAATACATTTGTGAGTGGGCAGAAGTATATGACATGTTTTGGATGGTTCTGACCCACACTTTGCATACATATATGGAAAAATGCCTTTTGAAACTGTAATCATATGCTAAATATAATGCATTTGACTTTTCTCCACATTTCACAAATACTTAATAAGATAAATTTGCCCTTTGACCAAAATCTGAGTATTTTTTAATGTACAAGATAAAGTTGCATGTTTTCATCACTGTAATGTGCCCTTAGAGCCAATGACTGAAAAGGAGAAGTGGGAGACTGAAACTGTGAATAAGTCACTGCCCCACTGGAATGAGCTGGAAAAACGGTTTCCTGCCCTGAGGCCCTACCACAAGGTTTGGGCTAACGGGCCAGTTTAAACCCATGTCATCCTCATCTGCTGCTGCAGGGACAGCAAATGAAGCTAGAGACACAAACTGTGCTCTGGAATTTGCTGAAAACAATACTGTTCTACAATTGTTTTGTTTTGACAATCCTTATTAATTTACAACTATGCACAAAGATATTCTTTCTTGCCTGGGAAAAACCACTAAAGCAGGACCTACAGACCTCAGATTTGCCCTTTAAAATCTGTATATTGGATCCCATAAATAGATACAGTCTTTGTATCTTTGTCTTATCATGAGAGCCCACTGAAGTCTACAGGTTATGAGTAAGGTGTTGGAAATCAAAACCTTTTAAATTGATTGTGGGCCATCATTTTTTGACTGCTACAGAGAACTGAAGATCATAACAAAATTTCTACTGGCTGTAAATGAGGATCCAAATCTGCACATATTAAATGTTCTTCTGCAAAAATACTTTGAATTAGTTCTTAAGAGAAAGCTTTTAAGGAGCTGGTGAGTGAAAAAAAAAAAGAGATCCCTTTGAACAGTACAACAGGACAGAGGGAAGAACAGAGGAACATCCTGTCCAAGAGTAGAGTTTGAAACACTGCAGCCTTAGCATCTCAAATTCAATATTGTGTTCAATAAACCAAGCTCTTGAGTTAACAGAGACATACAAGGTGAGTTTTACAAAGATGTGAGGGAACAGGACAGTCTTAAAATCACACTCTTAAAGCTCACACTAAAATCAGAACTGTGAAATAAAGTCTGACAGCAAAGAAGAAAGCTCTCCCCAGATTCTACCCTACCAACAGGTTCTCAGAACCATCTCTTTTCTCTGTCTACTTTACTTGCATGTAAACACAAATCTAAAGTGCTGCATCTCTGTACCTTTCAAAGAGGTCTGTAGGAAATGACAGAAGTTGGTTTATTTCCATCAGAAAGAAGTTTCATCCTAAGAAACCTTACTGAGGATCTCACTAAGGATCTTGCTAGTGGCAAGTGCAGAAAACGTGGGAGCCTGTCCCACTGTCACTCACGGCTGACAGCTCCTTGTATTGATCAGAGGTGGCACCAAGAGCCTCGTTCAGCCTCTGATGTGAAATGTGAGCTGCAGCCTTTTAAACGAGTGCCTTCAACACCAGGTGTTTGTGCAGGGCCACAGCACAAGCAAAGGTGTCTCTCAGAAATTACAGGGGAGGAGGAATATGGGTTTTTCTCTAAACTTTCCAACCACTGCCAGCTTTCCAAGGCCCAGGAAATGAGCAGCATCAGCTACCCGTTCACTGAAAAATCCTGAGAGCTGTCAGAGAGCAAGACCCATCGAAGCCAACAGGAAATGAAGATTTTAAGCACCCTCAACAAGTAAGGCCACAGTCTCATCAAACATAACTGCAGGGACACAGCTTATTTCTGACAGTGGAAAGTCCTATTTCTAACTGACCTATTCTTTGCCTGCTTTATGGGCAGCACAAGTATTCTGACTGCCTTTCTTGCCAGCACTCCATGAAGGCAGGAAACCCAAACATGTTATTGTGGTGATAATCATTGGCTCATTTACTCCACATACCTAAGATAAGCTTCAGTGCTAAATTAAAACAAGCCACACATGGCAAGATATTCATGTTTGTTTAAGCACTGCCTGATAATGAACATGGCCTTGTTTTTTTTTTCCCAATGAAAATAAAATGTACCTGAATTGCCCTTTGTTAAATACCTTGCTGCTCAAGTGCAGTAATAAAATGTTCCCTTCCTGGTGAGTGCCACCGCAGCACTTCAGGTAACCTCCACAAATTCTCAAAGCACCTGAGCTACAACACACAGTTCATCTGCTGTAATCAGGGTAAAATGGCACCTGCAAGAGCACTGCCTCTCACCCACAAGGTGACCACCAACAAATATAGATTTGCAAATATAAATAAACCCCCTCCCATTACAAATTAATTCACCAATTTATATGTATAGGCCCTTGTTTCATGTCCACTTAACTAAGTTATCTCAGGAGGCATGTTGGAACAATGATATCGACCACTAGGTTGGGGTTTTTTTTAATTGACCTTTGTGTGTTGCTCTATTGCACAGAAATAAACTAATGAGCAATAACTGCTTTGCAAAAATCGAGTGAGCACAACTCATGTACATAACATGCAGAATAATATATAGTTAGCAGCAGAGAGAAAACAAAAAGTCCCATAAAACTGGATTATCCAGTCTGGCAGCACTACAGAACCGACAAGAGTTTTGCAACAATTTTTTTTTTAAACAAGGGAAGTTCCTTGAGCAACACACTCTGATCAACATCCTTTTCATTACCAAAGTGTGTTCATTTCTTCCTCACAAAACCTCTTGCTACTTACTAAGTGTGGATGCAAAGCAATGCCAGTTGTGATACTCTTCTAAACTAGGACTAGGTAGGGTATGTTCATGTCAGTGGAATGACAAAGAGACCAGCAAGTTTTTCTTAGCCTACAGCAACACCAAATGAGGAAGCTGACAACTTGCTTTTAGGCAGAGCTGTTCAGGAAAAGGAGGGGTCTAAATTTAAACAGGAGATGAGAGAAAACCAAGATCCTTCAAGAAAATACTAGGCTTAGCCCTTTCTACTCTAAAAAGAGCTACGAAAGCCTTCTTTGCTCATTTAAGAAGTTAACTTTTTCTCTGGTAGATCTGCTTTCAAATACAAATGGCTTCACAAAGAAGAACAACTGATTTGTACTGCAGACACCAGATATGCACAATCCATTTCCCACTACTTCAGCTCACCTATTAAATTGTTGGATTTAAAAACAGAGGACTGAATGATGCAGTCACCGACTCCTTCCATTTGACCTTCTAATTTATTTCCAGAAGTGAAGGGAGAGTACTGCTATCACCTCTGCCACACATAATCAGAGTCCCACTCAACAAAATTTGCATCAAATACCAAATTTTTCATGAAGACAGAGCTAGCTCTGCTCAGTAAGTAAAATTACAAAATCACTTCCAGTCACTGAACAATGTTAAATTTCTTTACACAAGTGTAGTTCTTTTATTTAAAAAACTGTGCTGTTCCTAAACATCTGTTATAGAAAAAATCCCCAAGGTTTGCACGATATGCACTGTACCAGTGAATGTAGGGTATTCCAGAGACAGAATCATGCAATCCCTTTGCCTTCAGTTCTACAAGCTGACACACCTATTCTGTTCTATGTTTGCCTATACTGCACTCATTCCCAAAAAGCATGGTACCTACCAATTATACCACTACAGCTTAAACACTCAGGGGGAAAAACCAAAACCCCACAAACCTAAAAAAACCTCACGTAAACCTGGAAAATACCTACAAGTGGAATTATGAAGATGAACATGACCCCAGAAACACTGTAGCTTAAATCTGGAACAAGGGCAAAATGAAAAAGGAAAAGAAAGTATTTACCTCATCCTACAACAGTTGGAATTGCCAAATAATTTGACTGTTATTTCTGCTATTGAGTAGAGGGCATCAGGACACCTCCTGCTCACCTTCTTTTAAAGTCCACTTGATTGCTCCTGTCCTCTTGCTGACAGCGTGCAAACTTCCATCCAGGGTTGAAACAAACAACAGTGTTTCTGGCACAGTTACTGAGCTGGTGTTCTGGAAAAAAAATACTCATATGATGAATATGATTTTTTACTACAGAGTTTACTCGTAACTGTCAGACAGTACATGGGCTAGAACATCCCTTCTTTTAAAGGCACAGACTGAACAACTTCCTTGTCTCTTTGAATTCAGTGATTTTTAGTTTAATTTAGTTTGCTGTTAACACTGTGGATCTTACTGTGCTAAGTTCCTCTAGAAACAGAAACTGGGATATGCTTTAACTCCACCTCCATTTTCAATTTGATATCAAAGGCTTCTTGTACTAGAGTTAGGAGAGACCAGAGACAGGGCTAATCTAGGAAAGGACTGACAAAAAGACCATGCAGTAAGTTACGAAAAGTACAGAACTTCAGAGCAGCTCAGAGAACCCACATGTCTATGTCAAACCCATGCTCCTCCAAGGTACACAGAACATACTCTGCCAGGTTTAGTCACCAAGAAAAGACAAGACACAGGCTGGGTAGAACCTGGATAAATACAACTGAACAATGACCAATATTCTACTAGGCTGGCCGTGGCTGAGACAGATGGAGCTGCAAGCATTGTCAGCTCCCTCTGAGGAAGGGCAAAATACTTAGGATGGAAGCAGCTTAAAGGCTGGAGGAGATCCATACTGTTAAACCTCCTAATTTTGTTTTTATACCTCACGTCTCCCAGTATTGTCTTTCTGCAGCACAGAGTAAATAACACTGTTTAAGGAATATGACTCATAAGTATGAGCACATCCACAGGCACCTCTGAGAAAGCAGCTGGCTGCGAGGTTCAAACCTCCATTTCACATTCCAATTTATTCTGCTCCTGGGGAACAGTTTAGTGCCACTGTCCTTCCTCCAGCCCAAGCAGCTTTTGAGCCTGGCCATTGCAGAGCAAGGAATTTTATTAAAAGGGCATCACTCAAACATGGAGGACTCTGAACTATGCAGTTATTGTGAGAACAGTGAGGTTAAGTCCAAGGTGTTCCATCACACAAAACAGAATAAGCATGTTAATTTAATGTCTACTCTTCTCTTCCTGCCTAAAGATGATCCCAGACATCCTAATGATGCCATGAAGATTTTTGCCTTTTCTTTTATACCCCTGTTATACCTTTTTACAACTTCTGTATTCCTAGTGCTTTTTGCCTACATTCCTGGACTTGTTTGTCGAGCTAAGAGACTAAACATTTTAGAAGCTTCCTAGCTAGGGATCAGTGTGCCCCAGACCCCAAGGTCCTCTCCAGAACACATTCTGTAAACCAAGATAGAACCATCCAGGGGAAGGTTCCTTGGGGAGGGGGGCTCACTTGAGCCTCTCTCATTGGGGAATCTTTGATAGATATGCTAATTAGTAAAACCTATAATGTTATACCCAATGTTGGGGGGGCAGAGACAGACTCAGAGATAGCCTCGGCAGGGTGCATCTCGATGCATATGACCTGGGCGTGTGCACCTAAGGATCCTTAAAATAAATACCAAGGTAAAATCCCTTTTCCCCTTCTAACCGTGTATGACTCTTGATTTTAAGACCAAGAAAAGGCATCACTAAGACTGACACATTTCCATTTCCCAGGGCTCAAGTTTTCACTCAAGTAACTTGCCATTTGTAGGCTCTATCTGCGTGACACCTGCCACATTTCAAAGTTTCACAGCTAAATATAGTTCTTAACCTACCATGTGAAAAGAAAATGTATTCATTTTACATAATTAACAATGTCTTCAATTAATTATATGGTAAAAAACAATTACTGGTCATGTTAGAATTACTGCAAAGCAAAATATTTAATTGCCAAATTAAAACACATGCTTATAGGAATAACTTTCTTTGAACAACTATACATTTTAGTGCAATCCAACGAAAGGATTATACTTTCAGGCAAAGCACAGAGCTAAAAGGATAATATAACACAGTATAACTAGCCAACGCTCAGGTTGCACCTATAAATATTGTACATGCCTCTTTCCAGTCATAATCAGCTGGAGGAGACAACTGTAAAATACACAATGCAGAAAAAATGAAAGTCAACAATACACAAACCACAGATTAGGAATAATTGCTGGAAGGCCAGAAAAAGAATGGGAGAAGTATCTTAAGACATAAATATAGTTTTCATTACCTGACATTGTTAAATTATGCAGGCTGCACAGCCATCTGCACTTAGATAAAATATTTACATCTGGGATTAAACTTTGCAGTGTTTGTTCAAGCAGGGACAGTGTATAACAGTTCCTCTCACACTGCCCTATAAAAACGCAGCTCAAGATGTTACTGATCAGAACTGAACTCACAGTATCTTTCAAGCCTAACAACCTGATTGGGTGTAAGAGAAAAGAGGGGGCTCTGTTGTAAAGTTATGAGATCTCAGTCATTTGTATTATTACTTTCGTTAAACTACTGTAGCCACTGTATCAAAGTAATTAATGAAAATTTTGTCCTTTAGGTCTTTTTGTACACAAATTCCCCAGACATCTTAGGACGGTGTAGCTGATTTATCATCATTAGTCCAGTTTTCCTTAAATCAGCATTTAACAAGCCAGATTCACTGATTCTGCAACCAGAGGGGGAAGATATGACCCACACTCCACTATCACAACCTTTCAGGGCTGAAAACCATCTGACTGTGAGGCAGATTTAGTGAAACTGCACCTAGAGTGAAACAGAGTAAGTTGAGCAAGAAAATACAACTGTTAATGACAGGAAAATAAAACTATTGAAGTTCCTTTAAATTGCAGGTGAGAATTTGACACCCAGAAACCAGCACAGAGGCACTGGGATTTCTCTGACAAGGAGATCCTGGCACATACATGCATCATTGCCCTGTAAAATACACAGCTTTTCTGATGCTTTCCCTCACCTCTCCACTAGGTCTATGTTTAAGTTTCACTGCTTCTGAAGGGCTTTCTTATATTCAACCATCAAAGTCACATTGATGTGGTCACTGCAACCCTGTGTGTTGAAGATATCATCTCCTTTGGGGGAAAGACTGAATACAGGGCAGATTTCATTAGTTGTTACCTTACTTCTACATTTGTATTTGAACACAGATGAAATACATAAAATGCCATTATTAAAAATCTTCCATTCACTCATACTTTTCAAAGCACATGATATCATGCACTTGACATTACCCAACTCAGTAGCACACTGACCCTGCTGAAGCATTCGACCTAAATTTAAAAAAACCCCAATGACTCCAGATTTAGCTATGCAATATTGTACATTTATTTTGTTCAATATCTATGGTAGTCACGTGGAAAAGGCTAGGGAGTTAGTATAACAGTATGGAAACAAGGTTTTATTCTTTCAAATTGTATCAAGCAATAAATACAAAATTGAACAGATTTTAAAATAATTACTTGTGTTTCACCCAGACTGAGAAATTAAAAACGCTTTCTCTTGATTTTATTCATGACTTTTATCAGTAGCAAGAGATTGAAGTATCAAAGTTGCAAACATTGAATGATTTTATTTTGAACACAAAGTTTTATAATTACTTGGTTAATGGATTAATTGAAGCCTGTGATTAGCACTGCATTGAAACGCTACAAAAATTATAAAAATATGTATGTACAAGACAAACTTGTTTTCATTTTTGTGTGAAGTATGTAAGAGATTTCTCCACCACAAAAAGATTTCATAATCTCAGTCCTGAGACAGATTATAAAAACTGGTAACACAGATCCTGTCCTCCCACCCTGCAATGGTGAGGTCTCAACTGTTGTGACGCAATGCAAATTCTTAAGAGACTTTTATTTCACATTACAATCTTATTTCTAAGGAGATACAACAACTGACTCCAAGATAAATATGTCAGGACATGAAACAACTAAGCAAAAAGAACTTAATTTAGTGAACAAAGAAAATTAGATAGAAGGAAAACCGGGTTTAGTTCTTCTTTCATTTCATCTGAAACTGCAACAGCATCTATTTTAACACCTACCCTCCTTGGAATTCAGTAAGAACTTCAACAGCCTTGACAGTCTGTACTTATAACAATCTTCCACATCAACAGCAATATGAAGTTAAGGATTTACAGTATTTTGAAATTACTTGGGGACTGTTTTAGAATTCATTTTATTAATTTAATTCAAAAGACAAATTTTCAAGCTCTCATTGGATTCAAATTTGACAAAAGCCCTAAAGCTAACTGCTAATAATCCATAACAACCTAAAATTTGTGGCCAAACAGAAAAAGCATTTTTAAGTTAGAATAGAAATATACTATCTAATAGAAAAAGAAAGTAACTTTATATATACTAGTTAAGTCTCGCATAAGAATCTTCTCCTCAGTCTAGATCTGCCATATCTTTAGGTAAAATGTTTTAGAAATCCAAGTAACAAAATAAAACAATCCTGAAGGACCCAGCAATCAAGCAAAGGTCAGTGGAAGCTGTAGAACAAGAACTACAAGGTGTGTGTGCGGTGCAGTTCAGTGTCAAAGGTGATAACATCTTCTTTCACCCCAACAGCTCAAATTTTTCTAAGGGTCAGCAAAGCAATCAGAAAACAGATCCCCACAGCAATAATTTTGTCCATTAATTCATCTGCTTAAGAACACCACTTTTGAAATGAAGGTCATCATGTAGACAGGAATCCCACTGAAGTCAGTGGAAAAAGCAGTTAGAAAACCAGGCCACTGAGTTCCTTGAGGTTACAGCTCTGCAACCCAGAAATATGTTTTGCAGTGGGGGTGATACCACAAGAGGTTCTTCAAGTATGAATAAAGAACAGGAAAACACTTCCAGTGACCCAGGATGGGTGATGGTGTGTGCTGATTTCAAGAACTGTTACTGATTTCATAGCAATAATTGTGTGCTCATGAGTAAACAAATCAGTGTCATGTCTTAGCAGGGAAATAATTTTCTCTTTTCTGAGTCTGAAGTAGGAATACATATGCACCAAGATTAATGTGTTGGGCTGATAGATGATAAAGGATGGATGGTTTGCTAACTGTAACAGCCCTCTCTTTTCTTTGATAATGCCTAGCTTACCAAACCAAAATGTGACAAGGTACAAATTATCACTCAAGGAAAAAAACCCTATATTCCTCACTCCATAATTAGCCTCATATACATCAGGCTGTACCTTTGGATTTTACTAAAAAATTATTAAAAGCCAACTTCATTAACACCACCAGACACTATCCTCACAATAACAAAAGGCCTATACCGTAATTTATGCTACTGGAACCACAGCTGGTAAACCAGTAAGGATGCAAAGGAAGATATTTTTAGACATTAGCACACACTGCAAGCACTTGGCATATTCATCACACATAGCCTATGAATCATTACCCTGGTTTTGACAGCTATCTCATTACACTAGGCTGCCAGGCTACAGACTAAAACTCCCTGTGCATAATAAAACCAGGCCGTGGAGAAAGTCTTTGTAAAATTCAATAAACTACTGGGGGGAGTTTTCCAGTATAACTGATAATGAAGTTAAGATATGAAAGAGAGTTGACGAAAAATACATTTTATCTTCTTTAGAAAGCGAAATCAAATATACAGATGCTTTAATCTTAAACTAAATTCTAACATGTCTTTGTTAGCCATTTCTCATCACGCTGTAACCTAGTTCAGTGAGCTCTCATTCATACACCCATTCATCCTGCAACAGAAAAAACTGAGAAGTATGAGAGGTCTACTCCAATTGTTCTCTGCCTGGAATCACCTTGGAGTGGTCTCTCCACCAAGAACTTCCTGCTGAGCTTTCACATTTGACTGTGTAAAACCCAAATGTATTTCAATAGCCACAAGAACACCAACAACCCAAACGAGCTGGGTTATAAACACATGAATTTATACTCCAGGAGAGAGTTGTTCATGATAATTTTAAGTGTGCAAGACAAATTTACATTTCCCTCCCCCACCAAAAAAAACCCCAAACCCTATTATACTGTTTTTTTGAGCAACCAAGGAGATCTGCAACTCAAAATACAACATGTGTTAGTTAACACAGTGCTTGAACATATCCTCTGTAAACCTGCTGTCTCCCACAGGTTTTCACACCTGTCAGTTCCCTGGCCAAACACCTCACACTGAGATAAAGAACACACCAGAAGAAACAACACCTGGGTGAAGCCAGGGTTTTTCCACGTCAGGTGCAGCCTACACCATATAACCCAGTACTGAAACCTGTCCCACTGGCTGCAGGAAGAGACAGACCCATGTTCCAAATGCCACTTTAATCCCAGGGAGGTTGGTACTTTTGAGTTGCACTGACTCCACGTTAAAAGAGAAACAAGCACAGTTTGGAACATCCCAGGGCTCAGGAAAACAAGGGATTTTTCACTCCAAAGAGAGCTGTAAATCATTACTGTGTAATATTGATGGCAACTGTAATTTACTGACAGCTCTATTGCATTTCTTACTGCTCTGAGATTCCACCCTTTTTAATGTGCTTCCATTCATTGGAGGGCAGTTCCAGGAGCAGTAAACTGTCACCCAAATAGCAAGAAACAGCATTTTCCTCTCTGTAAAGAGCACACAGGAAAGGAAGACCTTGTATAACTAATACAAACTAAAAAAACAATATTAGAGTTGGGATATTAGGTAACAAAGAGTACCTTTATCAGCCAAAGAAGTTACAGAACAGCAGATCACCATCACTGCTCTTAGGAGAAATCTACAGAAAAAAACAATCTGCAAAATCTTTAGGCAACCTCATGTTTTTAAGTAACCTCAACACCGAGAATTGTGTGTCAGTCTTTTTCATGGGAATTTATTATTCAAGTGACATGAATAGTTTTAAATAAGCTTCCACAGTTAAATGGGTAAATCACAGATGAGATGACTGGGACTAAGTTCACAGAAATGAAAACTAGTTCTGAAAAGGGACTGAAGTACAGAATAGATTAGAACTTGGAAGTCACAGTGAGGATCTACAGCTAGAAGAGCACAAAGACCAGGGTAAGAGCCAAGAAGATAAACAGAAATGGAGAACTCAGACCCTGATCTGAGGTGAGATGGCAGGGCAGGAAAACCAAGGCAAGAGGGAAATCTAGAGAAAAAATGGGCTGAATTCTACCAGGGCATGAGTCTACATTTTTGTGACTATGCAAGTAAAATGATATAAAATGTAGTAATAATCTGTTGATTAAAAAAATATTTTAGGTATTTAAAAATATTTCTTTGTTTTCCTATTCAGGACTCTTTAAAACTTAATGAGTTGCAAATCAGTATTTTCCTTGCAAAATATGAAGCCCAGGCCTGTGAGGACCATGAAAAGACATCAGTCCAGCCTTGCAGTCCAGTCTAAGACAAACACATTAGCACTCTACAGTAAAGATTGTAAAGTAATTTTTGTTAACAGCCTGCATTTAATTTTTTTCAGTTTCCTAATGAAGTAACAACACTAGGCATGTTACCAGCTTAACTACTAATGTGTTTACTTTACTTCTAAAGAAGGGGAGTGGGGCTATTATATCCCAGGTGAGAAACAAAGCCTTCAGCTTTGCTTAACCTGAACTAGAACTCCACATATTACACATATATATTAGCTTTTTCAGCTAACAATGAACAATCAGTCAAAGAACATAACCTAAAGCTTTCCTGTGCTATACTTGACTATAATGGAAACGGTGAATACCAGATGGCCTTTTCATTGTCTCCTCATCTGGAGAACCTGCAAACAAGAGCACCTTTCAGAAGTGAATTTTTGAAGTTAGCTATCCATCTCAGTACACACATAGCAGATAGCATCCACTGTAAAGTACACTGTTTAAAATTATTACCTCTGTAAAAATAATCTGCTCAGCATTCCATCTGCTTTGCACCAGTTTCCCTATTCCATGCACTTTTATTGCTCCACCTATTGCAATACCTTATAACCAACCTGGTTATTTCTTAAGAGGTTTTGTAGGGCAGTGAGTCGTGCACTTTGTCTTTCACCTTTGAATTTAAAACTGCGGTTTTGGATCCCAACCAACCACATGTACATTAATGCATATTGCTGCATTTGGTCTGGAAACAGAATGATCAAAATGCCATGACAGTATAGAGGGTATGTAGCCAGCCACTTGTATTTGGTTATCAACACGTATGCAATATGTGGGGGGTTTTTTTCCAGAAAGAAAACAAACCCCTCCACTTATTAAGGGACAGAGCAGACCTTCTAGCATGTCTCACTGGTTCCCGATCCATCTACATAGTTTCAGGTTACAAAAGTTTATTTGTACTACTGTTTCAAAAGTTTCTCTGTGCCACTTTTTACAATTGCTTCGTGGGAAATTAACTGTATTTTTATATTTCGAGGTTTCATGCCAGGTGGGGCACAGCTGCAGGTACACGGCTGTGGGGCTGGGTCAGGCTGTGGGGCTGCAGCCCCTCACCCTGTGCACACAGGGCACACGGCATTAGCAATGGACCAGGTGATGTGTTGGCTCGGCGGACGCCTCCGGGCTGCGGGCACCCCCGGCAAACCTTCGTTAAGCGCGGCGGGAGCCCCCCGGCTCCCCTCACCCGGCCCTCCCCGTGTCCCGGCTGCCCCTGCCGCCCCTGCCCTTCCCCAGCCCAGCGGGCCCGGGCTTACCGCGAGCCTCGGCGGGAGCAGCAGCAGCATGGCCAGGCTGAGGAGAGGGCGGCGGAGCGGCTCCATGGCTGCACCGCAGGGCCGCTGCCCCCGCACGGCGCTGCCTCCGGCGCGGCGCGTCCAGGCGCTCCCCGCGGCGGGCGGGGCGGGCTCAGGGACCGCCCGGCAGGGACACTCACGTCAGCCGCGGGCGGACGGGCAGCGCCGGGGACCGCGCTCAGGGACCGCCTGGGCAGCCGTCGGGCCGGGGACTGCGGGGCCGGAGGGCCCGGGAGCGGTCAGCGATGCCCCGCAGCTTCGCGCCGCTGCCGGAGCCTCCCCGTTCGTGTGCGCCCCGACCGACCCGCCGCCCGCGCCGCGGCTCGGCCGGCGGCCCCAATGGGGAACCGCGGGGTGCGATGGCAGCTGGCTATTGCTGCTTTGTTTTTATGAAAAAATACCTAAATTCAGGCAGCACCAGTAGCCTCCCTCGCCCTGCACCACCCTGCCCGGAATAATTGGGTGGTCAGGCGACGGAAGAGGCTGCCCAGGGGAGGTGGAGCCACCATACCTGGAGGTGTTTGAGGCATCTGGAACTGGCAGTCGATGATATTTAATGGTTTAGGGGCTACAGTGGCAGTGCTGTGTGGACGCTTGGACTTGATGATCTTAAAGGTCTCTTCCAACCTTGATGACTCTGTGATTCTTGTTTTCCTACTGATTTTGTACTTTCAGAACAGATCAGGCCAAATTTATTTGGCATAGCTCCTGCCTTTGACAAACTCACTGTTAACCCTGTGCCTTGCAAGGCCTTAAATAAACGCAAAAAAAAACCCAACACGCCCCTTTGAAACAAAAAAACAGGTCCAGGCTTTTCTGAACAGGTAAAAATAAACACAAAAGGTATTGAACCAAATGGAAGAAGCTTTAAACAGAAGAGAGTCAATTTAGAGTGCCTGGCAAAGGCCCAGTGTTCAGCCACCTATTTATATAACAAAGCCACTTTGTCCTTGTACATATTGTTTGATTTTTAACAGTGATATCACTAATAGAGCTGCAGGGCACATGGAATTCTGGGCATGCCATACACACACACCAGCTCCCACAGTGAGCCTGCCTTTGATGGTGGGCAGGAGATGTAATAATTACCCAGAATCACAGAATATCCTGACCTGGAAGGGACCCACGAGGATCATCGAGTTCAACTCCCGCACAGGACACCCCAACAATCCCACCTTGTGCCTCAGAGCCTTAACCTAATGATGACTTGACCTGCAAGTCAGAATACATGAAAATATGCTGCAGCTGCAAACCCTGCTGTGATTCCAGTTCTCCGATGCATTTCTTTATGGTGGCCTTGACTTTTAAGAATTTGTACCATCTGAGCACAAGCAAACCCCTAAACACACTGTGTATGCCGTGGCAGCAACAGCCTGCTACATTACAGGAGGAATTTATCAGTTGCTGTACAAACGCTGTAGTGTGCCAGATCCTAACTGGAGTTATATTCACACGAGTGTCTCCCACAGCCTCACAGGAGACAGAAAAAATAACTAAAAACGGCTGAGGTAGGAGGGGAGCCGAGCGTTGGTGAGTGCACTCTGCTCCTGGCTGCTCCCCTCAGGAACCACCTCAGCCAGCACCCGCTCTACGGGGAGAGATCTGACCGGGGCCTGAGCTTTTATATTTTTAATACTGAGCCCTATTTCTTCACAGCAACAAAACGCTAGAGCAAAGTAGAAGGAGTATTACTGTTCCTGAAAAGGCGAAAAGCTGCCTCACACGCCGGGACCGACACGAGATCACCAAGGTCCGTCAGACCTTCCGCTTGACCTCCCGACGCCGCCTCAGCGCGCCCCCCCCGCTGCCTTCGCGCAGCCCCGCCCACCTTCGCGCGCAACCACACCCGCATCAGCACGTGTCCCCGGATTCCAATTCTATTGGGCGAGGAGGGCGGGGCTGGACGTTCTATAAAGGAGAGCGCGGCGGATTCTGGGCCTCTCTTTCGGCGTGGCTGGCGAGGTGAGCAGGCTTGGGGGGAGTGCAGCGGGCAAGCGGGTGGGCGGTGAGGCCGGGCCGCGGTGATGTCTTTTGACACGTGTTAGACTGCTGACATGCATGAAGCAAAACTACTGCTGAGCGTCCCGGCTGCGTTCACCCTGCGGGGCGGCCGCGGTGTACCGCATCAATAACCTCCCCTTTTCTCTCGGTGTTTTGCAGGGCTTGTGCGGCGACCGGCTGCCGGGACCGGCGGTAAATAAAGCTGTGTCACCCAGAACGTGTCCGGCTGGTTCTTCCGCGCGTGCCTGCACTGCCTTTGACCCGGCGGTGCCCGCCTAGCGCCGCCGGCCAAGCAGCGGTGCTACAGCGAAGCGCTTGTTAATAACTGGCGCTGCTCGGCCCGACCCGGGCGGCGCTTTTAAAAGCAAGTGACATTGTTTGCGAGCTTGCGTCACCCTTCCGGGGATACGGCGGCGGGGGGGCGCGCATTGCTCCGGATCCTGCTGCTTGCGCTTCCTGCAAGGAGGAGCCTGTTCCTGACGGGAGGGCGGTGTCGGGGCCAAAGCAGAGTCGGTTCCATGCGACTCAAGCTAGCCGACGCCACGGCCGTAGTTTTAAGTAGTTCAGGATTCAGTTGTAAAAAGGACTTAAATGGTTAGAAAAGTCCTGGGATTCCTGCCTAGCTTGTTGCAGGAGTAAAGCAGCTGGGTGAATGAGCTTGGAGCATCCAGGGCTGGGGGTCGTGTACATACATGGTGCAAAACAAAATGAGAATTTGACTACCGTGACTAAGCTGCAGCATTTTAAAGGGCCACTCTTTCTTAGATGTGTTAATACCAGGAAGTACAGCATTTTCTGTAAATACAAAAGATCTGAACAACAGGGATGCCAGGAGTACGGCAGAGTCTAGGCAGACTAAGGAATAATTACCCTGAAGAGTCTCTGTGAGGTTAGCAGAAGTGGATGCATGTCTGCTCTGTTCTGTAACTGGTGGTAATCCTTTCAGTTTTGCCAGTTATGCAAACGTTTTTAAAGCATAGTTCTCATATGAATACTAACTGCTTTGGTGAAGCTTAGTTTCATGACAATAAAACTTAAATTTAGCTTTTCCTTTTAAAGCTCGGCATTGGTTAACCCTGAAGCTGTCATATGCCACAATGACCAAGTACCTGTATATAAAAGTCCATAAGGCACAGGGCATGCTCATGTTAGGAAGCTGCCTTTCTGAAGTTTTTTAAACAACTTGCACTAGACAGTGGCTAAATGCTGTAGAAATAAAATTTACTGATTTGTTCGACATGGGATAAATTTATTTAATAAAACCAAGCAGAGTGTAGTTACCCACAGTTTATGAAGTGCAATATGAGTCTTATTACATAAGTCTAAATCTGTTTACACGTTAGTGCATCTAGTCCTTTGACTTCAGTTATTGCACATATAAATTAACTCATATAAAAGACCTGTGTACAAGACATGCAGACTTCATGAAAGGCAAATAATGCCTACAGAATCAGCAAACCCCAGAATATACACAGCCTGGAATGGTCAAGGAGGAGTTCAGGTAACAAATATAACTACTAATATTTCAATTAAAGGTAACCAAAATAGGTGTTCAAATATAGAATTAATTTTAAATATATTAAATGCTAATTTGTTTCAGGCAAGGTGCTGTTTAAAAAACCTTCAATATAATAGTTTCTTTTAGAGATGGTAAATCATCAAGTTATACATGGAAATCTTGATTTACATCAAATGTGACCACACAACATACAAAAAATTTCTTTAAAAATTACTTTAAAAAAAAATTACAGAAGGAGAGCCAAAACTCACCTTCTTTGTAAACTAAAACATTTTCTGACATCCATGAATAGTTGGCAACACTGAGTATCAGAAAAATAACCTGTGTTAAGGAGTGGATATGTAGTGTTCAAGCCTTGAATTTACTGCATACATTTAGCCTTGATTCATTACACCTGACAGAAATAAAAGCTAGTTCCCCCTTCCCCTTTAGTTTTGGCCACTAATTAGCAGAAAGAGTCTTTAATCATGATCAGCTCAAACAACTGCAATGCTTGAATTCCTATGCCACAAAGTCCAAGAAACCAATGCATAGGGGTCAAAATCTGTCAGCCACAGCTGCTTCCATGAGCACCAGGTGATGTCACGTTGGGCTGTAACTGAGGATTCGGGCCCATGCTTTGGGTGTAAACACAGTGCAATGGAAAAGACTCACAGCAACAAACTCCTGTCAGAACTTGGTGTTCCATCACAGCAAGAGCCTCTATGCACAGTTAGGTTACTACTTCTGGAGATGTGCAGTGTTGACACTTGGTGTGTGTGCTCATGTCTTTATAAACATTCAGAATTAATCAGGAACCAAGGTGATTGTACCTCACTATAAGGCGGCTTGCTATGGTTTGGTCTCATGGCTTTACCAACTTTTTTTCCTCATTTACAAAAATCTGACAGTCCCACCTTCATTGATAGTTGTGTGTTCTATGGCTACTTGCTTCCCAAAAAAAGCACAATTTCTGTATGAAAAAAAGTAATGTGTATATAGCACACTGAATCACAATATTACCTATACATCCAATTTACATTCTTTTATCCTGAAAGCATTTCATATTTTGATTGCTTGACACAAGCTATTGACTGCAGAAGTGAAAGAACATAAAACAGTTCATTCTACACCTCCAACTGCCTGAGAAAGAAAAATATTCTTCCAGTTTCATAAATTAATTCCTTATTTAGGATTTTTCCCATTTGGCATGCAGTTCCTTTTGCTGCCACACAACTTTTCAATGCTTTAATGCGTATTAACAGAGCATGAAAACAAGCTGAACTAAAGGTGCATTGACAAGCTCCTTGATCTATTACATTTGAGTTCCTCCTCCCTCCCCCCAAGAACAGGTCACCTCAGCCTCCCAGTTAAAATCCTGATGGCAGCCAGTACAAAAATAAATCAATGGCTTAATGGAATGGAACTTCATGTAGCTGAAGTACATGGGAACAATAACCAGGCAAGTGAGCACACAGGAGCAGGGATAGGCAGTCCTTGGGAGGGGGGAGAGTGGCACAAGTTAAGGATGAGAACTACAGCACAGTTTATAGAACCATGAGAGAAACTTTTATAATACTGTAAACTGCAAGAGTCTTCACATGTCATGGCTGATCAGAGGCCTCTGTGCTCAGATCTTGAGGAAGGCATGTGGAGGAGCGGGGATCCATGGCTGAGTGCATTAAAGGAATATAGACATCATCCATGTTTGGCATGACAAAGATTTTCTGGGAAAAAGATGCAATTAAATCAAGTTACATTTCATATGTCACTTGAAACCTTAGTCTTCCAATTTTAGTTTAAAAAATGCAACAAATTTACAGATAAAAGGTTCTTGAGCTCAGTGTTGTTTGAGTCAGTGCAGCACCCATTAACTGAAGCCATTTTGTGGTGTTACAGTTGTAAATGAAACTCAGAAATACGAATATTCATTCAATTAAAATGGCACTACAGGAAACATCACCAACTTTTCCTAATTGCTTTCTCAGCTCTTACCCATCCATGTACTTTCAAACTGCACTTTTAGTAAAATAACTGGTTTTGATTTCTGCTTGATTGTATAAGTTGGAGTCCAGAATCAAGCTGGTCACTATTCCTATCCTACATGTATTTGGAGGGGGCTTTTTCCTTTTTGCACTGTGGTCAACGTGATTTTTAAAAAATTACTTTAAAGGAAGTAGTAAGAGGAAGTAGTGCCTTATCTGTTCTTAATTTTAGGCAACAGTTTGGCCCTCTATCATCTAAGAATATGTAGGATCATGTTCTTATTTGAGTACTACAAATTTTACCACGGTACCTATTTCAAAGAAATGTCATTTTCATCTCTAAAACAGATTTCCACCCAGGGCTACACAGAATCTTGAGACCATCCCAGCAGTCAGTTTCAACTAAGTTCTCAACATCCATCCCACTGACTGGGAGCAGTGGACGACATGACTAGTTATACATTAAATATGGGACATGTGAAAATTAAACACCTCACCCCTTTAACTGGGGTTAATGAGTATCATCAAGGAAAGGCAAATGTAAAGGAAACACACCTGGAACTCCTGTTCCAGTTTCCTTGCTATCCAGTCTGTTACATGAACCAGAGTCACTTCTCTCTCACCAAGTTTTGGCCGCGCTTTTAACTCCAGGTAGGGAGGCCTTCGGAAGCCGTACCTTGGGAGAGAACACAGAGCAGGATTTATTACAGACACCCCAGCAAATCAAGTACTTAAACCTGTAACAATTTTCTCTTAATAATAGTTCTGACCTCAGTTACAACTAATTTGTATTGCACCTTGCCCAGAACCCACTTGAGCCAGGCTTTACCTTTTTTCTTAGCTGCAACCCCTCGGGTAGCACACCTGAAACATTGCCCAGCTCTGCTCTGAGCTCCTCTTACCATATTCTGTCAGTGGGTGGAGGTGGAATGTTAATCACTAGTGTTCCTCTGCACTCCTGTACTTCAACTGTTAGCAGCAATGGAGTATTGGAGACCTCTTCAATTTTCTTCTTAATAAACTCAGTCTCTGTTGCTTTCTGAAAGTATTTTGACTTCGTAATTTTATCCACAATTCTCATGATTTTACTTGTCCGATGTCCTCCAACATACCTTTACATAGAGAATAGAAAAAGGATATCAAGATAACTTTCTTAAACCTATTTGCTAAGACAGACATGGATTTTCTATTCAATCATTGAAGCTTTTGATACAAAAATTCTGAACAGATACTTGGCCAAGCAGTACATCCCAGAGCCTGCACCCAGCAGCTGTAGTCTGGCAGCTACAAGTGTCTGGCAGAAACTCTGTTCAGTCTGAACACTCCTTCCCAGATGGCACTGGAAACGCAGCATTTTTTAAAACTGCAAATACACTTATATCATTTATGCCAGCAAGCTGGCATGAGAAGTGACTACTTGTCTACTACCATTCCAAAAAAATTGTCGAGACACTGATGCACTAAGACTTGCACGAATCATCAGCATAGAAGGCCCAACTAATTATTTAACTGTGTGCGCTGAACAAAAAGTTTTTAGTTTTAACCTTAAAATTTTAACCTTAAAAACCATAGCATTTTCGAGTATAAGGATGCTGAAAAAGAGGAGGAAAACGGTTTTGGCAGTGGGTGGAATGATATTCCAAAAATGGTTAACTATGACTGCAAAAAGTGGGCTTTTCCTGGCAATTGTCAGACAGCATTCCTGGCTTTTGAAACAGATGCTTTAAGGACTGAATGTTTTTTCTCACCCCTATCTCATGTTGGAAATATACACTCCAAAAATAGCACATTTGGTATTTTCCACACACTATATCATGTCTAATTGTGGCTCTTGTGTTATGTAGCAGAGATAATCTTCCTAAGGAAATGACATTTTCCTATCCAGGGAAAAAATATTATCATTCTTACACAGACTTACAGAGTTTTGTCCTTAGCATGACACAGGAGAAAAAAATGTTCAGCTGATATAAAAAGGGTAAATAAATTTCAATTATGGGATGTTATACTAGCTGTATCTTTACCCAGAGAAAGAAGTTACTCTCTCATCAGATTTTATAGTGGTAGTAATGCAGATTTTTAATAATAAGATGTAAGAAAATATTTTCAGTATTTTACATTAAGATTCTTCGTGTTCTCTCTTTGTCCTCTTGATAAAGAATTCTGTACATGATCTATGAATTTGCAGAAGATATGAAATGCATCAATTGCAGTAATTCAAACAACTCTTCACACAATTTTCAAAAGCGTTTAGGAGTAAAACGCTAAAATTCCCTGGAACATTTTGAATAAGTCATGAGTCTTCTGGTACATTCACTGTAAAAATCACTTAGATATGTTCAGACATAGAAAACATTGTGATTGTCTCAGACATTCTGGGCTGACTACAGTTTTCTCATTGCATGGTCTAATTGCAATCAGATGCAGAAAGCAAAAAATCAGAACAGCAACCGAAACAAGGAATGATGTGACATCGCTGATGTTGGGAAATTTTCTTTGAAATCTGTCCACAGCATCAGAGGGCAGTATTGCACAGCGCAGACACATGAAGTCCTCAAGGAGAAAAAAAAAACCTAACACAAAACTGAGCAAGAAAAATAGGCTTGAGTAACAGTTGTTTTCTTAAAGAAAAGAAAATGGAACACTGGAAATAAAGGATCGGCAGGATCAGTGCGGGGATAATACTGCATAGAGAGGGTTTCAAGTTTTCACACAAAATCCTGTTCTTGGCTCTGCTACCAGGCAGGACATGCTGGTGAAAGTCCCCAGAACTTCTCTGGCCTCCCAGCAATCCAGTAGTGAAGGGACTGGAAGGTGCCCAGTGGAGCTTGGAGCAGTCCCTGCAGGGCTGGGGTGAACAGGGCTCCACTGCTGCCCTCTGCCCTGGAAATGGGCAACTGGGGTTGCTTCATTGCTTGGATATACTCACACTCTGCCATCCTGGGGGACAAAGTGCATCACAGGACTGACACCAGGTATCAGGTGTGGGGGGAGGGAAGGATTAACAAACATCTCACCCTTCTCCTCCTGGGGTCACCTGCTTCTCTCCTGCCAGCTCAGGAGCATCATCTTCCTCTGAAGACCCAGCGCTGGAGGATTCCTCATCGCTGTCTGCAAGACAATATGCCCTTGGCCTGAAACTGAAACAATGCAATTTTCCAGGTCAAATGTAATATCCTTAAATAGCTATTCATACTGTACAGCTTTGGCTGACATTACAGGTCTCTGAACTGTCCCCTCCCCTCTTTTATAAATGCTATCTAAAAGAACAAAATCAAACCCACTCTCAAGTCAGTCTGTCAGAATCAGCTTTCAAAACAGAAAATCTGTTTTCCCCAGTGGAACATAATCCTTCATGAAAGAGGCTGGCATGGGGGTGGCTATTCTACAAATTCAAATCAAATGTGGAGATTATTCAAAATACATTTGGAAGCATCTCTGTTGCTGCTCGTGGTTTTCCATTATTTGAGCAGAATTAGGGTTGGACAAGTCATTTTGTTTGAATGCCATGGGGAAAAAAGTAAAGTAATAAGTGCTGCCCTTTGGGTACAAAATACCACACAGTAGTAACTAATTCCTAGACTTAAACTGTGGAAGAATTTATGTACACAATCACAAGAAAAATTTCAAATCTTTTAAACAGATTTAAATCAGAGAAGGATACAGTGGATACACTTTAGTATTAACAGATCTCACTGAATGCAAGAGCTTGAAGGAGTTACACAACACAGGCTTCACAAGCACATGGCTTTCACCCTAGGGACTATACCCAGGACTGTAATACTCTACAGCACGTTCAGAATACAGTTTATAGCTGTGTCTTCTTTCTTTTTGTGTGCATGTGTGTTCTTGGAAATGTTTTTGAAGCATTAATAGCCTCACGCAGGGCATGGATTGAGGCCACTGCCTGTTATTCTGTACACAGAACAAACTGGTAGTTGCTGCATGAAGTCCTGATGTAAAGGGACAGGTCAGGTGCAACTCCTTCCCAACTGGAGCAGTGATCCCAGGTCCTGTCTACACTGAAGAACTTCCTACCCAGGCTACGGGATTAGAATCACAAACCTCTTCCTATCCAGAGCACCATTTTGTATGTGCAGAGGAGTGAAGGAGCAAAGCAAACTGAGCCACCTCCTTGAGGATGTGGGGGTGGCGGGTGGTGCCTGTCACTGGCCCAAATAGCAACACTGGAGCTGTTTCTCACAGAAATTCAGTTTTAGGTCAGATTCAAACTACACGTTTTCTACCAGGGTGTGACCTCACTTCTCTTTTCTGTGCACGCTGTAGCGCCCAACTCAAAGCATGCCCAGGGCATTCTCAGGGCTTTCAAAGGTGTCACCTTCTTATAAGGAAGTTTTTTATTTCCTGGTTATAGGGGTCCTCTGAAGTGCCTCACAAGCACCAAGTGGGTCAGGCCACAGGATTTCCTCGCATTAAACAAAGCAACAATAAATAAGCTTGAGTGAGATTTCAGGGGAGCTCTGTATACAATGGACCATTTATATGGCACAAACATTGGCAGAAAAAAAAAAAAAATCACTTTGGAGCTACTGTATTGTTCCTGTAAAGATTGCACAATATTTTATGAATTGCCATTTGTCAGTTTGTTTTTATGTGGTTCAACACAGCCAAAAGGACTGATGGGGTAAGAAGCCGCAATAACTTTGAGTTAACCTGCCTGCTTTTGCCTCATCTCCTGTTTAGCAGAATCTGTAATGTATTAATTTTATAAAATTGGCAATTAAACAGTTTCCCACCCTTTCTGAGAGCAGCATCTTCCTGAGAGGGCATGCAAGACAGCATTACCAGACTGTGTCTCAGCACACTTCACTTCTATTTCAAACAGCAAGTGCAACAGTGACCCATTTGTCTCGCTTTACACTGACAACAGCCACAGACAGTTAAACCCCAGAGCTGTTTCCCCCCGCCTCCTCTCTCTGGATGAGTAAGTGCCTTTCTCACACCACTTTGTGGTTACTGCATCTCAAGCGATGGTTTGTTCTGAGCTCTTAAGGGCCAGAAATCAGCTCAGCAATCAACACACATCACTTACTGACAACATGACCATGGATGCAAACACATGCAGAGTAATTTGATTTGTCACAGCAATTGTCAACTGATAATTTAAAAAGCCAGTAGAATTAAAATTAACTAACACATTGGAATGCATAGATGAGAATCAAACTGTTCTATACTCTTCAGTCCTCAATTTATTTAATATCCACTTTGTTTAAGGAAAAAAACCAAACAAACAAGTAACCAAAAAACCCTCACCCAAACTAGAATACATTAGACCGCTCTTTATGTAAAGCTGGTACCTGGTCCTGAGCTTTGAAACATCCCAGGCCCTGCGCAGGGAGCAATGCAGTTAATGCTGATACCTTCAAGTAATCGGTTGCTTGGCTACAGGCAGTTAAATCTGCCTTGCTGGGGGGCCTATTGCTCAGCCAGCAGCAACCTGATTTTTAAATATGAAACCAGTGTGTTCACTAATTATTTCTGAGGCTGTTCCTGCACTGAACAGATATGAAAATACACAAAGAAAATCCTGAAGGGGTGGGGAAGAAAAGCAAGAATTTGATTTGTCTAGACATTTCCTCCTCTATCCCCCATTTTCTGGGCAGGCAGGATTAAAGGGATTTTGAAAAATTCACACCTACCAGTTATACTGATGTAAATTGAGAAATATTTATTTCAAGCAGTGACAACAACAATCTAGGTTGATTTTAAATCCTCTGAATTTTGACCAGTGTATGAGATCATTCAGCCATTAGTTTTTTTCACGTTTATTTTCTTGTCATGACTGCACTGAAATATAGTGCTGCTGTAAGTATCACTTCAAGATATCTCAGAATAAATGGTCAGAGCTACGACATGAGTATACAAAGCATCTAGTATCTTAATTGTGAAAGACCATACCATTTTGTTCATAGCTAAACAAATGGCCAGATTTAGAGACTATTTTCTTGATTTGTAGGCAGTGGTTGTCTATTAAATCAGAGACCACCTACTGTTCAGGGACTGCAGATTTCTTAAGTACAAAGAGAATACAGCACCAGAAAAATGGACACTCCACAGCTGGGAGTGGATCCATCCAGGGATGGGTATTTGAGAGGTGCCACTCACTAGATTAACACAAGTGGACAGATGGGTGACATTGAAACATCGCAAAAATGAGAGGGAAAGCACAAATACAAAGGAGGTAAGTCACTGTATGGTGTTTTCTAATTAGTTCATCTACATAAGGCATTTCACTTAGACATAGCAGGCAAACAGAAGATGGCTATGAGGAAAAATAAAGACTAAAGCAGGAAAGCGATTACTCCCACAATGCAAAAACGCCATTGAAAAAGTCTTTACATAACAGTTAGAGTCTATTTATATTGTATACTACTTCATGTTTTCCAGTTGTAGCTGTACCATGCAGCAGTAGCCTGTTACATGTGTCTATTTCTGCATGTATGTATTTCCAGTATCTGAGTTTTATCTGGCTAAACCCCAAATCATGCATAAGACAAAACTAAATTTTAGTCACAGGACATTTTAAAATCCTACTGAAATATATATAAAAGATAATTGTACCACAGAAGCCTTTTATTAAGATGATTCTCAATAGTGCAACCAAACAATAAAGTTGCACGGAAAAGCCACGTTCCACACCCACTTGTATGAAACATCCCCAAAACTCCCTTCAATCTACTGCAGAGCCAGAGCTGCAAATGTACAAGGAAAATCCCAGCTTTTCACAATGAAAGCACCACTGCCGTCCCTTACCCTTCCTTGCCAATCTCGCCAACCTTAAGTGCTTCACCAAGAGGCTCTTTACCAAGTTTGGTCAAGTTCATCTTGGTCTCTAGGGTCATTAGAAAAGATCCATTGTAGTACATTTCCAAATCAATCCATAGTCCTAGAATAAACAACAGAAAATATGCCACTTTAAGAGCAATCACAAAACAAGCTTTCTGATCACATTAAGCTCATGGAACAAAGCCAGATACAAATCCAAGACACACTGAAAGAGAGCGGTGAGTACAGCTAATGGTCTAAAAAAAAATTACGGTGATTTACACACACCTAAACTGCTTAAGAGATCTGAAATGAGATAAAGGAAATAGAATACCATCCGGGATTCACTTCGAAACTATTTACAGCATTGCTCCAAGCCAACCTGTAATGGGGACACTCCTCTACATCACTGATGCTGTCCAAGTGAAGCACAACTTAAAATCCCAGAGCAATATTGCTTCTCTCACAGCACAGCCTGCAGCCTCTTGTTTTGCCAGTGGTATATTGAAGAACTGTGACAAGGTTCCCTCAGTAACTGAGCTACAGGCATTCTTTTATGATTCACAGTAAACAGGGTCATTACTTAGACAATTCTAGACATGCAATATTAAGTTAAATCCTATTGTCTGTGCCAACTATTTGCTTTTTTGCAGTCTCCAAAAGAATTGCCTTGGGAATACTTTAAGATTAGCTCGTGCCTTTTAAGTGACACCCTGCACCAAAGCTGTAGGTATTTGTGATCCAGAGATTGGAACACAGATGCCACTAAACAGAGATTATGTATCTTCCTTTTCCAGATACTGCAGCTGCACAAAACATTCCCTCACCAGTACCCGGCACATCAACTACTGACCCATTCCACTTTTATTTACTTATTTGGAAGCAATTAATGGTGAATAAAACTGAAACCAGGACAAATAGTAACTACTCTTTGTGTTTTATTGATCTGGAAAAGTCACACTTTATCAGTTAAAGAACTACTGTTTTCTTTTCTGCAAAAACATATCCATATCATAATCCCACCCATTTGTGATAACAGAAATACAGGCAGCTCCCGAAGACCTAGTCACTGACACCCTGTGAGGTTACATGCTGGAAGCAGGATGAAGGCAAGCTGGTGCTTTACTAACCCAAATAACTCTTTTCCATCACAGTTTTTCTAACACTATTCTAAAAACAAAACACGAACTCAAACACAAGCTTATAAAGATTTCTCCTCTTTACAGTAGATCAGTAAGATCATAAAAAACAAGACAACAGCTACACAGACTTTTTGGATAATCAGTGAGCCAGCAGGATTCAATCATCAATGTTATTTTAACAGTAGATCAAATTAAGCAAAGGATGCCATTACTGAGAGGGAAAATTCCTTCTGACCAGAAAATGTTCATATGCTTTTTCCAGGGGGGAAAAGGGACGGAGAGGAGTGAAGAACTGGGCAGATGGTATAATTTATTCCATCTTCTGGTTGCCTAGCCTTGACAGAATTACAGTAAAAGCTATAGCATATGCTGTCACCCAAGCAGGACTGTATTACCAGAAACAAGATCTTTTTCTAACATTGTCTGTTAACAAATTTAGTTATTTTGAGAAGGCATATAGTAAAAAAAGTATTTTCCTTGTAACCAAGCACTGGTAAAAAAGAGTAAGAATGAAACAAAGCACATCACAATTAGTAACTGCAATAAAGCCTCAAAAAGGCTACCTCAAACACTTATTTAAAAAAACCCAAAACTTAGAAGTGTTCATTCTGGATACTGCCCTGAAACTTTAGGGGTTTTTTTCCCCATATTCCCCAATAAACCAAGTCGTTTATCCATAGATCAACTTACCAAGAAATACATTTATTGTTATTTATTGAAAACAAGCATTTCCAATTATCATCCCCTTGTTTATACCCTTTTAATATAATAAGAGAACCAGTTCTTCCAGTAATTATTCACTGCAAACTCTATTCACTCTTAAAAACTCTAAAGAGTTCACATGTCATTCAACAGTATGGAAGAAGTCAAAATGATTAGAAATCCTACCATAAATGTTTGCTTGTCACAGTTTAACTGAACAAGAAACTGAAGGAACTAATTGATCTCACTGCTGTTTCAGTAATTACTTGAAGCCAAGTGTTCAGTCTCCTAAATCCCATCTCATGACTTAGAACTACAGTCTTTGGTTACAAAAGTTACAAGAACAGAGATAGAATTCAAAAAATGTTTAAATCAAGGCAAAGGGAAACACACTGAAAAGAACCCTGAAAGGAAAGCCTGATTAAAAAGAAACCATGAAATCACTTAACAAGAAACACACATGTAAAGATTTTTTAAAGTTTTCCTTTGTTCCCTAACTCAAAATAAAACTTCTACCAGTGGTGCAGCCACTCTACTGAGAACACTGGAGGACTTCTTAAGTACTGTGAAGAACCTGCTGTCCCACACAGGAAGCATAAGGCAAGAAGCAGCAGTATGTTTTAGTTCCCCAAATACTGACTGCACTCCACCTATTCCATCTATTCAATTATTATTTCTCTGAAAAAGACAGATTTTGTTCCTCATGACAACAAAACAGTTTTCTCTTTCCAAACATGCTTTGTTTATAAAGCTCAGTGGAAAATATTCTTTGGAAAAGTTGAGAGCAAAGTACCCAGTGTTTTATAGATAAGGCTTTTCCCCAAAGAGTTGCAAGTCTCAAGCAGATAAAGGCAAACAATAGCATTTGGATACAACAGGCAGCATTAACTAATGTACATCCAAGAAGATTTTAATAATTCCCCAAAGTCTGTTTCATTCAGTTTTATGAGGGAAAGGTTAGCACTTACTATCCTCATGCTTTTAGTCAGTGATTTGTGTGGCACGAAGTTTTTAGTATTAAAGTCTGCATCTCCGTTGCATGCAAATTTTAGTTTAGTTCCGTAATTATTTCCTATGGAAAGACACAATCACAATTCCATATATACAGAACTACATTTACACCAAGCCTGAGATAAAGACCCCTGAGTATCTCAGAAAAAGCTCTTATTAAATGTACCTAAAACATCCACAAGATAAACAGATCAAAATTCTGTTCTCCACAGATACAAAGGCAAAACCAGAAGGCTTTTTGTATTTTACCTCTGTGATCAATAGAAGGTTTGAAGGCTTGAAGGATCTTGGGCACTGCTATCCCCATGTCAAGCTCAGTCAGAGTCAGCTCATTCATGAAGTAGGGCAGCTAAAAGGACAGAATATAAAAAGTCAAATACATGTCATGGAACTAAATACCAGTTTCCCGAGAGAAGAAAGGTCATTAAACTTAAGGTCATTAAGACTGAGCTGAAGTGCCACCAGTGAAAGAACACGAACATAATTACACAAATTTCTTACTATTCTAGAATTACACCGTTTCCAGTTTAAAAACTTTTTAGGGAGAGATTGGGCATCTGTATTGAAGTTAAGATGCTGACCTTAAACTTCCAGCATGCTTTTTAGTCAAAGTATGTAAAAAAACTCAAGAATTAAGTGTAAATCCTATTTCACTGTGAATAAAAATCAAAGACTTCTTTGAATTTTAACTTCAGTCACATATTTTATCATTGGTTTTATCAACGTCTCAGCTTCTTTTATCTTTGGCAAATTCTTTCACAGAACATTACATTTTAAATCTGTGTAATTGTTTTAGTAAAATAGAGGCACAGAATCATGATGATTTGGGTATCTATTCACTTAAATATTTCTAATTGATAGAAAATATATCTCCTGTGAACAGACACTGCTTTAACGCATCAAAAATACATCCAGTCCCCATTCCCAGTCTTTCCACTTAAAATGTTTCCAATGAGATGTCTGGGTACTCTGCTGTCACAACTGTGGAAGCAGACAGGGCAGAATTAGGCTACTGGTTATTTCCCAGAGCAAAGGCACCACTGTCTCACAGCTGGTGCTGGCAGCTAAATTTCTGAGCTTTTGTCAGCAAAACAACAACTTCCTTTGCCTTTAGGTTTGTCAGCAAGGCAACAACTTCCTTTGCCTTTAGGAACAGGTGAACTCCTCCCCAAACACTAGGAGCTGAAGGCCTGTGATGAACTGCTATTCAGAAGGGTTACAGGAAGGCAAGGGGAAGATGGAGAAGTCACTCAAAAGCATCACTCCTCCCCTCACCCTTGAGGTGGTGCAGCTAATGGAAGCTGTGTCCTGTCACCCCACAGAGTTTTTCCTGTAACTATTGCTCCCACTTCTCCTGAAAGTAGTTTATGTCTGAAGTTAACAGGAACACATTACAGTTCTGGTTCCCTGACGTCCTCCACCTTAAAAGCAATCCACTATTTCCCAAAGCAGATTTCCTCATTTATATGCAGTTCTATTTATCCCTAATGTAAGTACAGTAATACTTCTAATTTTTACATAAAAATTTGACAGATACGATTAGCTAATCCAGCTGTAGTTCATTTTAAACAGAAGCAGCAAAGTTAACATGCTGAGATCCATCAGAAACTGAACTGGAATTCTGTAGCACATTTATTGTCTTTTACATATAAGTGTGAAATAAGTCTTCCTTGTACCATTTTAAAACTCAAAGATCATGTGTTTCATTTCCTTTACAAGGAGTGTATAATGCATGTCTCCAGATCAGATACCTTTATTTTGCTAAGTTTCATTTGGATCTTCTTTGACACTAGATCAGACCAATACTTCTCTCCTAAAAAATCCCAAAATATTCTTCCGAGCAGAGCATTCACCCAGACCTCCTGTTCTTCTTCTTCAGCTTCCACGTTGGCATCTGTCAACTGAAAACATAAAGCAGGTTATACAGCCCTATAAATTTTATAAAATAAGGACAGAAAAGGCCTGATTTACATGTAAAGTTCAGTGTTAAGAGCCTGGGTCAGCTTAGAACACCAAATGCTCAGCACAGGGAGCAGCTTTACAAATGCATCAGCTGGGCTGCTACGAGCCTGTCATCATCCTGATGTGCAGCAGAGGGAATGAGACCACACAGATATAGACTGACCTCTGGCAATGAAATGAGAAACTTGTATGTAACTTAACCTCTGGCAGAAAAAGCAGATAAAACCCAGAGTGGGCAGACTTAGAAATGTGTTTGCAGTAAAAGATACTCTCTTCCCAGTCAGATCTGGAAGAACAGGTTCTCTACTCTACTGTTTACTTCATCAAAAAATTGGAAAGCAAGACCCGATCTTACATCCTTAAATATAGTTTGTAAACGCCACAAATAGATGATAAACACAGTACATGAAAACACACTCCTCCTTCCAATGTTTGTATATAGTATTCAGGAAACTATATTGTTCCCTCTGCTGCATTAAAGGTTTTGTTTACAGTCCAAGAGAATTGTCTTGGTTTCCTTGAGAACCATCTTGAAACACCTGGAAATATTATACATTCAGATGCTGCATCACTGACTACACACACAAAAGCCATGGCAGCTGAAATAATTTTGGGTGTGTACACACACTACCATGAAAAAACAGGAAGTTTTCATGAAGGAAACACAACACATGAAGTGCCCGCAATGACAGAAGAATTTACCACCCATCATTACTCCAAGCAGAACTCCTGAAGCCAGCAGAAAGGCAGTACTTTCTAAGACAGGCAGGTAGATGCTACAGTTCTGAACATCATCTCTTGGCAGCAACTGCTTATAAGGGCTGCAGCCTGGCTCTGCCAGGACGGCTGGGTGAGGAGCCTCTGCTCTGATGCAGGTTCCCTGCCAGCAGTGCTCATCTATTTATAGAATGACTTCTGACACGTGCCAGATTCAGCAGCAAATTCATCACAGCTTCAGGAGTTGTTGGGGGTTAGAATATGTCTTCCTGGGGGAACACAAGATGTGTTTATTCATATGCTACACCACCATGGCCTCCTACTCACTTTTCTGGGCAACGTGTGAAAGTCTGGAAACAAAGATGCAAGATATGAATTATAGCTTTTAAACAAACAGTGGTCATGCTTAACATTAAAGATCTGTTTATTTAGAGTGTTGTACTTAGTATTAAGGTTCTGTTTACTGAGAGTGACTCAAATGCAGTACAGGAGGCCAAAGGATTAGTAAGAGCTACAGACCTTGTTCACCATTCCTTTAGAGCACAAGTATTACCTTTTTCACAGCTGTAGGGCTGCTGTCTGCACTGAAGACTGGACTACCTGAAGGGCTTTTCTTTTCTTGTGGAACACACTTTGCCATATAAATATTGTAGTCCAGAAGCATTTTCTGCCTCACATTGCCAGCCAGGTCCTTGTGCTTTGGCTGGGATGTGATTTCTTCTGCACTTCCCTTGCTGCTGCTCCGGCTGTGTGTGAGAACTCCAGACTGACTATCACTTCTACTGTGTGCTGGCAGCACCCCTAAATTCAAAGGAATAGTACCTGTTCAACAGAGAATAAATCTGACAGCCAAATACCACAGTGTATCATCAAACTTTAAAGGAACACATTTATTCCGCAGCTATTTCTCCTGAAAAAAGACCAGCATGGTGCTTTCTTATTTTAAAGGCTAAAAGTAAATTCCACTGCTGCGTGTTTAGGTGGTCCTAAACCCAAATTAGCCAATATTTGCTATGATTCAGCAGGATGTGGGACTGGAGGTGTCAGCTGATCAATAGCATATTTAAATATGGACACTCACATATGTATAACACATGGCAGAATTCCCAATAGCCCTGCTGGGGAATGCTTAAAATAAAAGTCAGGTGATTGAAATGCACCTATGACTACAGGGTTTTTTTCCTAATCTAATTATAGGCTGTTACAATTAAAAGGACTGTCAAAAGCATGTAACTATTAGAATTTTAATTAGCTATTAATTTTGTATTTGCATTTCAAGAAGTTATGTGCCAGAAACAATAATGTTAACTAATTTTTAAAAAGCTTCTCAGAGAATAAAGACAGAAAAGTATGAGTCATTCAAGTTTAAAATTGTATCAGAGGATGGGTTTAAATTAATATTCCAAACAATTTATCAGTACTATAGACGAATATGTTTGTTGGTTCACATAGATATATATTTTCACATATATTAGTGCAGGACCTTTTATTTAAACAGATAAATGTGTTTTCTTGTGACACTAACCCATGAGAAAGCTCTATCCTTTACAGAAGACTACAGTGGAAGGAAGAATGGAGGAAGAAAAATGGGTAATAAGAGAACTGAGTCTAATACTGCAAATGTTGATATCAGTTCTAATGTACAGGAAAAAAAAGACACTGAACAATTCATCCTTACAAATACGACAGGAGTTATTACAGTAATTGAAAAATAGTGTATTCATATAAAATAGTAATAGTTGAAAGCATAGAGCCAAGAGGGGAAAAGGTAGGGGGAAGGTGGAAATGAGAGGCCAAGATAAGGAGAAGAGTATCTTTGATATTATTTTTTGCTTGTAAAGATCACTGTGGCACACCAAAACATAACTTTGGTTTGTTTCTTTTAACAGACTTCTACAAAAATACAAAATCTGAGTACCTGGCTTGCTCCCACACAAACTGGGTGGCTTCTTTGCTTCAGACTTGAGCTTTGATGCAAGAAGGAACCTTCTGAACCACTCCTCCTTCTCCCTACCTGTCCTTCCAAAGAGATAAAGCACTTGATCCTTTTGGCAAGTGTATTTCGCTCCATCCTGAGGTTTCTTGGATTCCTCGTTGTTCAAGTCCACTTTTTCAGCAGGTAACTTTTCCTCTGCAGTCTCCTTCTCAATCTGGGCCTTAGCCATGAAGTCATCCTGTTTGGCAAGTTCAATGCAAATAGGGTATTTCTTATTCCAAATTCGTTTCCGTGCCAGGCTCTTGGGAACCAGGGAAATCTGAAGTATAAATGGAAGGGTTAAATGAATTTATTTTTCACTTGTATCCTCTATGTTTCTATACTCAAGTAAAGAACACAGGAATGCAAGAGATAAAGATCCCACACTGGATCTGCCAGTTTAACTAACTCAAAATTGCTGGTGGATGTCCAACACACTGCTAAGTTTCACTATCACTAAGTCTTTGGTGAGCCAAGCCTTGCAATTAAAACAAAGGCCATTTAAGCAGCTCATACCATGTGGATAAGAAACTCTGTTGTCATTTAAATGATCTTATTCTCATGGATTTGCAGAAAAGATAGAAAATCCAGTAACTTTATTTCTGGGGCCAGGGGGAGATAAATAGATAACAAGATAAAATAATTGGAGTCCAAACTGAGTTTTGAACACAACTTTTCATGCCCACCTCATGAAATTGAGGGTTTGAAGTTGGTGACAGCCACATCAAATACGTAAGAGTCAAGCCATAAGACTGATTTGCAGATAATTATATTCTAAACTCAGTATACTTATATAGAATTAAGACAATGAAAGTGATGAGAAGAGTAGATAAAAAAAAAAAAAAAAAAAAGAGTTAAAAATTCTTAGGTGGGGTCTAAATCAGTAATGTTCTCCAAAAACTGTGGGCAAATACCTGAAGAACAGGCATCATTTGTTTATTACAGTCAGGGCATTTGGCATTTCTGTAATCAGTTGGGGCTGGGTGGGGGGAAGTACTGGAAATTTTTCTAAGATACCATGGGGAACCACCATCAGTGAAGTGCTCCCCCAGTATGTGACAGCTTTGCTTGTCTTCATGATGGGAAAACAAATCTGCAAAAGACAGGAATCTAAGTTTTTGCTTTATCTTTTTCACTGTCTTCCTTCAACGGAAGGCAGAGTTGACAGCACGCTCCTTTCCCATACAGACTCAGAGAAAAGGAGGGAGGTTTTCCTCACTACTGCCTTGGTCCCTTTCTTCCTCTCACTTACAGTCAAGTGAAGCATGGTTTCCTCCTACATCTGTACTGCCAAGGCCCTCGACTGATGCAGGACATTAAAAAAATCCATTCTCTTAATAATTAGGTATTGATGTTTTACTTAATACAATGCCAATGGAATCAACTTCACATGGCAACTCTTCACATACTTGAGGGAGGCAAACAACATGTAGGAATGCTGTCCCAGCATTATTGTTGATGCAGTCTTCCAACTGCAAAAATCCTGATCTCCTTCCCTAGACTGGGGGTACCCAGAACAGGTCATGTTCCAGACACTTCTCACTCTCCTCTTTCACATTCACTCTCCTCTTTGTACATTCCCCCTCTGAGTGAAATGCAAATGTTGCCTTGGGGTAGAGACAACCACTAAAGATGATGCATTTTGGTGTAACCTTCAGAACAGCTCTGCAGTCATCTCATGCATTGGGAATGAGTCTCAGAACTCCCATGAGTTAACTTCTGCTCTCAACTGCCAGAGGAAAATTATGCCTTTCCCTTATTGTGTAAATATGTACTTTCTTCCAAATCCTGCTCAATCTTCCTCCCCAGCGCAATCTTTCGCAAGTTAGTCACAACAACAGTTTTGTTTAAATAATGACAGAACGTGAAAATAGAGGAATGAAAAAAATAATTCAGAGTTAAAAAGAATTTGCAAAGTATTCTTTGTTAAAATCAGATGTAAGTAAGGCACTCACCTTGCTATCTGTTAGTTCATAAATTTTTTGACTGATGTAGGTGACTTCAGGCTTTGGCTCATTGTACACAGCTCTTCTAGAAATATTTTTATTGGGTTTTGAAAGTCGTAGGGTGCTTCCTTCGAGTCGCACATAGACGGAGTGAGTCAACGTAGCATGGTATGTTTCTGGATCATAATTATAAATTTCATTCATCCATCCCTAGAGAAGAAGACACTTGTTAACAGGCTTTTAAGCTACTGGGAAACCAAGTACAGCATGTACCTAAAAACTTTAAATTATTATCCAAGCTTCTGCCAAAGTTATTCCACTTACTGCACAAACAGAACGAGGCAATAAATGCCCTAAATGAGGTAGCACCAATCTAAGAGAGCATGAGATGAGGACGGGATCTCAAGCACACAGCCTGTTTTTTCTGACTCAGTCACCTTGTATATGTAGCACAGGGTGCTCTCACCTCATCCCCAGGAGCCACAGTGGGATCTGCAGATGCAGGATGCTGGGAAGAGCCACAGGGCAGGCGGGATGAGTGGCACAGCAGCTCCTCTGCTCCCAGCAAGCTTGGATACTTTAATCACCCAGAGCCCAGGCAGAGCAAACAGCCTGTCTGCTCACAGACAGCACTGACATTGTAATCACCACAATTAAGGACTCAGTGGAAGACCACAATGGAGTTTGCTTTCACGCACCATCACCGTTTGAGATCATTTAACATGTTGTGTAACTGCCCAGCTACAACACAGGAGTCATACACGTGGATTAAATTCAATTAATTTCTGTGCTGTGAAAGAAACAGAAACAAACCAGCCGGTCCCCACGTGAGCCGCAAGTCCTGCTGTAACAAGCCTCTAAGTGCTGACTCTGACCATGGGGGTGATGTTACTCCTCCAACATCTGATTACAGAAATGGAGGTGATAAATGGGGCAGAAGGCAGGCAGAACATTCATTCAAGGAGAAGTTTTCCTTCTCTTAACCTGCCATACAACATTCTTTGATCATTGTTTTTATCTGCACATCAGAACCTTAAATTCAGCATACTCAATATTCATCAACGTCAACAGAAAGTGAAAGGGAGCAGAAAGTAAAATGGCACTTCTACAAACTCCTGGGTGATTACAGTGGGGGAAAGTGGGGAGGGCTGAATGAGCACCCCAGTATTTCTCAAAACAAAAAGTTGTAACTACCTCATGCAAAACATCCCAAAAATTACTGCAAGATTTCAACTTACTAAAGAAGTTTCCACCCACACGGAGAGATGTAAAATTTACTTTTATGCTCATTTTCTTCAGTGCCACAATTTCCCACAGTAGACAGCATACACTTTCTTAGGTGCCACAGTAACAGTGATATCTGTTTTGCTTACTCCAACATCTAGCTCCATTTTCACTACAAACCCTGAAAAACCTCAATAAATTAGCATTTCTTTTATGTTCAGGAAAGATTAAGTCATCCATCTTTGCTCAGCTCCAAAGCAGATTATGTCTTTTATTAATAGAAATGCCTATACCAGGACATACTCTTTGAAGAAGCTTTATGGTTGTTTTTTTTCTTACAGTGGGTTATACATGACTCCCATATAGAAAATACAATGCATGAGGAAGTGTTTTCTATAAGCCATCAAACTCTGCACAGCAGGCCTGATGTAGGTTTGAACACATCCCGTCTCCTTCCTAGAAATGATTTAGCCAAGACATCTTTGAGCAGACAGCAACTAATTTTCAACCAGGAACTCCAGCTGGACTTACTGAAGCCCAAGAATATCACGTGAGTTGCCCAAAGCCACTGTGTGCAGGAACTGGAATATCCATATGGCCCACAGATCTCTGGAGCAACTCCCACCTGCCCCCGATCAGATCTCCAAGCTATTTCTAGCTCAAAGTCTGGAGCCTGCAGCCACGCAAACATACAGATGGGAATTTGCTGCCTCAGAAGTTTCTTGCCTTCTTCTGGAAGGCCGTTCAGCCAACACCGCACCAGCTGACACAGAGAGAAAGGGCTGACTGGAGAGTGGGTCATTATAGGAAGCTTAGTCACATGAGCCCTTCTAACTCTAATAAGCTTTCTATTTTCAGTAGAAAGGTTGGAAACTTATGGGGACACGTGGTACCCAGGAAGGAAGGTCAGACTGCACCTGACATTTTTTTTAACAGCCTGATTGAGATGGAACTGTGATGAAAACAAGGAGTGATTTACTCATCATACTCTTGACTTCCCTGTGCCAAATAATAAGTAAAAACCCCTCCTGCTTTTCTGACCCCTACCATGTGCCCAGGCTTTCCACTTCAAACAAATGGATTAGCTGTACAATCTGCCAAACACAGAATTCTCACACCCTGTAGTGCCTCCCCTGCTCACCCATAACCCAACAGATGTGCAAACACAGCACAACCACCAGGTTATCAGCAACCAAAGAACCAAGTCTAGGTTTAAGTATTTGGGGTTTTATTTTCAGACAACAGCTGGGATGAAAGAGACAGCACATTACTACGAACCGTCCTTGCACATAAAATTTTAGTTTTCTAACTTCTAACGATGAACTTTCTTCTTTGCACTGGATTTTCAAGTTATTTTGTTACAGAGAAACACTGTATGGCTGAGAGTAAAATGTTAATGCTTCACGAAATGACGATTCTTTATTAATGAATCTGAAAATCTGTGGCAGCTGTAGGAATTTTATTAACAGTGTTAAAGGAAGTAACAACACCACCTGCCTTCTCACTTCAGCGATCTTCAGCTGTATCACTTAGCTTAAACACTGAGAAGGTTATCCAAGAAGCCCCAAAAGTCATTCCAAAGTTCCTGCACTTTAAGAACAATTTCATCAGAAATACCTCCGCCTCTCTTTTTGCAAAAACAAATTGGAACAAAAGATTCACAGCCCATGGAAACAGTTTTGCAACGCACCCAAACAGAGAAGTTGTGTTACCATAACGCGCTAGCAACAGATAAATTTTCCCAAACTACTGAAGCAACCATGGATTTCCTTGTGTAGGAGAGGAGTGACTGTAGGATGGGTCTTTTCTGGACGAGCAAAGTTGTTAAAATAAGAAATTTAGTAGTTCTGGGAGGACAATGACCATAGTCATATGCCACTGTGCAGCTGCTGGCCATTTATACTGATCCTGTGATCTCCATTTATAAAGGTCAGCTGTTGCTCCACACTCACAGCTGAAATCAGGAGAACGTGCCTGGCCATCGGGCTGGGAACCACCCTGAAAACGGAGCTGCTCCGAGGGTTGGGCAGAACAGCTTTTCTAGCTCAGGTCACAGCTGTAACCCAAAACTGCTGCCACTGCTCTGGCCCTCGGGAACAGTCGGCTCCGTGGGACATGGCCACCTACAAAATACAGTTTCAAAAGCCAGTTTGATTTTCCTCTTTCCTGACACTGGGCTCCAAATTTTTTATTCAAACTGCAGTTCAACAGAATAATTCATGTAAGAACTGCACAATTGGGCCTTGTAGGTACCAACTTTTTTGTGTTACTTAGTCACAGGTCTCAGGTGTGTTACACCACAACCTGAGAGGAGAGGAGAGGGGGAATTGCAAAAGATCCTTATGAAGGTCCCAGAGGGGTGGGGACACAGACAAGCTGTGTGGGTAGAAATAAACTAAAATCATTACTTACGATACTTTCAAATACATAAATAATCGAATCAGCAAAAGCCACCTTCACAATACAAGCCCAACCTAAAGTTTCTTAGTGATATTAACAGGTTAATATTCATTATTATTAAATTATATAATCAAATGCTTTAGCACCGAAATTTTTTCAAGACTGTTGATCACTCAAATCACACTAATTATATTAGCATCCCTCTTATTGCCACTATTTTCTAATACTTCAATAGTATTTTGCTTCATAAATGAGGGAAAAATATAATGCATTTTTTGAGCTTCATTCACAGGGAATCCAAAGGCACAGCAAGGTCTGAGGTAGAAGAAGCAACCATCACCTTAACTGGAAAACACATTTCTCTGCCAGAGGCCACTATCAAACATGAAATCCCTTGGATGGTACTCAGGAATAGCAGGCTGATAAAAAGCCTACTCTTTCTGTACAGCTGTGGCTCAAAAGCTCCATTTCTCCAGCAGGCACTGCCACTGTGTTCTAAAAGTTCTTTCTAATGGAAAGGGTAAATTTATCATTTCCATTTTAGCTGTTACTTAAAACCTTTCATACCAGCCAGTGCAACACAAGGGAATGCATAGTTGAAAGGCCAAGAAGGAAGTTAGAAAAGACTAATGGATTAAAAAAGGGGAAAAAATGTGGGCAGAGAAAAAAAAAAATATATAAGGAAGCCAGAGAACTGAAAACTAAGGGAATAGGCAGATACAAAAACATGCAATGAAGATGCAGAGGTTTTGTGCATTTTCTGGTTCAAGGATTTGACTGAAGTAAGTATAGAAACCTACAGAAGCACACAATAACCAGCACAACAGCCATTTACTTTTTCCCACCGCCAAAGAACGATTTTGTGGGGGACAATAACCATGTTCAAGTATTTCAGCAATTGCTATGGGGAATTTTCCACTAGGTTTCAAAACCTGGGAAATGTAAACTTCTCAAACAACATTTACATGGGGGAGAATGTACACATACTTGTACAAAAATAGCTTGACAGCAGTTTGGCAGAATCCCAACTCCTTGAGCCTCATAAAGGGATCTTACTCAGAGCATTTATCATAACTGCATGACAGCAGTCCAGACCAGAACACGAGACCAACAAGTTCTGAAGAGAACATCTTTATGCAAGAGCATCAAGTTTGATTTTCCTATATTCACCTAAGTTTTGTTACAGATTAAGTCTTTAGCTGCCTTTTCAGAGGATCTAAGCTGTCCAGTACTCATTGTGACACATGTAAATAGAAAACAGTTGTATGAAGTGGGAATAACAACTTGCAATCTGCTAAATCATATTACATTATGTTCCTACTACAATATGGGCACCAAGCTGGTGTTTAAAACTCTTGAAGCATTAACATATTAAAGACAATTACTTTGTGTGTTACGAGCACAAGAAATACTCATCAGGTCACAAAAACCATTAATCTACATTTATACAGACTTCTCCACACTGTTCATTTCTTGGCTACAGCCATTTTCATAAGATGTATCTCCTCGATAAAAGCATTAAAATACAGTTTAAAGGTTCCTGACTAAGAGCTGACATCTCAGAGACAGCCTAGCACCAGCCAACAATGAACATCAGGATCTTTACCAGCTTTCAAGTATCAAGGAAGGGTCTTGGCACCAAATAACAAGGACTGAACTGAAAGTTTGTCAAGATTTGTACATGCGAGCAGTAGGTTGGGCAGTTGGGCAGACAGGAGTGTTCAGTCTGAATTCACTACAGCAAATAATAAGCACAACTCATATCATTCAAGAGAAAAGGGAACTCCAAGGTAGAATAAGGACTAGACATGCAATTGCCCCCTTTATGCAACAAAAGTAGAACTTCATATTCTGTTTCTCTAACTTTTCAGTTACCTAAAGACACATGAAATTAGCCATCAATACATTACAGATTCTACAGTATATACCCATCTGAATTTAAATTCATGCAACCTTTGTGCTGTTACAAATGGAGATGCACCTTCAAAAAGCTCAATTTAATATTTCCACAAATACTCTGACAAGCAAGTGATATCAACTGAAGGTTACACCACTGTCACTCAGAAACACTTCTGCTGCACATCAGAAACTAGTTGATGTTTTATTGTTCAGAATTCTGCAATTGGGAAAATATTTTAGTTCATCGCAGACAGAGATTAGGAGAGGCAGGACAGGGACCAGAAGCACTAAAGGAACTGAGGGGTTGGATGGATCACAGCTGGACAGGAAGCAATGTGACACAAAGTGACAGCAACTTACAATATCTCAACAAGTGGAGATGGGAAGAGAGCAGGAAGGACAAACTTTCATTTAAAACCCAGCTCTCAGACATGTTTAGCTGAACTGTAATTCCTCTGCCCATTCCAATTAGCTCATGTTTAAGGGGGACCCATACGCCCTCCAACTCTCTATGCTCTACTTGAACACAATGCTTTTGTCTCTGCTTGGACTGAACCGACCAGACAGACAAATCACTGCCTAGACAGTAAAATGTCCCAGAAACAAAATACATCTCTCAAGATGCAGCTTCAAGCACAAATGTTATTTTACACACTAAACTTTGACACTACTTGCTCTCAGTACTTCAGCTGGATCGTTTCAATCTATCAGCAAAGCCATTTGCCATTTTACTTTTGAAGAAATTCCATTTTCTACTAATCCCTAAAGACAATGAAGTCTTATATATTCTTGGATACTAAACCATTTGTGCCCCTGCCAAAGTGAGTTGACCCTAAAAAAATATTTACAAATGGGGACAGTTCAGGTCCTTTACACCATCAGGATAAATCCAGTTTATTCCTTCTACCCAAAATAATGCACATAGACACATACACACAAAATGCCATGACCTCACCTTCAGTATTTCAGGTTCTTTGATGTCAAGAGCTCCTGTATTCCAGCGCTTTTTCATGCTTTTATGCAATTTGAGATACTCATGAGTACGTGGAGTAAGAAGCCAAATCACACAGACAGCTACCATAAATCCAAGGGCCATTCCAAGTAAGAGTCCACTTACATAGCCAGGGAGAGGGATAATAAAGTAAGCATAGACTAAGAGTGTTAATAAGTATAAAGTTTTCACTGGTATTTTAGGCTGTTGCACATCCAGATTATTTTCATCTTCACTACTGAGCATAGTAACAGTTTCCTCAGTAATCTCAGGATCGACCACAGTTTCAGCTGGTTTATCGGTTTTGCTTTCCTCCTCTAGCAAGAAAAAGTCTTCAGAATACAGTTCACAAAACTCCTCATCCTCCCTGCTCACTAGTGCAGACAACGAACATTTTTCAAGTACAAGTGAAGGTTTTGACCCCACATCCTTTGTGCTTGCAGACTGAGAGCTTTTGGTCTCAATCTCTTTTAAATGCTCTTCTGCCCCTCTTGACTGATCACTCTTAGTCAGGTTAAAGTCACTCCCAGAGAAGTCCCCTTCCGAATCACACTCCTCTTCCTTAATGCTGTAGTTGTTATTGCTTTCCAAATGGCCATTCAAACTGGAAAGGTTTGAGAGTTCTGAAGCACTTGAAGATAAGGCTTTGGGCCTGTGGCTACTGCTTTCATCACCCATTATTTTACTGAGCAGCTGAAGAGGTTCATAGATTACCTCAGAAAGGCGTCTTTTCGTATCTTCAATTTTAGCCTCCATTTCAGGTACTTTAAAAAAGGAACGCGTGTCGGAGGGGGATGTTAATGGAGAGGAGGGGGCAGTTTTAGAATCACCACCTGTAGCTCGAGGCTGAGTGAACTGTTTGAACAGATGCAAGTTCAGTTTCGAGTCAGGTGGCCTGTAAGACACAGCTTCAGACTCTTGTTTAGAAGTGTCTGTAGACAGAGATTTCACCAAGGTTTTCATTAACTGTCTATGTCGCATTGGTGGGGTGGGTTCTTTTGGTTCCACTTCTGTTGAAAAGGACTTGACTAACCCCTTAAAAGGCTTTGAACTAGAAACTGTGGATGATCCGCTAGAGCAGGCAACTGATCTGGACGGGGATGAGGATGGGGAAGATGACAGGCTGGATTTCTGCTCCACAGGTGGTGCTGCTGCACCTGATGCGCCAACTGTGTGACATGAGTGTGACGATGGAGACAGGACTGGTGGCACTGCACTGAGTATTTGGGATAGGGAAGGAGAGTCCAACAGCTTTACAGTTTCTGCAGTTGGCAGAACTGCAGGTGATGAGGACAGCGGTGATGCAGAGTTGGCCATGTTAAGCGAGGTAGCTGGACCAGAAAAGTCATGGCCAGTATGCTCAAAGCAGAGGTCTTCCTTGGCTTCAAGTGCTGTTACAATGCTTTGGTCATCTAGCTCCTCATCAAGAAATTCTTTAAACTCCTCTTCCTCCTCTTCTTCCTCCTTCCCAAATGCAGAGAAATGAATAGTGATGGTTTCTCGGGAGACAGATCGTTGGACCTGCACTTTTGGTGTTGACTGCTTTGAGGACATTTCACCAATTTTCTCTGCATGGCTACTGTTCCGACTTGTCATTGCAGGTTCCAGAGATGTGTCAGAGTCTGGGAAGAACACATAACACCACGTTAAATGCATTTTCCCCCCATTCAAATGCCCTTATTTTCAAGCATTAAGCCAAACACAATTTTACGCAGAAAAAAATCCCAAACCAACTCACATGCTCAAATTTACAGATCTAGGTTACTGCATGCTACATATTTCCACACACCACAAAATGGCAATACTAAAAAACACCATGCTGTTAAAATTATCTTCAAGTGCCCTGAAATTACAGTTCATCTCTGAAGCATCACCTTTCTAGTCTCCCTCTGCCAGATATACCTCTGAGTTCCAGAAGCCCCATCCCACCTCAACACACTAAAATTCTTCACTCCTAACTCTCACTCCCTTCTACATGCAATGATTTATACCTTATAAATAAAGAAAATTTGAAACTCAAAGCAAGGTCAGAAATATGTAAAGGTCATTGCGTGGGGAGCATGTTATTTAAGCATTTTATTGACCCATGAAAGTTAGTTTAGCATATATTTACACAGAGAGGAAATAGCATGCATTTAAACCAAGGCGCTGGTGACCATACACAGAGATGGACCAGGAATTACAGGGTTAGCTCTGCCTCTCCAACTGCGAGGCAGCACTTTATCTCCACTGCCAAGACAGCAAGTTTACCACTTCAGTAACTGAGTTATTTTTCAGAAGCTGTTAAAATGCTCTAATCAAACTGTCAAGCTGAATTAATGTGAGGCCTTTGCTGACGTTTAAAGAGCAGTTCAGAAGAATGATTATGTGGTGGTGAAGAAACTGCACTTCACAACAGTTGTGATATCAGATTGTATTATCCAGTAAGCCAGTGCCACCTGTTCCATATCATCATCCTACTAAAGGTTGCAGCCCTTTCTACTTCCCAGCAGAGCTGTTCATGTAAACATTTTTTAACCTGTCAGTAAACTAAGCTGGGTTAAACATTTTAAAACAGCAGATCTTTGCTACACTGCTTATTCAGAGCAAGTATCTGTCCACAACTTCCTACACACTACAGCTGTCCATTTTATGGCTCCTAAATTGTTGACCATTCCTTGCTTCTTCCAGCATTTGTGAGCTTCCCAATCAGGCTGTACAGAAGGAGCTGGATGTTAACCTGCTTCATCTAAAGCCTTCAGAAATTTCAATTTCAGGGTTTGTTGTCTTTTTTTTTTTTTTTTAAAGTTTCATTTCTGCTGCATATGACAGGGAGCCAGTTTGGGTTCAAAGAACCAAAAGAAACATTCAGCCCCTGGTCAAGCTTTCACGTGACATCTCACCCTTGTTCTAACAACCACTTAGGAGACAAAAATTCTTCCTAAAGATCAATTCTGACTTCAGCTTTTACCACAGAACAGTTTTCTTCTGCCCTCCCCAAAATCCATCTGACACATCCAAGTAGCAGCATTAACAGAGAACTCCCTTCAATGATGGAGATGTGCCTCCAGCCCACCTCGGGCTCAGCAGGTTGTTACCTTTCCTATTACATCTGTGGATCAAGTAGTTATTTACCCAAACATTAAGAGCTCTCAGTTACCTGAAGTTTATATAGACACTTATCAGCCACCTGTATGTATAACTTGGTGAGCGTTAAAGTTGGTAAGAAATTTGGTCTCTCATCTCCTTGTTGAACTAGCATACCTGGAAACCACCAGCCGACAGCATCCATGCTACAGACAACATTCCGTTTCACATAGTTCACACTGCAAATTACGAGACTTTCTGGACAAACACCCCCAAATTTATTTTGGAGAGGGGAAAAAAGTACTATTGTACAAGATACGTATCCAACCTCACTTCCATAGTGCTGGGCCATCAGCTACCACACCTTTAATATTTTGGCCCAGTTGTGAAATTGCAAAACTAACAAACCAAAATTTGAAAGTCCAAAAATCCTACACATTTTCCAGGTCACTGAGCCATCACACCTCTATACACTAAGGAAGGAAAAAACAAACAAACAAAAATCAAAACCCCACAAATATAGTAACAAAATCCCCCTTGTACACAATGCTGTTGGCAACAGTTTGACCCTTTCTCTTCTGCTGTTCAGCATTAACCATTTATCAGTAATCTAGGAAAGCAGGAGAAAAAGATTAGTTATTCCCCCCAACAGCAAATAGCATTTTCACTGTGGCATTTTGTATCAGCTAGAACTTCAGGGGTCTGGGCAGCTCTTTAGCACACTGTGTTTACACTGAACATTAATTAGCTCATGTTTAAACACCAGTTGCCATGCTGTGCTAATGCAGTGCTAATGACTTGAAACAGATGAACTTTACTTGCACACACCAAATGTACTGAAAAGAGATTTTACTGCTTACTGAACAAGCAAGATTTTCTTAATATCTTTATTAACTTGTTAACACAGAAAGGAAGGAAATTCTTGATTAGCCAGTATTTGCCTACCTCAAGCACATTACTATACCGTGAATTATGTCACAGGTTTCCAATCCATTCCTGAACACAATCTGTTTTATTGTGAAGGATTTTGGCTTTTGTTTTGCTTTTTCTTCCCAAAGTAGATGCTGAGAAGCTTTTCCTTGACATCTCTTTCAGTAGGTGTTAGGTTTTGATAGAGCTATTACATCAGGTTCTTGAAACATATATTTTTACCCCTTAAATCATTTTAACAGATTCACTTCTTACTCATTTCTGGCTACATTTTCCTCACTTACTTCTTTCCCCTACTCCTCAGCTCCTCTCCCAGCTGTTTGAAGACCTGATGCCTCACCATCTGAAGTGGCACAATTCCAGACTGATTGTTTGCAGATTCTATTGGTACTTGCAGAAACACAGGTTTTCACTGATCCTTCTTTTTGAAGGCCACACTGCTCGCCCTTCTCTGTCTGCCTCTTCAGGGTTTTTCTGGTGCTGATTCTGAAGATGCGAGGTATCAGTTTTATTTATGTGGCAGGCAGATCTGAGTAACAGCCTTACATCATCAGGCTTCAAATGATTCAAAGCATGAACTTTTACCTGGAAGGGAAGAAGGCTGCTCAGAAAACAATTCCTTTCCCCCAAAGGTTTGAACTTTGGATGCTGTTGCAGAGTGGAATGAGAGAGCTGCCAACCGATGGCTGCCATTTCCACTTCTGACCTCAAGGCACTGCATCCTCATCTCCCACAGAACAGCAGTTTACAATCCTCACCTACAGGCATTGCTTTTAAAGCTCCAACAACAGGAAACACTGAGCCAGGCAAACAGGGAAAGCAGCTGCCTGGGACAGACAACATTCTTCACCCAGCCCTTTCCTATGAGCAGGGAGGCAGCAATGCTGGAGGGTGTTTTTGCCTGGGTGACAGCACGTCTCCACCACGCTGTGATGCACCTGGTGACTAACAGGGACATCCAGGGAGAGGCCAAGTGTGAGTTAGGCCATGACACCTTTTGTGAGTGTCACTGCAGTAACTGCTCTTTCCCAGGAATGACTAATTGGGAGTTCACAGGAACTGCACCCAGCAAGCTGCCCTTCTGCCCAGCAGCATAAACACCCTTCTCTTCCTTTCCCCTGCAGGGGACAAACACACCCCACCCTTCCTCAGCTGAGCCTCAGAAGGCACCTGTTCACAGCACTGAGAAAACACACAGTCCATCCAAGAGCCTTAGACAATTATACCACCAACTTTATAAAGCAAAGCAACTATTTTCACATTAACAATTCAGAAAGTGATTCAAACAACAAAGCAGCAAACTAGGAACTAACTTAAAAGGTCAACATTGCATATACCACACTTAGTCATAATCATTCATTTGGAGAAACAGGCTGGATTGGGTAACTAAATTCACATGCTTTGCAGCAGCCAACTACTCCAATCACATTGCTATTACTTATTGCAACATCTTCATGAGGGGGAAAGGCTATACAGTACATTGTACTAGCAAAATGCTTTCAGAAAAATGTGCAGCAAGGTTCAACACTTGTATTTTGGTTGCTACTAAACACAAGCCAAAAAATGTGTTTTTCATAAAACAGAAATTCCTTTCCTCCTAACTAAAGGAAAAGCCTTACAGGTTATTAAACAGCACTGCAATACTTTCCCCTGTATCTGTCAGTTGCGCCAGAAGAACAGGCCTTAAATGCTGTTCAGGAAACAACTAATTTGATTACTGATAATGCTACAATTCAACTTCATACAGATTGCCACTGCTGTTCAAAGAGAAAGATGTTTCTCACTGGTTATGCCTCTGCTTTCCCCAGTAATCCTTCTGGGCCAGACAGCTCCTGGTCTGGGAGATTGGGTTAAAAACCCAGTTGTCCTTTAAGATTCATGAGGCCTTTATCATTTTGGGTAACTTGACAGTCATTTTCAAGTGTCAGACTCAAAACAGGTAGACACTTCATACTTTAAATCTACCCTCCATTTGGCAGGAAGGAGAAGCAGTATATTTGTTTTAGACAATCTCTGCAGCCTCCATGTGGAGTGACAGATTTTATATTCATAGCAACAGGACCCCACTAACACACTAAGGCCATGTTCCAAACCAGACCAGCAGCACATTAAATCTTTCCCGGAGTGGGAACACCTGCACAAGTCAATATGATCTGAAATTCATATCTGCTCTCAGAAGTTCTAGCTTCTGTTTGATTTACTAGAGATTCAACCAGCCTTCCAACACTGAGATATGTGGGAGAACTGCTGTAATTCTTTATACTTATTTAAAATAGGTAATAGAGCTCTCAGCATCAGAGAAAATTTTCTGTTAAGAGCATGAAGTCTTCATTTCAGGTCCTTCAAAATGAAGCAGGAGATTAGTGAAAAGTACTACTCTGCCACAAAAGTAGTCTAGAAAGCCAATTCCCATTTAGCCCAGAATGCCCTCCCTGAAGTAGAAAGCACAGCTGCTGGGACATTATCTGTCACACAAATTTCATTTCATTCAACAGATCTATACCATAAAAGACAAAAAAAAAAAGGATACAAAACCCAAAATTCAACATTACTTCCTATCCCCATTCAGATTTCTAATTATGATCAATTAAATTCCCCTGGCATCTCCATGAGTTAATGTATTCCATAGTTAACATATATTGTTCCTTTTATATCCACTAGTCATTACTTTTAAATGAACTACATAGCCAGGGTTGGTAATTACTATCACACAATAGCCCTGTGAAACCTTCCTGTCAGGGATCCAGTTACCCAGCCAGGAGATAAGGCTTTAAAGCTCAGTTTCCATCAGGAACAAGAAGAAAGTTTTGTTTCACTTTCCAAGTTCATGCAACTGAATTTGAGATACGGGGGGGGGGGGGGGAAGAAGAGGAACAAAACCCCAACAAAACCTGTTTTAAATCCAACAGCAGAAATGAAAAAGTTGATTATCAAGTACTATTAAAAGGCTGTAGTCAAATGTGTCGAACAGAAACCAATCCCAGATTACGGCCAAAACTGATGATGCCACCCACAATGGATCATAGTATACACACACAGCACATACCCCTGACAGAGTAACCCAGGTGAGCACAACTAAGCTGGCCGAGAACTAAAACACCTCCAGCGGGAGTCCTCTGAGCACCATTAAAAAAAAAAAACAATCCAGAAAGCTTTGTGCAAATGTTTTTAAATTCAGAACAATTTAAGTTAAATAATCAGCAATTAAGTATGTGTAGGGATACATAAAAAGAGGATCCTAGGCAAGATTTTAAAGTCTTGTCAAAGAGATGATACTTTTAATAAAAATTATAAACCTATCAAAAGACGAATAAGCGTAATTTTAAGTCCAGGACAGAAAGGTCAAGTAAAATTGCAATGGCAAATAAGGAGTCTTCAAAACTACGGAAATTCTGTTGCTGCTGCTGAGGTTCCCAAGCTTGTCTTTACACCACTTCAAAAATAATCAAGTAGAAATTGTTTAATGTTACCTAAGTGAGTGTATTCTATATTAATGTTTCCCCCAAAGACTTAAGATGTGGTCAGCTACCACATTAGTTTCTCTGCCTTTACTGATAAAAGAACATTAAACAGTTCAAAGGGACCTTTTACTATTTCCCAGAACAAAATAAAATGATAACAAACCACCACCAAATCCCCCCTCCCCCTCCATCACAGATTTTGGGGATTTAGTAATTTCCTATAACATATATTGCTGTCTTTAAAATTACATTAAAACATGTGTTTTTCCAAGTAGCTACTTGCTGGCATCAAAGTTACCCAAAAAACTAATTTGGCCATGAGTGAGAAGAGAAATGCCCCAGAAAAAGAAGAGTTTACAGACCTAGATCGGAAATTTCTGCAGCAAGGGATTCAGAAATAGACACATTAAAACAAGGGCAAACCCAGAGCCAGCGTAAAGCCAGCCTTTCTCACTTTTCTCAAACTGCTGTACTCTCTTCAGAGTCACCCTGGCAAGCCAAATGAGAGCAAAAAAACCCCAGCAACGGTCTTACAATTCTGAGCAATAAATACATAACAGCTGCATTTGCTCTCCTCTAAAAGGGAGAAGAGCCTACATCAGAATCCTCCGGTGCTGCACAAGTTCTGCATCTCAACAGAACATGTTGGATTTTTGTAATAAGAAAGCATCAAAAGCTTATGCATAAAAACTTACATGCTGTGGAAAGCATAAATGGTGAGGTAAAACTGTGCAGAACTGTAACTCATTCTCTTATCTCGGTGGAAAAAAAAAAAATCACCTCCTCATTAATCTGATAAAAGATTACCTAGAACCTCCATGGATTAGTCCACAGCTGAAAACTCTGCCCACATCTCAGATTAAAATAAAGGTCACCATAAAATCTTTAGGGGAAATTTTGACCATTGACTTAGAAAAAAGTATGTTTCCAAAATGAAGTAAAATAAGGTGTCCTGAATCCTAAATTTAAAAGGCCTTTTCAGAACTGTCTTGCAGGCTCATTTTGCCCAGTGCAAATACACATCAATAGGTAACAACTAAGCATTCAAGGACTTTTTACATTTACATCATTTCCCTAACAAAAAAATTCCATCAATATTCAAAGTACCTGTCAAGGTAAAACAACCATCACATACCTTCATACGAAAAGGCATTAAAAATAAACTTGGTTTGTCCACATGAGGCTAAACTCAGATATACAGAGGAGCATCACCAATTAGTAACTCCAATTCTAGATCCCCATGTAAAATGCAGTTATGAGAGATTTTTTAAAAAGGAATGGAATCTACAGATTTACCCATAGGTATCTAAAGACATCCTTTTTTCAGGTTGTTTTTTTTTTTTAATGATTGATCAAATGTCATATTTCTTATGTACAGCCTTCATTTTAATTTCATGTTCTGCAGAGGATTAGCATGCAAGGTGCTTTATGGCTTTTTAACCTGACAGGACAAAACACAGTACATAATAATGGTTTCTTTAGGTCTCAAATGTTTTCAGAATTACAGAAGGGGACATTCTCCGGTATTATTAAATAGGACTAAAGCATTTAATACTTAGAAGTATTTTATTTTGGACCTAGAACACATCCCTAAGAAGCAATAACTCTTCAAATAAAATAAACTATTAGAAAAAAAAACAGATAAAGAGCTACAGACCCAGGCAGTTGGCACAAACCCAAACAAGAACAACCAATCAAAGCAAAGCTATTTTCAGAAAGTTTAAATTGTCTAGGGAAAGGAGGAGGGCTACATCTATATTTATTACAAATAAAGTATTCATACCTAACTAGAAAGGCAGTTGTACTCAACACATGAAAATTAATTATCCTAAGGCACCTGAAGATACAGAGCAAGCTGAAAATACTAACACAGGGAACTGCTGTTAGAAAGCACATTGATTACAGTTGTTCACCTCCTTGCATCTCATCTGCCCAGGGAAAAGTGTCTTTGATAAATGTGGAAAATGCATTTACAACAGAACAGGACTTCTCAGAAGCTCCTGTAAGCATAATCCCCAGAGGGTCCAAAGGACACAAAAGCTTAGAAAAAGGCCAATAAACAGGACTTCAAAACACATGTCTTTTCAGAGCTGCCAACAAGTTTGGGAAGTGGTGGGACAAAAGTAATTCAACCCAAAAGTCAGACTGTTCTGAAAAGTTTCTTTAAAATAATTGTTCCCAGCACCTAAGAGAGGCAGACCTGCCAATCACTCCATGCCATGCACTGAGTGCTCTCTCCTGTCACTGGATTCCATAAAAAATTTAATGGAGAAAGGTATTACCAGCATTTCCTGCTACCTTGGAAACTGCAAAAGAAACATAAATCAGCACCACATGAATAGAGAAGCTCTTTGTGATCTCATGTTGGAAGAAAATGGACTAGAATTCCAGACTTCTCTGAAAGTCCTGTGTGGGTTATCATGTTATTTTAGTTTGCGTATTATTAGGAGGGTGAGAAAAATTTTGCTTTAACTTACCTGACTGAAGAGCAGTGTTCACAGAGCACTTGGAACAAGTAAGATCATAGAGAGTCACTAACACCTTAAAGCAGCAACAGCAAAGACTGAGAACCACATTAAAACAGCTCTAGAATCACACATATTCTAGCAAGAACTGTGCAGAGATCATAAACTACTACTGACAGCTTCTGTGCTTAAAATACTTTTAACTTCTAATTCATAGAAGAATCCATAGAAGGTTAACAAAACAAACTCTAAAGAATCCTTGTCCTAAGAATAGCCGGAAAATAAAATGTCAAATTTGGAACTAGAGAGTACCAGACATTTCTCCATCTGCTTAAGGCAACACTCCTCTCATTCAGATTTATGTTCAATTCAGATACCTAGAAACTAAAATGCAAAAGTTCAGCAGTACTGTGGCTTTTCAGCTGCAGGACACAGAGTGACGAGCACAGGAGAACATCCAAGACACTGAAATGGCGCCCAGATGGCCCCAAACAACCTAAATTTTTACCACACTAAGGACAAAGCATTTTGCTTATTAAAAAAAAAAAAAACAAAAACCCAAGCAGACAACACAGAAACACTGTCGACCTTCAATGAGCAAAGATATTAAGTGAGGCTGAGTTAAAACATTAGGACAGACTTCCCCAGCTTCCCAACTGGCTGTCACGACGTAAGGGGTCTGGGGAGTTTTTCAGCTTGTCAAAAGCTTCTAGAGCCTTGCAACTATTACGTACATTTCATCATCTCTCAATGATTAATTCTGAATTAAAGAATGGCTTAAGCATTTCATGATTAAAAATACTGGACTATGAGACAGACAAACACAAAAACACTCACTCAAGTGCACAGGGCTGAAGCAATTCCTAGTTATTCTATTACAGTACATTCAAATATTTCACAAAATCCACAAAAGCATTAAGGCAAAAAAAAGTATGCGGCAAAAGCATTCCCACGTGTGTTTTCATGTAAATACATTTTCTTATTTTTCCCATAGTATTTATAACTCTAAGCATTTCAAGGTGTAAACTTATGGACAAACGTTGGCAAGAATTTTCCCCGGACTTTGTTATTCAGAACATGAAAGAGGCCTTGCCACAAACAACACTGAAATCAAAGGCACCAGCTCCATCTGCATCCCCCTCTGTTTCTTGCATTACACACAGAAGAGAGCGGTACTTATGAATCAGTGAAATGTATTAAAGCTTTCTGGTGGTTTGGTTTTGGGCTGCTTTTTAGTTTTTTTCAGGAGCAATGGAGGTAACTCCTATTTCTAACAGCTGCAGTACATTTTAATTGCAACATCTGACAGGTCAATTACAGATTGCCTGACCTTAACAGCTGCTTCACAGGCCTGACTCCCATTGAAACCAACTGAGTCAGAAAATGATGAGCACCTCCCAAAACATATTTTTTAATGCCTAATTGCTAAGAAACCATGGGAGGTAGATATATGGGGAAAAAAAAAAACCAAACCAAACTTTGCTGACATTCTGAATTTAAATTATCATTTCACAGGAAAGTAAAGACATCATATTTCTCACAAGGAGAAGGTAAAGTGAGGTCGTTGTGCATATGAGGATCCTACCTACTCTGTTTTTCTCTCTCAAAATGTGGTACTGATAACAGGCCTGGAAAGATAATTTGTCACGTGACTTCTCAAAAAAAAGCAAACAAAATTAAGATTGGGAAGAACATAAACAGACCTCTCATCTCTTCTTTTTTCAGCAGCATGGATCTACCTCAGCATGGTCTTTCCCCGTGTGAATCAGGCCACCAATGTGAAATTAAGCAAATAGAAAATTTTCCTTAAAAGGTGTTAAGTTCATTACAGGTTTTCTGAACTTTTCAGCACTCTTTGAGAAGCATTCTCACCCCTTACTCATCTTCTCTCAACCTCTGCTCCTCTATGGTATAATTTGGTCGTAGCACACAGACACAGGTCCTTAACTTAGTGGAAGGCAGACCTCAGGCAGACCAATACAATGGGACTTCTGTAAATGAAATCACTTCTCCAGAACTCTCTTTCAGAGAGGCACATACTAAATTTTGACCAGCTATGTAGGGAGCTGTAAAACACACACACAGATCTCACTCCTGAGAACATTAATCAGCGTAGCTGTCTTCAGGAATTTCATCTGACAACAGGCTGAAAAGCAAAAAAAAGTCAGAAGGTGGGTGTCTTGTAACAATACAGAGCAAAATTCACCAGTTACCTGCTGAATTCACAGTGCAATATGAACATATGAATTAATTTTTAAGAACTCCAGTACTTGACATTCACACTGTATTAAAGCAAGCTCTCTATTGTCATTATCCTTTGCAGTTGCTTGTAAAAAAAGAGCTGAAGTCTTCCCTTCCTTATCCTGTATTTGCTATTCAATAAACAGGTATCACCAGTGTAATGTTTGTCCAGGAAATGCCTTCAACACCATAAAAGTTTCCACTACTGCACTCAAAATTAATTTCTATAGTCTCAACCACTTGACTAAACAGTTAAGAGTGAATGCACTCCCCTCTTTGTGGGTTACATTTGTGCACACATATGCACAGAAAGAGAAGTGTCTTTAAAGCAGCTTCATGGAAATAATTTTAGGTCATCAATTTTAAGGTCTTGATTTGCTGGGAGATAAAAGAACAGCAAAAGCCACCAGATGGATTCCAAAGGGCAAAGGGAAATAAATGTCTTTGAGCCATATTCTGCCTTGTTCAATTACAGAATTATGCAGGCAAGTCTAATTTCAGGCATAGGGCAATGCTCCTATATACCTGCTTAATTAATCCACCAGGCATTTGTTTATCAAAGAGAGTCAAGCTCTGAATTACAAGCACTGTGAGTAGGTTTGTGGGTACACACAGCACATACTCATCAGGGTGTGGGTGTGTAAACGAGGCTTTTAATTGCTCAGAGAGGTCAGGGCAGAAAAGCCAAGCAGGAGTGGCAGCTCAGGCTGTCTTCCAAGGTAAGGTGACAAAATAGTGATGACTGAAGGGTGAGAAAGCTGCTCCCATACCTACAGAGCTGCCTCTGCCATGCTCTGTAGAATGAAGGCTTTAGAGACAACATTGGTCACTCTTTTGGGGAAACTGAACTAAACAGTGCAAATGGAAATGCACACATGGGATGAAAATCTCTCACCTCCATTCGTCACCACCCCGTGAGACAAGCTCCTCTCTGTGAAAATGAGGAACAGCCTCCACACCCCCTCAAAAGTTCTCCCAGCTCTGTGAAGGATCAGAAGTGTGATGCCAACAGACAATCCCTTCTTCAGCAGCCTGAGATCTGAACAGACCACACAAACCAGCATTGATTTGGCTGGGGTTACTGGAGGAGGAGGCTCTAAAAGCCACTGTTCACACCTCACTTTTTGTGTCTACAAAGAAGTTTGCAAGACAATCAACCCGTGGTATTTTCATTGGTAAATGCACTGCTTAGGGCAGCTGGTTGGAAGAAGTAGATTAAAAAAATATATCCTAAGAAAGCAAAAACACTCATGGGGCAGCACCACGATTTACTCATTTTTATAATTTCAATTGTGAAGTTTTAACTTGGTAGGAAGAATGATAGCTATCTAGCTAGAATTTACAAATAAAACTGGAAAGTTGGCCCAACTCATCAGAAAAGCAAAGGTTCATAAAATCTGTTCAATACTCAAAAACCATTGCAAATGCACATCTCAAAGCTGCATGACAAAAGAAATGGAGAGCCATACAACTAAATATTTACGCTCTTAAATACAACACACCTCTTAATGCATCTTTTCAGACATTCACAGAGTTTTCTGAAACTGCTGGGCACTGCTTTCAGCTTGCCTGAAACCTCTCAGCAGTGTTAAGGCTTCTGGGAACACTCGGCCTGTTGTCATAAAGGGAATGATAAAAGAGAATAAAGGGAATTAGAAAATAGGAGAAAGTTTGTATGCACAGCTGGTCCATTCTCCATCCCCATCTCTTGCTACTCACTAAAAAATAACATAGAAGAGTAACACTTTTTTCTTTTTTAGGAAAATACTTTTGTAAAGTTGTCACGCGTTTGCTCATAAGGTTTATTCAAAACCTGGCAAAGTGTTTATTAACCAGCACACTGAGTTGACAGACATTTAGGATTATCTCCCCCTTAGTTCTTTCCACTTCCCCCAATTCCTTTGTTTAGTACTTCAAGTCAAGTTGAAAAGGAAGAAGTGTGAAAGCAATTAGACAAAAAGAAATCCTGCTGAGGAGGTCTTAAAAAGATAAGCCTTATCAAACTTCACAGCAGCTCCAAACCAGACAAGAGTTTTACAGACCACTTTCATTTTCCACCAAAGTACTTCTTTCTGTGACCAACCCTGAGCATTACAGAAGAGTACTAGGAAAGAAAGTAAAGCCCCTCTGGGCAACAGGGATGATGGATACATATTAAGCAAGAAAAATGGAAACATCCAGCTTGAAAAGCATTCAGGGAGAAATCTTCACCTTGCCCTGGCCACAGTGGGGCATGGAGATGGGAACAAGAAGTGGCAAGTGACAGTGGGCAGGGCTGTGGGAATGCTCTGCAATGCTCCGCTCTTGCAAGGGCATTGCTCCCGGCCTCAGCCAGAGGAGTCTGGGATGGATCTCTGGCAGAGCCTGGCACAGGCAGGCTCTGGATACTCGGAGGTTTGAGAAGACAAGGAAGCAGAACACACTGCAGCTTGAAGGCAGGAGACAGTGAGCACCAAACTCAGACAACTTCCACTGTCTCTTCATTTCACATGTTCGGCGACATTTCCTAACCAAGCTCCCACAATGCAGGCGTGTGAGCACCACCAGCTCCTTCTCACAGAACCCTCATTCTTTGAGCCTGTCTGGGCTCATAAAAACAAACGTTTTTCTTTTCTCAGTCTTAATCCTGACTTCCAGGGAAACACAGTGGTTTTTACAGCTCTCTATTTCAGATCAGAATTCCACTGCAGCTCATGACAGGTCACATTCACATTTCACTCCTCTGCCATCTGCTTTGAAATTCCCAGTATCAAAGGAGTCCATACCTTTGTGCTTGTAATTTTTCAGTCCTGTATTACAACCGAAGTGTAATTTAAACAAAACACACGAAACCTGGAGTAAGATCTAAAGTCTTGTAGCTCTGTCTTCTACTTCCACTACTAAAACCCAATATAGCAATTTTTTGGCTCAAACAGATCCTTTAAAAGACTACTCCAATGCCTGAATATCCATTTTCATACTCTTAAAAGAGATCTTATTCTAAGCTTGACCATCCCACCTTCTCACAGCTCCAGGATAACAATCCTGCAGGATATGCAATACAGTCACAGCACTAAGGGACATTCTCCTACAATATTCCTGCCATCCAACACCAGCAGGGTCAGAGAGCACAACACTTTATAAACCACTGAGACACTGAGTAATGAATACTAAAGCCTGGTTCACACGACGATTCATTTCTGCTGCCCTCCTGGCCTTTATGGGAAAGCACCACTGTTTACCATGTTTATTGATCTTCTGTTATCCACTGTCCATCAGGCCTCTTCCCTTTTAGAACCCCAACTGCACTAGGTATTGATTTGGACTTTGCATAGCAGAGTAACACATCTTGCTGTCAGGAGAGGACAGAGTTAAAATAAATAGGAAAGACAACGAACAGAGAAGTAAGAGTTTTGAGGAGCGGAAAGGCAAGATCAGAGAATAAACCCTTTCTTATCATTATATTCTCATGTCTCGCCAAAGACACTAACAGTTGGCTTCATCAGAGACAACAGTACCCAGAGAATAAATAAACAGGACTGGTAAATAACACACCACCTTAGAACTCCAGAGGGTGAAGCAGGAAGAAAAACCACCTGCAAAACTTACAGGGCTTACTGCACACTGCAGACATCTCAGTCACTCTAACCTACTCTTCTGTCAAAACTTGCTCCTCTGCTTCGTTTCTCTCACCATTTCCAACAGAAACAGGACTGGCCTTGGCTTACACAAGAGTCTTCAAGCAGTGCCTCTCAGATGCTTTAATTGAGCAATTTCAACTTAAGACTCTTGGTTTCTATTTTTCAGAGATAATGGTCATCAAGGAGTTCATTAAAGGAAATGATGAAAGAGGCCGATTCTGCATTACAGAACTGGTCTGACTGGGAGTCCTGCACTACACTGGTCTTATTGTTACTGTGCTGACCAAGGAGAGGGGATTTTGCTCTGTACAGACTCAAACTCATGAAATCCAAGTCAGCACATGGCAGCCTCCAGTGCAAAACTCCAATAAGGACTTGTGTGAAAGAACCCAAAAATCACCTTAAAACACTTAAAATTTTGTTTGTCAAGTACGTAGATACTTTAGTACCTGTAGTACACAAAGCTTGGTCCAAATCCAAGCAAATCCATTCACTTACAGCTCTTCTGAAGAGGACACTACTTCAGTGCTATCTCTGCAAGTGGTCAAACCCCATCCCTCACAACACTCTGAGGGAACAGGGCCTGAGGCTGCTGGGTGAGGATAAACCCTCCCAGCCAATGTACAACCTTCAGGTCTTGTTGTCTTAAGCCAGAAATGGGGTTTTGATCAATTATTATTAACTTTCAGCCTTCAAACTTCTGGCTTGCCATGTTAACAGAAGCTTTATAGAAGCTAACCTCCAAGAAGAGATAATTCACAATTCTGTCAAGAACAGCTGATCATATATTTTTATGACACAATAATTGGGATTTTGTCCAGAAAAGATGATTAATTCAACCACTTGCAGTACAAAAAATCCGCCCAAACCAAACCGTTTACTTTGTGGATCTGAACCATTTAGCACAATCCTCTACAATAAGGACTGATGCACTTCTTTTTTATATCAACAGTTCTGACATGATATTGTTCTCTCAGTATCTCACTGTTCTACCCTCCTCCACCTTGAAAGCACAACACATCCTTTCAAGTGTCCACTTTGCATTACTTAAAAATGTTCATGGCCTTTATCAGGCACATGTGGCACCCTTGTACACTTCCAGAGTTGGTTTCTACTCTGAATACATCTATTCTAATACAAAGTACACACTCATGACAGCTCACAGTATTAACTCTTATCTTTATTTCTCTAATCTCTAAGCCTACATTATGCTCTCATTTTTCAGCATACGTTGTCATCTGATTGTTTCATTTAGGGCAGTAAGGGCTTCTAGAACATGAGGCCTTTATTCACGGATAAGTGTTTTAGAGCACACTGAATTAGCATTACTACTGTGGACATCTGATAGCACAATTTCTAGCTTACCAAAGGAAAAGAATAAAAAATATTTGAGGGACTTTTTCAAGCTCCAAGACTGTGTTTAAGACCATAATTTACTTACCCTATGCTCCATTCTTTTGAAGACTACAGTTTATCCTAATAAACAACCTTTATTTTTCTTCAGCTCCCAGGCAGGTGTCAGTTACACTCTGCACACTCATCTCACGGGCAGAAACTGGCTAAAGCTCAGTCCTTGAGAGCAGGACAGGGGAACATGTCCTTACCTATGCCCACTGCCATGCGCGTGACTGGTCACCTGCACTCACACAATGTAACTCTGGTGGCCTTTCAGACATGCTGCAAGAGAAACCTTCTGATTTCATCATATGGAATTGGCTGAATTTGTACAGAACATGACGGTAGAGCAGCATAATCCCCAAATCGATCAACTAAAAAGCTGTTTGAATGCAACAATGCATCCTCAGTCCGCTAGCTACATGATTTTAAGTTTATTTCAGTTATATTAGCCTTTTATTTGCTAAGTAAGTTTCCGTATCTCCCATTACTTTGTTTACACACCTACCACAACAGAGAAATTACTGGCATTACACATTATGTCCAGGCTTCCTGCTCCACATTCTTTACTTCGGAAAACAGTTGTTTTAGAAGTTCTTTAGTTAGAAACAACTAAGCATTTGGTATTAAAAGCTGGAACTCCTAAGAGTTGTTATCCCATAAAAAGAAGTACGCAATTAATACACAGTATTGGGCCGTGTCCTTCTTCAAGTTTTAACTCTGGATTTTATTCATTCTTTTTTTTTTCCCCGAAATAAAAGCAATATAGGTAATTTCAATAAGTTCTTTGCATGGACCAGAAGCGTTGTTCACAACAGAATATTCAGCTTACCAGTACAATTCCCAGGTGATACCATACCCCAGCAAACTCCAGTGTAAAACATCTCTGAGCACAGAATCAACTTCTTGGTCTTTTACTCAAAGAAAGCACCCTGCCCTGTTTTAGAAACACCACCTCAAGTCCCAGCACCTACTTGGAGCATAATTAATATGCCACCCACAACACAGCACCTTGTTGGATCAGCCCTGAAGTCAGACAGAACAGTAACCTCCCATATATCATAAAACAGCATGATGTCAGAGTCTTTAAAAATCAATTTTAACATCCAGAAACACTAGTTTACTCTTTTATGCTTAAGGTGAAGTGCTTTTATGTCTAATTTAGCACATTTTCAGTTCCAAGAAAATCAACACAGGGCACTCACACTCCCTGAATTTTATTCGATTTAGGAATATGAAGTTATTTTAGCACTAAAAAAGACAACATCTTCTTGTAAAAATACACACCCCTGAAGTTGTGAGCATGCCTTATTTTTCCTGAGTTACACAGGCAATATCATCTTGAAAGAGAAGTATGACAAAGCATCTTAACAGAAGATAATCTTACAGCACTGAATCTTACAGCTAATTTACCTTATGGTTATAATACTTAAATTGCATACAAAAGCTTAAATTAATCTCTGCTGTGTACTTCATTTCCCAAAATTATAGTCAGGAGTTCCTCTAGACATTTGCTGACAGATACAAATCACCAAGAAGTTGAGCACAAACATTTAGAAGGAACTTTAGCACATACTGAAAAGACACAGTACACGGGTTTAGCCCCTGAACTGCACTAGAGATAACATGACACTGAGAATTAAAAGAGAAGCAGAAACCGAGGAGCCGACAGCTAGGGCAAGAGAGAGTAAACAAATTTTAGTAGACAGGAAACCTCTCGGCTTTAGTGGTAAAACCAACTGAAAAATTCTCCCCCGGTTCCAGCAGGAGCGACCGTTGCCACCTCCTCTGCCGCTTGTTTTTACGGTGTCGCTCCTGCCCAGATGCACCCCCGGCTCGGCAAACCCCGCTCCTGCGCCGAGGGGAAGCGGCTCCATCCCGCCCAGCCCCGCACCGGCCCCGCACCAGCCCGGCCCGCCCGGCCCGGCCCGGCCCGGCCCGGCCCGGCCCCGCTCCCCACGGACTCCCGGCTCACCCCCGGCCGCCATCCGCCCTGCCCGGCCCCGGGAGCCGTCAGCGGCCCGGCCCGACCACCGCCCTCGACTCCTACACTCCTTCCAGCCCGCAGCCCGCGGGGACCGGCGGGCGCTGCCGGCGCGGGGCTGCCCGGCCCCCTAACCTCAGCCGCGGCTCTCGGCACCACCCACACCTCTCACCTCAGCTCTCGGCACTGCCCCAACGCCTCACCTCAGCCGCGGCTCATGGCACTGGCCGGCGCCCCAGGCCCGCTCCTGCCCGCGCCGGGCGGCGGCAGCGGCGGGAAAGCGGCGGCGCCACCAATCCAGGCCCCGCGGGGGGACGGGCCTGCCCGAACCGCCGCAGCGCCGGCCCGAGGGGGCGGGACGGGGCGGGACGGAGCGGGGCGGGACGGGGAGAGGGATAGGGATTGAGGGATAGGGGCTGAAGGACCTTCGGATAGCGGGCGCTGGCTTGTTCGTTCGGCGGGCGCGGCCGGTGTTCTAGCGGGCGGTGGTGGTGACGCTCGGAACGGCCCCCGGGGCGAGGAGCCGCTCAGGCCCGTGGCCGGCGCGGGTACGGAGCTCCGGCCGATCCCGGTTCCAGCCGCTCCCGGGCGTGTCGAACCTCCCGCGCCCCGTGCGGGCCGCCCCGATAAGCCGCCGGTTCCAGGAACGGGGCGCTCGGTGCGGGTTTGTGTCACAGGCTCAGTGCAGGGTTCGCCGCTGACATCGCTGAGGGAGCGGCTGCGGCAGGAAACGTGTCCGCGACCAGGCACAGAGAAGCTGGTTGGTATCTAAACATTTCACAAACGGCCAAAAATTATCGGCTACCTAACCGAGAAGGCATTTATCCCAGGAAACGTGCACTGGTAGAGGTCATTTTATTTACCCTTCATATTTCCCAATTTGCAGTACACAGAGAAAATTAATTCTCTGTGTCAAAAGGTTGTTTTCTCAATAATGGTCTTATGCAATAAATTACAGCCTTTTTACTGCTTTTACCCTTTACTTAATTGCTCTTGCTTCTGAAGGCAGTTTGTTATGACATTACAACGTTACACCGGGTCAGACTGATGCTGGCCTTGGCTGCCCCACGTTTCTTTAGCCAACCCTTGGGCTAATTTGGCTGTGCCAATTATCTTCTCTTTAATAATTTCGGTTTGAATTAAAACATAAAGAATCCTGCAAGATCTTTCAGACTCTTTATTTCATTCCAGCGTTCAAATTTATGATACCTTATGAGGTGTTAGGACCAAAGTTAATTTATTTACTAACCAACATTTAGTGGGATATGTGAACAGAATTCAAATGACTCCAAACTAGCCAATGCAAAGAGTTAAGTATAAATTATTAATTTTCAAACCGTTTCCTATCTTATCTGTAGCTGTGCCGAGGTCTGGGGTACTGTTGCTCCAGGCATTATACATATGGTACATAGTAGGGGTTGCAGTCTAGGTCAAAAGTAGATGCAGGTAGCACTCAGACTGCTTTTCTCATTAAATGGCAGCAACAGTTCAGTGCTTGTGGAAGCAAATTATCTTTGAGTTCGGTTTTTAAAAGTAGGATTCCTGCATGGAATGGAAAACCAGAATTACTGAGAGCAGCTGGAATCTGCCAAAATCTGCTTCAGTGAAAAATGGCCTCAGCTCACTAAATGGATGGTCAAAGCCTTCAAGCTGTTGGATGTCCAAGCACTAAACTCAGCAGTCTTAAGGCTCCCAGCTGAAGGAACTGAAGGAACCCAGCAAAAGACTGCATTGTGTGAGCATCACCTCAATTTAGCCTTAATTTTTTAATTAAAAAGACATTCTATTTGAAATATAGCTACAGGTGTATTCATCTAGGACACATTTCTGTTCATGGCTGTCCCTGTATATAGGCAGACCTTTGAATCATTACACAAAGCTGATTTTAATGTTTCCAAAGTCTGGAGATAAGATAATGGTTGTTTCCTTAACAGCATTTCCCTGCAGGAACAGAGCCTATGGCTGAAACTGTGGCTGACTGGTTGGTTTTGGCTGTGTTAAACTACAGTCTGGAGTCTCTGAAGCTTTTTCTGCCCTCTCTTTTCATGTAACTTAGGCAACACATGGACTAAAATTCCTGACCTCAAGATAAATATTTTTGCAACTGGAGTTAGGTCCTCAGCAGAGGCTTCTTCCATAGCATGGGATGTGCTGAGCAAAGGCTGGAGGCAGCCACTGGGAAAAACTGGGCACAAGTTGTGTCTGACCAGGGTACCACACTCTGGGCTTCATGGGAATCCTTTTCTAAAGGCAAGTCCCAGTCAGGTGGAAGAGGGAGAAAAGGAAAAATTTCAGAATATTTGAATCATTCAGTGCTGTAAGAGTAAATCCTTTTGTTGGATAATTTGTCTTCCACCTATCCTACAAAAAGACAAAGAGAATGAAGTAATAGTTATTTATTTTTAATATTTCAGTATCTCATGTATAAATATACAGTCATTCTGAGAAACAGCAGCCTGCAGACTCTAAAAACAGGTATCTGAGGTCAGGAGCTGCTTTTGAAAAGAATTACTTTAATCTTCTGGAATATGTGAGGGAGACATTTAAGTGCCTTTAAAAGCAGTGCTTGAGCAGGCTGTAAAATAATAGGTAATATTTCTCCCCCTTAGCTACTGTGAGGCTCAGGTCATTTCTCTGTAATGCCCCCATCAGAATTTCACAGCTCAGGGCAGTTTAAAGCTTCTACTTCTGTGAGAAAAGAACATTACTTGAGCTTTGGGATTCCACATGGTTTTCACAAATCCCATTGCAGTCAGATCCTGAGGAAGACTCAAGAGCTGCAGGATGGCTCTGCTTGCAATTTTATGCTGAGAAGCTTTAAGAGAAATGAGGCAGCAGCTGAGCCTGAAGGTGTGAATCTTGGCAAACACAGGTTTGTGTGTGTGAGAACAGCTTTACTGTTGGTTTGGTTGGTTGTTACCAGTGCAACATTAAATGCAATGGAAAGAGGCTTAGCATGGGAAAAAAATCAAACAAGGCTCCAGCTCACCCAGTGTGTACAGAGTGTACAGAGCTCAACAAGGGCTGGCAAGGCTGGGGCTTCCCAGTGCTTCAGCTGACTCTGGTTGTGGGTATGGAGGGGAGTATGAGCTTCCTGAACACCACATTCCTTCCACAGCGCTTGTGTGCCCATCTGCTTGTCAAACACCCCAGAGATAGTGTTCTCAGCACCCCCAAATTCTTTCCCTGCCAATGGCTTCACTGCTATCTTTGGATCTGAATTGCCTAACTTCCAAATTGCCCATCCTGTCCTCCACCCCATCACTTCTCCCCACACTGATCCCAGCCCCTGGGCCTGGCTCCTTGCTGGCACAAAGAGGCAAAGCCTGGTCATACCCTCCCCAGGGAGCCTCCCCAGCCAGCTCCCCAAGCCTGTCTCCAACTCTGCTTCTCTGTTTCTAAAATTCCCCTGGGAACTGCAGAAATTCTGAGCTCTTGTTGCTTCCTGTGCTAAAGCACATTATTCTGGGGTTTGAGTATTTTTATTGCTGCTTCATTTTTAAAGCTGAGCTGAGGATAGATCACAGAATCAGAGAATCATTAAGGTTGGAAAAGACATCCAAGATTATCGAGTCCAACCTTTGACTGATCATCACCTTGTCAACTGGCCCAGAGCATTCATAACTCCTCAATTACAAAAGCAGGCGGGTCTCAAATCCAGCTGTAAAACAGAATATCCAAAAGAATGGTGGAGAGAAACAACATTAAAAAATTACAGGAATTTGGTCCTCATTTGCCCTTGTGATCTTCGTATTTTCCTCTTTTTTTTTTCTTTTTTTCTTTTTTTTTCTAATTTATTTTATTTATGTAAGGCTTCTAGACTGCCAAGTATCTGTGGAGAAACAGCTCTATGAAACTGCTCACATCAAGTCATTGCACTGAGAGAAGACACATTTTCAGAGCCAGAGGAGGTTCCAATGTCCACCCGTCTCCAGCATAGCCTCTTGTGGCTGCCAGGAGCTCCTGTGGTTTCACAGGACTGGCTAAAGCCAGGCCAGCAGGCTGTGCAGAGGCAGAGCCTGGCACAGTGTGGTGGTGCTCCCAAGGTGACACCCAGAGGCAGAGCTGTTCCCAGGGAAGGTGCTTTGCAAGGCAGCCTGGGTCAGGCAGTGTCGGTGCTGTGAATTTGCACTGGTTTCTCTCAGACCTACAAAACATTCACATGGGTTTGTCTCTCCCTGACACTGAATCCAGACTGGGGAAATGGCCAGAGCACACCTGCAGTGATGCCACTGATCGCTGGGGAAGGGGCGAGTCCCTGGGCCACCCAGAATAGCCACGTGCCTGCTGCCAAAGTCACAGCAAGGTTGTACAAGCTGCTATCTGTATTTCCGTGTACCTGGCAAATGTACAAAATTCTAAAAGCCTGAAATCTGATCTGCACATGGTGGAGAAGTCAATACTCCTCCCTCCGCCAAGACCTTCATGAGTTAGGATATTCTGGCTGAGTGCTGGAGCACTCCAGAGTGCAACTGTGGCAAAATCCAAAGCTGGGGGAAGGTTGCGGGATGCAGTGGCACTAAGGCTGCTGTTTGTCTGTGCAGGTATTGCACCACAAGGCCTTGACAATAATGTCAGATGCTACAGACAAATTTCTGTTAATCAGGAAAAGCAAAGGGCAGAATAAACTGTGTGTCCTGACCTTTCAGCTGCCAAATCATGCACCTATTTTAAATCTACAAGTAAATTTAGTTCTGACATTACAGAACAGCTGAAGATACATGTTTAAATCAGGCACATACACTGCATGCACAGGAACATTAACACCAGGCAGCAGCACCCTCCTGCTCCTGCCTGGACAGATGCTATGGTTCTTCACTGACGGGCCTAATTTAATGGTTAGTTAAAGAAAAAGAGCAATTGACTGTAGACTAGAAATGAACAGCAGCCTTCAGATCCACAAATTCAAACCAATTGTCAGGAAATCCATAACGTTTTTTGGGGGGAGAAGGAGAACATATGGTCAGGTCATCTCTGGTGATTTTATTGCCCCTTGTCTTCAAAGGGAAAGTCAAAAAAATTAATCTGAATTAATGACTCCTGTGACTTGAAAGTTACATGTGTCCTGCTTGAGTTGTGTTACTCAGAGTTAAAGTGGCCTTCATTTGATTTAGTTTTCTTCATTTTCCAAGTGAAGTACACTAAATCAGATTAATGCCACTTAATTCTGAATATGAGTATCTGCATAGATCTTAATAGAATTTAACTAATCTACTTTAAAATATAATTCAGCTCAGGTTTCCTGAGTGTCCCCTTCAAGGAAAGACTCACATCAATAGACTTAATGGGAATTGTTCCTCGATTGTGCTGGCATGAGATCAAAATTTCACTATCATAAAAATAGCCACATCTTACTCAGATGTATTTGTTTTGAGAGCATTAACATCCGACCCAGAGCTGAATGTATACCTTCTGAAATGGAATCAGAAATGGCAGCATGAAGTGAACTCTTAGTTACAAAAGAGAGATAAAACCCTGACTTTGGTTTCTTCAGCTGAGATGGAGAAGGAGCATAGGTGGTCAGGGTCATTTCCATGTTCTGAAGGTGTAAACAATATGTATTGTTTTCATAAGGCTGATATAATTTAGGCTGTTGTGCAGTTCTAGACAGTGTAATTTCAAACCTGGATGTTGCTAGAACCTTTATTTACATGAACTTCACAGAGGTGTGAGGAACTGCTATCTCTGTGACAGTAACTTGTAACCTTCCACTGAGCAGTAGGATCCTTGTGGCCCATATCTGCACATCTTCTTTTTCCAGCTGAGCTTTGCTGGGGATGCTGGGCTTAAACAATGAGAACATGAAGGTGCAGTCACACCCCAGAAAAACAAGAGCCCAGCCTTTGAAAGCAAACACAGGATTGGTGTTTTCCCAGGTTAAAGAACTGCCTCTGACAGAGCACTCAGTGCCTGTCCAGTCACACAAAATTACCATAGCCAAGATTCAGTCCTTCCCTGCTCTCCCTACAGCAGTGGCAGCTCCATCCTGGCCCATTTCTCCAACGGATTCTGACCCAGCCTCCAAAGCCAAATGTTCCCAGTGCCTCCCCAACTGGATTCTTGTTCTGGACTTCACATTCTCCTTTAGCATTTTAGGAGGAAGATCTCAGCACAGAGATATATTAAATAACATCTCACTATGCTAATTATTCAGATGGCTAAATAAGGAACCTGTGCTGCTTAGGATGTCTATTCTAGGCAATGAAAAGGGACAGGTTCCAAACAGGACTCTCAGTGGCAGTACTGGAGAGCAGAGCAGCCTCTTAGCTCAGACAGGCCAGGTAGGCGTCTTGTGAGGCACTGAGAATATTCTGCTCACCTTCCCTGTGTAATTTTCATGACCTGATGCATAATCCAGTCTCCAAACCTGCCCAGGTGCCGTAACCTTTCTGTCCAGCTCCCATAGCCACCCCCTATTGCCACCTCCTGCAAACAGCATCACACTGAGGAGGGCAGCATCTGGCTCCATGTGACCTTGGGGTTTTCTGAAAGTGTCATTAAATCTTTCAATTAAATATTGCTCAGTAATCAATCCAGCTGGATAGATAGTAATCTATCTAGAATTCCTGATTCAAAATTTCAAGTGCTGATGGATAGTGTAATATGTTTTCCACATAAATCCAGTGAGATATACTAAGGAATCTGAGAGGTACATGCAGAGTCTGTGCTGGAATAAAAAGTAAACTAAACACAGTCTAAGCTTTTAGAACATCAAATCCAACTTCCAGACAATATTAAAACCTTCCAGATTTGAGTGAGACTCACCAGTCAGTGCTGCCTTCCGCTGCATTTAGACAGAGAATTAATCTTGATATTCAAAGCCTTCCAAAACCTGCATGTTTTAAAAATAGCAAAATTTATTTCTTTTGAAGTATGGGCTTGTTACAGCTATTTAGGAACCTTTTACTGAAGTCAGATGGATCTTGAACCTTCCCTGGGGATGGTTTAGATGTCAGTGTTCATCCATTAACAGATTGGAAACTGTCCAGGGCAATATTGCAAGAAAACACACCATGTCCAGGCTTTCTTCCGGTTTCTTCCTCTGTTAAACAAGACTCTCTGGGCAATTCTCTACAGATAAATCCAAGCTTAAATATGATAAATAGGGCAAGGAATGAGAGGAATTCAAATGGGTATTTGCAATGTATCCTGCTCGTTGGTCAACAGGGTATTTCTCTCTAGTCAGAAGGGGAGTATAGAGTAAAAACACTTGGGCAGTGAGAACCTCATCCTGCCCCAATTCCATCACTTATTCCTGCTCCTTGTCACTGACAATGTGTGCAAAAGTCTTACTCTCCATCAGCACAATGCCACATGCTGGGTGTGTAACCCCAGTTCTACCCAGACACAGTTCAGGCAAAAGTTTATGACACCCAGACAGGTTTAATGTTGCCTTTCACTGGGTATTTTGTATAAGAAACAACCGAGCTCTCATACACAAGCAAGCAGTTGAAAGAGGAACAGCCACCCTAAGAAAAGGCAGAAGGTCAAATCTGGAGGAGAAGCTGGTATACTCAGGGTTTCTGCTAGCTGAAAAACGTTGGCTTGGAAGATGCAGGGAGGAGGGCAGTGCTTGGAGTGACAGGGAGCTCCCAGCTCCTACGGGAGCAGCCTTCTCTCCAAACCAGGCAGGACCAGATGAATCCTACAAGAACGACCTTGAGAATAAAAACGTGCTTCTGGATAAGTGCTGGCTAAAAGGATTGAAATTGCATGCAGAGAAAGAGAATATTGTCTGATTCCTCTGATTTTAGAGGAAACAGAATTTTGTACTTTCTTTGTAAATAAAAGGGCTGCATTAAAGTGCCTGTGTGATCAATTTTCCTTGCTATGAGAAACAATCTGCTAGGGCACAGAACCTTTTAAGTGCTTTGGTCAAAGATGGGACATAAAAGCTCCATTCATTTCCTCATGGAAAGGCAGCAACTTCATCCCTTTGACTGCAAGTGCACAGAGCTTGAAAAGCCAAGGATGCATGAAGGGGACATGTGCTGGGGACATGATGATGCTGACATTCCTCTGCCCTCAGCCTCATCTTTCACTGACAGAAGTACAAAGCAGGTGTAAAGCAGCTTTGTGATTTGTGCTTTGTGAAAAGCACCAAGTGATTTTGTACCAGTGAAATGACTCTAGAAGACAAAGCAATCAGGGACACACAGCCCTCTCTGTGTTCGTATGCAATGAAGAAAACACAGATGTGACCTTTGTCAGCAGTCAGTGCACTCATTAGAGTGTCAAAGGTAATAATTCTTACACATGAAAATCTGACCTACATATGCTACAAAAGAGGAAAAGGCAACAATTTACTTAAGTCTCTATTATACTGTTAATGATTATAAGCTGAAAGACTACACAATAATGCAGGAAAGTTGTAATTAAAAAGCATCAATTATCCTTTTCTCCTTGCAGGGGACATTAGTCAGGTTCGCTCTCCACAGTCCCATTGGGAATGCAGATAGACATGTGATTCATTCTGGAACAGTCAGAAAGGAAGCAACTCAGTGGGAAAAGATCAGCTTCAAGAAAAAAAAAAAAGGAAAAGGAAATTATAGTTAAAGACACCCCTTTCGGTGTTTCTTGTTTGACAAAGCACAGGTGTATGTCATGTTGTTTCTAACAGACCAGCCCTTGCCTCCCTCCAGCCATGACTAAACTGGATTTCTGCAGTGTACACAATGTTTTGAGGCTCCAGGGGTGAGCCAGCTAATACCTTCACTCATGCTGAACATACCATCCTTCTATAGAGACCAACTGGTCCCCGGGCTCCCTGGGAAGGACGCGAATCTCTCTTCAGAAGGCTGCAAATTTCCCCTCTCTGTTGCCTGAAGGTTCCTGACTCCCAGCCAGGGTGGAAAGATCATCTGAAGGCTGTTTCAGGCTCAGCATTCACAGGTGGAACCAGTTTTTCAACAGTGCCAATGTGTGCTGTAGGTCCATTTAGAGTGCTTCTTGCAGCCCTGAGAAAGTGCCTAGAAAATGTGATCCATCACTTTGTGTGCAAGGACTGCATTTGGACACCCTTGGCTTTCTGTGATTCCCGCTCTGCCATGGATCACACTGCAGAATCACAGCTCACCTCCAGCCACCCCTGAGCTTTTGCCTCCTGCAGCCACTGCAGCTCTCAGCATTCCTAATAAGAATGTCTTGCTCTTTAAAACTCCTGTTCTTTTAATCAGCATGAAGTTGAAACACAAATATTTTAAAAACTCAAACAGTAAAAAAATCAAATCTAAGCTTTGCATTTTGGGAGACTGCGAGATGTTCATCATGCTTTAAATAATTCAAAATGATTCAAAAGGAATCTATATTTCCTATTGACAATCTCAATTTAATAACCTGTGTGGCTGTAATTTTCATTAATTGAGTTACACTCTGACCACATCATAATAGACTTGACAATTTTTTCTCCTATTACATTCTCACAGCCTATTATCAAGCAGGGATGCCAAGTTCACCCCTTCCAGGAATACCATGATTCAGCCCACTTAAGACAAAGCTCTCATCTTTTCCCCATCTTTGTCAGCTTCTCTGTCCCCTCTGCTCCCGGGGACAGACCAGCAGCCCTCTTTATTACTGCCTTGGATGCGCTTGTCCCCACACAAGGCAGAGAGTTTCCTAAGCTGGTTAGAGCTTGAACCACTCCAGAAGAGTCCCACTGCGAGACAGGCTGGGAGGGTGGTGAGAGCCCCAGGGAGCTCGTGAGTTTGGCTCAGGTTAATTCCATGAGGACAGCACTCACTCAGAGCTCTGAGCAGCACAAGTTCTCAGGAAAGACTCTTCTGCCCTTGCAGTGCTGTGTCATCGATTTGCAAAGTGAAACTGTGTCAGTCACACTGGAGACTTGGCTCTGCCTCTAGTTAAAAAATGAATAAACAAGGCAGTGCAGAGGATTTAAAGACAAGCTCTCCCTATGCAGAGCTGACTGCTTTGTGGAAACAGGTGATTTCAGCAGTCACGGCTCCTCTGCAAGGACTCAACAGGGCTTGGATTATGCCAGCCAAATAACAGGGTAAGAGGATGTTCTCTTTTGAAGCACACATTTCCAGGCTGGTGCATCACACAGGCCTCTTGGTGCCTCAGGACTCCACATCCCCGTCCAGGACCGATACACTGGGAGCAGCAGAAATGAACCTGGATCAGTGGTGCCATTACCTGCAACAGGGCTCTTTGTTAACATATATATTTTCTGCTTCTCCTAGTGGGCACCTAACAATGATAAACACAGGAATGTTTGGGACAAGCCACCTCCACAGTGCTGATTCTGTCACAGCACATTTCCCAGAGCATCACCAACACAATGAAGTGTGGAGCTGTTAAGGTGACTGACTGGACTGATGGGTTGTTTCTTCCCAAACCTTCCACAGTCTGGAGGATTTTTCTCGACCAGGCCTGCTCACTCCCCTCTGTCTTTCATCTTCTTTTAACTTTCTTTCTTCACTGTAATGAGCCTTCATTCCAAGATCTCCTTTGATCTCCTGAGTAAAACATTAAAACAAAAAGACAACTACAGAAAAATCAGGGCAGTAACCAGAGGACAATGAACTGTCAGACTGGTCACTTCTGGTTTTCGTTCAGTGAAAAAATTGTTACATTTTTTGTCATTGCCCCAAAGAAGACCCTCATTTCATCTCACACTTTCAGGATTACACAGAAATATATTGCTAGTCTATTCATTTCAGAGGCAGAATCCATCTTTACTATGACTAACAGTTTAGTTGTGGAATTTCTCTTCAAACAATACCTGTCAGATCTAATTCTCCTTAACCATGGAAATGTGGTCCAAACACTGTGAGGTCCATTTCTAATGATCACCATTAGAGCTTTACACACAGTCCAGATCCAGGTTGACAGGGGCAGCGCCTGAGAGCCTTTGCAGTGTCTGCTTTGTCCTTTGCTGCTTTGTGCTCAATCTTTCATTTCAGCTTCATGCTGTTACTCTGTCATCAGACTTTGCAGTGACTCTCTTCCCGAGGAAATGGTGATTTCTTTTGCTATTACATTTTAAATTTAACTACAGTGTTTATTTCCTGCAATGGTGAGGTTTTTTTCAGCCTTCCCACTCAGCATGTTTGTGGCTGGTGAGAAAATAAATTACCTGTATAAATATAAATGCTCACATTTAGCTGAAACCTCCCATGCAAGCTACATTCTCATGACTGCTCAACTCTCTAATGGGAGCACTTGTGATTTAGAGTGGAACATTTCAAAGCATGAAGGCAATAAGCCCCACTTTTTATGATTCTTTAGACATGTCAAATTGCTTATTACCTCCCAAATAACCGCAGAAGTGATGTTTATTCTGCTTTCACCTATTCAGAAAGGCCTTGAAATTCTAACCAACAAAATGTCCTAGATTTTAAATCTGTACTGATAATTTATTGATTTCAGTTTGATTTCTAGTTTAATTGATGGGGTTCTTTTTTCTATTTGATACCTCTGTTTTTCTCAAATTCTGTTTCTTTTCCCTGTGCCTACCCTCTCCCTTGCACTAGATGGGCTGTACTCAGTCTGACAGCATCATCTCCCCTGCCCCCAAAAGCTGGGGCTCAAGAGAGTTCAATGATGAACTGCAGCACGAAGAACTTGAAGGGAACCAAGCTCACAAATCAGCAGGTGGAACAACACCGCAGAAAAGTAAATGAATGCTGAGGTTTATTAAGAACTGCTCAAAGCAGTGCCCCAGCATTAACAAAGAATTCACTACCCTGTGGGAGAGGGGAAGAAGCCATGGTGGGCAAGTTTACACTGCATTTAGGACACTGTTCTTTAAGAGTGGCGGAGGTCGGGAAGAGGCGGGCGAGCGCCGCAGGAACAAAAAATTCCCCCGGCTCAATTTATTGTTCGATGTGACAGAGTCGGGCCGGGACCCAGCCCGGTGCTGTCCCCCTGCAGTGCCCCCGAAGGCCACCAGGAGTCAGCCCGGGACCGGCCGCAGCTCCGGGACTCCGCGGGCGGCACCGGCCCCGCCCGGCCCCGTGGATCCGCCGCGGAACGCGCACGGAAACCCGCGTTACACCGGCAAACATGCGGTGCCGCTTGGCTGGGAAGGGAAGAGGAAAATAACAGTGAAGAGGAGGAGGGGACTTGATTCAAGCATTTCTGTGTGTCACCCCTAAAGCCTCTGCTCGGCAATAGGAGAAATATTCCAAAGTTACCCCCAGCTGGGGGTGGGTACGGCTCCTCCCGAACATGCTGAGTGGAAGCAGGATGCAGGGGAACTGCTCGCATAGGGAATGCCACAAGGGACTTGGGCATGTGCCATCCCAATGGAATTTCCCCAACAAGGAATGCCACAAGAGACCTGGGCTTTTGACATCCCGATGGAACTGCCTGGACAAGGCCTGGCAAAAGGGACCTGGGTATGTGACATCCCTTTAAGTAAATATTTACCAACACACCTCATTTTCTATTTTCTGAGCTCAACCTGGTGACAACACAGAAATCTCATTTTTTGTTGTTTTTTTTCAATAATGTATTGCTTGAGCTCCAATCTGAGCTTTGATTTGTTCAGTAACAGATTCAAGACTTATTTCCCAAATATTTCCAGTGGGATAATGAGGCTTGTTTGGCACATGCTCATATCAGGCCTTCTTGTGTAGCTGTTTACTCATGGGCCCATTTACCTTGTCTTCACTGGCAACATCTGCTGATCTATTGTCCCATACTCTGAAATACTTTCCTTATCTGCAAGACAAAACAGAAGGGCTCAAAGCAGTGCACAGCACTCTGAGAAATGGACAGTTCACATGTTTCCGTAGGGCAAACAACTTGTGTTAGACTAAATCCAAAATAATTTAGGATTATTCCAGACAAGAGACAAGCTGAAAGAGAGCAACAAACTCTTCCACTGCTGCTCCATCATGCCCAGATGATAACTGAAGACTTCCCAAGTCCCAGTTTTTTCCCAAGCTTTGCCAAAAACTAAGAAGGGTTTGTGGAGGAACTTTTACCTTTGTAATTTAGTAAAAGACTTATGTGAATGCAAGCACTCCCCCACTCACTTCTTAAAGCAATTTAGTGCATCTACCTGCTGTTAAATGGGTTCATGACTCCAGATCTAAGTGCCTGGAATCTGTTGCAGAAAGGTCATCTCCCAAATTCAAATCCATATGATGGATCTGTGGCTCATCACAAATAAAAAACTTCACAGGCATTCATTGCAACATGAATGTGCAAAATCCAGTGCAAAGTTCAACTCAGAGTTTTCTTTATTAAAATACCTTTTCACATTCCTTATACTAATGCATTTGCATGGACACTCATGGGATGCTGAAAGAACATTTGTCAACAGAAGAGTGCTATGAAGTCAGTCAGTTGTGACAGGCTCATGATACAAACAACATTTGCACAGGGAACAATAAATTAGAGATATTAATCAGTAACTGGAGCTTGAAATTTTAAACATTTGGAATGGAGGATATAAACCCCTTTTGTGTTTCTTGCTGGTTTTGCACCTTTGATGCAATGCTTAAAGCAGTAATTATATATGTATATACAAACCCATGGCCTCTTTTTCACTATTTTCTAATTAAAATGAGAACCTTCTTACCCGTAGCCCAGGTGTTGTAGGAATTTAATCTGCAGTAAGAAAAGGAGAGCAACTGCAGTGTCAAAGGCCAGCTGGTTAAGGGGTTGGGGACAGTATTTTTTCTCTTTTGTTTAGTGTTCTTTTTTTAAACTAATACAGCCAAGATAAACATGGGCTGCAGGATTAGATCTGTGTCCAAACTGGATCCATGTTAGTGGTTTATCATATTACAGAGAAAAAGGATAGGCATGGAATTCCATACTGGACAAACTGGGCACAAGTACAACTTCAGATCTCTCCTAAAATCAAAGGAGTAAGGACTGTATATAACAGGATTTTCAGGTACAAACTCATTGACCTGGGTATATTATATCCACTCAATGAAGACTTATCATAGAATCCAAAGTAACTGTGACAGACAATCATTTCTTGAAGAACCATCACATCACATTAACCAACAAGCATCAGAACTTTTAAAGGGGAAAAGCAATTTAGCGAAGAATAAAGACTGTTTGTGCCTCTGATAGAAGCACTTGGTAAAGTTTGAATTTCTAAACAGTCATTCAAGTTTTTAGGGAGCCCAGAGCTCACTCTTCCCTCAGGCCCTCCCTGCAGTGTCACATCCCTGTGGGTTATAACTGAGCTGGCTCCAAGCCTGGTAGCAGTCCAGCTGCTGCAGCACAGGGAGCTCAGCACAAGCTGCAAGATCATGTCAAGGTACATCCATGGCTGGCCAGGCTGTGCTGAGCTCTGTTCTGCCACAGTAGTGTCACTGATAACCAACTTAGCAAGTTTAAAGCAAGCTTAGATATTTCTATGTCCTACTGGTATCACCGTAGTTGCTGCATTGTAGAAATATACTTCCTCAGCTGTAGCTCCCCCTTTGTTTCCTTAGAGCATGATGAATTGGAGGCAAAAAAGGCAAAATTGGAGGCAAAAAAGGAGAAATTGCAGATGAGAACCTGGGTCAGTGGTTTTAAGAGCCACTTTTCTATGAGAATTTTTATTCGTAATTTTTTTCCAATAAATGCTTTAGGAACATCTCTATTGTTCCTCCTAAGGAAATAAACTTTGAAAAGACAAGTCTGGCAAACTCCTAAGTAACTGCTGCAAAGCCTTTGAAACATTTGCAACGTCTTCCATCTTGGCTTGTTTTCTTCTCCCAGCTGATCTTTGAGGTGACTGTTCTAGGTAGCATCAGGATGCCCATATATTCTCTGTTGGCAAAAAGAGCAAAAGACAAAAACCCAAGGTGTGAGTATAACTGTGCCCCTACCCTCTGTCCTGTAACACATTCCTTAGAACCCTCTACAGTGAGCTAATAAATACTCACTGTTCTCTGGGGAGATGTAAGTATTATCTTCATCAGATAGAAAAAGAAGTAAAACAGTGGGAGATCTAGAGTAACAATTACGAGCTAGACCACAAAACTGTTAATCACCAACATCTGTAAGTGGGTGCTTACTGATAAAAGTTGAATTTTTAAGGGAGCTGCTGGCACGTAACACATCTGGAAGTCAGATCCCTTATTTACTAGGAGATATTCATCTGCCACAGTCAGACCCCAGCTTCAGTCCCAGGAGAATGAAAACCTTTCCCTAAGGGCTGGGATCTCACAGGGAGCAATGCAGCATCTGACTTCTGGACACCATGTTCCTGCAAGAGCCGTGCCAGAGGTGATCTCCAGCACACAGCAGGGCCAGAATCCTGGCACTGGGAAGCACAGAAGGCAGATGGAGCAGTCCTCTACACCAGCCAATGGGAACAGGCAGAGAGAGATCCCAAACTTCATTGTTTTTACATTATGTGACAGAAAAAATTCTGCCCACTGGGGATTCACAACTGTCAAGTCTTTCCTGACATTGGTTGCCAAAGTCTCCCTCCAACAAATTTCTGCTCAGGGTACATGGTGGCCTCCAACCTAACAGTTTAATCTGTCAGCACCGAGGCGCCTAATTCCTTTTGTGGACTTACCCCCAAAGGATTTGCCCCATGAGTCAGAGGAATTCCTGGTTTATAATTCAGTGTTTATTTCAGAGTATCACCTTCTTTTTCATATCCTGACTGCCTGAAATCTCCCCTCCCCCCCAAATTTAAATGGACACATCCTTCATCTTCCTTTCCTGTCTGAAATTACTGTGCCATGTTACTGTGCACGGTTAAACACAGACCAGGTGCCCCTTTGGAGCTGGCAATGTGAATTCCTTTAATACTGAGAAAATACTTTTGGGATCAATTAAGTAAGATGAGAAAGTAGCTGAATAACACCTAGACATTCATCCAAAGAGCTGTAAATTGTACAAGTTTCTGTCTCAGAGGGCACATGCTGAGGTTGGACAAATAGGCAGCTAAAAGTACACGATGTCCTCACGTACTGCCAGTCCTCCTGAACCCCTAGGACAGAACCAAACAAACAAATACACAGAGACATCTAGGAGGTAGCAGGAGAGGAGGAGATATGAAGTCAGAATGTGCTGAGGTAAATTTGACACAATACCAATTAGTGTTTGGCGAAGTGGCTATCTCATTGTCAAGATATTTCCTTCAATATGTTTTCAGAAACTGGAACCATTAAATAACTTAGAAAGATTGCCAGCTCTGATTTCAGGAAGGAAACCTCCTCCCAGTTCCTCTCTAAATAATTCATTTCTTTTGCAAATACTTCCTATGGATGGCATTTAAGATACAAATTTCTGAAACAGAGGAGATGGAGGGAAGCAACCCCTGACATAAAACTTAAGGTTCCTTTCTAAATGGCCTAAAAATCCAAGACATTCAGGTTCAAGGTACTCTGGACTGCAAATCAGTCACAACCTGTACTGCAGCTGGGCCTATAACTATATAAATAGTTTGAGTAATTCAAATTTTGACTGATAATTTTTCTAATGCACCACCTTTCTTGACATAATACAAACACTTTCAATACACCTCTGTCAGTACACCATGTTTACTAAAAGCCTGAACTCAATTTTGTGATGGTCTCTCAGTGAAGAAGAAGCAAAGTTCCTAAATTTCCCTGCTGGATTATATTTATTCTGAGAGAAGCTATGTAGGGGCAAATGCACAAAAGCAGGACTAGCAACCATTAAAATGATTTGCTACATCTTCCTTCTCCACAGTGCAGTTTTCTGTTCTGCCTGTGACGTCTGGAAGAGCAATGCAGAACTGAGTGTTAACAGGCTTTATGTGAGTGGTGGGACCCGTGTTATTGGAATTTAGGGAGTTGAAACAACACTGGCATCTGATGAGTCTCCACCACATTACTGAAATAAAAAGGCTGCATATCCTCCCTGAAAACAGAGCTTTTAGCAAAACACTCCTCTGCTGCGGTCCTTTGTCTCACACATCTTGAACATCTATTACTTCCTAAGCAGAGTCGAATTCGACAAGTTTTTTGACAGGCCACTCCAGCTAAGTGATCCATCTGGCATTCTATGTGATTTAGATGCCAGCTGACAAGCCGGACTCCTGAAGGTCCCCTTCCACTCACAAAGTAAGGGAGCAGCAGATCAAATGCAACTTCACCTCTGAGCCAAGCACTTAATTTGGATATCAAGAAGCAGAACAGCTGAGGAGGAAGTTTAAGCCACTTGATCACTTTATAAGGAGCATTTTCCTTTTTAAGAGTAGGATCAACAACTCCTCATTTGGACCAAACCTCTGAGATACATCACAGTTAAGCATGTGTGAAAACGAGCTACTGAAAAAAACCAGTTGTGAGAAAATGATGATAAAAAGCACCTTAGTAGTGCCCTGCCTCTTCTGTGCTCATCTGTGTGGCCTGTAAAGTGTTGAGAGGCAAATAGAGGGAATGGAAAATCTATAAAGAAATTCATCTGTCCAGTCCAATTTTAGGTCACTTATTTGGAGAGTTCAAAAGAGGGATGGTGCTGCTTTTTGTCACAGGCTTTATTGGGAACAGAAGTGGGAATTTAAGAAGCAGAAGACAAGGCTCTGTTCTTTTGCTATGTCCTTTAAAGCACTAATAATTTGAAAAAGGGAATAGTTACTATGTTAATATATGAACAGTATACCTAAGGAGGGGACAATGTCTCAGACATGAACTGAATAAAGCAACTTCTAGGAAAACTCAAGCAAGATGTGCAAGTGTTGTAAAACTGACTTTTCTCTGGGATGTTTCTGAAAATGAGATTAGTTTTACAGAATAACAAGTTTTATTACCCTTCTACTGTTAACATGAGAGTAATAAAAGAAACACAAAAAAACCACTGCCCTCAGCTGACACTTTTTTCCCTTGGGTCTGACATTACTTCATAGATGTCTGGTTTAGCAAGCTTTAATAGCCCAATTAATTATGAAAGTGATTCACATAGGGTGGTCAGTGTACTGACTTTCTATTATACTTCCATGGAGAGCTATTTTACTCACTTTTGGCCACAGGAAAACAAAAAAAATCTTCATGTCCATTAGAAATTATGTAGGCTGTGGATAAAAGAAGACAAAACCTCCTCCCTGAGCTTACACTTCATGTCTGTCACAGCCACCCTTGACCATTTTTTCTTTTGTGTCGGACAGGGACAAACTTTCTTCTGCCTAACTCTCCAAGATATGCCTGGCATAACCCAGGGAAGGCTTCAGCTCAACATATTTTTAGATAACTGAGAGCAAAGAATAAAAACAAACCTTTAAACTAAGAGAGACAATGACACTATAAACCCTCCTGGCCTGTGTTAATATGAGTCTGTTTATTGTAACACAATCCGTGACCTTCAGTGCACTGCCAGTGTCTGTAAATAATACAATGGGCTGCCTGTGTATCCCATGGGGATGGGAGTGCTGATGGAGCCTTTCAAAACTCAAATGGATGCCATAAGCTGACGTAGACTGTGCTATTGTGATTCTTATTTATGAGTCTCTCCTTTTTTCTTTTTAAGTACAAGCTCCGAAGCCACAAAGTGGGTGGCAGAAAAAACAACCATCTGCTTAGTCTGAGTTGGATTTGATAGCTTATCTAACATTCATAGAAGTACTCCTGAAATGTGAGTTCCCTGCCTCTCAGATCTCCTGAGAGCAGAGTAACAGCTCATTCAACATAGTTCTTCTATTTAAAAAAATTCCATATTTTGTCACTGGTTTCTTAGCACTAAGAAGCTGTTCACCACCTACAGAACCTTCACAAAACTCCACATTTTTTAGCTGAGATCCTCCATATACAGATGGTACTATTCCCACTTCTTGGTTAGAACAATGTAGCTGTGACCCAGCAATGACCCAGCTTTGTACACTGCAATAAAAACTGTTTGCCTTCAAAATTTCTTACAAGGTCTCAGTTATTGCCAGCCCTTGGAGTCATCCCACCTGCTCTACCAGTCGATGAACACAAACCCAGGAGGAAACAGTCACAGACAGTGAATAAAAGGGACTCACTGAACTTTGGGCTGATCACCATTCCTGCTTGGTTCAACTGCTCACACCTTAGGAAGGAGCTCACCTCTCGGGTCATTTCAGTCACAGGGTGTGTGTGTGAACAGACACATCCCAAGCAGATTCACTGGCACTGAACAGCCTGGAGACTGACACATGGGACTCGAACAGCAGCTCTGTCCCCAGTGATACACTTACCAGTTTAGCAGTTTTCCTGTGCAAATCTCCAGTGCCTCAGGTCTATCAGGAACAGCAGCCATCCCTCATCTTGTGCCATCCTGCCAGCATTTTTGGCACAGATCTAAAGCTGTTCAGGTGCTCAACATGAATAATGAGCAGATCATTATTTCTGCACCAGCACCACCAAACTCCAGCCCCTTCCACAGACTTCTAAAACTGACCATTCCATAAATACAGGTTTGAAAGCCTGATTCATAAAAATACTTACAAAGGGACTGTCCCATATCTGTCCTGCAAAGGTCCTGAGCAACAAATAAACCGTATCAGCACTTGAACACCATCTCACCAGATACACAATCATCTCAACTCATGTCACTATCTTTAAATGCATAAAATGTATACTTACAGAATGCCTGTTTTCCATAGAATCTGCAAAATAAAATACAATGTATAAATTATGAAGTGGCACCTTGCAGAGTGACCAGTTTTATGTTCCAGAAAATACAGGTTTAGGTATTTCAGCCTTTTTGTTCACTTTGCAATGATGTAAAATTCCTACCTACATCTAAGGTTAAAGCTCTGGATTTTAAGGAGTATCCAAGTTCTAGTTTAATCCAAGTACAGGGGTGAGACCAGACATTTCAAAGACCACACTGAACAGGACCTGTTTGGCAGCTTTCCTGATCATGGGTTAGAGCAGAAGTCTCTACTGAGGGCACAGTCTGTTACTGGACAAAAGAGAGTCTTCCTTTTAGAGGCAAGTTCTCATCAGCATTTTACTTCCTAATCCAGTTCCTTGCCAGGAAAATAATGTATTGCAGAAATCCAGTAGAGGATACAATTTTCAGGGCTAAATAACCTCTTGCAAAGACACCTGACATTTTATGAAAAAAAAGTTGCTTGTTCCCAATGAAAAACCTGAGGGCCAGCAAGCTCTTTCTTTTTAGGGTCAGTGAACTTTCAAATTGGATCATAGGCTTTTTTCAAAAAAAAGTGGATTTAGCTATTCAGAAATGTCACAGAATACATTCAAATACCAAAAACATAAATATTTCTTTCCTCTCTGAAAGTAACTCCAGTTTTAGGTGGGCACTTCAAGTCTTGTTAAAAGTGTTTGTCTGTATGTTCTGTTGAGATATTTCACATGTGACAAAAGTAACTGCTGAATCTTGAAGGGCATTTTCTTGGAAAGTGTATCAGATTCACTGGAGAGAGGCTGTGTGAAGGAAATTCATCTTATGTTCAAAACAAAGGGGTTGGATTGGGGGGGGTTAATCTTCCCAGTATTGTTTTTATAAATGGGGGTTAGTTTCTGAATCTATGTTTTTTCTAATTATGTACTTTTTAAATAGCAAAATAAAAAATCATCTTCCATAGGCAGAACACATGTAAATTTTGAAAAGTTCCTGAAATCACTAAATGAAGGATATTATGCAGAGTACTACTACCATTATTAGACCCTAATAAAAGTCTTTTAGAAACTCCCTTGTCAGCCAGGAGAAGTAACAAGGAAACTGAACACAGGTGAAGGTCTCTGGCACAGTACATTCTGAATATTCTACCCAGAACTTTTAGCCTAAGCAAAGGATTAAAAACTGAGGTGACTACAGCACTTGACACTAGTGCATGAACTCAATTTCAGTATAAAATTGATCTCAGTGTTTGGCAAGATTGATCCACATATGTTTAGACATTAGGAAACAAAATAAGAAGTTACATGGAACACACACAAAAGCTTTTTTGTGTCCTGAAAGCCAACAGAATTGAACAAAACCACTGCTGACCCAGTGCGACATCAAAGCTTGGCTTTAAGTGGACAAAACCATACATAAGGCTTATGAAGTGAGGCATTAACAAGCTGTCGTTTAGTCTCTGTCACAATGTATTGTTCTCGGAGGAAGGAGGAAATGAATTTTGTGTAAATTCCAGACTTCAAACAACGGGATGTTGGCTACCCAAAGCTCCGAGGTCACAGTGACAGCTTATCCCATCTCCTTGTTACCTGTCACCCACATCCAGAGCAGTGGGGGTTTCTAGCTGAGTGTCACAGCTCTGCCAGGAAATGTCACACTGTGTCCTGGGTAGTGCTGCTGCAAGGCAGGGTGATTTTTACCCAGTACCACTCAGGGGAGCCAGCAGGTAGCCACTAATAAAAAGCACAATGATACAGTGCTTTTGCTGTTTCTTTGTTATGTCATCTTTGTTATGTCAATCTTTTCACAATCTTTTTATTTCATTCTTGTTAAAAAAAAAAAAAAAAAAAAAAAAAGAGGTAGTTTTACTTTTTTCCTGGTTTTACTGAAGAACAGAGAGATTTTTCATAATACCTGGCTTTCTCTTACTGCCAAAAATGCAGAAATGAGAAATGTTGGATTCCAGACACACAAAAGAATTGGTCAAGCTTCTGTAGCAGGGCAAAAAACAAGCTCCATGTTTTGTAAAAGGAATCAGAGCTGAAGGTCTGATACTGGTGATTTCTAAAATATTCCCAAGTCTAAAAAAGTAGGTGGTTTTATGATCTTGTGATGGATCTAAACTCTTGCTATTGCTTCCAGTTGATGGGATTTTAAATTCAAAGAACACATTTTTACAAAGGAGTACATATAGCAGGAACTTAAGACATCCCCACCTGCTCTACCATTTCTTGTTGCTAGAGGTTACGGAGAAGAGAAAATGCGCCAAAATAGCTGCAATTGTCAACCCACCTCCAACCCACCTCCAGCCCTGGTGAGAGCCAATATGTCAGAATGAACCGAAGGTGCTGAACTGCAGACACACACAACATTCTGCCAAGCCCTTTACTGGATGGAGCCGTAGCTTCCATCAGGGAATCTTGGCAGGCAGCTTGGGAACAGCTCTGACATGGGGCATGCACGTAATCCAGCTCTGTATCAAAGGTTCAAGCAAAAAGCTCCCTGCATATTTGTGCCTTACTGAAACCATTTGGCATTGCCTGATCTTTAGCTGAAGCTATTGTAAGCATTTGGCTCTGGAATCAATGTCTCACAGATCCAGGCTTTAGTCTAGAATATGTCTAGAAACCTAAAGATCCAAAGAGTTTTTATATTGGAGAGGGGACAAGTTATTTGCATGGGTTTGGACTGCTTGCAACTATCATGTGCTCATAATACCTGAGTTCTGAACAACACAAGGAATCCCCAGACCCTGTGAGTTCTTTCTATGCTGGAAAAGGATTCAGTGGGAAATTCTGGCTAAGATGTAGGTGTTAAGCCTGAGGCTCAGTAGCAGGAAAGTATTTGAGCAGATATCCTGATTGCTAGAGCTGATTTCAAATAGGTTTGTTCCAAACCTCTGAATGCAATGGGGATTTCTCATGCCTCTTTCCACTGGGATATATTTATTTTTCCATAGTACACTGTTGGTTGCTGTAGGACTCTTAGAATTTCCTGTCTCACTGCTGCAATTTCTTCCAAGTGACCAATTCATTTTTCCAGACTCAGCAGCATAAAGGCTGACTCTGCATTTTGTTTGCTGGATTTCCAGTTTCCTAATAAGATATTGGGAATTGTTATCTTGCAATGACGATGAGCTCAGTCCAGTGCACATAAGATCAGTGCAGAGACTGTCACTGGCTTCTGTGAGCTTTGGGTCTGACACACAGCAAAGACAGAGTTCATTGAAGGACCAAGAATGTACCAGTAACATCATCTTCAACAGGAAGTGTCCTGGAAAAACATAAGGAAATCTGTGAGCTGGAGTTGGTTCTAGTTCTTCTCAGCAACATGAACAGGACTGTGCTACCCCGAGAACTGGGATCAATGCTGAGGAAAGGGCTGGAGCTGAGATAAAGAACCAGCATGGAGATACTTGGGCTTCCTGCCCCTACTGCCTCTTGGGAAGATGAAAGGTGTGATGGAAATAAATCATGCCTGAACGAGCCTCCACCCAGGCAGCTAAACTCATGTGTGACACATCCTGACCCTCCCTCAGGAAGAGCTGCCAGCCTGGACTGCTGGACTCAGCACAGGCAAGGGAGGCAGCAGGGCCACAGCCATTTTATCACTCTTGGCAGTCTGTTGATTTAGAAAATTGCCTGTTTTGCTTAAGTTTTGGACTATAGCACTTCTTTCTGAACAAAAAGCAGCAACTTTGGGACTGGGCTGGATATTCCTTTGGCCTTTTCACAGAGCAACCAGAGAAAGCAGAACTTTAAAGAAATTAGTTCATCCTGGTAAGCCTGAAGGACTTTTAGACAAAGGTCTTACTGACCTGAGTGGCACTAACTATGACCATCCCCCAAATTGCCATTTGGATGTAAGGTCTGATTTAATGCTGAGGCTTGAAATTTTTTGGTATTTTATGTAAAATACTAAAGTAACAGCCCATTGCTCTAGAAAAGGCTTTAAAACAATACCTGGGTGAACATCCTGTATACTAAATATGTTTCTGAATTAAACTAACCTTTCAGTAACAATGCAAGGACAACTTCTTCTCTCAGAGTTGCTTGCAGAGACAAAGTGATCAGCATCCTCCTTAAACTCTCATTACAGCAGAGGAAATCCAGCATCCAAGCAGAGACTGACATTATTTGACTTTCAATCCAAATATACCTGACTAGACTGGAATTTCAGAAATCACCTGCTTTTCCCACTGTAAATGAGTTAACTGTAATTAACCACATGCAAGTCTTCTGGGATTTGAAATGTGCATTTGACAGTTTTTTTCTGTCCATCTTTAATGTAAAACCAGCTCCTGAGTCCTGGCACTGAGAACGAGGAAAACAGCACAGCAGGGAGGATGGGGAGTCTTATCCACAGTGTGGTGGAGGCACTCAAATGGTAAGAACAGGAGGTAACAGCCAGCACCAGGAAAATAAAAAGAAAAGGAATAATGACAGATGCTCAGCACTCTGCCAAAGGCCTGGGGCTTGGTAAAGCTCAACTATTATCGGCACTATGGATTCATAGTGCAGATTTTGGATAAGGACAAGCAGTAGCTATAGAACTCAAAATACAAAAGTTGGTTACTGCTATGGCATCTGCCTTACTGGGGATAGCAGTGAGAGTTGTCAGAAAAAATGAAGAGGAAAAATGTTTTAGCTCAGTCACAAAGAATTGCATCAGACAGTTCTGACAGTACTGACAGTTCTGCAGCTTCCTCTCTAGTGCACACAATTTCTGGAATGCACAGACAACTCCTTCATATGACAAAATTTCTTATGAAGCACTCAATTCTAATTAAACAACAATAGTTACCTACAAAAAAAAAAAAAGTTACATAGGTCTTAGGGGTTAAATCTGTCAAACTGTGTAGCTGACACCACATGTGATTTCCCCAAGGACACGTTTGTCTGAATCATTGCCTTCCTGAAGTAGGTTGTGCTCCTGGGCTTTTGCTCAAAAATCTCAAAGAACAGAATGGTAAATCAACTTCTGCACCCACTAGTCATGTTCAACATCTTTCACAATTGGCATCATTTAATACACTTATATTAATATATATAAGTAGATAATTTCATAGGGATCCTCCACTGCATTTACACTTTGCCACCTCACAATCACACAGCCTATTAAAAAATCAAAGGTGGTGTTACATTAACTGTAATGTAGCACTGCATTGCTGGGTGATGCACTGCTTATCTAATTGAAACACTTTTCCTGTGTATCAGTCAGGAAAAACAGACGTGATTGAAACAATAAACTGGTACTATGTTCCCAAGAATAACTGAAATGGTAGAATGTTATGCATAAAAGAGCAGGTGGACTGCAAGATTAAGGGGTGTTTGCAGATCATCTGGCCAATTCAGCTCAGTCTTTCAATCATATCCCATTTTACTGCAGTTCCCACTTTATGGTATTACAGCCTTTTAAGCGCTCTTTGAATTTCAGCTCTGTTGTACCAACCTGGAGTTTACATCCTTCTGGTATATAACACATTCAGTTGTGCCAAAACCAGGGCTGGTGGATGGTGTGATAGTCACCCTCACACCTGGGCAGAGCAGGTGAGGGTTTTGCAGCAGCTTCTGCAGCTTTTTATAGGTCCAGTTCACACTCACCAGAGAACATTTCAGAGCATTTGTAGCCTTGGGGTTCAGCCCTAAAATAAACTATGTTTTTTCTCATGGTGGTCCTGCATGAAGCGCCTGGCCACACTCTTAAGTGTGAAAGATATTCTGATTTTCACTGCAAGGCTGTGGAAAATGAGTACAGCACACAGGCACAGGCACCAAGGATTCCAAAATTCCTTTGCCACTGTTGTCACTCTCTAAACACATTGCCTTAAACAGATGACCTAATCTCTCTGTTTATTCAGCTGTAAAAAGGAGATAAAAATTGTCATGTAAGTCCTCACAAGGGAAAATTAAGTAATGTTTTCTAAAGTACGTGGAGACCCTCACATAAAAGATTCCCTAGAGACAGAATATTGTGTCAGAGGTGGGAAGTGCCTTATAAAATAGAAAAAATAGAAAATTAAAGCACAACAATCAAAAATTAAAAATGGCACACAACAAAGCCTGAATGAGGACAAAATGTTAACTGTTTGCAGCCCTAATCTTTACAAATCTAGACTTCCTAACACAAAAAGAGGAGAGGAAATCCTTTCCAGTTTAGACTTAGACAAAGTATGATGAAATAACCTTCTTTTAAGTCACTGTTTCTGAACTTATTAGTGCCAGAACATTTATAGACAGTAATTGCCAGCAAGCTGCTACTGCCCACACATGTCTGTGTTAGAGCTGGTGAAATGATCATATTGCTTTAAAGGCTTTTAGAGTCTGTTGTTGGAGGCTTTATAGATATTTGCTGGAGTTACATCCAAAGCCAATGGAATATTTTATAGCATGGGACAAACATGCTCAATTAAGAGACAAATGTTTCTCCTGAGCAGTTTGAGGTAACAGGATGTAGAATCCTGATCCCTAACAGGGCATGTTCAGCTCTAGATTCAGATCCAGATATGGCCCAACTATACAGCACAAATGGGCTGATGAAGAAGACGTTACAAATATTAATAGCACTGATTTATGAGGAACCATGAAGGTGTCATACAATTTATCAACTCCTGGGATTTTGTAGCTGCACTTTGGTATGTTCCCATGTGACTTGCAGCTCCTCTTTTTTATGGCACTTATCTTCTAAATACTCAGTCTAAGTATTATCTTGTAAAATATTCAGTTACAAATTTATCCCTAACCTCTACACAAATGTTTCCTTAAAGTGTTTAATTTTTTCACTAGCTTACTTACCATTATTAGTTTTTCTGATTTCACTATAAACTGTTTCAGTCCCCTTCTGTTCAGGAGCTGGAAAATGTATTGGCACAAAATCAATTTATTTTCTTTTTTTGTTGTTGTTTGTTTGTTTGTTTTGTTTTTTGTTTGCCTTACGAAAAGCTCCTTAAACAAACAGAACACACTGTTTTAGTTTCAGAGGAAGTAGCTACATAAGCAGCAATGAGCCTGTGGAATCTGTGTGAAAAAGCAAGTACAACGCCCTCCCCAAACCCAGCCTGTAAGGGTCTGAGAGAAAGATCTTCTTCTATATAAAAATGATGATGAAAATCTGCTTCCCTTTCTAAATTTGACTTGAACATTCTAATAATCTTCTTCTAAACTTGAATCAATGCTGCTTTAATTTCACAGAGACATCTACCACTAGAGAATAGTTTCTCTGGATCACTTTGAAGAGCTTCTTCAATCTCTTCTAAGGATTTACGGATCCTAGCCCTGAGGAGATCTATCACTTAGAAGACTAACTACAACCCCTTTTGGCAACTAGCCTGATTAAATGTCAAAGGCACAAAAAAAAATATTTAAATTGCTGTGTTTTGTGAAATGTCTCAGAAGAATATTTGCAGATTTCACACAGCACAGCTTCCATTTAGTGCTATCTGGGAAAGGTCTCCTTTTGGACAGAGCCTTGTCTAAAGGCCTGAAAATAGCAAGAATCATTTTCTCTGTGGTCAGCATAAACTTCTGGCTAGTAGGAGATTAGAACAATCTACTGGATTTATTGTATGGCTGTGGTTTAAAAATCCCTGGGCAATCAAAGTGCTCCAGAACTGTGCATTAAAAACCACTTTCTTCACTTGCTGTAAAGGCCTGTGCTGGCAGGGTCCAGGAGTTTGCTGTTCACGGATCTCGAAGCGCTTCAGAAACACTCATTCATTTCAGTTAAACTGAGTCTCTTAGAAAACCTCAGAATTCTACCAGTATCACCTCCAATTTCTGTGGACCTTCAACAAACCAAGTTAGATTTCTCTAGTTACAGTTAAATTTAAAAAAAGAATTAAATTGTTGTTTCCTCTCTCCAAAAAACTGGGAAGAAATTCACATCTCTGGATACAGAATCCTGTACTTTAGCTATTAAAAGCCCACAATATTTAAAGAATTCAGACATAATGATCTGCAGTCTCAGAGTTAGGACTGTTACTGTTCTGCACTGCCCTGAAGAACCCAAGTGTCTCTGGCACCATATTCTGATTTCCCAAAGCTAATTGCATTTGTTTTTTTAAATTCTGTTCAGCATCCTTTAAATGCTGCAAGCTAACACATCAGAATAGAGTTGCAAAACTGCTATTAATTTAAACAATAGCAGCTACACTTCTCCGAGTGTATAATCACAGCTTTCAAACTTGCAGCTTTGGCATGAACTTTCTTTGCAAAATAATTTGAAGATCTCGAGGCCTATTTCATATGCTTACAGACCATTGCTTAAATGATCAATTCAGTTGCCAGTGAAGTAAGAATTAAACTTCTTGGAATTTTAATAAAAGGTAGCTCATTTTGTTTAGGACTCTTTTTTAGCAGTTAGTCCTAAATCTACTCCTATTGACTCTGTGCAAAGATTTGGTTGGAGGCATTTCCTTAGTTTGCTTTTTATTTTTATCGTGCCCATTTCATTATATTGAGATATAATGCCACTGCCCATGTTATTTCCTTTGTTAATCTTCCAAAAGTCATCTTTGATGACTGAATAGCACTGAAAAAATGTGCCAGGAGAAATAATTTGGATCATTTGACATTTTGTTCCCACTAACTGTATAATGTTTCCACCCTGCAGATAACCAGATATAAAAGAAGGAGAATATTCTTACTCAGCCATGCTTAACAGTTTCTCCCTTGTCACTTTAGGGATACTGCCTGATCTTACTTTAGCCCCTGCCTTTGGTTTTGCTCAGATTAACAATAAAAGGTCTGAATCACCTTGCCATCTTTTTTCACAACTAAACTTTAGAAAAGACAAGCACTATATTTTTGTCAAGCATACAAACTTGGTAAGTATTGAATTTAATAATTCCAGAAAGAAGTATTCCAGAAATTACCAGCTAGCTCAGACATGACTGCAAAAACAGGGTGAAGCGGTGTTTTCAAATGTAAGGAATTCTTTACTGAGAAAGACAAGATGTACATCCTTCTACAATAATTTCAACTTGTTTTGAAGTGACATTCAATCAATCCCAATTCCCAGAAGAGACATAAAGGCAACTCTTACAGCTTAGATACTGCAGCATTTATTGCAGTAGCCTTTCACAGTACACAAAATTTGATTCTCCTGCTCCTGAGAACATTAGTATTGACATTGACAACAGTGGCAGGAGGAACAAATGATTAAAAAGATAAATTAATTTGAGGTTAGGCCAGAGAGATCGAAGAAATCTGGAGTTCCTCGAAAGGCAGAAGGAATCAGACTCTATGTGTAGCTGCTGGATGAGCAATGTGTGCCCAGAGAAAAGGTGATTTGCTTTGTCTTCATTCAGAATATAGGAGGAAGCAAAAGAGGCATAAAAGGGATTTGGAGCAAGGTGATAATCTGAAAGGTCTGTTCCCTAGGAAGGGCTGGTCATACCCACAGACAAACATGGAAGACTATTATGACTGGAAACAAAACCTTACAATAACACCAGCATAGCAGAAGTATAAGTAGCAGTCCTGTGGCCAAATTCACTCTGTGGGCGTATATGACCATTACAAGGGAATATTAAGAAACTTGGCTTTGCTTCTCTTTTCCCAAGAATAAATCTCGTCCTGTTTTCATTGTGATAGGCAGTGCAGAGCTCAAGAAATAACAGTTTCATACAACTCCTTCTATTTAAGCAGCATCCTCAGGATGCTTTCAAAGAGGAACACATTAAATACTTGTAGTGCCATTTCCATTACCAAAGCACTCAACAGTGTCCTGGGGCAGCAAAGGAAATTGATCAGGGAACTGTTCATATCTCCATATACTCAAGCACAGTTCAGTCTTACAGAATCAGTCAGTGTTCTGTGTGCCATGCATAGGTCTGTAGCATGACGCAGAATTCAATTAAAATAATCTGATCTCATTTACACACTATAGTAAACATTATACTGTGGTTTAATGGGGTTCTGTCTACAGAGCATACTCTCTTATCCCTTAGTCTGATATACAGGAATAGTGTTACAGATCAAGAATAGGATGAAAAGGCTATTTTTATAGATGCTGATCTTGAACTTAAAAGGGCTTTTAATTTAAATAATGCACTATCATATCTTACTATTCTACACCATTGTATAGTGTAGTAGAAACAGTTGGAACAGTTACTAGCCCTATTCTGAAAAAGAGTACAACTCTGGTCCTTCAGTGCAGAATTTAGCAGAGGTGGGTAAATAGCATGCTTAAAACACAGGGAAAACTATGTGATGAATGATACTAGGAAGTGAAAACAGAAAGGACAGGAGGACTGGCTGTTCCAGGAGAGCTTGACTGCCAAGCTTGAAGAGTGAGCACTCTTGCCCAAACATCTGTGTTATCAACTAAACAATTATGTCTTTCGTCTCTGAAATAAGTGACTAGTCCTTCCTACCAGGAAGAAGGAAATTTATCCATTTCTTCCTCAGTCTGCTTCCCATTCAGCTGAAGCAAAGATACAAGAGCAGAGCATAAACTTCTCTTGCAGGGTTTATTCACTCTCTGCTACTTGGAGCTTTTTGCAAATTTCTGGAAGGTTTAACAGCTTTCAACACAAGGTCATAATGGCATCAGAGTTCTCCAGAAAACACAGAATGATTGAAGTGGGCATTTGGGTGGTGAATAAATTTCCATGGATGTTTCTCCTTCAAGGTTGCAGACATGTACCTCAGCCCCACGCTCTGAGGCCTGGTTACTGCGGGGAGGAGGACAAAGTTATCTGGGCATCAATATCCTCATTTCTCTGTTTAAGGTGCCACAAAATCCAGAATGCTGTCCAGACTAAGAGACTAAACCAAAACTGGTCTCCCTTCTCTATCACAAGTGAATTACAGCTTTGACCCTTCAACCAATTCTTTTACAAAGGAGGAAATTCCACTGGTTTCTGTTCTCTCCATTATCTTGCCCTGGGGCAACCTCAAGTGGCCCTCAATGAATTCGGTCTCTTTAACATGGATATTTCACAGCAGGCTGCTTTCTGCTTAGAGCCACAGCTCCAGCTGGGAGCCCTGCTCCACACAGACCTTGTGTAGGTGGCAATGGGAAGGAGGACTGCAAGAACAGCAGCACAGGAGCCACAGCATCAGCCAGGTTTAGGAGCACTACTGGCAGGAGACTGTCACACACACAACCCTGGCATTCCCAGGTGCCAATACCAGGCCAGTGTCAGGGAGCAGCAACAGACCAGAGTTGCTCCCAAACATAAACCATAGAGGCTGAACAGTTTATTACCTCTGTGAGGATCAAGTGTTGAGACTTCAACTTCAGTGTAATCCACCTCAGCACTCTCAAGGTCAGGTCCTGCCCCAAAAATATCAAGAAGATGTTTCTTTGTAGGACTGCACACTTCGTTTGAGCCGTGGGTCTGATCCTGCTGCCATTGAAATTAATGGACAAATCCCAATTGACTTTGATAGGTGCAGGAGGAGGCCCTGCTGATGGCAGATGGGAGTTACTCTGCTAAGTTGTAAGGCCAACCCATTCCTGAGGGTAACCCCACTAAAGGCAGATTTCTGAAACTGTGGGACATGCAAATTGTGCCTAAAACTGTTACTTGCAATGTAACACCTTCAAAAATGGCACAACACAAAATGGAGTAGGGAATTACCCTTAGCTCTGATTCTCCCAGGTTCCTTGCTCTTCCCTTTCTTTCCCTGCCATTACTTTCTCCTTGTTTTCTGTGGCTGCTATGGCAGGACACTTCTCATTCTCATTTCTGCTTTGCCAATTAGCCAATTTCAGCACTTTTCTCCTAAGCTGCCTCCAACCCCCCCTCCCTCCCCCCCAAAAAATTGAAATGGAACCGATCTTCCTCCTCAAAATGCTTCTTTGCTACAATATCCACAGAAAACCTGGCAATGATCAGACATCTGACTTACTAAGACCACTGGCTGACAGGTACTGGCTACCTGGGTACAACAGACACAAGAAACAGCTGTTGCATTCTGCTCTATTTTTCTTACGGTGGAGGCGGTTTTCTACCAGATTTCTGTAAGAGTTGGAAGGAACCACAACAGTCATTCAGAATGAAATCCTGCAGAAGTGATTTGGCAGATTACTTTATTCAGATTTCATAGCAGGTTATTTCTGGTTTTAATTCTTAAATATTTCAAGATCCAAAGAAGTGAAGAAAGGACAGAAAAGTAAAAGAAACAGAAATCTGTAGAAAATCTTGGTTTTTAAAAAAATCTGAATATTTGTTATATTGAACTTAATATTTTGAGTATAAGTTGTATTTTTATACCACCCATCATTAGATGGCCTGGGATCCAGCACAACTAATTACACTTCATAATGCAATTGATAAAAGGGTTCTATTGGTGTAATTTTGGACATGGGAAAAAAGGGCTGGCTCTATCAAATCCTCATTACTACCATTTGAAAACATCAAGACTTTCAATTATAAAATAATTTTTAAATCTTTTGTTTAAGTATGAAATTACCTTTACTCTCATCTGTTGATTTCATGTGATTTTCGTTATCTTCAATGTAACCTGATCCTAAAATATGAAAGCCAAAGTTGAGCTGACAAAATGTTTATTGTAACCAATGAAATAAATGAGTTACACAGCTGCAATTCCTACCGTCATTATCTGTATTTCTATATGACACATTCTACTTTTAGATTCCCATCTAAGACATTCAGGTGGGAAGAACGTGGCTTTTAAAATAATCAGCTAACAAACACCCAAGGGGCAACTTTGTGTATGTCAGGTGCTCTAAACATCATGTCCACCTGTCGTTGTCAAGTGCACCGAGATCCTGCAATGAAAGGTGCCCAGGCAAGTTAACATCTCTTTACTGTGGCCACATCATAGGGCCATGTGCCACAGCTCAAATTTCCTCTCTGAAATAATTTTCTTGCAGCTGTGTCAAAAGCAGAAAGTAATTTTCTTTTACCATGATTTCTCCATCTGTGATACTGTCAATTGATTGCCTGGGAGAAGTGTCTGAGCAGACTTATAAACCAATCTGTGTAAGACGTGCTCATAAAAACTGTACAAAGACAAAATGACAGAAGATACCTTGGACAATGTTATTGGTATCCCTCTGTATTCCCAAAATATTGGGCCCCATCCAAACAATAACTATGGAAGTCCAAAACTTTAAATAAATGTTTAATTAAACCAACTTACTAACAGTCTTATAGCAAAACATCCTACCTGAATAATAGTTTCCATCACTGGGCTGTCTCGTTAGTTTTTCACTTGTCAAGTTTGGAGCCAAGGCAGAACTGAAAAACAAACCAATAAAATTTGATGTAATTACCCAAAACCAGTCAATAAAACCAACAATATGATTCTGCGCAAAGATCAGTCACTGTCTATGCTGACTACCACATATTCTTAACCACTGAAACTAATGAAAATTTTGCCTTTGCTTTAGGAGAAGCACAAGGAAACTTTAAGGTCAAAAATATTCCCTATTGCATTATTCTTCTTTAAAACCTCTGTATTTTCAATTTTATTCCGTATCTAAATGCACTCAAATACGGACCTGACGTTCTTGTATTTCACTTAGCTCGCCTTTTTTTCTATTTTTAGCGTATTTCCTCATCCTGTTATTGTGTTAGCAGGTGGTACATGAAGCACAACCATGCATTTATTGTCTGCAGGTGTGTGCTGTAACAAACTATATTCATATGAAGCAAGGCTTACAGCCCTTTACACACAGAAACATTTCACCACTATCATAAAGCAGGTGTTGTGGTTTAACCACAGATGGCAGCTAAATATCACACAGCCGCTCACTCACCCCCCCTGCCCCGTCACGGAGGGATGGGGAGGAGGATTGGAAAAAGATAAACCCCACGGATTCAGGTAAGAATGGTTTAATAATTCAAATACAGTTAATAATAATAATAGCAATGAAAAGGAGAGCGAGAGGAATAAACCCCAAGAAAAATGAGGGGTGCCCAGCCAGGCCCTGAGCAGCGATCAGCACCTCCCAGGCTCAGCGCGGTTCTGCCACCAGGGCTGTGCTGTGATCGCGACCAGCACCTGCTGTTCTTCAGCGACCCCACAACAGAAGGGTCTTCCAAGAAGTGGAACCAGGCAGCTGCTTCGTGTCCTCCATGTCCAAGGCTGCTATACTGAAAGCCCACCAGGATTCTTCTGGGTCCTTGAAATACCCGCTCCGGAGATAGTCTATCCCCACAGAGCCTCTGGGCCAGTCCCAGTGGGGGCTTCTGCCACACATTCCCAGTCAGGCTGATTTCAGCCTCCAGCAGTCAGCTGTCGGAATCCCCCTCCAGAAACACAAGTGGGTTCTAGCCTTTCACAGCCTGATTACATCAGGGTACACCGTGCACCTGTATCTGCTACAGCCTTATACTCCTGGGGTGGCTGATGTTTTAGGCCATGTGATCCACACAGTCCAGTAAACAAGGTTGTCCCTCTTTTCCACATGGCTGGAGGCAGAGCCCCTCTAGTCTTGGTCACAGGTTTATCTACTCGCTTCTTGTGAAAATGGAGTAGAATTCCTTCCCATAGGATCAGAAGTAAGATCAGCCCTTCCACTCTGTCTGAGGAACTGCCCACTGCAGACTGCAGCAGCAACTTTCCTGGAAGAACCCCCTTTTGTGATTATTTTTCCTTGCAATTCATGTAGGGTTGAGGTAGAATTTCCATCCCCCTTCCTCATGTTGTCTCTGTAGACCTGCAGAAAAACCTAGGGTCTCCCCTGGTGTGTACCATCAGTATCCTCCCTTGACCAAATGACACTTACTGTTATCAGGTGAGATTCCAGACCGCGCATGTGGGGAGTAGAATCTATATCGTCTCTTGAGTTGCTCAACCAATTTCTCCACATCAGGGACAAGGAAGGGAGATTTTTCTGTGTACTGCTAGAGTTGGGGAGCCCCTGCCTCTACCATTGGTGCCTCTTCATTTCTCCAGACAACACTGCCAGTGAGTTGGTGTATGATTATGGTGCACTCTGGTGTACAAGTTTCTATACACATGGTTTGTGCACATTAGACTTCATCTGGATCTGGGAGTGACTGTATGTTGTTTGGGTCATAATAAATTATCTATGTCTAAGCATGGCTAATTCCCTCCTGTACTGGGTACCTCTCTCCATTATGGTCCACTTGCCTGGGTGAAACAGAACATCTTCCTTGAAGAAATACCTTTCCTTGACAAGAGTTGCCTCCATAGGCTGAGTAATTCGCGTTACTCTTCCAATCACCTTGTCAATTCACCCTTCCCTAGAAAATGATCACAGCTGCTTGGCTTTCCTACCCTCTAATTCCACACCATCAGCCCCGTTATCCCAGCATCAGAGCAGCCAGGTGTAACACGCTCACCTGGATGATGGCTAAAATCCTTTTGCATATCCCACAGCTCACTCAGGGATACGGATCAAGTGGTTACTTCTTTTTCTGCCTCTTCCTCCTGTTCTTGTAATGACACTGCTTTATCCTTCTTCACTAAACGAGCCATCTTTCCTGTCTATTTCTCTTCCCTTTTTAGAGGCAACTGCTACAGACAGGGGTTGGTCCTTTGGTTCAGCTGCATCACCCACCCCTGGGGCGAGTAACCACAGTGCCTGTCACTGTAGTTTGAGTGCCCACTGTGCCTGTTGTGGGGGTTGAAGTAGCTGCAAATAATTTCTGAGCCCTAAACAAGAGCTGAACCACATTCAATCACTTGCTGATTCCTACCAATAGGACCATGCTGGTTCCAACATCCCAAGTGTATTCAAAATTTTCCTAATTCTCAAATGCTCTGATAGCCTGGAGAAGTAAGGGAGGCTGTGGGAAGATACCTCTCTTCCATAGACTGGTTGTCTGAGGAATCGAGTAAAAGATGTAATTGTGAATAATTCCCAACAGGTGTCTCCCCATGCACAGGTGATGGCAGCGCTGAGACCCGACCAGGTGAGTTATAACAAAACAATAACCTTAGCCCTGCCCCGAAGGCAACAAACACAACAGGGTGCAGTAGTGCAAGCAAGGTGTTGGACAACACAGCTCTGAGAGCAAACAAATCAACACTGGACCGGTGGGTATTAAACCATAAGGAATGCTTGTAACAAATTTGTTTCAACATGCACTGGTCAGGTCTGTTGTTAACTTCAAGTCCTACATTGGGTGCCAAAAAGGGCTGTTGTGGTTTAACCCCAGCTGGTAATTAATCACCCTCCCTCACCCACCCCACTCCCAGTGGGACTAGGAGAAGGATTGGAAAAAGGTAAAACCCAGGTAAGAACAGTTGAGATTAGAACAGTTTAATGATTGAAATAAAGTAAAATATAATAATAATAATATTAATAGTAATAATAATAGTAATAATAATAATAGTAATAATAATAATAGTAGAAGGAGAGAAAGAGAGAGGAATAAAACTCAAGAAAAACAAGTGATACTCAATACAATTGCTCAGCACCTGCTGACCGATGTCCAGCCCAGCCCTGAGCACTGACCAATTCCTCCCAGACAATTTCCCCCCCCCCCCACCCCAGTTTCTATACTGGGCATAACTTTCTACAGTGTGGAAGATCCCTTTGGTCAGTTTGGGTCAACTGTCCTGGCCATGATCCTGCCCGGCTTCTTGTGCCCCTGCTCACTGGCAGAGCATGGGAAACTGAAAAGTCCTTGACTTAGTGTAAGCACTACTTAACAACTAAAACAGCAGTGTTATCAACATTATTCTCACACTAAATGCAAAACACAGCACTGTACCAGCTACTAAGAAGAAAATTAACTCTATCCCAGCCGAAACCCAGACAGGAAGGCATCTTACCCAGACATCTCCATGGATGGTCCTTTAGCTTGACAGGGAAAAACAAAAACATCTATTAATAGGTTGCACACATAAAGAATTTTAAAGTAAAAATGAAAACAAAAATACAGTCATTGTTTACTCATGTCAGAATAATTTCTCCTGCCTATCACAAAATGAACTACCTCACATCTTATATCCTGTTCATCTCCCAGGTCCCTTAAATCTCTCTTTCACAGAGAACCCTAGATCCCAAAACTCAGATTTTAACCTTGCCAATTTAAGCAATCTGGGACATCCAAATGCTCCAAATTCTCCCAAATAATTTGCCATGTACTGCGTATCACAGGACAAATCAGATTTACTTATTTTCTGAAAGAACAAGACCAGAAAAAATACCTTACTGATAAAAGACAAATCCCTAAGAAATTTTATTACAGAGTGGAAGAAAAAAACCTAATCCCACAAGACAGTAATCTAAATTTGCTTCATAAGGACTAGAGAAGTAGCTCAATTATACCTCAGTTGGGACCCCAAATCAAATTGTTATAGCTCTATAAGGGATCAGAAACCTCCTCAAGCCCTGTTTGCATCTACATTGCCTGGGGCTGAATTTAGGACTGCATGGGAACAGTGTAATTCTGGCCTGTATTTGATAGCCTTTTTGTTTCCCTAGTGCCTGCCCAGCACTGTGTTCTGCCCAATATGCTTGGAAAGCTTCAGCACATTTGCAGCTTAATTTGGGTCAGGTGGCATTTTTAAGTAGATTCTTTTAATTGTGTTTAGTTATCTCTGAAGCCTCACCCCCATAAGCCTTTGCTGCTGAGACAAATGCAAGTTTAACTGTAATACATTTCTCCCCAAACAAAGAGAAGGGAACCATTCATTACCCTTTTTCTTCTTACGCAAAAACCACCATAAAGCAATGGCTCCTGCTCCTGCGATGGCTGTTAGGACAAATGCAGCAATGACTCCTTTCTGCCAAGCTGCTAAGATGACTGCAAATAAGAAAAACATGTTTAAGAGAGTAGTTACAGTGATAGGTCAACACTACCAAATCCTGCAGTTCCTGACCTTTCATTTTACTACACATCAACCCTCTTACACACTGGGGAAGAACTTGGAGGAGACTTGTGTTCTAAGTTCTCTAGTAAGCCTCTCCTTTGTGACCAAAAGCTCAGTACATCAACAGCTTGGTTTTAGTTTGCACCAGGCTCCTTTGGCTTTTGGGCATCCCTTAAATTTTTCTATGTAAGCTGGACAATCTTCGTTTATAAAAACATCTCTCTGTTTAACTTCTGACAGTGGTGGAAGAAAAACAAGTAAGGGAGTCATACTTAGGAACATGTCAGATCAGATGCCCTTACCTATCATGGTGACATAGTAGGCAGCTTATCAATAATGAGCTCACCATGGATGGTTATTGGACGGCTCCTCACGTCCATGCTGGCTCGGTTCGAAGCCATGCAATAATAGGTCCCTGTGTCCTTCCTCTTCATTGTTTTCTTGTGCCATATGGTTCTGTCTGAATACTCCCTTACTTCATGTAGAAGAACCTCATGATCAGTTTTTTTAAAAAACTTGAAGTCTATTGGCCAAGATCCTTCTTTCACAGAGCAAAGAAAAGCAGTATCACTGCCAACTTCTACTTCTCCATACGGAACACTGCCCAAACTGGCATTCCTGATTGGTACTACAGAGGAAGGCGTAAAGAAAACAAGTATTAGCACTATTAGAAACAACTTTGATGACAAAACGTTGTATTGTAGAAATGCTTGCTTTAATGCTTAGTTAAACAGAGACTGAATGCACAGTATTAACCTTTCTGAACAGTCTCTGCCAGACAGTGTCCTCTAGTAAATATTTGTATACACCCAGAAATAGAGAGGGCACGATAAAGAAACAAAGCAGACACAGGAAGAAATTATATCCATTCCACAGAGGTCAGTCAGTCTCTTTCCTTAAAATCCTTTGGATACCCCTCTGGCCCCAGTCTACAAATTATTTAATTCCCAGAAATAATACACTCAGCAGTTCCATTGTGTAAATAATTATGGTGCAGTTTATGTAGTTCTGCTTTCATAGTTATGTAGAGTTATGCTGTTCTTTGCTAACTGTATGGCAACTGTATTCTTGTAACTTTTAATATACAATAGAGGGTGTCTCAGGAGACAATGGAATGAGTTCTCCAAAGGCATAAGAAAATCCCAAATTTCAATGGTTACAGAGTCTAGCAAACACAAGGAGAGAAGTTAGTTAGCATTTGAGCAAGTTGTAAGAATATGCATAGCCAAACCATGGTTTTTAAGTCTACTAGTTTAAAAATGAAGCATTTTAGCATACACAGAACTAGCCTAGGAACAGATGAGCTTCAGCCTTTGTAATTAAAGGGGGAGAAAATGGACACACATAGTGTGATGCAAGACATGTAGAATGTCAGCAGCTTTGCAAAATGTTTGGGATATGAAGCATGTTTTGCTAAAATTCATAAAGAAAATTTCTCTGGAAATATTGTGTTTGGGGAAGGCCTATGGATAACACGAGGCAGATGTAAAGAAGGAATCATAAGGCAACACTGGCACAGAAGCAGAGGAAGGAAACCAGATTTGATATGAAAAGATGCTGGTCATGAAAGATGTATTAGGAAGCAGATTTAGATAGAAGACATGGGTTACTATGACTGAGCCCCTGACAGAGAGAATTGCTCTGGAATATGTAAGTCCTTCTTTAGATCTGGTAGAGACAGAAAGGACAGAATACAGAGGATTCAAAGTTACCACCTCACCAGTGGTGGACTGTGGAAGACTGGGTCACCTGGCTCCAAAACACGACCTTCTCTTCAGAACTTCTAAACAGTGTCACAATATATCCCAAACCATAGCTCTAACAGCTGGGATTCACCAGTTCCAGCAAAGAAATACCCACTTGTTAATGGACTAAGATTATGCTTTGTGTTTGTTTATTTGTGCCTTGTTATTTCAAAAGACCTTCCTGGATTCAAAAGATCTTCCTGGATAAAACTCTGAAGAGTTTTATCTTCCAGCTTCTCTCTAGTGTTAGTAAACAGTGGAACTGATGAATTTAAGGTGAGTCCTAAGGTGCTGTAGTCTGGGTGAGTGCAAATACTGTATTAAAAGCCCTGTTTGGGAGCTCAGCAAGTGGAGAGTGTGCAATAATCCAACAGACTCAGAAGAAATGCAGCAATTCTGGATGTATCTGTTCTAGTCATACACAACTCAGTGTCAAAAACCAGAAGGAAAACAGCCTATTAACCACAAGTTTATCTTACTAAGATCAACACAATTTGAGTTCAAACAAGGATGCAAAACTGAAAACTCCTTGGTAGAGAGAAATCACTTCTTCTTTATCAAAGATCAAGAATAGACTTCTGCTCTGGTCCTGGACTATTGTGCTGTGATAGACAACTATTTTAAGTCAAGTGAGCAAAAACTTGTAAACATTTCACATCCATTTTGCTTAGTCCACCATTTACTGCTACTGTTTCAAAACTCTAAATATGACATTAGACAAGAAGAAGAATTAAACAGACTTACCTATCACTGTGACATTTAGAATATTGCTAGTTTTCACACCACTGGAGTGATTGTTTCTAGCATCACATTTGTATCCTCCATTGTCATTTAGTCCAATATCTTCATCCAAGAATATAGCATATGTGTCATTAGTTACATTTTTCCTAACTTCATCCCCTTTGTAGAATGTGAATGTTATTGGTGGTGTTCCCATCACTGAATGACAGATTAATTGTAGAGGCTTCCCTAATATCACCTCCGGTGAACCACTGACAACAGAAAGAGTTGGCTTGGAGACTGGAGCTAAAAGGTGAATAAAAAAAAATTGTTGCAAATTACACTGCATAAGGACAAAATACACAATATTATTTTGTAGAAAACTTATAAATATACAATATTTAGCTGGTTTGCACACAGTCTATATTGGGATGTTCTTCCTCATTGATAGAATAGAAACAGGGAGACTTGAACAAATCAATAGAATAGATAATAGAATATATGTAACTTTGAATAAAGTAGCATACAGGGAGAACATGAAGCAAAACAAGAAAAGGATCAGTGACACAACTGTGGATCATCCAAACTCCAAAACTAGTTCTGACCCAAGGAGCAGGTCCGTTCCATGTATGACCTGAGAGGGATTGCACAGCTCCTCCTCAGGGCCCTGTTTCAGCAGCACAGTGAGTCACAACCCAGTTCATCCCTTTGACAGACTGGAGAACCACTGTGCCTGTTCCATGAGAGGGAAGGGAACTGGAGTATCCATAGTTAGTGTGCTGGTGAGGGGGCTATGTTGATAGCAATGAACCCTTGCCTTTTCTAGAGTAGAGCCAACCAGATGACCTCTGGCTCTCCTGGCTTTCTTCCTGAAGGGTCGGGGGAGGGGTTCAAGGCAGACACAGACAGAGCTTCAGATCAAAGTGAAAGTTTTTTGGAACATTCCTGGCTCCTGCAAATGGGAATGAATGGGAGTTTATCTGGTCCCTAGCAGAACCAAGGGACCAGCAGGAAGCCATGCCAACTCCCTTCTCCAAGGGCCAGCCCTGGAAAGTCTGACTTGATTAGATCACAATAGGCCAAATCCTCTGCAGCTAAAGCACATCTCACAGAAATGCATGTTGTAAGAACTAATAGACACCCTGCTAGTCCATGGACTACAGACTGATCCTGTAAACAGATACGCTTATTTATATGCTTCTGGTTTAGATCCTCCCCCACCCTGGTGGGTTCTAAGCCTCTGTATCAACTCACCATAAACATTTATCCTTAGAGGTTTGCTCTCCTTGACTATTCCTTTTACTTCAGCTTTACAGGTGTAAGATCCAGTATCATTCACATTAACTTTCATTGCTAAGACTCTAGAATTTTTCAACAGGATGTCTTCATGGGAACCTTTCCGTACTATAGAGAAGTTGGCTCTCCGAAAACCATTAATGCTGCAACTCAAAATTAAATCTTTACTTTCATCCAGCTTAGTCATAGAAGCAGACAATGTTGGCTTGGGAAATAACTCTGCAAGATCAAAAGAGAACTGATTCATTCAAAGTGAGCCTGGAAGAATATGACTACTTATCTCAAAGTATACAGAATGAAGGACATACTGATAGTTTATAATTTGGGAACAAAACAATCATGTTATTTTAATATTATTGTATTTTCAGGGAAAACAGAAACTTAGCAATTGAAACCACTTTTCACAGGTTGTTTGAGGATATTATTTTAGTTGGGAAGTATAGGTGGGCAAAAATCAGAAACTAAAACCTACCTAGCCTTTAATTTACAGAAAAGTTACATTTGGATCTGGAGGTCACACTTGGATCTTGAGTTCTGCCAAATTTAAATTTAAATATTAATACTTCAAGTAACATCTAAGATGAACAGAAGTTTTACCTGACACAAAGACATTCAGTTTTGTGGTTTTAGACACCGCTCCTTGCTCCACCTTACACAGGTATTCACCACTGTCCTCTTGAGTAGCTACTGTAGAGTATTTCAAAAATTTCTTATCTCGTACACTGTTCAGTATTGTTCTGTTTTTCTGGAGGATGATTTCAATGTCACGCATTTGAGCTACCACAGTTGAGCATTCAAATTCTATTTGGTCTCCTTCTGTAACATTACTGGAGGGCCCAGTGATCAGAGTGGGCTTTATAAATGGTTCTGCAAGAGAATACATATAAACATAGAGATAGATAGATACACATATAAATATATGACCCTATTTTTATCTATAGCAAGCAAAGAAATGGAAAAACAAAAGTCAAGTAACTTACCCTTGACTGTAACAAGTGTTTTGTTGCTATGCTGTGAGCTTTCCCATCCAGATCTTACTTGTCTCTTGCCAAAGCAATCAAATTGTAAAATATTATCTCCCTCTTCAACGTAATATTCCACTTCAGAAAAATTTTGGTTTTGTTCAGGTACACGTTTTTCTTTAGGTGCTGAATTTGTCTTTATCTTCCGGAAAAAGAACTCTAAAGGAGGTACTTCTTCTGGCAGCTCACAACGTAATTTCACAACTTCACCCTCTAAAACTTCTTTTTTGTCAGCAGTCAGGATTGGCTTGGTCATTCCTTATAACAGACAACAAGAAAAGAAATAGAACATTGCATAATCCTGAAATAAACACTATATCTGATGACTGTGGGAATGATTTATATTAATTAACAGATGCAAATAGTTTGCAAGAACCAAAAAATGACCCAGTAACTACATAATGCTGACAAAGTCTTTCCAACTTGCTTTTCCAAGGGGAAAATTGTCACCTGCAGTCAAGAACATGTCTAGAAAGGGCATGGATGGAGGTGGCCCCTGTTCTCGTAAGAGATGAAAGAACAAGACTGATACAACATTGTCTACAAAAGGAACCCATGGCTGATGCTGGCTTTGACAATGGCTTTCACACCCTGAGCATCTCTATACGTTATTTCCAGCATTTCCAGGAATCTACCCACCCCTCATCATGGTTACTGGGGTGGGCACAACTTTCACAAATACTTTCTCTAGTCTAGGGAACAGAGGGGGTGTCCCACAGTCAGGACAGTGGGGGTGGTGGCACAGACTGTGTTCCTGACCATGACTGATCTGTCCTGGAGCCTTGGGGTCCTGAGTTCACTTCTGTGCCTTAACATGGGGGTTAGTACCAAACTCTCATCAAGTACTGTGATGTCAACGGATAAAACACACTTTGCAAGATACCCTGTTTAGCACTGACTATTATTCCTACCCTGTAAGGCTGTTCTCTCTTTGTATCTTACCTGCCATGTCTGACAGAACACTCACCTGCTACCCAAACATAGATGGAGTTACTGAAACTCAACTTTCCATCTGCTTTCACAGTACATTCATAGTCTCCTGTATCTGAAGATTTGGCCACAGGTATTTCATACCGTGCATCTTCTTTGTCTGATACAGTCATAAACACAAGCTTTCCATCCTTAAAAATTGTAAAATTATGCTTCAGCTGGAAATCAGTATTTTTGCTAATATCAGCATGGCAGATGATTGACATCGGAGCTCCATTCTTCACTTTGACAGATGGCTGAACCCTGATTTCAACTCTGTTGAAAGTAAAAACTTGAGACAAAATAAAATAAAAAGTTATATTTATTAGTCCAACATAACACGGTTATCTCAAGCTTCTACATTTAAATTACAAACATTAATTTAAAAATTCACATTTCATTTGATAGGAATATTGTAATTTAAATTGATAAGCACTTCTGGAAATAAAGTTCATAGTAGTATTTATATATACATATGTATATGTGTATAGAAATGTATGTGCATAGAAATACATTCTGTGTTTATAACCACAGCAAAGATAAATACTTTGTAGCTTAAATATTATAACTGTTAGAATCCTGGTATAATTAATACTTATGTTCTGACATCTAGAGGAACAAGTATAGAGAAAGATGTATTAGTTCATTCACTTTCTCTTCCTTTAGAACTTACACTTTTGGGTTATGCTCATTCTGGTCAGGATTTGTATTAGAAATTGCTATGCAAATAGAAAAGCTTTCCTGCATCTAAAGAAGTCCCTTGTCCTGTGCGCTTACCAGCTATTTATAATGTGTCCTTGCTAGAGAGAGTTTGGGGCATAAAATCAGTGAAAACGCTGTGAATTTCTCTGCATGTGAATAGACCACATGACAACAAGAAGCACACATTTCTCCTGGGTGATGGAAAAAAGCAAGCATTCAGAATGTACGTGCTGGTAGCCAGCAGGATGATAACATAAAAAGTAAACGTGTTCCTTTCAGAACACAATTTCTGAACTCTGCTCAGACACAATCAATTATTTTGCAAGACCAGGAGACAGTGCCCTTAATTTATATTCTATAATTTTATCCTTTATCCTTCCCTGTGGGCATGAGAGGGATTTTTACATACCAAAACAAAATGCTGATTTTGTCTCCCACCTCTTTTATGGCTCAGTAAAGCAAATTACTCTAGGAAAGATTTCATCAAAACTTTTATTAAGGTATGAGCAGCACATCTCTGATTTAAACACTATACCAAGAAACACCACCAAGTAAAACTCTTTTTTTTTTTCATATAGCCAAATTTCATACTGAGCTATTGTACAGCAAATCCAAATACACTCTGTTATAGATGCATACCAACAACCGAGGAATTAGTTACATTAGTTACATTAAATTTGTACGTAAAAAAGCCCCAACAAAACAACAATAATCTACCATTCCCTACCTTTCCCCTGAGCGTAAAGTTCTGAACCTGGAAAAAAAATGAGAAGAAATGTTATTTTCAAAGCTTACAGATTGAGAGACAGTAATCCAAAACTGTAAAAAGCCTCAACAAACTCTAGACAAACCAGAAACACATGTACCCACCCAGAGATTTAGTTATCAAACTTACACTGCAAGAAAATCACCAGAAGAGCAAGATACATCTCGTTCCTGAAGAGCAGACACTTAATTCCAAAATAAAACAATATTCATTATCAGAGGTGATGCCTCCAGGTACCAAAACCACGTTATGCTTTTTTTCCTTGTTGTTTTATGGAAACCAATAAAAATTTGCCATTAAAATTTGTACGTTTTCCCAGATCTTCAGCAGAAACTGGCTGGATCAAGTAATCGTTCCCATTACTGGAAACTGGAAATGGCAAACAATGAGAATGTATCTGCTGCTCCCAGGCAGATTACTGGTCAGGAAGTGACTGGACTTTTCCTGAGGGCGCCACCAAATGCATTTGCTTTGTTTAATTTCTTAAGGTGTATTAAAAAAACAAAAAGTTCCAATGACATTATCCTGCAGTTCCTGTCAATATGGGTATTTTTAAGTCACAGTTAACCATTTAGGAACACAACTTACCTTTGCTACTTGACCTCAGCAGATACTTGAGCAAATACTTCCCCTCATGCAAACAGTGAACTCTTTCAGAGAAAAGATGTACATAATTACTCATTTTCCCCCTTTATTTCTAGGTCTCCCATTTTGCTGTAGCAAAGAACTGTAGCTTTACTGTAGGTTGCACAATAAATTCAAATTATCTCAGAAACCAGAGCTACTGTTGTGTGAGACTAGAATATTGACGGGTGGATCTCTCATACTACCATCATATACCAAAAACAGGGATCTGCACCAGATTTTATTTTATGCAGTTGGGACAGTGCAAAGGACACACAGTCACAAACCTTAAACTCCTCAGGAAAAGAATCTGATGGAGTTTCAATTCTCAGCAGAAATCTGCAGCAGCACTGGCATAATCTGAAATAGAAAACACTTCCCAGTTGTCCAGGATATTCCTCTCAGTATATCAGCCCACTTTTAAGTCAGACTTAAGCCATTCCCTCCGGCCCTAACACTGACAGAAGCCTACAGGCCTGCCAAAATGAGTTCAAATCAAGCCCTTCAGAAAGTGTTTCTCAAGTTGTGTGACCCAGAACTCCCCAAGTCATGATTTAGTTACTCTTGTAAACTGAGTGCTCAACTCTTAATCTCTTGGCTCTTTCCCCTGTGGACAGAGTCAATCCTTCCCTTTAATTCCAGCAACATTTTCCAGGCTTGTTAAAACACTGCATAATACAAAATACCTTTCACAGAACTCCATAAATGAGACAGTTCTCATAAGCTTCACTGTTCATATGAAATCCCTTTCTTTCCTCCTGGGGTGAATGAAAGCTGTAATTTTTTCCCAAAACCAGTATTTTAAAGCTGTAAGTCTACTTCAATGATTGCATTACCCATATAAGCGTGGAATTTTGCAAAAGGAAACAGAAGGGAAACACTCATCATTTAACAATGTATCAGCTGCACGAACAAGGCCTCTCTGGCTCTTTTACAGAATGGCACAATAGTCACAGCAATTAAGACTAAGCTGTTAACTAGCAATAGTGTTTGTCCTGCTCAGCCCAGGCTGTTTGAAACACACTACCAACAAAAGACTGGTGGCTTGGCCAGCTGCCAACAATGGTCCCCAGAGAAAGGTAAAGGAAAAGAGTAGGAGGACACGTGGCAGGTGGAGAACAAAGGTAGATCAACTTTTGCTATTGGTAACAAAAAAATAGGAAGGAAGGAGATTTTCCCCTTCCCCCTTTCCCCATAAAAGAATTCAGCAGGACATAAAAAGCTCAGCAAAGCTTTTGTGATCAAAGCTGATGTGGATCAGCCTTTCCCACGGGGGGACAAAGGTTCCCTTGAGCCCCAGTGAGGGGAAGGAGAGTGAGGGCAGGCCAATATCCTTCAGAGAGAGCCAGCAGGGCTCAGGTCAGAGCCAGGCTAGTTTCAGACTCAGGTGGAAAGGCCAGCTTTAGCTCAGGATTAAGGTTTAATGGTGCCAAAACCTGAGGCTGTTGCCAGACGTCACTCCCAAGTGAAGTCCATTCCACAAGATTCTACGGACTGATTAAACTGTCATATTCCTGACAAGCCTCAACATTGTCATGGAAAACAATCTGTTATTGACCAAAACCCAGTAATTAAATTCTACTGCAGGAATTTAGGCCAAAATAACATGAAACTTGAGAGAAAAACATTTCAAACACACAACATCTTAAGACCATCTTCCATGGTTAAACTGGAAACCGCATTGACCTAAAGGATGCAGCTTAAAGTACCTGTGCCAGTAATACAACTGCATATTTTCCTAACAGCCATTTTATTGTAATCTCTCAAGATACATATTTCTGAATTACATAAGATCAAATTTATTCTAGTATACATCATATAAAGAACTCTATTCAATCTCTGTCATATCTGTGGGAAAAGCAAGGCTGACCTCAGAAACGTAACATGCCTTTGAAGCAGCCAGAATAACCATTATAATCTAACTGAATGCCCTTTGAAACCCATGGGAATAATCACATTTAATCTACTGCCAATGAATTGGACCCTTACACAGTAAACCTCACCTGGGAATTCACAATCCCTGCTTCTACTGGCTGGATCCTCTGCTACTTGCTCACATGTGACATTTCCTAAAAGCCACCAGCTCTGGCAACTGAACAGAGCTTTGCTGAAATGAGAGGCAAAGTCTATTTCCCTAACTAAGGGAAAAATGCTGAATAAGATTTTCAAATCTTTCCCTCTGCAAGAAGAGCGTTTTCAGCCAGTCCCTTATGACAGGAAAGGGAGCTCGGAGTTCCCAGCACATTTCAGTTGTTTGTTTTCATGTGCTCTCAGTAACGAGCAAGCACAGTGCCGACCTCCAGCACGGACATCTCACATCCTCACACCCCAACTCCAGCCAATCTTTTGGGGCCCTTAAACTTGGTCTCCCGGTCTCAAATGCCCATTCCTGATGGCAGTTTCACTTTCTTCAGAAAAGATGAAGGCTTCATGTGTGTTGCCTTCAAGTTCAATCGCACTGATTTACTGATAAAACTTTTTTGGGCTCAGAAATCTTGTCCCTCATAATGGAGGTTCCACATAATTTCTTTTGTAAATTCACTGATTTTAAATACAGTTAATTGCTACAGAGGTGTATCTACAAATTTTTAGGATTTTTCTAACTTTTATTTTAAAATTTTAAAAAATTCAGAAATCTGTGTCCATCTATACTGAAGTCAACACAAGTTTTCCAGTAACTAAATGAAGAACAGAAAAGCAGCTCTGATTTCTAATCCCATGATTCCTGACACATACAATGGTTTAACTGCTTTGATTTCTTACAACTGTGAACTGTTTTGCTTACTTATCAATTCTTGTTTCAGTATACTCTCAGATAATAAAACTATAACAAATATTGTTGCTCTCACAAGTCTAGACAAATCCCTGGTAAGCTGGGAATGAAACAAGCTCTTTCTACATACATTTTCAGGGCATATTGTCTTCTCTTGAAAGTGGGACATCTGCATCAATTATTTTTGTTTTAAAAGCATCTCTTTATACCTCCCTAGAGAAGAATAAAAAATTAATTTTTCTCCATGGATTTGAATATTTACAAGAACATTAAAGAAATTAACATTGCCTTTTTTTGAGGAGTCTGGAAGTTCTACAATCTACAATTTAAAGAAACTCTAGATTGTCCAGTTTGTCCGGGTATAAATTACATTTCACAATGGCACCATCTGCTGGGAGATGAGCATGGCAATGAAGCACACTGGGCTTCCCTCACTGCTCCCTTTCACAATTAAACGAAGGATGACTGATATCCAACACCTCCTCCAAATGGCAACACAAATTAAACCTGGAAAAGTAACTAAAGGAACCAGAAGGCTGAAAATGACAGAATATCACTGAGGCTTTCACCCTGGAATTTTTACATTTAATACAACAGGAGCTAATTATTACTACTTGGTTTTACGCTTCCTTACTGATACAGTGCAACACTGAAAAGAGCACTAGAAATCTGTCTTGACTTATATTTCAGGTAGCACACACTTCCATATACCTTAGAAATTCATTCAGACAAATGAGTGAAATTTCTTCTTTCAGAGATGTGAAATCAATTGATGACTAATTATGATCATGGTGTGTGGTAACACCTCAAACCTTCTCTGTGCCAGTAGCATGTGACTGATTCAGCTCCTCAAGGACATTTTTAGCTCCTCTCTGCTAACTGGATTAAAGTTCCTCAGTTCAGAAACACACATCACACCCTGTCACTGTCACACAGTGCCCTTTACTGGCAGGGTACCAGTGTACGTTTTGCTTAACATCCAGCATTTCCAGTTGCAGCTGGAGAACAGCCTCAAGCTCTGCAGCAATATTCATCAGAGTACGAACAGTGACAGAGGAGAGGTCAGTAACTTCTGGCTGCAGAGGGAATTAATCCTGGAAATACTTTTCCTTCTCTTACCATTATTTCAAAATTGCTTGATGATTCCCCAAGCATTATTCCACATCAGTTTCGTGGGTAAAATTCAGTTGGTAGTGACTCAACGAGCTGATCCAAGTTGACAGAAAATCTTTCAGCAGTCTGTACAAACCAAGAGGCAGAATTTATTTGCTCCTGATCTGCTGCAGGTGCCTACAGCCAGCCAGCCACTGCTGCTCCTCATGTAACTGCTGGTGCTGACTGCACAGAGGGGCAGATACTCCTCAGATACACCTCAAGTACACCAAGAGAGGCTTGAAAAAGGCTGAAAAATACATATAGTCAGTCCTGGCATATGCGTTCTTTTTAAAACAGTTTTTTCATTCAATATGTTAAGTATTGTAGGAAAAGAAAGTTTAACTTTTATCAGAGGTTAGGAACCAGAAAAAAGTTTAAATTACATCTATGAATAATCTGAGTGATTAAGCTAACAGAGTACTCTATATTGCATTCTTACAGCAATTCCTGAAAACATTTGTCTGGAACACTTTCCATGCAGTGATGTTTGAAATTATCCCAAGAGAAATGCATTAGTAACCCCAGTTTTTGAAGTTTCATCACATTTTTTTCTTTCTTTCTTTCTTTCTCCATTGTTGGGAGATGATTCAGAGGACAAATATACCATTTTAAAATATTTCATCTTTGGGGGATTTGGGAGGTGCTAGGTTAATCAAACTGGGTACACGAAAGTTCCTTTCACCTGCTGACATGTTCTTTGCAATCTGCAATCAATTGAAAACCATTCACTATGTCAAAATTCTCATTCATAACCAGAGGATTACTGCAAGAAATTTAAAGCTACCTTAAATATGCATAGAGAAGAGATCCTTTCCTCTTCTTCTCTTACTTGTCCTCCAGAAAAACAATTCTCTCACAATCAAACTCCATGTACTTGAAGTAAACAGCAGACTTGCCCCCACAGCCTTTTTGGAGTGTGAAAATCCAGTATTCAGTGACCTGCCTATATCAGTAAAACCTTTTTGCACAGACAAAACAGAAGCAGTGATTTAATTCATCACCAGACATAACTGTCAGTACATGTGATTTCTGGCAAACCTTCTGCAGACATCCACTGCAGCAGATGCTCCTCCAGAATGCAGGACCTCTCAGGATGAGAAACTGGGACTGGGAATAACTATATGTAATAATTCTTATAATTCTGCTGAAACACACGAATTTCCTTGGAAGCCTGTGACAGAACAGACACAGTGTGAAGCCATCAGAGCCTTACTACAGAACACTATCAGACTGTTTTCATCCTCAAGTTAAAGAACTGAATTTGTGAATGAGAGCTCAGTTTGGCTTATTCCCTTCCACCTGCTCACTTGAGGCAGAATATTGTCACAGCACCAAGTGATACATATTTCCCTTTCTGACTTTTTAACTTACTTGTTTTGGCTGGATGACTTCTGTTCTGTTCTGCAATGTTCTGCTCATTATTCTTTGTCAAATCTATTCAGTTCTCCTTACGTGTACAACCACATTAATTCCAGGCAGGAAATTTGCAAATCTAATAAAAAGGGAACTCCAAGCTCACACAGTATCTTACTGCTGCTATAAAACTCTCTGTACACATGCTGAAAAAACCAACATCCTCTTAGTCCAAAGGCAACAGCCAGCTCTGCCTGAAAAACAATCCACATGGAAGCAAACTTCTCACTTTCAAACAGAAACCAGGGGTTTGGACCAGCACTTGTCTTCCCCGGAGACACAGGCTGTGTATCCTGAGGCTACACACCATTAAAGCTGCTGTACATGAGAGATTCTGCTAACACCTAAACTTTTATTTTTTAGAAGGTGTGGCCAGATTCACAGCTCGTTCACTGTGTAACTATTCCCCTTTACCCACACACAAAATGAAGCAGCTTCTTAGGAAAACCATTGGGTTGCAGGTGAGCACCACCAGCCAGGGCTCCTGAGGGCTGTTTGTGAGGGTTTCTGACTAGAGCAGGCTCCCACAACAGCCAAATGTACAAACACCCCCATCCTCCCCCCAACAGCTGCACTTTCACACATGCTTCCTGACAGCTGGGAAAAGATGTGCCGCTCTTGCGGTTTGCTGACAGCATTCCCACATCAGAAACATTTCTGAGGGGAGGGTGGAGATAGCCTTAAAAGAAATTTTAAAAGAAAACAAACCCAAAGAAGTAAACCTCCACCAAAATTAAAAAAAAACAAAAAGGAAGTGCACACAAAGTTCTGTAAGGAAATTTTGCAATGCTGCACCAGCCAAGGATTTGGTAGGGATTCTGTATAACTCAGGGAAGGACTGCAGGGCTATGTCTTGTTGCCTTCAGAAAGTGGAAAGAAAGAAATAAGAAATAAGACAAGGATCACTGTTAAGTCGTTTTCTGTGTAAGCAATTGTACAACAGGGCCTGGAGTCCTGCAGAAGGCATTGCCCGTGCATGGCTGATGATTACATTTACTTTGCCCAGAGTAAAGAACATCTGCTTGCCAAGACTGTCATTATGTAGCTTTGCATTACTGATTACTTCATCAAATTAGTCATCAAGTTTGTTTATGCAGTAGTGTTGAACTCAAGTTCTTTATGAGATTCGTACTTTCTAGCATAAGATCTCTCTTCCTCACAGCTTAATATTTGAAGTTCAACCAAAATATTTTCTGAACTAGCTAGTTAGCTATAAATACTTATTAGCATCTTAAAACTTCTATAGATTTGATACTTTTTTTGACTGTTTTTTAAAAATTATACTGCTGCTAAAAACCCACCCAGTACCATGTACTTCCTTAGTCTCAGCTATATTATCACTTGCACTATCTGTAGCAAATCTGTGTCTCTTTGATATGGATCAGTGATCTCATTCATTCCCCTACAAGAACAATGCTAGAAAAACTACCCAAAAGGAGAAAGGTGGGGGTTGGTCTCTCTTCCCAAGTAACAAATGATAGGACAAGAGGAATCAGCCTCAAGTTGCACTGGAGGAGGTTTAGATTGGATATTAGGAAAAATTTCTTAATGGAAAAGGTTGTCAGACATTGGCACAGGTTGCCCTGGGAAGTGGTGGAGTCACCTAGAGGGATTTAAAAACATGCAGATGTGGCACTTGGGGACATGGTTTAGTGGTGGAGCTGGCAGTGCCGGGGGAATGGTTGGACTTGATGCTCTTAGAGGTTTTTTCCACCCTCAGTGATTCCCTGGTCCTGCAGTGCATGGCAGGATGGCTCTACCACACAACTCACGGGGGAAACTGCTGCTCACATCAGCCACGTCTTAGGACAACTGTACACAACATTTACCTGTATCCCAAACTGCTGCTCCACACTACTGCTCCTCTCTCTGACCACTACTCTGCCTGCCATAGGCTAACATATGTGGAATATGACAAAATTCTCTACAGAAACATGAGTAAAGATCAGCACTGATCAGCAGTTTCTGTATTTAGAACTTCCTCAAGTCCTAAAGCCCCTCCTCCATCACCTTCAAAAGGAAGATCTCTGTCATGTAACTCCACCAGCTCTCTTGCTCAGTATCTAGAAAATGTATTTTCTCACAGTTCTGCTGTTTTCCTACCGTAAGCCAAGGACATGCTTCTTTCGTACTACAAATCTTTCTAAACCAAAACCATTGTTTCTTGTCTGAAAGCTTTTCTTTTTCTTGTCTTAGCTCAAATGTCTCAGCAGATACAGAAAACTACTGCAAATGGCAAAGGTAGGTTCTCTTTTGTTGATTTTGCAGTGCTGAGATTGACTGCTATCCAAAAAAATGGGGGAGGGATTTAAAAATGTCCAAAAATTTCATGCAAAATTAAATCTTTTGCCTCTCCGTGAGCCAGTTTAAAAGTTTCTATACAAAGTTAACTGTCTCTTTGCTGACCTGTATTTAAAGTCAAAATTTCTTTAAGTTGTTAAAACATTTTTTTCCCCATGGAAATATTGTAATTTATTTTAGTCATGACTAGTTCAGTACCATTTTCTATGAAAAGACAAGTGTTTATTGCAAATTTATTTGTGTAAGATCATGAAAGGAAACAAAATTTTGAGACCATCAAGGCCCTTACTGCTACTATTCAAATGTTCAATCTACTTACACAGGGTTAGTTCAGTCTGTTTATAGACAGCCACAATAAAATACTGCTTTTGCTTTCAGGTTTACATGCTACCTCTCAATTAATATATAAGGTTACTTTCTCTATACTCTAGTATTTATCTTTTATACTTCTCGAATTTTTTAATTGCTGCTGTAGTTCAAAAGTGGTGTTGATGGTTCATCTGAACACATCCATAGGCTTTGTGCGGCTGTGCCTCTTTTGCATGAACACATGCACTTTTCATCATGTGGGAAGCTGCATTCTGGTTTTGAAAAGTAATTGAGTTGCCTGCTATTAGAGGTGTGTTGGGGTAACCGAGACAAGGTGGAAAAAGTATAATGGCCTGTTTCAACACAAATAAGCATAGCTTGGCTGTCAATGTATTTTGGGAAAAATCTGGGGGTTTCTTGAGTCACAGGTGCAGTCAGCTCACTCAGAAGTTTTTTCCTTCCAGAGATGCTGTCCAATCCCAAGCTTGTACTGGTTCAGGGGGCTTTGAACGTGGTGATGAAACAGAATGTGACCCTCTCCTGCCTCTCTGAGTCTGCATCTCCACCTGTCAGATACACACTGTTTAAGCACAACCAGCAGGTATCTGCTTTAAACAGGTCAGACTTGACCCCCGCACTGTTCACCCTGACCATCAACTCTGCCAGCGACGTGGGGGAATACAAGTGCAAAGCTGAGTACATCATCTCCAGTGGTGGAAAATACTGCAACAGCCTCATCTTCACCCTTATAGGTACGTCTTGCCATACACCTTCCCAGCACTGGCTATTCCAGGGGCACACAGCCATCTCTTGACTGAGGAGCTGAACTTTACTGCTGCTCTCACCTCAAGAGCTGGCAGTGCTCTCCTGCCTGGGCTCACAATCCCTCTGTGCTCAGGTCTTTTGCCAGTGTTGTCACTTCACTTCAAATCTTGTGTGGAGTTTGTCCTGTACTCAATGATTCAGACTTTTCAGTTTTCTTTCTACAGAGCCAATTTCCAAACCAGTGCTGAGCTCACCCACCTCTCAGGCAAAGAAAGGCCAGAACGTGACCCTGTCCTGTCTCTCGGAGAATGGATCTCTTCCCATCTCATATCTATTCTTCAAAGGATCACAAAACATTTCTCCCCAAAAGACAATGCAGAAGAGGGAAGCAGCTGTGATTTTTCTGTTTATTGATTCCCTTAGTGACTACGGAACGTATAAATGCAAAGCTAGTAACAGTTTTCCCAATAATGCAAAATACAGCAATGGTTTCAACTTTACATTAGCAGGTATGGATGAAAAGAGATTACTTACTGTTGACCGACTGGGATCACACAAAATTCAGAATGTTGTAACTATAGAAGTTTTTAGCCTGATATTTTGTTCCTGCAATGTGATGTTCAAAATATAATTTTTTAAATTAAAAAAAGAAAATTGAGTTTTTTAAATTAATGCAAAACCATAGAATTTCATGCATCCTAGACAGCAGTAGAAGTGACCATGGAGGATGTCTGTGAAAGACTCACTTTTACAAGAGACCCCTGGTCCACCTTGGAAAGAGTCGGGTTTCATTTTTCTCTCTGGTCCTATGAAAGAACTTACTGGCACCAGCAAGCTGCCTTCCTTCTGCTGGGGCACAGAGCCTTTGGGACTCTCCTGAGCAGTTACATTAACCCCAGTTAACCTAAAAGCTGAAAGAAATTTCGAGTCTTGATCTCAATTTACAGAAAATACTTAAAATATGAAACAACACTTCATTGCATGAACACTTTTTTTTCTTCTTCTTTTTGGCAGAAGAGAGAAGCCATTCTCAGCCCCTGATAATTTCTCTTGGGCTAACCCTGCTACTACTCATAGTAGGATTTGCTCTCGCAATCCCATTTTTCATAATTCCTTTGTATAAAGCAAGTGAGTTATTTGAATGTCTGTTTCATTTTCCAAATGTCATTCATGTTGTCAATATATTTTACTGTGTAAACATCACGTTATCAGTAGAGTAGCTCCTGGTATTTTAACATGTTGTTGAGTCTCCTCTCAAGCAGCACTGGCAGCTTATCAAGACATTGACAAGGCCAAATCTCTGAGCTGTGTTTTAGATGAAAGATGTGGGGTGGGGGAAGCAAAACAACATCTAATGTAATACACAAAAACACTGGAAGGAATTTGACCTCACTGGGAAGGGAAATCTATTCAAACGCCCTTGGTTAAAGAATAATTCTGATTGTGAAAATAACATTACCTGAGATCTCAAAATACTACAAATACATTGAAACTGTTTATTTCTGTCTAAGAAAAATCTCTCTCTCTATATATATATATATAAGTATATACACACATGTTTTTCTTTCACAATTTGCAGAAAAATTTAAGTCTACCAGGCCCTCAACTAGCTTTACTTCAACAGTGAATGCAGAGGAGTCTGAAAATGAAGTCATATACACAGAGATAGGTAAGTTCCTGTCACCCACTGCAGTCAGGCAGGTTTCTCCAGGTACTGCAAAATCACTGTAAGGGGACACCTACTGACCCTCCTGGCAAAGGCATTATTTGAAATCCCTCAGAATCCGTATTTGGCACCATCTGACAGCCATACAACCAGAACTGCAGCTGGTTAAATGAACTGAGGTTCTATTAAAAAACCCAAATGGGTGTAATGCCTATTTACTAACAGACAACAGTGAGCTATATGAAGTTGTAGCAAAGTAAAATTCGCATAGCTCCTGCATTCTACTCAAAATTGTTCAGTACTTTAGTTCTTTATTCCACCCTTCTTAACCTTGGCAAGACTCAAAGTCAGTTCAAACTGAAATTATGACACGACAACAAAGCAACTGACCTACATTAAGGCATTTTACTACTTGAATTGCAGAAAACACACGATAATGAAGACACTACCTGACAGCCACAATGCTCTGAACTTGCAAGTTTCTACATCTTCCTTCTAGGGGAATGTCTCTTTTCAAGGGGAAAAAGAACCCCCCAAAATAAACCAATAGCAAAGACATTTACGTTTCCCATTTCTAAATATCAAAATGGAATAACTATCTCCAAACAAACCTGCCTTCCTGTTCATGTAGTAGATAGAATTCTCACTGCCCTGCTGGATCAGCTCAGTGCTGTACAGATGCTCGTGCCAGGTCTCAGCCTGCAAGGACAGGGATAAGAGCTCTGATAAGGCCCATGGATGCTCCATGATTTATATTCAGTATGGAATCTCACTGCTTTGTTTCAAGATTATAGAAAAAAAAGTCTGATTCAAGTTGTTTGCAAGTGAGTTAACTGCTGTTCATCATCCTTAATCCAGAGCCTGTTAAACCAGAAGAAGAATACATCAACTTTTCTGTTATTAGAAGAGAAGAGGAAAAAGGTGAAAACCTCAAGCTATAATATCAAAATATCTGATGCACACAAATATGTTTTGAGGGGATTTTGCAGGGTGGAGGCAGGGCTTAAATACTTGAAATTGCTTATGAAACTGCTTAGTTACTATGGTGTTGGGGTTTTAGTTTAGTCTTAGTTTTTTCCTGTTAAAGGAATTTTCTCCCATATGCATGTTGCTAGGGGACAAATAGCTGTACTTAAGAAAAACAAAAAGGGGAGTGGGGCGGGCCTGGCTACTCCTTTGTCTACACCTGGGTGTGGGGTCAGTTCGCTCTGAGCGTCCGGAGAGAGAAGCTGCAGAGAAAGGAGCTGCTGCTTCTTTCTTTTTGGCCGTTCTTTCTTCCTGCTGGAAACAACGCCGGGACCCCAAAAGCCGCTTTTCCCTGCCCTGCTGGAGACCGAGCTGTGGCTGCCCTGCTCCGCTGCTGCTTCGAGCTTTCGCTACGCTGTAGCCCTGCTCGCCCTGCCTGCCTGGGCCTCCGTGGGGTTTTCCCATCTGGATACATCTCGTCTGCCACCCCGGGATTTGCGTCCGTCCCTGCCGTTTCAGCCTGCTGTTCCTGAGAGCCCGGGATCAGCTGCCCAGCGGTTTGTGAAGCCTTTGTTCCATCCCTTCCCGGGATCCCAGGGCACCAGAGCCGCGTGCTCCCCGAGCTCGCTCCGGAGCGCCCCTGCAGCCGCGGGGGAACCATCGCACCTGCCCTGCTCACCGGGAGCCGCCAGCGCCCCTGCCGGCTGCGAGCGGAACTGCACCCGAGGGGAAAGGGCCTGACAGCCGAGAAGGCTGGCACTGGGTTTGTGATGGCTGTTACTGCCATAGTTGTTGTTGTTTTGTTTGACTGGTTATATACATATATATATAGAGAGAGTAAAGAACTGTTATTCCTATTTCCCACATCTTTGCCTAAAGGCCCTTGATTTCAAAATATAATAACTTGGAGGGAAAAGGGGTTATATCTGCCACTTCAAGGGGGGCCTCTGCCTTCCTTAGCAGACACCTGTCTTTCAAAACCGAGACATATGGAAAAACTAAAATAACTTTAAAACTGTTTTGAGGCGGGGGAGAAAAAATAAAAAAAAATACAACTAACCATCCTATGGCAACAAATTCAACAGCCTCACTATGATACCATGCAGAAGATGTCATTAGTAACCACGTTGCAGATGTAATGTTAATTCTTCTTCTGTGTATCTGTACCAAAAACACAATTATGAATTATGTTATTCTGGCTTTTAGCAGCGATGAGGGTATGTTCCACAGTCTATTCAAAGGTCCTCATCAGAGACTGTGTACCAGGTATGACTTTTTTGTGACTAACTTAATCATATTTTTAAAGAATTTTTCAGCCCTCAAATGTGCTAAGTCCCAGCAAGCTGCACAGAAAGCAATGATGTTTAGATACCAATTTCCTGGCCTAAGCAGTTCGTAGACAGACAACGTAGCTCACTTTCTACTAGAAAATAAAATCTTTGAGCCGTAATATCTAAGGACTTCAACTTAGGAGAAAAAGCAGAACAGATAAAACATAGAATTACATGTAAAGCTTTCATGCAGATCTAAGTTTCTGAATTTAACAATTCTGCTAATGTAGAAACTGGATTGTGTGCACACATAAGATAATCAAAAGGCTTTTGTCCAGTGTAAGGAAAAAAGAAAAAACTCCCTCTTAGGCACTAGAAGATCTGTATTTGGCTTCTATGTAACTGCAAGGATGGCAATTACTCAGTTCAACAGTACTGCAGCTCTCAGAGTAAGGATATGTTGCTAAAATTAAGTTTTGGGATGGTTAACTTCAAAATAAATTCTGTATCCTGCTACAGGCTGTTTCTCAGATGTTGCTGGGTTGTTTTAATATCATTCCATAGCCCCCTTATTTAGAATTCTATGAGTTCAGTAAGAACACACTATGCTAATCTTGATTATATCTAGCATACATATTCCATACAGCAATTATTATTGTTGTTACAAATTACTCATTTATAGTTAAGTGAGCACCATGTTAATAGAAGACTTTAAGGCAAGTTCTTGTGTTTCATGACACTGATGATTATCAGCGGCCACAGGCCTTTTTGCACAAACCTTAAGCACTTCATACAGTGACTGAACAAGCTGTACAGGCACTGGAAATCTAGACAAGATCAGAAACATACAGTTCCGTATCTCTGCAAACTCTTGTATCTGATTTTAACAGCTATGCTTAGGTACAGGAAAAACATGATCACACATTAGTCTTTTTCCACCATTTTATCCACAGAGACATTTTGTCCACGAAAAATGTTCGTAAAAAACCTTACAATTTATTTAAATCTATTCCTCTGTTACTCTTGATAATATATTTCTGATTTTTTTTGTATATCAAAGTCAGGATGAAGTAGCTTACATGTTTAAGAACTGAAGCCATGTGATTAAAATACATTTCTACAAACAGATGGTACAAAGATACTTACTGATGTTATTAAAATATTTAAGATTTGGAAGTCTTTTACATAAATACCATTTTCCACTAGAAATCATAATTGTGTTAGTAACACAGATGAAAGTTGAATTTTTAGCTTAGGATAGAGCACTTGCAATATGATAGTAAATCCAAAGACGTGAATAAGAATATGGTTAGCCTTGCTAACAAGTGACAACTTTTTTCTCTTGCCTTTTTCCAAGCTAACTGGGAAGACCCAGATTTGACAGAAAACAGACACACCACCAAGTTTTAGCACAACTGTTTGCAGAGAAACCACTGAGTCCGTGAGACAATGCTGAAACCAGTTCAGGCAAAGATGTCTAAGAAAATCCTTTTATTCAACAATTTTAAGTTTACATATTTTTGGCTGACGTAACATACTTTGTTAAAAAGTCCTTCAGCCTGGAAATGTGCATCATTTCCTTCATGGTGGTGTCTCTACTTCTCAGCTGGACCACTCCATTCTCTAGAGTGCCATCACCTACCAAGACCATGAAGGGAATACTCATCTCATCATACCTGCAGAGAAAAGAACCCACCTGTTACTGCTTTTGGTGTATGGAAAAAAATCAGACAACTTACATACAAATGACCATAAACTGTAAATATTTAGTTTTGCTGTATTGCATTAAGTCCAGTGTGACACCTCCAGTTTTCCTGTTGCCATTCCTTGCTTTCCTGATTAGATTTCTTTATTATTTAGCTACAAGAAGGATCTTTAGTGACCTATTAAAAGAGTATTTTTGTACAAGGAGAATTTATCTTTCTGACTTAGTTTTACTGCACATGAACAAATAGTTGCATTTATCTTCTCTCAGAAAAAAACACTCATCACTATGCTCAAGATGCATTGACATAAGGAGCCATATGCCCCAAATTCACTCCTGATCAACAAATCATAAATGAAGCCCCCAAATGGAATAGCTGTTTTTATATCCACAAACAGTTCCATCACATACACTAATGGCAATGGTTCCAGGCTTGGAAGAACTTTCAAGTTCAAGCCTAGACACAGTGTGCTGTTTGAAATAGTGCTTAAGAATGAAATACAGAACCAGACCAGATGCAAAAATGGGGGTGAGGGTGGGAAACAGTTCTGCAGCTTATAACTCATCTGAAGAAATTTATTTTCTACATGAGAGTTTTTAAAAGGCGCTTCACAGTTCCAGGGAAATAATAGTAACATGTGAAAGGCTTCTACTTCACTTAATTTAAAAAATGATCTGATACACACTTTTCATAATAAAACTACTTGAATCCAAGTCTGTAGTTCAGGATCCACACCTTCAGTCAGTTACTGCACTCAGTGACTTCCTACTGAAAAAAAGGCGTATTTACACCAGTCCACAGAAAGTCATCTTTGACCTTCATAGTTTAATTTACAAAAGACTGTTTCTCCTTACTTTGTATAAAGTTGCTCCAGAGACACCTGCAGAGTTTCCAGATAACCTGGCCATACAGAAATTCCATTTTCTGTCAGTTCATTGAACAATCCTTGACAAACCTGTGTTCATTTAAAAACAAAAGTTAAAAGACAGACTTTGAGGTTTGAGACGGTATACAAAGAAACCATTAAAACTCTTAACATGTGTGGTATTAACATTCCTAGATGGTGTTAATTTGCTGCCTGAAATAATCTCAAATTAGAAAGCAGCCTGGCAGTTATGTCTCCACTTCTGTTTAAAAACATGCCAGTGTAAGTTTCCTTCCTTCTATGGGGACTTCATGACTGACTTAAATGAAAACTTTTAAAAAATCCTTCTGAAGATGCAACCCATGTGTCAAAATAACTCTGAAAGATGAAGAAGCTGAAAGGGATTGTGTTATTTATTTTTCTTAATTTTGCACGGGACAAGCATCAGCTCTATTGTATCAAAAGCAGTTGTGTCTACACAAGGAACTGCCTGCAGTGAATTCCTTCGGCTGTCATCCACAAGCTGCAGAGTTAGAGCACCATGAACTCTGCACAACCAGGAATCTCCAGGAGTCAAAGCAGCAGCACGATTCTCTTCAACATAAACAGTGTCTGAATTGTAACAGGTTACACGGAGAGTCAATGCTCAAAATTAAAATACTCTCTTACAACATACCTGCCTCAGCTCTGTTGTTGGACCTTTTCCTACATCCAAGGCCACTTTAAGGGGTGCTAAGCAAGGATGAAGCTTAAGTACCTAATAAATTTACAAAAACCAACAGTTTACTCAATGTATTTATCATGCAATTCTAACCAGAACTAGGAAATAGTAATTTTTTTAAATTAAATTAAGGTTCTAAACATGCGAAATTTTCTCACAGCACAAAATCCTGAATTAGAAGCAAGCTGTATTTTATGCAATGAGCACACAGCCCAGCTACATTCACGTGGCAGAAATTATTCTATTTTGGCTGAGCTCCAGAAAAGAGATGAAGATTTGTTAGCAGAGCTCCATTATCTTGAATGGAGCCAGAGTAATCAGAGACTGTGCAGCAGGCAGTTCCCATCCAGTCTGCTGCCTGTTCTTAAAGCCCAAACAGCTGCCTGGGTAACAGGCACTGACAGCCAGCACTCCAACTCCAGAACACAGGGTAAAAGTGGGGATAATGATGGTCCTAGGGGAAATAGCCCATTACCACCTGTGACCCACTTTTCTACTCTTCTCAGCCACTTTCAAACGCTGCTGGAAAAGACAAATTCCTCTCTCCCATAAACTGCAGCTACATTCTGATTTCTCTTAACTCCATCACTTGCATGTCAAGAGCCTACCTACTCATCAGAGAGAAAGGTAAAAAAGGAAAAACGAGAAAAAAATGAGAAAAAAAATGAGAAAAACTGCTTATGTGGGTGACAAGGACCACAGGGGCTGTGCCATGGGGCCTGCCTGGTGCTACCAGTGAGAGGGTCCAGTCTGCGCCCATTGGGAAGGGATCAGGATGGCCATGTGGAAAAGGAGACATTGCAATGCTTGAATTTACCCCATTGTCTGTGGGGTTTGTACTTAAGACTTTTCTCACATATTCTACATGAAATTACCTTTCTCTGTGAATTTTTCCTTGCTGTTAATGGATTCTCAACTAGCTGTAGAGAATCAAAGAGATATGCTAACACTCCTCGGTCCAGATTCCCACTCATAGACAGAACATGAGGGATGACATTCTTCCTTCCATCTCGGCCCTGAAGAGAAAAAACCCACACGGAAAATATGAAAGATTGTCCTCAAAACCCTTTTGCTAGCTTTAAATGTATAATGAGGCATTGAGCTCAAGCACCCTTACTACATTTAAAATATAGACATTTATTTAAAACATTACCAGTAATCTTAGCAGTGTATCTGTAACCAGGTAAGACTGCAACAGTGGGGAAAGCAGGTCAGGGTAGGATGAGATTAGTTTCTTGCTCTGCCACTTTGATCATAAATTTAAATCTATGGCAAATACACTTGAAACTCTGCATTTTCTTTTGGAGGTTTGTAGATTACTTTCAAGCGACCATGAGTCCCCACATTCTGAGAAATCCCTACGTAACCCAGTTTTGTAGAAATAAACTGCAAAAGCAGGAAAGACAGGACTGTCATGAGAAGAAGGAGGTTGCAATTGACTGGTGAAATACAAAATTACTCTGATTTTCTCTCTTCAGCCTAACTCCAAACACTGCCGTTTACCAGAGGTTTGTCCCTCTCTAACATATTCCGTGGAGAGGTTTCCCTCTGGTCCATCCCTCCTTTTTCTGTAAAGCCATTTTTATAACCCATTAATCTACAGAAACTTCTACATACATGAAAGTGAACAAGCTACAGCAAGAAAAAAACCTCCACATTTACAGGCTCTTTTTGATGCAAACTGGACAGTGCAAAACACAGTCTGTCACATACAGGAAAAGGCTATGCCAGTGACAACAGCTGTCCTGTCAATATAGCTCATTTTTAATTTTGAAGAGTTCCTTGTAAAAAAAAATACCAAAACACTGTTTCATCAGCTTTTGAAAATGAAAAGTCTGACTGCAGAGTATCAACTGTACTACTTTTGCAGCAAATGAATAAAAAGCCAGCCACACGCTCAGCAAGTGGATCAGCAAAGAAACCATTTCTCTCACACATTTTTACCAGGAAAGATGTTGAAAACAGCAAAGCTTACAAGTAATTTTGATCTCTCTCCTGGATACAGCTCTAATAGTTCAGTATCACTAAGGTTCTTCAGTGTTTCTATTGTTTCTGTTCCCCAAGGAAAGCTGTAATGTAACTTAAATCCTCTTCTGCCTTCTTCATCCTGAAAGTCACTGCTGCTGAAGTTACACGGGCCTACAGCAAACTGAAAATAAGAGGTGTAAGAGGTGATCACTATTGTGAATCCTGTATTAACTACAAAACCAAGTCTGCAATGCAAACTGAAGTCTGCGATTTTCAGCAAAAGGTTTTTTTACGTTACGGCCCGAATCTCTTGGTTGTTTTATGGCATTTTCATCTCGTATCACTGACAAACACAAAACACTTATATTTCTGCAAGTCACGTTATAAACTACTTATTAGGTTTGTCATCAACTTCAGTAGCTTTTCAATTTCCATGAGAAATACACCTATTTCAGTGCCTAGAACAGGCCAGCAATGTAAGGCCATAAAACCAACCAGCGTGACTATTCCCCCTCTGAGACACAAAGGAGTAGGCCAAGATTCCCCATGGATATGCTGCTGTTACCTTTCTCCACCACTGGAGCCTCTGGCGTAGCCAGTAATCGAGCCACTGTCCTGCAGTTCTGGGAGAACTAAACCATGCAAGCAAAGACGTGGTCCTCTCGCCTATTCTTTAAACAACAGCAAGGGCAGCAAGTTAACACCTTCAGAAACAACAGGGGAAAAGCAAGAAGCAGCATTCAAAAATAATCCAAAAGTGAAATAGTCGGTATAGGTATGATAAGGGATTAACTCCTCTATTACTCTACCTTGTAGGGGTTTTGTTCTGTTGTTCACTTTCTGGAACAGAATGTTCACTTTCTGGAACGGAATGGAAGCACACTCCAATTTGAGCAAGGCCAAAGGGCAGTCGTTTGTTCACCAGCTCTAAGCAGCTGACATACTGCGCCAGAACACCTGCAAAAAACAAAGCCCTGATTTTAGCAGCCACAGGAAAGTTTCTGATGTTTTAACTCTACCAAGAACAAATAAAGCACATATTATACACGTGTTGTTTGTACATGCAGTCCCACTATCTTTACTAGCTTTGATGCTTTGCAGAGATTGATTCAGTAGGCTGGTTCCTCTGGGCACGTTGATTTTAATGTGCTTTTCCCCAAATCACAGGGAGCCCATCAGCTGCCCACCTGTGCTGGTCAGGTCCTTGAAAAGCAAACAAATTCACAGCCTACAGAAGGAACGTTCCGAGAGCACCAACACAGCTGGAAAAGTCCCTTAATGCAGCTGCTTCGCTCCCAGCAAGAAAGCCGCTCGCAGGCTGCAGGCTGTGCGGAGCCACCCGGGACCTACCGGGCAGGAGGCTCTCCCGCAGCACTTCCGCGGCCCCCATTCACTTCTTCCAGGGCCGGGCCGCCCGGGTTCTGCCCACTGCCCTGGCGGGCTTCGCGCAGCGTCTCCAGGTGCAGCAGCCGCAGCCCCTGCGCGTCCCGCAGGGCGCCGGGGGGACCGTGAAGCGGGGCGTCCACGGGAACACCTGCTCCCGCATGGGCAGAGCCGAGTCCCACCACTGCGCCGCCAGGTTAGCACGCAGCGCCGCGCCCAACGGCCCGAAGCCGGGGTGGCGGCCGCTCAAGTAGGCGCGCCAGGGCACCGGCCCCGCGCCGCCCCGCAGGAAGCGCCGCCGCCAGCACACCTCCAGCAGCTCCGCCCCGCCCGCCACCTCGGCAGCACCGCCGCCCGCCGAGTACGGCCGCGCCGAGCACCCTGCCGGCTCCGCCCGCTCCGGGACCCGCCGTCGCCTCGGCTGCCCCAGGGCGGCGCGGCCGCAGCAGCTTTGGCGGGAGCCCAGCGCCATCTTGCAGCTCCCTCATGGAGGGGCCGCGGGGAGGATAGGGGGGAAGGGGGGAGGGGTCGGGGCAGCCATTGCGCACGCGCAGCGGCGGGGGGGAAACGCGCGGCACGGCGGCCGCGCAAGCGCAGCGGGACCCTCGGAGCCCCATCGGGACCCCAGGCCGCAGTTCAGGGACCGTCCGAGGTGAATTTTCTGTCCCCAGGCTGAATCTTCTCACCTTTTATAACCGTAATGATAGCCTCAGATAACTTCTGCAAAGGAAATTGATGTCATGAACCTGAATTTTCTCCCCTTTTGTAAACATAACTAATTAGGTAACTTCTACAATAGAAGTTGCTTAATAAAGGAACTTTTCGTTTCAAGCATTGGGTAAGATCAGATCACACAGACATACATTAGGTAGGCGGAGAATGTGCATTAGATAGGTGGGTTCGTGTACATTTTACTGAAAAAAAAAAAAGTAACTTTTTACCCCTTGGTGTGCTTGATACGTGGAAGCAACCTTGAGCCCCGCGCAGAATAAACAATTTCTCTTTTATAAACCAAACTCGTTGAGAGAGCTCCCAAAATCGGCAACAAGGCCGCACGTGCCAGGGGTCACATCTGGCCTGCCCCTGTCGGAGGGGGACGTCCAGAACTCCCCGGCACTGGGGAACTGGGAGGGGGGCAAGAGGACAGACCCTGCCCTCACTGTCGCGGGAACATTCCTGGGGAAAAGCCCCTCCGGAGCCCATAAAGGCAGCGGCAAGTCCGAGGCACATAAAGGCAGAAGGCAAAGCTCAAGCCAAGGCTGCCAAGAGCGCGGGCGAGGGCCCTCGGCTGCTCGGTGTTCGCGCTGGCAGAGCGCACACAGCGCAGTGGAAATTTCCATACCCGCTGCATCACGAGTTTGTAGCGGCGCCAGGAGGCGGGGCGTGAGGCAGGAACCATTCCGCGAGCCGCAGTCATGACAAGCTCGGGCTGGAATAATCCCCGCGCCGGTTCGGGCGGTACGGCCCTCTCCCCCGGGCCCGGGAACAACGAGACGCGTTATTAGGGCACTGGGTCAGCTGCAGGAGTTGCTACTCCTGCCTGCACAAGGATTGGAGGGAATTACAGATCGAAGGCAGATTTGCCATGAGCTCAATTCTGCCGGAATAGCAGCGGCAGTGATATCAAAGCTGCTTAGTAGAGGTCGTCTTTTTATCATTTTATGTGCAAACGGTACATTTCCCCCCTCTGGAAACACTGCCCAAGGCACAGGGTCATTTGGAAAGAGTACAAAACACAAGGAGGAAGGCACCTGCCCATTTAGGTTTTGCATCACTGTTAAAAGCCTCTCATCTCTCAATTTTAATTCACAAGATCTACATGTACTTTTAATACTAGAAGAACTCGTTTACATTGAAGTTTTTAAAACAAAAATAAGCTTTTTAATGCCTTTTGCTTCATGCAACTGACCTGGAAATTTAGGAATTAAGTCATACTTCAGTGGTAAGTAATCTACTAATCTGCTTCCTTTTCACTCCTGGTGACACTGAGCAATGTTTCAAAGCATATGAGAAAAAAAAAAAACCACCCTAAACCCCCCTCCCAAAAAAACCCCAAACCGACAAAAAACCAAACAAAAACAAACAAACAAAAAAAAAAAACCAACAAAAAAACCCAAACCAAAATAACATTGCCACCTGCAGTTTTAGACTGCAGTGGGGTAACTTAAAGGCTCCAGCTGAAGTTCTCATAGCAGCAGTGAATGACCACAAAATACTGTCAAAGTGATAGAATATCACAAAGGAGGAAATAATTAAGAAGCAGATTAGACGGCATTACAGAACATCACAAGCTCAGCCTTGGAGGGAAACAGTAATCAAGGGCTGAGCACGGAGTAAGCAAGAAGTTAAGTGCATAAAGTTAAGACATCTCTAAAGTCTTACTCAGGTTCAAAATAACCTAAAATGAACCTTGTAGATTTCAAGATCCAACTTTGAACACATGAAGTGGTGAACTTAAAACTCATCACTGTTACTGATAAACAAGAGGGAGGAACTGAAAGTTAGTATTAACAGGAATTTTAATACACTCTGCTTGAAAGCATTAAGCACTTTAAACCCCAGGATAAACTATTATTCCAGTTTTGCTTATCAAGGAACTGCTGTTGCTTCACTCAGCATGGGCAGTACTTTGAAATTTGAGAGCCATTTACACATACTAGAAGTCTTTAAAAAAAAAAAAAATACATGAGGCATCATCATACATCAACAGCCCACTTCCCTCCCACCACCTCCGTAAAGAAATCACTGCTCAATACCAGTTTTAAGTATAATTTGAAGTTTTAATACTAAGATCTTCCCGTTTCTCTGAAGCTCAGAAGCCTGCATGCTAACTCACAACGCCTGGCAGCTGTGGGTACACAACACTCAAGCCTGGTCTGCACATATGCTCATGTGAAGGCGACAGTTACGGTGCTGCAGAAGCTTCCTACGCTTGTAGCAGCTCATTAGCAACACCACTACAGAGTTTTGATCTTTTCCAAGAACTGGCCCTACACTAGTGAGACAAGGAAGAACACTGTTTTCAATACTTTCTTGGAAGCCAGCTTTAATTTTCTTCCCCATCGAAGCGGAGCCTGCCATGCTAAGCAATCTAGCCCCATCAAGGCAAGGCCGGTATTTGTATAAGCTTAAATGTTTAATCAGACACAGTTGAGAAACCTTTCTAGAATTTAATATAAAAACATTTTGACATTTTGTTAATGTAAAGTTGTGCACATGTTGAGAAAATCGTCATCTGAAAGAAAAATCGGTCTTCAAATACCTTTATTGGAAGGCCATGCACTGCCTTCTGTTACTGTATTTCAAATCACTGTACATTTACTTTGAAAACACTGTCTGCATTTTCTAGTACAAAAAACTAAAAATTGTTTCAGGAATGTAGAGAAATATTCAACTTAAATAGCGAAAAAGTGCACCATAATTACTGCTGCACTGCAGTCATTTCTGCATTTCCCATTTCTTAAATAACTATCCTGTTTTGATAACACACAATATAAAGAGCAATTATGAAAAACTGAGACATTTAAATACACTAAGTTATTGAGAATAACTTGTGGGCATGGGGTAACCTATCATAGGAGCAGCACCAGTGGCAGGATAGGCATACTGCTGCTGGTTCATGCCATTGTGCATGTTGGCAATGTTACTGCCATACTGCTGCTCATAGCCGTTCTGGTACGCTCCTGCGGGGTTACCACCGGCCCTGAAGCCAGCCTGCATGCCTGCAGCTGCAAAGCCATTCCCAAAGGGAGTTCCATTGCTGAAACTCTGGGCGCTGTAAGCCCCATTTTGGGTTTTTGCTCCAAAGTCTCTCTTGCCTAGCGCACCATAGGTTCTCTCAAAGTTCTCCCTCTCTCTAAAACTACTAAATCCACCCCTTTTGCCCGCAGAGTATCTGTCACGTCGGTCACCTCGGGAACGACCTAGTGAAAGAGACAAGACAGTTATGTGCATTATAAAGGCTCTTAAGTTCAGTTAAGCACAATTTATTTTCTGTCCCAGCAATTCAAACCTACTATAAAAGCTTCCCAGGTGCTCACTGGACTCCAGTTAGATAAAGCTGTCTAACCTTTCAGGAGCCACACACTCTCCCCAGTAACACAAGTAGAAGCATCAAGGCAAAAAGTGACTTCTACCCTGCCAGCAGGACACTTGGGTCCATCTCTCTTTCCAGGCCATAGGAGACAAAGCCACAAAACTAAGTCCATGAGTGTTTTATTTCAGGGCAAATAAGATGTGCCTCTTTGGCCTGCCCTAGCCATTGGTGCACCACAAGCATAGGCTGGGAGCATTTGGGTGCTGTTTTTTGGCTTTTGTGTTAATAAATACCTTCTGAGGTCACCGTAACTGGTAGCTAAACCACCTTCCACATTCATTTTGGAGAGAGGCTGAAGGTGGAATTCAGAGTTTCCATTTTGTTCTGAGAGGAAAGCTATGCACAGAGATCAGTAAGGGCACGTACCTGAACCTCTGTCTTCAATCAGCTGAAGCAATTTGGGGTTGATGGCTTGATTAGCCTCCCGAAGCACAGAGATGAGGTCATTTACTTGCTTAATATTGTTAGGAGTAAAGAATGTGTATGCTGTGCCTGTTTTGGTACTGCGGGCAGTTCGTCCAATTCGGTGGATATAGTCCTCTGAGGAGTTAGGGTAGTCATAATTGATGACAAATTTCACATCTTCCACATCTGTAAAGTGTTGCAGTGTGGCAAAAAGCGAGGTACAAAGTTTTGCACACCACAACAGCCAAATCGAAGATAAACATTAGATAAGAGTATTTTAAAAGGAATAATGGCTGCAAAGAACAGTGTTAGAATCATCCATTTCTGCAAGAGTATTGTGGAAAAGTTACGCACACTCCATCTTGATCCCGTTCTCATCACCCACCCTGTGATCCAAAACCTTACCATAAGGAGTGTGCATTTGCTTGTCATTCCCAACTCAAGAGTCCCCTTTACAAATCATCAAGTGACATCTGAAAGCTTCTTGCAGTAGGGCCACTAAAGCTCACAGCAGCCTCTTCATGTGCTCATTTGAGGACCTTAGAGTAAAAACATACAAGGTCCTTCACATACACACTCATTAGAAGCTCAAAAAAAAGGGGCCACACTGCTCGTCTTGCCAAGACCTTTGAACCGCAGCTGCAAGAAAAACATACCTGTCCCCCCAAAGTCACCAAGTTGTTTTTATGCACTGTGTCTCGTCTAGGCAAGCGCTTCCAAGAAGCCAGGGTTCACTTGAGAATGTGTCTCTCTCTGGCAGGTCTCGACATGACGACTACGTATAGGTGGAGGAACTTCGACTTTCAAAGGCATTGAAAAGCCATTGCTTTCCTGCCCCACTTGTTAAAGTGAGAGGTGGACTTTTTTTCTCAGATTTCATGTGCCAGTACTCACCAATTTGTACAAGGCTTAGTACATTTTAAAGCTGCTCTCTCCATTTCATGGTTGAAAAAAATTTCATTGAACATTGAAGTTTAAAATTACGTTCTTCAACATTTCAAAAAACTCACTGAAATTCAAAGACCCACAGATCACAGCAGACAGTATGCACAAAACTAACAGTACTGCACCATGGCAAATCATGCAAAGCATGGAGAGAAGAGAAATACCAGGGCAAAGTGAACTGTGAATGAAACTGCTTATTTCATGAGAGAACAGTTTATGGGGTAGTAGTTTAAAGGATGATCTTTGCCTTTTGAAGATTACTGGCACACAATGCTCTCAGCTTTCACCTCTCTATTTGACTGGAAGCAGCCAGCCGATCATTTCCACTAGTCCTCCATCCCCCTCGAGTCCTCCGATTGTCATGCCTAGGCCTTGCCACAAAGACTGCACCTTTATGTGAAGAAAACTTAGAAAAATGCAGAGGTTAAAGAAAGCAATAGACTTTCTTTAAAAGCTTTGGGCAACTGGCATTACTGAGTTTTACTAACCTAGACCTCTGGATGCAACATCTGTAGCAATCAGGATTGGTGCTTTTCCATGTTTGAATTCTGTAACACAAGAAGTGAATCAGTTTTTTCCTTAAATAGCACACATCAGATGCTTGCAGAAATTGCTGAAACTCACCATTTAGAACCCAGTCCCGCTCCTGCTGACTTTTATCACCATGAATACCCATCGCTGGCCACCTGAAAACACAGAACTTCATTGACCCAGGAACACTCCATCAGTGGCTTCATTAGCCAAAGATAGGCCTACTGGCAAATTCCAGTCTCAGCATTGCAACTGACAGCTGGTGTCACTCTGTGACAGTTTTGATTCTTAACTGTTGTGTCAAGAACACACCCAAGACTACTAGGGTTGCTTAGTGAAATCTCAGCTATTACTCACCCATCTCTCCTCATTTTTCTGGTAAGATCATCACAACGCCTTTTGGTTTCCACAAAAACAATTGTTTTGTTTTCCTTCTCACTCATGATTTCTTCCATCAAACGAATAAGCCTATTAATGAAGATATTTTGCTTAGAGCTTAGACCGATTTGTACTGTACAAGTTTAAACTAATTTCTTGCCTTTGTCTTCAGACTGATGTCAAAAAAATCCATCAAGACAAGACATTCATTTCACAGTTCATAAAGCAAAACTGACAGAAAACACAGAATGCTTTACCCCAAGGACTACTTACTTGTCATCTTTCTCGACATCATGACACACATCCACAATCTGAAGAATGTTGTGGTTTGCACTCAGTTCCAGTGCACCGATGTTGATGTGCACATATTCTTTCAAGAAATCTTCGGCCAGCTGCCTCACTTCCTTAGGCCATGTGGCACTCCACATCAGAGTCTGCCTGTCAGGCTGGAGAAGAAGATCAGGTCAATAGAAGATCAGTATAGGGTGAAGTTAAATGCCCAACCAAAACTACCCAGGCTTGCACTGCCCTTGCTTTAATAAGGGTAGTAGCAATAGTTTGTACTTGCTATAGTGATAAATGCATGAACTATTTATACTCACTCTTATCTGATCCACAATTTTTCTGATCTGAGGTTCAAATCCCATGTCAAGCATCCTGTCAGCTTCATCAAGGACAAGGTAAGTACACCTCCTGAGATTGGTCTTTCCAGCTTCTAAGAAGTCTATAAGTCTTCCAGGTGTTGCAATGCAGATTTCCACACCTAAAACCAAGCAGTCCTGTCAGCTGAAGCAGTTTCCACATTGCCTCAGACAGGGATGCACCAAGGCTGATCCATACCTCTTTCCAGGTCACGGATTTGTGGTCCCTTTGGAGCACCTCCATAAATACATGTGGACTTCAAACGACACGCTCTGCTGTATTCAGCGGCCACCTGCTGCACTTGTTGGGCCAGTTCACGGGTTGGTGCCAGCACAAGACACTAGAAATAGGATGCCCAGCTTTAAGCTCAATATCCTTTGGAAAGTCCTAGTCTGACAATAATTTTGAGTGGAAAGTTCAGTGCCAGATTGACTGAAGTAGATTTAAGTAGCCAAACCAGCAAACCAAGTTACCTGGCATCTCAACGGCCACCACTGACCTAACATGTGAAAGATACCTGGAAGTCACTAGCTTCCACGGAATAGCAATTTCCAAAATGTAACCCAAAAATCAAACATCTCTCCCTGTTCTGTACTATTTTAAGGACAATCCAATCAGAGCTTATAGAATCTGGTTGGGAGAGTACCCCAACAGGGAATCACTTTATTCATACAGAAAAACAGAATGCAGCTATGCACTCTAATGAGCATGGACAACTGGTACTTGTAATACACAATCAACATTCTCTAGAAATTAAAATCCCCTTTCACTTAGGAATACTCACAATAGGTCCATCTCCTCGCTCCAGGAATGGCTGATGATTTATATGCACAATGGCAGGCAGTAAGTACTGTTTGGAAAAAAGAAAAATCTCATTATACTCTCTTCCCAGTAGTGCTCCCCCTGCACTAAGCCAGGCCACACTGTCACTGCTGTAAATCCAGCAGTATTCCAGGCTATAATCAAAACTTACAGAGAGTGTTTTCCCTGATCCAGTCTGTGCCACTCCGACCATATCCAATCCACTCAATGCAACAGGCCAACCTTGTGCTTGAATAGCAGTTGGTTCAGTGAAGTTCTGCCTCTGAATTACTTCCATAACATTTGCTTGAAGAGAAAATTTAAACGCATGAATTCAGATGCTGCCCTAATCCAGCCTGAAGAACAACCAATAAGCTGGTCTTCACTTACCAGGGAAGTTTGCTTCATAAAAGTTGATAATTGGTTTTGGACAGTTATGGCCCCTAACTGTGACCTCTTTGCTTGCTCTGTACTGTTCAACTTCTTGCTGCAAAACAAAACACCCATTATTGGAAATATACTTTGATACAAAAGTTGTATTTTAAATGACCCCAACTGTGCCTGCTGGGCCCCATGACCCTCAATGTGTTTGCACTTTCTGTTTACTTTTGCTCAAGCCATATCAGGTACGTACCGCAGTACGTCTAACTACATCCGGATGTTCTTGGTAGAAGTTCTTCTCAAATTTGGGCAGCTCATCTAAGTTCCATTTTTTTTTTGTAAGTTTCTCCCCAGGGTTTCCAAATTTCTTCCCAGAGAGAGGTCCACCTCTACTTCCTCCAAAACGAGGGGCTCCAAACCTAGGGAGAAAGAACATAACATAGAATGCAAGAGAAACATTTTGGTCCTCTTCCTGAACAGTTTAACCACCATCTTTGCAGTCCACCCGTTAACTCCACAATTCAGATGTATAAACTCTACCTACTTAATTTTCAGGACACTAGAACTTTGAAAACCATACTTTAGGCTGTAGACGCCATAATCTGCCTTGCCACAATTCTTACTCAAAAGCTAAGGCAATATGTCTTTCCCACTTCCATACAATGCAATCGAACAGCAAGTTACAACAAGCAAAGTAAGGCATTAAAACCTTGGCACTACCCCGTAATCAAAATGGTTTCCCACCCCAGCGACACTCCTATTGTTGAAAGCAGGCAGGGGCAGTTACAAAACCTTCCGTATAACTTTCCCGTAAACCGTTTCTTTTATGTCCCAGGAAACAAACTTCTTTTTACAAAGATATTTTATGAGGCCATGCGCTTTATTAGCATTTTAGGTTCGGTCCCTCTGTTCCGATAAGGCGGATCTCGAAAGCCCCGAAGCGCAGCTTAGAGCCGCGCTAAGCCATGCGCTGGATCTGAGTACGGGGCCCCCTCCCCCGCCCCGATCGCTTCCCGGTTTTGGCCGGGCGGGCGCTGGGAACGATCCTTCCCAGCACAACACAGCGCTCCCCGAGTGGCCGCTGCTTCCTGCCAGCGCTGTTTCCTTTGTCTCTCATTTCTGTCTACGCCACATTTTCTAGCCGCTGCCATTTTAGAGCCGGGGCTGGGCGGGGGGAGGAGGAGGAACAAAGGCAGCGGCAGCACAGCCGGCATTTTGATTCCCCTCAGCCACCGCATGGCGGGGCCGGCCATTAACATCCGCTTACACAACACAAAGCGGAGCCGGCCAGCTCCTACCGGTCACAGCCCGAGCCTTGGGAGGGGGAAGGGAGGGAGGGGAACCGCCCTGCCAAGAGTTCCCCAAGGCTTCGGCACCACCAACCCACTGACCCACAAACCTCCAGCCCACCCACCGCTCCCAGCGGGAGGGAATCAGTCTCTACGGGGACCGTCCTTGCTAGGAGATCGTCCCTAGGCGGGTGGGGGCTAATCTTTTCTCCCCACAGGAAAAAAAAAAATATCCCCCCGCGCCACTCTCACCCGTGGGGGGTGCTCTGGGGCGGAGGAACCGATACAGTCGCCCACAATCGGTGGCTTAAAAAAGCCAGATGCCCTCCCCCGGCCACCCCCCGCGGCGGGAGCGCTGAGGGAAGGGCTCAGGGCCCAACCCCCACCCCGCCGCCATCTTAACCACCCGAAAAATAACCCCGAGAGCCCCACGGGCAGACTCAGAGTCCGGACGCTGGCGGCGGCTGGCGCCGGCCGTGCCCCCGGACTCACCCTCTATCCCTGTCGCTGGAATACCCGGGCATGGCGATGATGGCAGTGGGCGAGGCGATTCCGGTCACTTAAAGCGAGTGGCGAAGAGCTACGCAAGATCCGGCGCCGCTGACGGGGGCCGCTCACTGTGGGCGGTCGGCCGCGCGGACGCCGGTTATATAAGGGGGGGCAGCGGGGGCTGCCGGGAGCCGACGCGTGACGCACGCGCAGGCCCCACCCCCGCCGTTATGTAAGCGGCCCGAGCCAGCCCGAGGCCCTGCCCCCTTCCGCGTGGGTGCGGCTGCGGCTCGCCCGGCTGACCGGCTTTGAGCTCGCGGCCGGAAGTGCCTCCTCTCCCGCGGGGAGCGTTCCCCCGCGCCTGCGCGGGGCTGCTGTGGGCGGGAGCCTCGTTCCCGCTGAGGTCTTCCCGGCCTGAGGGAGAAATGGAGATGGGGAATTCTCCCTCCCACCCTCCATAAGTGCGGGCTTTCGGCCGCTCGGCACGTTCAGAATGCAGCTCAGCTCCTCATAGGTTTTGGCAGGGCAGAGCCGGACCCTAATGTCCGCAGTGCAGCCCCCCACTTCTCACAGATCTGTTTATGAAAATCCTCCTGAAAGAGCTCAAGAGGAGCCTGGGCTTTTAACTAATAAACATTTTAACTAATAACTGATACTTCACGGTAGATTGACCCCATGCCCACTTGTGATTTTCGCTCTCGGAAGAAGCCAATGTGCAGATCCTGAAAAGCTGGACGCAAAATAACATCAAACCTCCTCAGGCCAGTTCTTTTATACTATTACCCACTGCCTTTTATAAATGTTTAGGAACATTTATGTAAACAAATATTTATAAGCACATGTCTGTAAACAGTTACCAGTGTTATCTTTCTGAATTCCACACCAGGGCCAGTAACCTGAGTCAAAGGTCACCTGAGGTGCAGCGTCACTGAAAAGCTGCTCAGAAAGCACTGGATAAAAACATTCAGTACCCCAAGTGGACACTGCTGTTCACCTGCCCGGCTTTGCCAGGGGAGGAACAACGCAAATGTCCTGAGGCTTTACACACATGTGAGTTGAAGTTTGAAGCACAAACACCCGCAAGCCACCTGCTCCAGGCAGAGAGGGAAGCAAATGAAAACAACATAAGGAAGGAGAAGTGCGATAACACTCCTCACTTACATCCTCCCACCTTCTAGTAATCTGTGCTTTAAGGCTTTTCTGGGACAAAAATAACTGTATTTGATAGCCATTTCTTCCCATTTTGGTTCTATTTATGCCCTTAGCTTGTTAGATACCATGACAATGTTTTTTACAGTTTCACTGTATGCAACCTGAAAAACATTTACTTTCATTTTCAACATATTGCCACATAAGAACAAGAGGAACAAAACAATATGAATTAGTAGAAATGGTGAGTAATAACTTTATATTTATATTGTTTGTGGACATTAATATCTTCTAAGTCACCTCCTTTATAAACCAAAGCTGCAGTGTAATTTTTCCTCCTTTTAAAGCAATTCCACAGGTCTAATTATCCTTTGCTATTTTTTTCTTTATTGACAAGAAATTCACAACAATTAAAATCTGGACCTCATACAGATCTACATAATGGAAGTATAAAGATGTTTTTGATCTGTTGTGCATTATTTTCTAGCAATTTTTAAAAATTCTTGCTAAGACTAGAGCAAGGTTTGCAAAGACTAGAGGTCTACATGACATCGTCCTCACAAGTAACACCTAAGTCAGGCTTATTTTGTTTATGAATAGCCACAGCTGTTTGACCCTCAGCAATTTGGAATTCCACCTTGCTCAACCATTTTTTGTTATAATTAATTTTTTCTTTCAGTAGCACTCCAACTTGACTGGTTTTGTTAATACTATCCCTGCAAATGTGTAATAGAGGGACCTCCCTTTTTTTTTTTCAGTATAGATATACTTACTCAATATGGCCTGTGAAAGATTTTTTTGTTCCCAAACACTCCTATTAACACTCTCCACATTCTGACCCTACAGGCTTCCTGTTCCTGATGAATCTGTAAAAGATTTTTGCAAAGGCTGTAAAAATAACAAATTATCTGATATCTTCTTGTTCTGTTGCATTTATCTGAACACATCTTAATTTGATTTTGTTCGTGTATAACTTAGTGGCTCCTGTTACTGTGCTGTTTAATCTTTCCAACGTTTTAAAGAATTGAAAAGACTGAACAAAAACTCAGTCCCTGCCTTGTCTACACGCAGTTAAGTCTGCAAGGAACTCCTCTTTCAATTTCCTTTGTAAAAAAACTTCATCTTTCTGTTCCACCCTCCTAAGTTAAGCATGATTTGATTTGATTTTCTCATGTTCTCTTAATCTGAGCCAATACATGGAAACAAATCAACACAGCTTTGCAGAGCTGTGTATGTAGCAAACTGAAATCCGTATTTAGCTTAGTTTTGATAGCACTGATCTATGTTTGCGTATACACAACAAAAGCTCTTTTGTGTTCTTCAGGTGGTGTGTGCACTTGGACTTAGATCTACGAATGACACCGGTGGGCTGTTGGAGCTCACACCACTGAGGTTATTACTGACAGTCATTGTTCTTACGGTCAAAATTGGGACCTCAGTTGCTTTCGTCGTGCTCGAAGAGTTTAACGATAAAGGGCACCATTTTTTCTTGCAACATAGAAAACCCAGAATTCCTGAGGAGCATGGAATATTGTTGCTTAGAAGGGAAGATAATAGACTTTCACCATCCAACCTCTCCAAAAAACTGTGCTAGCAGCTAATACAGTAAGCCTCACTTCTAAATCTTATTTTTAATAAAGGTTTTAGCACTCCTTTCATACAGAAATGCCTTCGGGTTACCCTGCCAAACCTGTATCGTGGCAATTAACACCAGCCCCCCGTTAATGGACATACCGGCCGGCAAACGTCCCGGGCCAGCTTGCAAGGTCGAGTGCTAGAACTTTCCCCCACTCCACCCCCGCCCCAGGCCGGCCCTTTCCCCATCTTTACCGAGAAAACGCCAACAGCCGCCTCCCATTCAGGTGACGAAGGCGGAACCTCCAGGGCAAACCCCACCTCCCCCACCGCCATTTTACGCCGGCAGTCGCATTCGGCGGCCTGAGCGCCCCGGGGCCGGCCCATGCTGCCTGCGGGCGGGGACGGTGGCGGTGGCGGCCGGGCGGAACCGCGGGGATCCGGGCGGGGAACGGCGGGGGCGCCCATCACGTGACCGGGGAGTAGCGGGGGATAGCACGTGACCCGCGCTGCAGCTTGGCTTTGGGGCACGGGCTCTTTCTTTCCTCCCCGTTCCTGCTCCCAGTCCAAACCCAGTCCTGTTCCCAATCCCAGTACAGAGGCGATCGCCCCACCCCCGGTACCACCGGCGAATGACCGAAAACACCGGACTCCCTGGCGTGCGTAGCCCCGCCCCTTCCTGCGGCGCCTGCCCAATGAGTGCGCAGGCCGCGGTTTAAATGGGGGGCGGGGGCTGAGCCGTTGGTGCCGCCATGGGTAGCGCTGAGGGTACAGGTAGGGCTGGGCCTCGGAGGACTCTGACCGGGGCTCGCTAGGGTCCGGCCTTGCGGTGGGGCGGGTGCCGCTCCCGGAACAGCAGCTGGTCTGGTGTCTGCGGAGCCGGGGAAGGCAAGCTGGAGAGCTTCCTTCTCCCTCATCACTTCCCTGCTGCTCGCATCGCTGGCACCATTTTATTCAGCTCTTTAAAGCTGTCGTTTTCGTGCGTTGTGGCTTTTTAAGCTCTTTGCGTTAACCTCCCCCTTCCCCTCTTTTGTCTTTGTTCTGTTCCTGGCGACGCTTTTAGTTTAATAAAGCTGCAGATGAACAGTAATTCAGGTCTTCCAAGACATCAGCCTGAAACGTAGAAGATGTTAGCTACTTTACCCTTTCATGCATCTGAAACTTAAAGTGATGTCTGGAACTGATTGAGGAGTTGAGGGATGGAAAAGTAACGCTCCCTATGAACAGAAGACTGAAAACTGTACAAATTAGTTGCTATTGTAGTAATTCTATAGTTTTTCCTCCCAAACATGACTTATGCTCTCTCCAGTAAATTGAAGTTCTTAATACTTGCTAAAATACTATTTTGATTTCCAAAAGGAACATCTTGGGGGAAAATCTGGACTTAAAAATCACAGACTAACAGAGGTGGAGACTTAAGTTCTTCCAAGTTGATACTTGAATTGAGTGACAGGGAAGACTGTAGAGGATACATATCTTTCAAAGCACTTTGAACTCAGGACTCAAAGTTTGGGGAAAGTCAGGATATTGATGCACGTATCATTGTGCTCAACAGAGCACTTGGTAGGACCACTTCCGTATTCTAATCCTTAAATAAATAATTAATGTAGAATTTACCTTTCATGAGGAATATTTGCATTAGAAGTGATGTCATTGCCTAAGACTATTAGAAAACCTGGGTTTGTAAGAATAGTACCTGTCATTTCTGATCATTGATAAGTGGTGTATCAAAGCTTGGTTTGTTAAGGTGTTGAAGGTTTGGAATTCCTGGCTATGAGACCAGATTCAAATTTATTTTTCATTACATGGGGGGGGGAAAAAAAAAATCAACCTGCCCAGCCTGTGGTACTTCAGTGCCTTTCACCTCCTTAGTCCAGTTTTGCTATGATTGCACTTGAACAATATGTTTAATATTTTGGATGGATGGGACAGCCTCCTGGGTTTGACCACCTCTGGTGGAGTCAAAGACACAGGGGTCCCATCTTTCACTGTAAGTAACAGTGTCTTTATGTCTTTCAGTTGTGACATTAATGGTTTGTTTCTAAATAGATTGGGTTGATGTTGCCAATGATCTTTTAAGGACCTGTCACATAAACCAGCACATAAAGCATCTCTCAGAATGTGGTGCTGACGTGTTTGTTCGTCTTTATGAGTCAATCTTAGGAGAAAGAGTACCAGGTAGGAATGATAATTGCTAAATCTGCTTTTTATTTTGTCTCTGTGCATGTTGTAGCTAAATAAAATTGAAACTCGTAAAACTTCCTACAGATTTAGGGATTTAAAGTTTTTGTGTCCAAGACAAAAATATAAGATTGTCATTCTTTAAGAAGATTTGAGTAATATTGGCCAATTTTATTTTAATTTTGAACTGCTATGAATGGCACCTATGAGGATAGCCACAGCAAAACTGCTGTAAATTAGGCCTTGAAAGCTGTCTGGGCATAATACTTCTGAAGAGTGTGAACTGGCTCATTTTATCTTACACCAGTGTTAACACTGAAGTCTGCTCTCATAAAATGCTTAATACTTACAGTCTGCTAAGAGCTGAGCTGTGATTTAACCCTGCTTTAACCGAACTCCACTGGACTTCAGTGAAAACAACTGAGCAAAGTCTATACAATTATGTATTTGTTTTATTTATAAACTGTTATGTGTAGGAAATGTCAGACTACTAATTGCAGAAGATTTTAATAGCACTGAGGTAACTGGCACCTATTGAAGGTAGAAGTCCTGTTAAATGTAAACCCAGAACTAAAAATAATGTTGTTCCCAATTAAGTAGAATACACTGCAGTCCAATTAGTGTGTGACAGGAAAAGAAGAAGCTAACAGAAACTGCAATTCCAGTTTGATGACCTGAACCAGGTGTGTGTGGTGGCAGTGGAGGAGGAGAAATGCTTTAGTAGTCTCTATTATTGAATTTAATCCTGATAAAACCCTCATATCTTCCAGGGGGTGTTCTAAGTTTGTGCTCAATACTTATAAAAGATTTCATAGGACCATATGATAGTTGGGCTTTTCACCAAGGACACAAGGTACTGAAAAAATACTAACTTGTAAGCAGAAGTTAAAGTAGTTTAATTAAGGCACCTGTAACAAGCTATCCATTTAAATAGCCTAACATATATTATTTATTTTGCATAGATTTCATAGCTGCTCCCGGAAGCCAAGAGGATGATGCACATAATGTACAAGCAGTAATAGATTCCCTGGCATTGGATTATTTGCAGGTCAGCTTGTCTCACATCACTGGTAAGTACTTGGTTTAATGAGACAAATACCAGCTGAATATCTGTGTGGTTTAACTAGAACACTCTAAGAATCTGATGTTACACAGCTTGCTTTCATACTTGCATGGAAGGTCTTTTTATGGTAGTGGATGTCATCAGAGCACTGACCCCTTGCCTTGGACATCAGGTTATAAATTGAAACAGCAAAGAGAGAATAAATAAGAAATGTTAAAGTTAACATCCAGCCATGCTTCATTTGGCTGCTGAAGTGTTACCTTAAATCTGTTTCTGGCTCAGGCTTGGACACTGGGTTTTAAGACATGACTGTGGAGTTCTAAAGTTGTTACTACATTTTTAAAAGTTGGTGAGTAAAGAGTTGAAGTGTGTTGTGATATCTGTTATCTGTACACAGATAATGGCTTTCCCTGAGTATTCCTGTGTATGGTCTCACATAGCATAACCTGCAAAGAATGAAAACTGCTTGATAAGAAGTATCTCTGACTTGGTGCCTGTACACAGTAGCTGGTGTTTGCAATCCTGCTGCCACTCCGTAGACTGGTTCGTGCTATAGTTTTATGTGTAAGAAAAATATTAAATAACAACTGTCCCTGAAAATATCCCTGAATATTTGTGTGTGTGAAAGCAGTTATTACATCAATAAACTTTCACTTATTAGAACTGAAAAGATGCAAATTTAAATAAGACACTTAAAATATACCTTAAGCTTACCTACATAGCCATAAATAAGTGACCAGGTATCTTCTGAGCTGACACCTTTACAAGAATTTCCAAGCACTCTCCTACAGAAAACTTGCTTTTGAGAATTCTTCTTCTGTGAAGTAGTAATTATTAACATGTGGCATTACTGTCTCTTAAGGTGAGAACATTGTGAAAGGAGACAGGGAATCTATCAAAAACCTCCTCGAAATATTTGATGGTTTGTTAGAGTATCTTAGAGAAGTCAGTGAAGCATCTTCTCAGACTGGAGGTGAGATGTAAACCCAAAATGTTTTCAATGTAGCAAAGATTTATTTGGAGTTTTTTGTTACTTATAACCTTGACAATGGAGAGAAGTGAAAGACAAAACTGACCTGGGGGAGGAAATTTCAGTGGTGAAGCTGAATATTTGCATTCCTTATTTTCATAAACAATAATAAAATAGATTATTTCCCCTCTGCTTCATTCTTGTGGCAGAAACCTACTCTAGACACTTCATCCTTTGTTAGTTGCTTTTCAACCTGTAAGTCAAATGATTTAGGATTAGGATTCAAGGAGGGAAATGTTGGCTTTAATTGGAACAATGAACAAATGTCCCTTTTACTTACTAGGACATAAGGGGGATGACATCCTTTCCTGGGAAGTGGGTCTTGGGAGTAGATCCATAGCAGGGGTTATTTTGAGGAAAATGGGAAGAGAAGGTGCTCAGCCCTGCAGAGGCATCTTACTGAGACAGTACTGGTCTTCCTATCTCAGAGCTAATAAGAGCTGTCACCACTGGCTGTTGCACTCTGTGAATAAAGGGGAGAGCTCTTGGTGCCTGAGACAGTTTCCTCCTGACCTATTCCAGAGTGGACAGAAGAAAGAGGACAGTAGTAATGTTCAGTGCCTGTACTGCTTTTCCCTTTCCTCAGACTGCTGGTCTTGTTACCCAGTGGGGGTTAGTGGCTCAAATTTTCTAGCTGTAAGTCCAGAGTTTAGTTCTTTTGAGGAAGAAGAAAGGTTTATTAAAAACTGGAATTAGGGGATATACAGTAGTGGTATAATTTTTCAAAGCTTTCCATAAAAGTTGCCCCACCTACCCTACGTCCCCCTCCATTGGAGAACGTTACATGTCATCATTTTAGATAAAACACTATAATGTTGATATTACACATAAACTGTTTTGATTATATTGGAATTAATACCTGTTAGTTTATAGGTAGAAGTAGTTTTCTTGAAAATAATTACCTCTTGGTTATTAACAGCTGATATAAATGTGCTGTCCAGTGATGAAATTCAAATTGCATCTCAAGAGCAGCTGGAAAGCACTGCTGGTCAACTTATACAACATACACTACTCTCATCAGTTGAAGGGTAAGAACAATTCTGAATATTTATTTGACATAGTGACTGACTGTCTTTGTGTATCTGTAGAGAAATTAGTAGGTTTTTTATAGTATAGACACCTACTGATTACATATGCCAAAAGGAATGTGAGGTGACTCCTTTGGTTGGGCTAAAATTACATCTGGGACTTCTTTTGCCCTTGAAGAGCTGCGATTCTGTTTCCCTTAAGTTTACTTTTTATGTGGAATAAAACAACTTGAAAACTTGGATCAGTTTTAAAGATTGTATTTTAAAGATTGATTCGTTAAGCTGAGTTCAGTTTGTGGTTGTGACTCCTGCTCTGGTTTGCTCTGTAGCAGCAGGACCATGTCCTGCACGCTCCTCGGCAGCTCCATCTCGTGGGCTGAACGGGCAGAGGCTGAGAGAGGAAATACTTGATGGCTTTATGTTCCCCTTAGGTCCCAGTCAGAATATTTTGTTCTAACTTGTGATACAGATGGCTCAGGATCTACCAGTGAATTAATTAAACTTGGAGATACTGCTCATTCATTTTCCGAGAGAGGGGAAGGTGAGTTTGGGTGGAAAAAATATGTTAACACTCTTCTGTAGTAAGACTTCCAGGCTTTTTGTTTCCTTTTTATAAGTTACTTCTTTCAGACAAATACTGTTTTAAATCCTTACTAGAAAAAAAACCCCAAACAACCCACAATAAGCTAATACATCTTGCTGAAGTTAAAATTTCTGGAAGTAAATATTCCAGGCATTATTTTTCATGACTCATGAGCTACCTTATTTGGATAAAGGTTTGTTGCTTGAGTTTTAACTCAGTTCTCCTACAAAGGCTTTTTTTTTTTTTTTTTTTTTCAATAGAATAGGAGAATTCTGAAGACTTTATTTCATTTGTTGCAGTGTAATATGTATTATTTAAAACTGTAAAAAGACTAGTAAGTTCATTCTTAAAGAAGATGTTTTAGGAGTGTGTGTCCCTTCAAAACTTCATGGGTGGCTCTGAAAAAAATAATGTGCAGATGACTTAAATGGAGTTCATTTTTATTTCCTATTTTTCTATAAGAATATTCCAATTCTTCCTGTTCTTATTTGATGATTTATCTCCTCAAGTAGAGGCATAAAGAAATATTATGAATTATGAACGTTTCATTGATTGGAATTACAAATAAGAATTTAACAGATTTTGAGCATAGTATGGATTGCTACACCAAGCAATGAGCAGACATTAAAACTGTCCATCTCAATAGTTCATGGCAAGATGTTTTATAGCTCTTAATTTAATCTTTTTAAGCATCCACTTCTAGAATTTCAGATGCCTATACTGTGTCTAGCAGAAAAGGACACGGGGGTAGAAGAACCTGAAAGCTCCGAGGCTCTTGCAGCATTTCCCAGACTGTTGTCAGAAAGTGAAAGGGGGATTGTAAAGGAAAAGGAAGATGGTATTGATTCTTCTGATAGCTCATCCACCTGATTTTGACTTAGGGGTGTAGGGAACTAGGGTAGTGTGTAGGAGAGCTTTAGTCATGAATGGAAACACTTTAGTGTTTTAAAATAAATTCTTTTCAGAAATACGATATTTTAGTATATAAAATAGAATAGGCAAACTTTCATTATCTGGGGTATTTCTGCTTAGCTAGGATTTGGCTTCAGCTAGGCTGTTTTTAATTGTGGTTTGTATTCTTTTTTTTTGTGGTTCAAAACACTAAAAAGTCCTTGTGGAAGATCCTCAAATCATGTTCTTAAGGCATAAAAATGTTACAGCACTGTCCTATGCAATCCAACAAAGGTGGCAGCTCACATTAGATATTGAGACACTTCCCTTTATTATGTACAGACAATGTACAAAACATGTTCTGCTTTCCCAGGTAACACTTCAAGTTCTTTGTATTTGCCTCTTCAGGATGGATGGAGTCTGTTCATGCTGGTGAACTTCACAAAGGGAGTTTGAGTGTCAGTGATACAAAACTGGGGGAGCCTATTCAGCAAGCAGTTCTTCTGCTGCCCCCCTTCCAGCCCTCGGATCCAGGATGGAGAGATTGCCACAGCTCAGACAGACAGGCAGCAGCTTTGGCTTGCAGTCAAGCAGTGAACATTCCTACTGTAAGGAATTTGATTATTTAATTTTCTTTTAGTAACCAATACTGCTTTCATTTTAAAACCTCCTAGTTTACTTGCAGAATGGGAGTAGCTGGTCCCTGAAGAACACTTCTGAATGTGTCAGAGTTCATCTCAGTTCCAGGAATTTTGGATTGTGTATTCGTTCTTCACTAAGTGTCCTGAGAGAAATTTAGTTTGAGGGGTGTGTTTATTTCTTACATATATACATACACATCTCCACAGTCAATGCAACTGCACAGTTTATAGTATAGTCAACAAAATAATTATAGTGATTTTTATCTATAAAATCAGCATTGATTTCCATTTGCAGACAAACCTAATGTATGACCTTCCTGTCAGCACTCTCCTGTGAATTTATAGAACACATCTTGCTTTTTATTTCAGATTGAAAAGTCACCTAGCAAAAAATTTGAAGATGTTTCTGATAGTCTTCCTCTGTCAAGAAAGATTCCTGGTGAGAGAAAATTTTGCATCCTATAGGGTAACTCTTAAGTGTTATAATGTTGCATTTATTTTTACTGGCACCACAAGAAACATTGTTTTGAATCTGCTAGTGCATTTTTTTACATTCAGCCACAAGTTCATATTTCTATCTCTGCTTTACAGAGAAACAAAAATAGGTTACTTTTAATCTGTTCCCTGTACTGGAAAAAAGTAATCCATGTCCCCAGTTCAACTCCTTTCTTAGTTAATCCCCTTAAGATGGACCTATACTACAGAAGTCTCTTCCAGCAGATAAGTCCCATGGCTGAGCTTATTCTGAGCAGAGAAACATGGGCCAACCAAGCCACTTTCAATTCGAAGAAAAAACCATTAACTGCTGTTGTAGAAAGGTTTAGAGGCTATTTTTTTCAGTATTCATTTTCTCTGTTGCCTTGGAAACACTCCTTACCTTTTTTAGTTTCCACAGCATTCCCATGACACTGAACATTGAAGACTGGAGAAATTACCAAAATGAATGTCACAACTGGGTAACCAAAGTTGCTTGGTCATTCTATTCTCTCAGTAATTTGGATCCACAGGCCATGGCTCATATCTTTTTTTACTTGTAGCCCACATTAGTAGGCACAGTGCCATTAACTCACACTTACCTGTCATCTGCTTCTGCAGTGGGAGAAATGGTGGGATCAGATGATGCTGAGGACAATGTGACAAAGGTACGTGTTTCATCTAAATTTTTGGAATTTCAATCAATATTTTTTGATTTCTGCTTAATTTGTCTGTTGTCTTGTGGCACTTCTGGGCTTATTTCAAACCTGCTTTGGACTTGCTTTCCTCAATATACAATCAGTGATGTAGTGTTGTTAGACTGTGATTATGTGCAGCCTGTGAGTCATGTCGGTTCTTAGTTCTTCCTGGAGTTGTTTGCTCCAAAATGTACAGAGCCAGCACCCACAGAGTTCTGTTTATCACAACCAACCAGTTTACTGGTTATCTTGCTTTTTAATCAAAAATGTACAAAGCACAGGAGTATAGTCACATTTTTTTCTCTGAAGTGTATCAGCATCCTAAATTAGTAAGAATTTTGGGGGTTTTGGCCAATAAAACTTATATTTACTCCTTTTTAAAGATCCCTGAATGCTTATTATATTCTTTCATTTTATTTTCTTGCATTGTCCTTTGCTTTTCAAAAACTGAATAATGCAAAACCCACAAACTGATCAGCAGATACCATTGTGTCCCCATAGAAATGTGTCTGTAAAGGAAGTTTCTTTCTCTGGAAATGCTATTTTTGCCTTCTGCGGCCACAAGAGGTTCTCACAGACTTTGCTTATTCCAATAGTTTCAACAGCTTTTACTTCTACATTGTCTCTGTTTGAAACTCATTTTCCATTGGTGCATTTCCCAGTACGTCTGTGCCAAGCCCAAGTTACTCCAGTTTGAACAGAGAAGTTACCAGGCAGTAGTAAACCAGCTAAATGGCACAAGGATATGAGTGTTCTCTTTTGGCTCACTGTGAGCTGCAGCTCAGTCTGTACTAAGGGAAGTTCAGCTTATTTCTACTACCTGGCATCAGTCGCAGACTGAAGAGGTGGAATGTGGAGATACTCATTACTTTAACTTAGACCCTGTTCTGGTTCAATGGTTTAGCTGTGAACTGATCTTCCATACTTTGCTAGTCCATTTCTTTAAACATTAATTCTCTAAAGCACACTATCTGCAGTCAGGAGCCTGTTTTTACGTATCTATACTCACAGGGTTTGAGATGGTTCTGTTACAACATCTACTCACATGATCTATAAAATCTTCATTTAATCATTTTCCTAGGTGCCTCTGGTATATGAGTCTTCTATATCTGCCTCCTCTTTTGAGAAAAAGCTTTCACTATGTGCTGAACAAGTAACACAGACTCCAAGACCTGAATCTCAGTACCAGCCTAGAACACCAAGGCAAGTTCAGATTTTTGGTACTGAACCACACTGGTACTTTCATTTCCACGGCCAGCCAGCCCCACTTCCCTTTTTAAATAAGATCTTTCCTTCCTTGGCTGTGTGGCAGTGAAATACTAATTCTAACAGAAAGATTTCCTGTTTCTCCTGACATTTATTCATTTTGTTAAATATGGTTATAGGCGTTTACACATTCTGCTTTACTTAATCCTATAAAAACATGCTTAGGCAAAAAGTGAACTGGAATTGTGGGAGATAATGCTCATCTTCAAGTTTTTGGAATAGAAAGGATATCTGTCTGTTTTCTGCTTCAACAGATACGAAAATTCCACCGCAGATTTGCTTGAAGATTCACTTTCCCACAGAACAACAAAGGAGAAGGTGCCTGAGCAAGAGTTTCATGAAGCATCAGAAAATCTGTCTCACAGACTAAATGAACTAGATTTAGTAAGTAAAAATCTCTTGTTGAGCTGAGCAATCCAGCTTTAGTAATGACAGTGGAGAGAAGAAGAATGTCAGTGTAATATGGATGAATAGGAAATCTGCAACTAACACGTGGCTTTACTTCATTCAAACTTCAGAACTGTCTGTTGAACATGACCCCCACAAAAAAAATCTATCCCATAGATGTTGAAGAGAGCTTTGGGTGAGCACATGAGAGAAGAGGAGCTGACAGATGAGGACAGCCTGTCACAGCACAGTGACAATGTCATGGACTATGGCCGAAGGGCAGCCAAGAGAGGTAACAATCCTCGTGTCAGTTAAGTATTGGGATGGAAAAGAATATAAAAGAAACCTTTTCATGTAAAGCTGCTACACTGATTTACAGTTAGTTACTAAGTTTTATATTGCTAGTTCACTTCTGTGTTGTCTTTGATCCAAACCTGAGCTACAGTAACAGAGTTGCAACCAAGTTTCTGTTTAACACTTAAAAAACGGTGGTAAAACTTTGCAAAAAAATACAAGGGAAACACAGCTGCAGTAAAAAATGTATAGAAAGTGGGGGGAGGGACAGAATACAAGCTCACAGGACTGTGGTTCTGAAATGAGGGCCTAGTCACAATACACGTCACTGGGGTTTTTTTGTCCCAAATTAGATACTCAGTGAATGACCTTTCCCTACAGATACATCACATCCAAGGTACTCAGGCAGGCCACGATCCCTCTCTCCAGCCTCACCCACATCTCAGCATCAGGAACATGAACTTCATGGTAGTGGAACAGGCCAAATAAAGACAATACGCAGCCAGCTGCAGAAAGAAAGGGATGAAAGAACAAGAAAAACAAAGGTAATTTTTAGATTAGACCCTGTGGTAATTCTTACTAATAGTTATACTAAAACCATGAAAACAGAACACTTTTACTTAATGGGGGTATCTGGTCTCCTTTAGTAATCATATGCTGTTTCATCTGTAGCCTGATGAGGAAAAAACTTAAACCCTAAATTTTGCAAAAAAAGAACTTAAAGTGGAAGAAGCTACTTTGACCCATGCAGCAAACAAGTTAACAAGGTGGCTGTATGGACTGATTATTTCCTCTGACAAGTCCTTTTATTTTTGTTTTCTAGCTGGTCACTAAAGCTTATGAAAATGAGCTAAGAATTTATGAAGCGAGGGAGAGGTGTATACTTTCCAAGCTCAGAGAAGCTGCCAAGGAAGTGGTAGGTGATACACTGTGGGGATTGCTGGTTGTGTTTTGATTTTTTTTTTTCTTTTTAAATTTGTCTAGATGGTCTGTCCAGACACTTTTGGGTACAAGACCTCCTTGACTGCCAGTGTCATAGTTACAACACTGTACAACTGAAGTAGTAACTTACTAATGTTAAGTGCTGCAGAAGAGCTGAGGTTATGCAATAATGAGATTTAACCTTTATTTGAACCCTGACCTGTATTTTGTAAACTCTGGGCTTATGCAATATGTCCAAGTTCTCATGCTAAAGTCTGAAAGACATTTAAGTTCTGATAGCCAAACTGTGTTCTATCAGTCTCCCTTCTCATACCTGTTCTCCATCTGTTTTACATCTGCTCCTAAGGAACAAGAGTATAAAGAAAACATCTTTCAAGAACCTCCAAAAATGTCTCAGCCAGTGAAAGTTTATTCTAGAAAAACCACACCTCAGTATCCCAAATACAGCCAGTGGATTCCAAAACGAGGGATCATGAAGCCAAAGCAAGCAGCTCCAAGTAAGAACTGCAAAACTATACTTGGTGGAAAACTGGCATCTTTTGAAAGCGCGTGTTGAACTCCAAGAATAAAGGCACCAGTCCAACATATACCAGTCAGCTGTAGCATTTTCCCTTCTTCTGACCTCTATATGTCTGGATTTTTGTTAGGGAAGGTAATGCTTTAAGTAAATGTAAACCATCGGTGCACAATCAAATTGTGACCCATTTGCTACTTCCTTAAAATCCTTTGGATTATTTTCAGAGTTTCTTTCCGTTGCTGCTACTCCTGTGTTTATTCCACTACAGACTGAGCTCTCGTTTTGTTGTTTTTCTGAGCATATATCAGATGTAAAATTGGGCCTGTGGCTTGAGGTGAGCCATGTACAGGTAACAGAGCAGGATTTGTCAGGACTCTGCCACTGTGGTGTTAATGCTGCCACTGCTTCTGCTGAGCAAGTGATGCTTCAAGAAAGCCAAGCTGCAAATCCTAGGCCCAGTTTTGGTAATCAGCACTGTGCATGCCTATGGATAAGATCACCAGATAATCCCTTATATACCTGGATGTTGCTCAGCTACACTGCCTTATTTTTTTTTTCAGTTTTTGAAGGCCATATACTTGGTAAATACCCTTTTGCTTCATCTCCCTATCATCTCTTCCTGCCAGAAAGATCAGAGATGTACTGGGAAAGTTTATTTTGCACCTGTTTACTTGACCTGGATCTGTCATTGCCACTGCTGTGCTGGCTTTAAGTTGCTGCAACCAGAGAGAGAAAACAATCACTGATCAGTGATGGTCAGAACCACAAAAAGAAAGAAGGTGATACCTGTCTTAGTTGGATGTGGTAGTGGTAGTGAAATGACACCTGAGCTTTACAGCTCAATTCTTCAGAGAAAACAATAGAAGATTGGGATTGCTTTCTCTGCTGCTGTGCTGGTAGGATGATGTTATATCCTTCTGGGCTTAGCTTGACATGGTAACAGCAGCATGGTAATTTTATACAGTGTTTAAAGTAAAATATTTCTGGACTTAGGCTGACACTGTCTGCATGAATTTACAACGAAATGTATTCTCCAGGAATTTATTGCTTACCTCTGTCTTTATCTTACAGTGACAATAAGAGACAACGACCTCCTGTTGCAGCTTCTGGAGGAGTTTCCCCACCTGCACATTTCACCCTGTACTCTGAATAAAATGTGGCAGCGGCAGCTTGCACACACTCTGCACCTTAAGGTGCTTTCTGGCAGACCTAGACCAAAACTCCAGAATGAAGTGAGTGAATCTCTGCTGAGTGGCAGCAGAGATACCCTGACACCACATCAACAGCACAGACAGGGCACCTGCACACCCACAGCACAGTGTGGAAGGATGTTCTGGGAGCTTGGCTAAATAGGGATGTACAGATTTACATACATAGGTTCAACTTTTCATCAGCCACTTAAATACTGTGGTCCTTCTTTCATACTGGTTTTTTTTGAGTACTGCCTAGGGTTGCTATTGCTTTTTTAAAAGCATTTTGTAGTTTCCACTGCTAGTTCTGAACAGTCTTTTAGTTTAAAAGTGAGTTATGAGATGCAAAAGTTGATTAACTTATACAAGGCAACTCTCAACACAAAACCCAAAACATAGCAGAGGAGCAATATTTAAACCTGCTGCAAAGGACAGCTTGTCCTGCAGAATAATGCAAGTAATTAACATTTTCTTTAAACCTCCAGGTTGAACAAGTCTTGAAGAAACATGAGCTGCTTACTGCAATTATTAAGAGAGATCAAGATCACAGCAAGAGACTGGTATGTTCTTTGAAGACTGTTTGTTCCATAATGCAAAGATTTCACATTGAGCTATCTAGAATGCATATTCCCAGATCATGAAAGTGGCTTTTTGTCTTATGACAACTTCATGCTTTTTGAGTAGCTGTTGTCTCAAAATGCCACATAATCTGTTTGTGGTAGGGTCATGGGAATGGAATATTATTATTACCCTGCATTGTTGCTTTAAAAGGTAAAACAAGTTCTAAAAACGTGCAAGGAGGAGAAACCTGAGGTTGTGTTGCAGCTCCCAGAACAGTGCTGACTCCTTAATTCTATAGTGACACTACTTTGCTACATCAGTGGTGACTAAAGCTTTAAACCATAGCTGCAGTGTAAAACTGGAATGTGGAGAAGGTCCTCAGTAAAGGACCCTAATTAGCAATGATTAACAAAGCTTTGCTTGCAGGAGTATCTGTTGGCAGTTTGGTGGTCTGACAGCTCCTGCTCTCCCTTTAGCAAGAAATCAAGCAGCGCATCTACCGCCAGAAATGGGCTCAGAACAAGGTGACAGAGAGGCGGCAGCAGGTGGCCCGGGCCAGGAAATACTACGAGGACTACAGGGTCCAGCTCCGCGCCAAGATGATGCGGGAGAGGACACGGGAGGCAAAGGTGAAGACAAGGGGTCTTGCTCTGCAAGTGTGCAATTCTTTCCTGTCTGGACCCCAGTGCTGAGGTCTGGTAGTTCAATGCTGCAAGTGCAGTGACCAGAGCTCAGAGTGAGGAGGAAGTGGTTGATCAGTCAAGGCCACAGATGAAATGGTTCCTTCTCTGGAAATATGGATACAGTGCAGGGCAAACCACTGTGAAAGAAAGGATGATTTATGGGGCTAGGAGGAGAAAGGATGAAGTATCAGTGTGGAAAAACAGGGCTGGTAACTTGAGAAATTGGGGAAATGAGTTTTCAGAAACATTAGGATTACGAAGTTGTTCCTATAGTCACCATCCAAAGAAAACAATCTAAATCTTCAGTTAAGGGAACTGATCAAACAGGCAGCTTTGTTAAACAAAGTGGACTTTGTGACAGATACGATCTAATTAGGGCTGAACATCAGAGTGACGGAAAGCAAGGAGAGTTACTAGGCCCCACAAGAGCAGATACACAATTGTCACCTTTCGAAGTAAAAGATTAGAAGTTTACTGCATAATCCACTGTTAGTGATTTGAGAACTGTTTGCCTCAAGATGTGAGCTTACAGCTGGTAAGTGTTCTGGTGGAGGAAGGGAAAGCCTGAGTCCGGGCTGGAGTTCCTGCTGCTGGAAACCTGGATGAATGTCCTGAAGTCAGAGTATAGGGTGGGTTGTAAATCACAGTGCATGTTCAAAGGTCCTGGCTTGCACAGTTGGGTCATCTGACTAAACTGACATGAAAAATTATTTTATCTATCAGAATTTCAGCTAAATGAGTAGTACAAATCCAGCTCAGCTGTATCTGCACCACCATTTCTAGGTACATAATTGTACTTTTTCATGGGCTATGGCCTATCCTCATGTAAACACCATTCCATCAGGAGATAAAGCAGCTGAAAAATGTAAGTGTATACTTACAAGTTCCTGGGAAAGTTTCAGGTTTGTTTTTTTTAATTGCTGGCAGATATTTAAAAACTTATTTGAAGAAGGCTTAGAAATTCAGAAGCAAAGACTGAAGGACCTGAGAGTATATGCTCAAGAGAAGCGTGATGAGCAATGGAGAGAGCACCAGAATGAGCTGGAGTCTCTGGAGAACTACTACAAAGATCAGGTAAAGCTTCATCTGGATCAGACAGATCATATTTTTCCACTTAGAGGTCTTTCTTTAATTAGTTCAACTCACACATGTGTTATGCTTAGTTTTCCATGCTAGCAGAAGCTGTATCTCAAGAATTCCAAGAAATCCAAACCAGAGAGAAAGCACAAGCACAAGTAAGTATTCTTAATTTTGTCCAACTGCCTTTTCTTTTTACATGCTGTGGCTAATGTCAGTATTTTCTTTAGATGCTGCAGAAAACAAGAAAACAACTGAGATCAAAGATGGAAAAGGAAATACAGCAACTGCAAGCAGCAATCATACACAATGATGATGACACCTTTTTTCAAGAACTAGAAGCAGACAGACTGAGAACCAGACTTCAGATGGCTTCTTTCCAGTACAGCCAAAGCCATTTCTTCTAAGACTTGGGTAAATGTCACTGCAGTCCTCCCTGGCTAAGATGATCAGTCTTTGAGAGCTGCTATAATGGGAAGATGGTGTGAGGCTGTTTTTCTCTCTAAGATATCTGTTCTGTCATTTTGACCTGTCAGGGGTGTACCTGCTGGGATCTGGGATCTCCACAGCACTTTTATGATTACCAATGAAGTTTCTGAACTACTTTTTACCTTCCTAGCAAGGCTGGGATAATGTTGGGCTCTACTCAGAGGAAGTTGGGATGAAGTCAGAGGGCTTTAGTGAAGTTATCCTGGTGGAAGAGTTGGATGCTGAGGCTCCGCTGCATCTGTGCTGGGGCTGTTGATGCTAAGCCCATCTAACACCATTAGCCAGAAATCACGGATTGGAAAGCACACAAAGCACAAGAAGACCTTTAAAAGAACATTAGAGGTTCAGGTTTCCTGTGAAAGGCCAAGTTAGAGAATGCCTGTAATAAACCTGACATAAATAACTGGGAATTTAAAACATTAAGCAAGGGAAGACTACTTACTTCACTCCTCCTTCAGTTCAGTTGTGTTTGCAGTGTTGGTGTTGCTGGCTTGATAAAATATAAAGGCATATAAAATACTATTTCTATGCTACAAATGCATTGGGAAAAGTAGTTTGAAATTAGAACACAATGAAGGTTCTTCTAAAGCAGCACATGATGAGCTTCTGCAAGAGGTGAACCCTCTGGGAAGGAGCTGTGGACAGCATTCCTAATCTTCTTCAGGGCCACACTCACAAGTGCAGCCTGATTACTCCATCTTCACACTGACAGAACCAGAATTAAAGAACAATTAAATATTTCACCAGTCAGTTTTTACCTTACTTCAGATTGTAAGGTCTGATTCCAGGCAGAGCAGGAGCTGACAGCAGGCACTACACCTGCTGTAGCATCTTCCAGTGCTATAACCAGTACAGTGCTCAGCAGGAAATCCAGGTTTTACCAGCCAAACATGGTGGGCCCCAGGAGGTGCCAACACAGAGGGATGAGTACTTAAACTAAGAACAATTACACAAAACCAAGCTGGTACTAATGAAGTCCAGTACTGATAGAGTGTCCTCTGCCTCAGTAGAAGAGTTCTTGCTTAAAATTGCTGTGCGAGAAGTGATACAGGAATACTGGATTTAATTGCATTGTACATAAAATACTTAAAGGTTGCTGTGAAGGGGGTGTCTCTGATGGAACTGACAACACACAGAGAATTCACACTCATGCACTGTAAAAAGAGCTGAACAGGAACAAAAGCCGCCCCCAACATCTGAAGGAGCTGCTTTTACCAATTAAATAAACCAGCCAGCTGTTACAGCATGAGCTACCTCGCTGCAAAAATAGACCCAAAAAACACACCAAAACCTCTCCACAGAACCAGAAACACAGACCTTGACTTCTACAAACCTTTTCAGGGAGTTGGTATAAGCCTGGCTAACTTGAAACCTTTAAGGGACAATATTTATCAGGTAAATTGATGAAATTTAGCAAGTCTTTACCAAATTTACCTTTATTTCCCTCAAGGATGATGGTGTAACTTTGCTGAGTTTTGAGAGGAGACATCTGTTCACCAATGCTAGAATAATGCTTGTCCTTGCCAAGACATGCCAGTACCTGAGAGCCAGAAGTAAGACCTGCTGTGTTTGACTAGAACATTCAGCACACTCCTTGCTGTAGGTAACAGCACATAGGAAGTCACCAAGTTTTAAGTATTTTCTGCTGAAACAAAGTTGAGTTACTTAAAAATGACATTGTTACATTTTAAAGTTTTAATTAAGAAAAACTTAAAACTTTTAAAACCATTGATGCTGTGACAGTGCAAACAGCATACAATTTATTGCTCAACTTCTGCATGGATACATACATGAAGTACTTAAAAACCATTTTATACAGATTTGTTTTTTGTTAAAGCTCATGTAACAGCTGGGTGAAAATACAATGATACCAACGCTTAAACACTCTGTAATAAATACACTGGAAATGATAAACTAAGAACTGTCAGTTTGTGGAGGAGTAATTACACTTGTATAAACTAATTACAACTACAGACAAAGCTCTGAGGCTGTGGTAGAGCCAGGAACCTACTACATAGTGTAAAGTACAACAAATGGCACCTGTTAACTGTGTGGTGCTGTTTAAAAAGATGCTACATTGAGCTGGAGGATGGTGCTGTGACAGAGGAGCAAAGCTTGAACTTCCATCAATGCAGCCATTTAAACGCACCAGGAGTTCAGTACAGATGTAGTGTTGTAGAACAGGAATTTCAAAACAGCTTGTGTGCTCTGGACTTTAGTACAACACAAAAATTTGGTACAAATAAATCAGTTTAGGGAAACTGAAACTATGTGCAAAAAAAAAAATTAGAATACATACTGTACAAAGCACCATTACAAAACTCTTTACACCGAGAAATTAAATCCTCTGAAACTCAACTGTGAACTGTATATTTGAAATCTACAAAAGTCACTGTTCATAATTAAACATTCATAATGAAAAGCAACAGCATAAAACCATGATGTGACATCTCTCTAAAACAACTAAAGACTGGATAAAGCAAAACCCAGTAAGAGGGACACATTGAAATAAATATTCACATTAATCATGGGGTGAAAGTCCAAGGTTAAAATGCAATATTAGGCTTAGCACCTTTTTGAGGGGAAAGTAGCTGACATTCTTGAAACAAAATTTTGGAAAGGCATCAAGCCTTTACCATTTTCAGATAAACGTCTGACTGGGTGATGAGGTGCTTTAGTTAAAGCTCTCAGTCTTTATGAAGGTATAAAGGCACTCAAAATACTTGGTATATTCATCCTCATCTGTCAGCTATGGAAAGTTCAATACAGATTTGTCTAGTTTTGCCTATAATATATTAAATTTACAATACCTGTGGCAGTTAAAAAAATTCTCAATGCCATACCAAAATGTTTGGTAGAAAAACAGATGTACTGCTAAGGCTGCTGTGAAAATGAATGTAATTATCAGCTGATCTCGGGTCTCTATTCTGCAGAGCTCATCTCCTCCGTCCCTGAAGATGCTTTTATGACAGCAAGGTGACTGAATAAACTATGCATTCAATAAATGCACCAGCCAGATTTTATATTTGTCATGTTTCGTGACTAGGGAGGCTGTGGCCACAGCCTGAGGAAGAGCAGAGGGTAAAAAAAAAAAAAAAAAAATCACCTTATGACACTGAGGTCTCTCCTGTGAACAGTCACAAGAAGCTGTAAAATCCCTGGCAGTAGTAACTCACACCACTCAGACCTTGCACGGGCTGAGCAGAGGCTCAGAGTGGGTCTGGAGCTGTGGTCCCAACCACGGGCAGCACTTGGCGTGGCAAACAACCTGCTGTGCACCCCCAGACCTGCACAGGCACAGTGGCAGCTTCTCTGGCAACAGAGTTACCTGAAAGCCCTGAAACTGGGGAGCCCAGCATGGATGCAAAAGTACCAGCCCTTCAACAGGAGTGCAAGGGTCCCTTGAAATGAAAAAAAAGGTTCTGATGTATTTCAAACCTGGCTGTCACAGCAAGTCTCTTGGCTTTCTGTTTACATCCCTAAGTAGCCTCATCCTGCAGCCAGCCCAGAAAGGGAAGCAAGTCCCTTGGAACAAAACCTGCCAGCAACAGCTGTACAAAAAAAATAATCAAACCAACATGTGGATTTGGCTCAGCAGATTCTTACCCCAATTCTGTAAAAGTAGTCCCTTGCCCACAATTCTAACACACAACATCCAGTAGTTACTCACTGTGGCAGTCAGACTTGGCAGAGCAAAGTTTAGTTCAATCTCCATAGAACAGACAGAAAATGAGCTGGTTCACTGTGACTTACACTGCAACATGGAACAGCTGGTTACATCCCATCCCTCTAGCATTTTCAATACCTTTGACTTTCCTCTCACTGGCAGTGAAAAAATAGTGCAGATTTGATGATGAATTGTAACCTAAGTTACAAAAACACAACACTGATTGGAAAAAAACTGCTACTTATTCCAAATATTGTCATGGCTGAGAGGAGAATGACACCATCTCTTAAGCAGCCCGATTTATCCACACACCACGAGCAATCAGACAGATCTTAACTGAGAATTTCCAAACTAATGTCAAAGTTCAGTTCCCTCTACTGGTAGTGCATTTTATTCCCCTTTGAAGAGATCAACCCATGCTATAAATCATATATATAATTACTTCCATCCCTACAATCAATAAATTATGTGCTCTTACAACCTCATTTCCAAAGCACATTACACATATTTCAGTCAATACACCATGTTTCCTTAGTTGGAACTTAAACCCACGTGTCATGAGCAGCTGGACAAAGATTATAACATGTTTTACCTGATAAATCTTTAGCATCAACAAATATAGAATATGATTTGGCTGTGTTCAAACAAACTTTGGTTGACTGGACAGAATGGGTTCTGGAACAAACTGCTGAAAGGCTTCTGCTGGCAAAGCCCATCAGTGTTTCAACAGCTGAAAAATGCAGTGTTTCGATTTAAGGTCAAAAGCAACAAAAAATACTCTTGACTGACTTGTTAAAAAAATGCTGTTTAAAAAAAAAAAAACATCTACTGTTCATTAAGAAAAGGTTATTCCACATGTAAACACAAAGACTGTACCAAATACAGTCTGTGTCACTCACTAGAAATTCTGCCGGAGGAATCTGACAAGTGATATAAATGGGACCCCAAAACATCTTATTTGGAATTCCTGCTTGAAAAATATAAAAAAAGCCCTGTGGCAACATTTACCTGGAATTTACATTGCAGAATATAATGGTTTACTATAAGAAAATGCAGTTAACATGTAAGTGGCTTTCATTAAAAAGATTAATGATTCTTTCAGCCAATTTTATGCAAAGTTAGAATAATCCAAAATTTTTTTTTTCCAAAAATAGCAAGTATAGATGCTGTTCAGTATCATACATTTAAAACAGGCTGAAACGTGACTTGTACCGACTGCTGAAGTTGTGTGTTGGTATCTGAGAATAGAAATCAGGTAGGTAAATATAATAGATTACCTCTTTAAAAAATAGTAGTAGTCTTTAAGTATAGAATACTGCTTAACTGTTGAAATGTAGGAAAAGTCAGCATTCTGTATGTTCAAGATATTAGTTTTTAATAGCAGCTGAATGATCCTATGGCAGGAACCACAGAACCTATTTTCTTGAAATAAAAAATTTTAAAAAATTAAAAATCCCGAAGTTGTCCTTTCCCTCCCAGTGTCCTAGTGTAGAAAAGGGAAAGTTTCCTGTATTTCAAGCATTTCTTGAGTCTTGGCTGAGGGAAGGAAGGGCTTTCTGGCTGACAGGAGTATAAATAGAGTCTGGAAGAGACAGGGAGGGTCATTCCACAGCAAAGCCACAGGTCTCCTCGATGGCTGTGAGCAGCTTCTCGTAGAGCTTCTCGTAGCTCTCGTACGCGGGAATGTCGATCCTGTTGAAGCTGGGGGGGAAGCAGAGAGGTGTCAGCTCTCCAACCATCACTGCCAGGTCTATCACACCTCACTGAGCTGCAAATGGTGCCAGCAAGGCTTAACGAGGCCACGCAGCTCCAGCTAAACAAACATAAGCCATCTCCAGTTTTCAGACCTCTGCTGCTCAGTAAGGGACAGCTTTGATTACATCATGAAAGAGAAAAGAAGTAAGACTGCTCTAAATACTCTGACAGCAGATTGGTCTTAAGCTACAGATCACAACAGAGAACTGAAAAAGTCTTACCAGGTATGAGCTTTCGGCAAATTATTAGTGCTGGCATCAATCTGGTGTATTGTGAAGAGTCGTGGGCCTGCAGCACCTGAAAATCCAGAGGAGATCTCTACTACTGTGTGGAACAACATGAAATGTCTTTGCACTGCAACAACAAGAGAGCAACTAAAATACAACGACAAGCTCCGCACAAAGAAAGGTGACATCATAAACAGGCAGGAAAAAACTCCAAAGTCCAGTGGCTGTGGGACAGACTCCTCCTTGCCCACACAGACAGCCCTGCAGTTATATATATATAACCTTTCCAGTTATGGAAAGGTAAGGAACAAAGCACTGATAAAGAAGAATAGATCACCTTTTTCACACAGTGTACTGCATAATTCTAACAGTTTTTAATTTAACTTCTCTCACCCCTCCTACACAACAAAACTCACACAGCTATACCTGTCCCTGTTTTATAACAGGTCTTGAATAGTGGCCAATTCCACTGAAATTCCATAGAATCACAATGTCAATTCCTTATAATTTTATTAAATTAATCTGACTTCTAGAAATCCCCTTAATGTCTCTGCTAAAGAAAAAAGACTGCAGCACAGCAATCCTTTAGACTTGGTGTGCACTGAAGATGCCACAAAGGACAGAAGTGGTTACAAATGTCCAAACCTGAGCAAAACTGAATCCTGGTCTGAGCAGACATTAAAAATACAATTCACAGGGTCAGTGTTTCTCACAGGGACTCTGCTGTTAAATAAGAGTCTGAGCTTGAGCTGTGTTAGTGCATTTCAGTCTAAAAGAACCCCCAGAGCTGTGCAACTGATGAGGGCTTGTAAAAGTTAGGAATTAAAACCCTGGCTTCTGGAATACACCCAAGGAGAACCCCTCTAAGATCTGAGCTGGTCAGAACCTCCTGCCAGAGAAGGAAGTGCAGAACTGAAATAGAAGAGCCATTTGCACCTGAATAAGAAGGTACCAGACAAACACACAAAAAAGAACTACTCATAATAAGACCATTAAAATCACTCTTTAGAAGTCGTATTGCAGCCCCCAGCCTCATTTCCAGCTGATCCCTGTGCTCCCAAGCACAAGCACCTGCGGTGTTACCTTGCAGTGCCTTGAAGCCCTGCAGAGGCACCCGGGAGGAGCCAGTCACAAACTGGAGCAGCCGTGCCCTCCTCTCCTCGTCAAAGAGCTCCACAGCTTTCCAGAACCATTTCACGATGTTGCTGTCCGGGGTACAGTGTTTTAACCTGGTATTTGCCTTCCAGTCGTTAACATCAATTTTTCCCAGTCCACAAATGATGAGCTGTAAATTTAAAATAGATTTATTATAGTATTTCATCATTGATCACTATAAAAATGGGTTTGGAGCCAGACAAATTATGAAGCAATGATTGTGAAAATTAGACAGATTTTATACCAAAGGCAAATTATAACTTTTCCCTCATCTAAAGCAATGCAGAAATGTATCTTTCTTGTTTTTTTAATTTTACGTCTGTACACAAACCATTTTTCAAGTGGACTCATTTCAAATTAAAAAAACGCCAAACAGCCATTTCAAGCTTGGACAAAAGGGCCTTGACCTGTCAGTTAAAGAGAAGCACAAATTCCACCTCTGTATGACAGTGTGGTAATAATTCACATTTGACCTCAGTATTTCTTTCAGGAGCATAGCCCAGGGTGCAGTTTGGGTGGTCCAACTCTGGATCCCCAAAAGGAATCCTGTTCCTGTGACATCACGCACAAAAGACAGAGCAGCCTTTCCTGACACTGAGCTGTCAGTGCTCCTGAAGGGGAGATCCACAATGGATGGGTTAAGCTCACGTGGATGTGATCATAATTCTGAAGACATTTTCATGACTAAGAACACTGGACCTTCCTCCTTCTTATTCTACAGCTGCAAAGTGATTTTGGGTTAGCAGCTCACTGGCTCACTGCTGGGAGTGAGAACATTCAGGATGAAGGATGAGCAATCACTGATGTTCCAGCCCAGGGATCAGAAGCACACGGGAATAATTTACCTGTGGCCATTTTACATGGCAAACCCCTCAGCTCCACAGACTGCAATTACATTTCAGTTTAAAGCAAGCTTGGGATCTAGGGGTTTGCCTTCAGAGGATATTGTTTGGATGCTGGTCCTGACATTCTGTAGCACACTTGTTTGTGACAGCACCTTTCCTTCTGCTGGATTTCCAGGGCCAATGGGGTCTGGCAAAACTGAGCTCTGCCAAAACCCAGGTGCCTGACACCAGTCAGGGCAGTGCACCAAGGACTGGGAGGGAGTGGTGGGAGGGAGTGACAAGACTGTTCTCCTGGCAGCACCGAATTTCATATGAGGAAACTGCCCCGTGAGAACTCTGCACCAGGACTCTGCTGGAGCAGTGACAGCCGACACAGCCCGAGGTCGATGGAGGTCCTGAGAAGGCTCAGAGGGGTTTCAGCTACCAGAGAGGAGCTCTGGCCACTTGTGCAGCTGCTGTGAGCTGTCACCTCCAGAACACTCCCACATCTCTAGTGGGAGGCACACACAGCCTTGGTGCCCCCCAACCTGCTCAGCCCCTTATCCTGCCCCTATCCCAGGTCAGAGCACACAGGGAGTGCCAGGACACAGCTCTGCGTTCCTGCAGCTCCAAGAGCCTCGTTACTACTCGACTACACAACACAACACTGGTGCACTGACCTCTAACTCCTTCTCATCAAATGTCTTCAGCAGATGTTGTGGGATTACTTCATTAAATCCCTTCTGGAGCGCCAGGAACTGAGCTTCAATTCCTCGTAAAAACCGCCAGTTCACATAAAGTCTGTGAGCAAGTGCAAATTGGGTTTGTGGAGGATGTATTCAAATACAATAAACCTGCAATTTATCCAGCCCCAAAACAAGGCCCCACTGACAGCATTACACCACCACCACTGCACAACCCCACAGCAAAACCCAACAGCATGACACTGACAACTACTTCAACAAGTAACAGTTCCTCCCCACCTTAGGAAACAGAAAAAAAAAACTGGAAAAAGCTATTGATGTACCTGACATACTCCTTTTTGTTCTCCTCTGTCACGGGGATGCTTTTGCCATTGGGTTTCAGCTCATGCTGAATGATCTCCCCATAGGCGTTGTGTTCCACACAGAACGTGTGGTCCAGGACCCCAGTGATATCGTTCTCACTGGTGCAAAGAAAGCAGCAAATGACTGAGGGAAAACATATTCTGCAAATACATTACAGCCATAATCTATCTGACAGAAGTACAACCTCATTTTTCAATGGCATTTCAAATCTGCCTGGAAGCAGAAGGTGAACATACAGTTTTACTACATTACATTTTAAAACCTTTATCAAAGTTCCAGTGTTATATTTTAATAACATGTTACTGTTAATAATAGGTAAAATTAATACATTAATATTAATTCCACAGACCTCCACCCCAAAATTTGAGTAGCTTGAGCATTTTTAACCTTAAAGAAGCTGAACTGTGCAAGAAAGGTATTTCTTAAATCTGCCTGAGCAGGACGTCAAAATACACCCTGTTTCCAGGATTTAGGACCATTATCACATAACAGAGACAGCATGCTAACATCCTGAGGCACCCTACAGAGTACATACAGTATCCAGACTAAGCTGTTATGGAGATCAGGGTCAACCAATTCCATGTCATCCAAAGTAATTGGCTTCCCAAGCAACTGCTTATAGAAAGGCAACGTGAAGCCCCCGTCAATGTAGTGCCCATGGAACACAGCCATCCCCATGATCCGGCCCACAAAGTGGAAATAGGACAAGTGTTCCTGGAACAGAGAGCAGAGACAAAGCCATTCAGCTAAGTAAGACCCCCCACTGCTGAGGATGAGACAAAATTTTAACACACAGAAAAGAAAACCCCAAGCCCAAACCCTACGCAGAGGTTTTGTTTTGCTTTCATACATGACACACTGAGCATTACCTCCAGTCCAGGAATCTTACAAGTAACAATCAAAATAAACCTAATTTCTCCCAAAGGAAACATAAATTTACATCTGACAGAAAATAAAGAACACATTTGAGAAGCTTCTTTGATCAGTACAGAAAAGAAACTATCATCTAATTGTACAAATTCAGTGTCCCGCGCTACCAATTTTAAGAATTTGGCTCCTAAGTGTTGAACCCTCTCCAGACGTGTTTGATTTCTGGTCAGAAAACACTGAGTTACAGCACATGGTACCAGCCCTACCGGGTTGACAGCAGAGTCAGGGTTGATTTGCAGGGTGTAGATATCATCTCGGGAATACTGGAAGAGCCCATAGTATGGATTCAACATTTCATGGGACAACAGGTACAGCCACTCCCTGAGAAAATAAAATAATTTAATGGTACTCGACAGACAAATGCATTCCTACACTGAGAATCTTTTCAAAATAGTCTGATTTTTTTAATCTTACTATTAAGCACAAATGAGAAGGAGGTTATCTCTGAACATGCTGAGATATGACTGAAATCAGAATAATTTTTACTGGCTCAGTAACCACACAGCGCCTGACAGCTGATGGATTTCCCAGCTTTCCAAGATTTTTCTTCAAGCTACTTATTTCCAAGAAAGTTTCTGGCTCTGATTCTCCTACATCCTACATCCTCCTCCTACATTCTCCTACATCCACACTAAGACAAGACATTATTCACTTGAATATAGAGATGTTGGAATCAAAGCTTTTAACATAACCATCTTTAGGTAATGGATATATTTAGTTCAAGTTTTAATTATGTGTTCACAAACCAGCAAATAATGGTCTGAGAACTGGGCATGTCATTTCTTTATAAGAGAAAAATAACCTCAGACTATTGACAGACTGAAGTTGCCCACCAACTGCTGGTTTTAAACATTTTGCTTCAAACAGCAGTGACAATTTGCAGTAAAGCATATTTTTTGGTTAAAATTGTGCCATAAAGCCAAGTATTTAGTGGTATTTGTTCTCAGAAACCCACACTTCACTAACCAAAGAAAAAGATGTTAATTTCAACAGATACCAAAACCTCTCACATATGACAATGTTTGACATGATCTGTAACTTGCATTTTATTTCCAATACATCAGTTCTTTTTTTGATGCAGTTTTTGTTTTAAAATACTACCTAAAGCCATATATTCTTCTGACATTTAATCTGTTACAAAAATAAATATAAATAAGAATATTGTAAAGAAAGCAGGGCTGACACTGGGCTGGTTCAGGATTCAAAGCACAGGGGTGGCTGGCAGGGTTGGGTGCAGGGAAGAGACAGAGGAGCCACTGTTTACCTGGCAACACCTCCATAATCAAGGCCTTCCTCCCCACGAAATTTTATCATTAATCGTTTCCACAGGTCTTTTGGCCTCATCTTCATGACTTGCCTGTAGGATTCCTGTAAACACACACCACTTTCTTTTATTAACTGCTATTTACAGAGTAGAAGCTGCTGCTGTGTATTGGAAGTGAAGGGAGTCTCAGACTCCGAGTCCAAAAGGAACACTCTTAAAGGGGACATTATTTTTCTAGATATTCATCAGTTTCTCAAATTATAAATTGTTTCTTCATTTTCTCCAAATGATAACACTTGTCAAATAAAATGATGGGAAGATGAGAAGAACCATCTCCTATTAAATTTCCAGGGGTGAACAGTGATGAGAACATTCTCCCTCATTCTCACATAACTTATAAAAAAATTTTGTCAGACTGGTTTTTGCAGTCTGAAAAGCCAACAATGGAGCTTGTACTCTGGGTAAAACATGTGCCAGCCTTCAAGAAGCACCTTAAGAATGGAATCAGCAATGCCATCCCAGTAAATCCATGATTATTCCTCTGTCAGTAAGAGTTCACCAAGGAAACACAGAAAGCAAGCTGAAAGGCTGAACAAATGCTAAGGAATGAGAGGAAAAAGAAAAGTCTGGTTCTTATTTATGTCCAGTATCAGCCCCAAGTTTTGTCTCTACAGGACAGAAGAGGCAGGTGGGTGTGTGGGGACCCAAAACACCGGACTGAACAAGAACATAACAATCCTGTAGCCTTCCCTCCTTTCCTCTTCAGTTGCTTACAGACTGATCTGACTGTCTCCAAGGGGAAGACCAACACAAATCCTTCTTGGCTGGGAAAAACTGTGACAACACAGTGGGGTAATCAAGTTTGTGGATGGGGTAAAAATGCAACAGGGATTGGTGGGATGGTTGAAACTTCTCAAAAGGACAAACTGTTCTCCAGAAAAGGTCAATGAATTATAACTGTGTTTAGTCAAGTCAACAGAATGATTCTGCTGAATCATGTCCCAAAACAGAACACAGAATGCAGACACCCCACTGTGGCCATCTCTGGCCATTCAGAAGCCCAGACAGTTTGTAAAATTGCTCTGATTCTGAAGAGAGAATTGAGATGGATGATAAGAAATCCAAACTCTGAAGAGGAATCCTATTCAGTAGTAGTTTTACCTAAGTTACACTATATTAAAGATCACTAATAACAGTCTAGTGTTGTATTTGTAACATCCCCTCTGAAACAGTCATCAGCTTCTCAAATTCAAGGAAGAAGTGACAGGATCTTCAGACACACAAAGTGCCTGGATTCCTTCCCCAGTCCCTGACACATCTCCAGCCACAGAGAAAGTTTTCCTTGACTTTGTTCTCCTCTACAGGGTAAATGCATCTACTTCAATTACATGGCTGTCTCAGCATCTCCCTGGAATGCTTCCTCTTCCCCTTCACCATGGTAAAATCCCAGTTTTAACTGCAGCCTTCAAGATTCCATCTAAGTGAATGACTGCTGTACACAGCTATGAACCATCCTCCTCCCCTGCCCTCCACATTAAGAAACGGACCAAAATCTTGAATTACCTCAAAAATCTCCTCCCTGGAGACCTCGATCCGACAGTGGCCAGCCTGAGGCTGCTGCTGGGACAGCTCCTGCCGCAGGATCTTGAGCTTCTGCACCAGGTCCCGCTTGTAGCGCGGTACTGTCAGGCACTCGGCCTCGTCCGGGAGCTGGCACAGGGACACCACCTGCTGCTGCTGCTGGTGCTGCTGGTCCTTGAGCTGGTTCTGCCGGCTGCAAACACACGCAGCTGCCTCAGAGACCCACTTCATCCATCTCCTGTTCTCTTCTTAAACGTTCAGGCTTTGGATCTAAACTACTTTCAATTTACTGTGATTATTACTGTGATTACGCTAAAAACGTCTGGGGCCAGTAAAGAATAAATTCAGAGTGATTTTATCCTGACTAAAGACATATGGTTCTTTCTTGGCAACTATCAGTTGTTTTTAGGGCTTGTTATTTCTACTAGTGCTACTCTACAAAGTATGCAAAAGGTTACAGCACATACAATAAGGTATTATCCATACAATTTTACTACTAAGCTGCTGACACTGAATTTCTCAGATACCATTTCCATATTTCCTTTGCATGTTTTCCCTTCCTCCATTTTAAAATTCAGGGATCTGCCAAACACTCTGCCTCTAATCTACAGTCAATACCGTAGTCTGTTTTAAATGGCTTGTCTGGAAAAGGGTAAGCTTACAAAAAGATGTTTGTACTGGCAGCTTGGCAGGGACCTTGTCCCTTGTACCTGGCCTAGTCTGGACCACAGGAATGTGGGAGTTCACATGGAACTATTGGCACAGATAAACAAGTATTTTTACTAGCAATTCTAAGAGCAATTTGTAAATCTGACTTCTTACTAGGAAAAGTAAATGGATCATGTTGCAGAGATGTTCTCTCTGTGTCGTTTCTTGTACACAGTGAGTGGATATTTTTATAGCTTTTTAGTATGGCATTCCCAAACTACACGGGATAAAAACTGTATTTTTAAAGCCTAAGAATATCATCTCTCTGTGGAGCACATGAGAATACCCTATATTTACTGGATAAATAAAAAACATTACAATTCAGAATGTTTTCCAGTGGAATGCTAATTTTTTTTTTTTAATATCAAAGATCAAAAAATATTAGATGGGGCCAAACACCATTTTCATGTATTTTATAATTTCAGCCTATTGTCTGTTTTGAGACAAGGCCTAGTAGAAAACTCTCCTGGCCAACCAAAATCCACCTCCAACAGACTTTTCCATGGGGACACCCAGAAAAATACAAATCATTGTAATAATTTAGACACACACTGGCTGTGGCCCCAGAATGTGGCTCTATGTCATTTGTGCCATGTGCACGGTAATTTTCATTTGTGATTAGTTTTAAATATGAATCTCATTTAAACTGTATTAACTTGACACACAAATTAAAGCAAAATTCTTGTTTTATCTTCTGAAATTTCTAATTCCATAAGGAGGACTAAGTGAAACTATTCCTTGTATAGGACTACCAGAGAAGGCCATATTTATATGCTGAAGTGAGCATCTCTCCATACCACCTTTAAGGGTAAAAAGTCACAGTTCTCCCAAGCACAAAGCTAGACAGGGTCAGTCTTAAAGGAAATGTAATCTCTGAAATGAGCATGAACTTAGGATCCATGCATCAAATGAAACCATTATTTTTCTCCTCCCAGTGCTTCCCAAAATAAAGAAGAACTAGAACTAGGAGGAGAAAAATAAAATGCCATCGTCCAGATTAGACTAAAAATAATCAGTGCAGTATTAGCTAAACAATCTGCAGTGCTTAAAGTCATTATATCTCATTCTTAGTTTGTTTTCACAGCTGAGTGACTATGCTTGACTCCATACAGTGCTTTAAGGATACAACTAAATACTTTTCAGGTGCCATAGCTTATCAAAATTATCACAAACTCTTGGTCAATATCTTAGAACAGAACTGGGTTACAGGTCTGATTATTTTCATAACTTACAATGTCATAACTGGAAGAACAAATGGCTTTACTCAGCTCAATAGAAAAGTCAATATCATTGAGAGTAAACTTTTTCTCATGCCTTTGAACCTAAAACTATCACACCCATCCCACACGAAGTCTAAACTTATTTCTTAGATAATTTACAAAATGACGGGCCTAAGGCAAACTACTTTTTTGTTTGTTTTTTAAAGAACAGATAAGGAGGTGGGCTCAAGGCAAGGGAAACTTTCACATATCCTGTTTGTTACAATAAAAGAATAAACACCAAGAATGATTTATCAGGCAGCAGACTTTGCTGATGACACTGTTGGGTGAGTTTCTGAAATCCTTTACTAATGAAAGACAGATGGACAAATGAAAAACTTCAGCACACTGTAGGAGTACTCTAAGTTCAAATAAATGCTAAATGGTTCTGTGACTCTGGAAATTAATAGTCAAACTGGATTTTCCAGCTAACAAAGGTAGCTCTGTTATCTGTCCTCCACAATCCATGTAGAACTGGCTACTGTGCCCCTTCTGCCATTTCAAACTAAACCCACCTGAGAAGGCCAGTTAGTTAAATACAGTCCAGTTCACTGAGTTTTCTACAGTTTAAAAATTGTACTGCTGTAGCTAAGATGGTCTGAAGTTCTTCTTCAAGTAAAATATCTAAATCTGAATTGATTTAAGGAACTTTTCTGTGTTTCAAACATGAACATGCTCCTTCACTGCTAATTTTTTTCAAGATTATTTTATTTTCAAACCAACAATTTCAGTTCAGCTAAAATTAAGCAGCTGTTTTAAATTTAAAAACAAAGCACCCAAAGTGTCTGGATGATGGGGGCTTACTAAAGTCCTGTAACATACACATATATAACCAATGATTTCTCTAAACAAAATACATATTTTCAATATTTAGGCTCTTCTCCCTCTTGGGGTGTGAGGTTCAAGTGTATATTGGGCAAAGGCTAGCCAGATTTTGTGTAATGCATAAAAGACATGTTGACTCCTGGATACGACTTTCCTTTCCTCAGCTTTGTCTTTTCGGTGCTTGTTCCCATTATTCTTTCCTTCAGCTTTTCTTCCCCATGATTCACTTCCTTACAGGACTATTCCTCCTACTTACTCCTCGCCCAGGGCTGGCTGGCTTTCCATCTAACCAACTCATTGTTTCTTCCACTTAACACCTACTCAATACTTCACAGGTGTTTCCCAAGAGTATTAAAAGGTGTTAGCAGGAGAAACAATAGAATCAAACTCCCAAATACCGTGGACAAGCCGGCTGGGAGAGAAAAAAAAAAAAAATAGAGAAATAAGAAATATTTGTTTGCTTTTAGGTTTCCATTTTTAGTAGAAAATCCCCAGTGCGTAATGAGTGCCTAGGGAATAAAACACGAGCCAGAATTCTTTTGAGTTTCCCATTCTCTTTTTAAAACTGTGAGCTGAAATTATGATATCAAAATACTAAGGCAGAAAAAACGCGGTTCCTATTCTATTATGCTGAGTTAAATTACTGGGGCCTTAGTTTGAGAACAAATCAACTACTCCTACTCTAAAACTGAAGGCAGGAGATGAGTTATTTCTCCTTTACTCCAGGAGAATAGTTGGACACTTGTGCACCCTTTCCTAATTCACCAGTATTTCACACCACTGGCTCATATGCAACTTCTTATTTTAAAACAAGTTCTTCATAACTGGAAATGGAATGAAGTATACAGAAAACAAAGTGCCTCTCTTGCTGTTAGGGGGAAAAAAAAAAAAAATCTATAGGCCAATCTTTCCCACCACACAGCACTTGCTTCCCTCCCCCTGTGCATCACAACAGCCACATTCCTGCCTAAATGCTCCTGCAGACTTTTCAAGAGCAATCAAACTCATCTGTGCCGTGAAACAGAATAGGCTGGTGGTGTGTCAAAGAACATTGCTAGTCCTTAAAACCTCCTGGAATGGCAGAGTTCGTCCTAATCCAAATCCAGGACCCCTCGGAGTCACTGCCTTCCCTCCACACGTGCCAGACACTGCAGACTCACTTTAGGACCAAGTGCAGGTTTGCAGAGAGCCGCGGGTCCGTGAACTGTGTCGTCCTGTTGTTATGGTCAACAAAATAAACCCTGCCTGTTGCTGTATTTCGGATCTCCCATCCAGGAGGCAGAGGACCAAGCTCTTCACAATTGATGTTGCTAAGATCCCTGTGAAAACAAATATAAAATGAAAAATACCTCAGCAATTGGCTTCCGAGCCGCACAAGCGTAAATGTAACAGAACAATTCCATGAAGTCTGAGAAAATGTATTGTTTAAGAAACTTGATCTGTTCAGCTGGAATCTCTACTCCCAAGGTACAAGCCCACCACAGCAAAAACACACACCCCAGAACACATGCCATGGGGGAAAAAGTTCTCATCAAATAACCCTCATTTTTACAAACTAACTTCAGCTGTTAAATTAATAAAGGCTTCAAACAAAAATAAAGACAATTGCCATATTGTCATTGCCGTATTTGTCAAAATGGAATTGCAGTTCTCCACCAATTTTAACATAAAACATTTTTTAAAACAACATTAGTCACGTAAGGAGCTGTGAATCACGCTTTAGAAACTCATACAAAACAAAGATATATTTCTGAAGAGTTATAATTTCCATGAAGAATTACACATGGGATATGTGTGTATGGCACCGGCTGTTTTGCCTCAGAACCCCAAGAGCTTGTGGGAAGCAAACAGCTCTCTAACAAACTATTTCAAATCGAGGATTATATGAACAATGACTCAGCTCTGCCCTGAGCAATGCAGAGGTAGCACAACAGGGCTCAAGAAAAATTCTGCTAAAATTAGGAAGATGTAAATTCATTCCAGAGCCTCACTGGAAACAACTGCTGGTCTCCAGAAATGTACACTGATTAGTCATGGATGCAATTCACCCCTCAAACCCCTCATACTGTCCAGTGCAGCTCTTCCCAAAGGTGTTCAGCTCCCAAAATCTTGGGAGCTGAGGGAGGAAAGAGCCAAGGGACAGAATGGCTTAAAACGTGCAGTCTGCAGGGATTCCAAAGACTTGAGGAGCCACTAACGGAAACATGAAGCTCTGGGATTGAACTTCTGCTGCTATTCCCCATGAACACACTGCTGCTGTATTGCAGGGGTTACTTTTGCTGACTAAATGACTGTGGCTATTAGCCTCAAAATACAATATTCCTTAGAAATGACATAAATTTTATCCTCATGCAAACAATTCTTGTTCTCAGAGATGCTCCTGCTGTTTGTACTGCCACACCTCAGGGCAGGGCTAGCTTACATTGCACATAGAACTATTACACCCCAAACTTAAGGATTAGATCTACGTTGGTTTTTTTTTTTTTTTTAGAGCCTGGTTTTGTATAATACACAAGTCACTGACTTCCTACCCAACTGCAGCCTCAGCTCTGCAGGCAGTGCATCAAAGCAAGGTACGATCTTATAACACAAAAACAGTAACAAAAGAATAATTCAAAGAACAGTGAAGTGTGGTCTTGAGGCATTTTATCTTTCCTGGGACACCCATTTCCATGAGAAGGAACACAGGAACACCAGCAGCAACTGAGAGAGTTCCTCTGGTTCTCACAAATGCCAGCACAGCCTGCCAATTTCAAACCACACAAATCTCACACCACCATCCATGGACTTTGGGAAGTGTTTACAACAGGATTTCTTGGTTATTTAAAGAGCAATCAGAAGCTACCAATAGTTTCCTTGATCATCCTTTTCTTTCAAACATACCAGAAATAATTGCATGTATATCATGTAAATAAAGGACACAAAATTAAAAATACTTAGGATTTGTTTTCTCCCAAGTGTTGAGATAATTGCAACAAGAAAAACAGGTTGACTGTTTCAGTCCAACCCAGTTTTCACTGAAGTATCTTGATAGAGCTTCTTTTGGAAGTGTTCAGATTCTAACTTTTGTTTCATTATTTTGCAGAGTATTAAAATCGAGACTTGGGTCTAAATCATACGCAAAATCTAGAATCAATGACCTGTTTCCAAAACACTATTGTAATTTATTTCCTGATCTTCCACCTTTTCATTACAGTAACAACTTGAAGAACTGGGAAAGACAGACTAATTCATTTTGATGAATGACTTGTTAAAATGATGTATTAGGGGCTAAGAATCAGAAATACTAGCCAGAGAAAACTCTGAGGAGAGAACTGCCTAAATTATTTTGATTTGAAATCTTAAGGGTACTTCCATCATTTCTTACCTAGGTACTCTTGGATCATGCCATGTGCTGACACCAGTCTGAGTATGCAGAAAATAGACCTGACCTTGCTGAGTTGTCCTTTGCTCTGTGAAATCAAGACAAATTAATAAATTTAAGAACAAAAAATGCAGTGTGAAAACTCACAAAGACTGATTTCCTTAAACTATGGAATGAAAAGAATCTTACACATGAGAAGACACAACCCATTTTCCCAGCTTCTTGAGATTCCCACAAGTAAACCCCTTTGATTTCCATACCATATCCTTCAGGTAGGTCAGGAGGAGTGTGCAGATGTGTCCTGCTCATGTAGTTCCTGTGCCTCTGGGAGCGGACCCTCCTCTCAGCCAGCCGCGGATCCGCCGCCTGCCCGCAGGACGCACCATTGGTGCCGCTGATCGGAGTGTTCTCATCCACGAAGCAGCTCAGGGGCCTGCCCGGGCTCGAGTACTCGGATGCTGGCCTGGGGACAACAGGAAACCCTCAGTGCTGATGGACATGCGCCACACAACACACCTGGGGACAGCTGCACCCCGGGGCTCTGGGGACACCCCAGTGACTTGCCCAGCAGGACACCTCGACTGGAACAGGAAGCTCCTGTTCTATGTTCACCAGAGGAACCAGTAAGCTCCTCACCTCCGAACTTTCTCACTTTTCCTCCATGTGGCTGAGGAAGTTATGAGGCCTTGTTATTCCTTCTAATTTTTAAGGAAGGTTATTAGACAAGGATGGTGAAAAAGGGCTAAGCAAGAACAAAAGCAGTTGCTCTTGCAAGCAAGAAGAAACACTGCCCAGTGTGATTTTGTATCTCAATGCTGCTTTCAAAAGGATTTAAAATGGGTTAAAGGGGGATTGACAAGGTCAGATGAAATCCCCAAAACAAATTATACATTTTGCATTTGTTTTTCTACTGTCTAGAGCTTAGAATGGATATTTTAACATACCACGAGAAACAGAAATAGGTAAATTAAAAAGCTGTTCAGTCCCTTCACTCCAAAACTGCAAACATGTATCAGAGCTGACAGTGTTAACAGTGCAGATTATTTTAAATCAAATATATCCATGCAGAGACCAGAATGATATTGAGAATGGAAGAGACCATCTGCAGGCATAGACGGTCTGCAGAGGAGTCTGAAAAAAATGCAATGACACTGCCTGCAATACAGGCAACAGCAAAAGGGGTTTGAAGAACAGCTTCACAACATACATCCACAGGTATCAGAAAAAGTGATCACAGTGATTTCCAAGCACTCTCTAGCACAATCAGCTATAACTGTTCTGAGTTACATGGTCATACAACAATGTCTGACAGCTACCCATGGTCTCACTTCTTCGCCACTTACAATGTCTGCAAAATGTAATGTCTGTATTTATAGAGCTCTACCACAGCATCTCTACAAGAAAGCAAAGATGTTGCTATTAGGGCAGGAAGAAAAGTAGTCAGAATGATCTTCTGAGTTCAATATTAGCCAGACTGCAGGAGAAGGATGCTAAAGAACCAAAGCATTCAGCTTGTGCAGAGTGACTAAGTAGAGGAATGAGCTATCCAATCCCCCGTCAGAGCCACTTGGAACTGCTCAGTAATCAAACTTCATCCTCCCCACAGTCTCCCAAGGAATTCCTTACCGTGTGGGTCGCTCCCACTGAGTTGTCCGTGTGATGTGGTTTAAATACTGGATCCTTCCAGAAGCAGTCCTGCGCTCCTCCCACCTGCAGTTCAGACAGGCAGAGATAAGGCACTGAGTGGTATTTCCAGGAAACCAGGGCACAAAATATTTCCAGCTCAGGAAGACTTACACTGCTATGAATCACGTTAGCTGAACAAGGTGACAGGAAACAACTGAAAGTTGAACTCAGAAATGATTTAACATATTCTTCCCTTGGAACCAGGCACATCATTAACAGTATCACACCTTCATATTCAATAACTGCTTGAATTCTAATTAAATCCAAATAGCCATGTAAAGAAACTTCTTGGAAACATCATGTTTAATAATGCATTTAACTTCTTTTGACCACTGACTCTAACAAGTGCTTTCATAACATCTTCATGCACTACTTGCTTTCACTAAAAATCAGCTTCAAATAATGTGATTTTTGAATTATTATTAAATTTGCACTCTGAAATACATGAGGCTGCACAGCAAATTTTGCAGTCACACAATTAAGTGAGCAATCTTTATGCAGGGAACAATCTGAAGCGAAAATTTAGAAGCATTTTCAAAAATGTTTTTGACTTATCTGGACTCCAAATTAACAAAAGAATGCTGTTAAGGACTAGGATGATGATTTACATTTCAAAATTTATTCTCTGAAAACTAATTTACTCCTGTCTTTACCTGCCAAGAATCACATTCAGAAAGTCTGTGTTTTCGCTGAAGAAGTTGCTGACAGCACCAGAACCTAAACCAGACCATTTTCCTGTGTTTGCAAAACTGTTTAAGGTGATAATGATGTCATTAACTCTCACAGGGACAAACCAGAATCCTAAACCCTGCCAAGCAAGAACTTGGGCTGCAGTACCTTTCCAGTCATGTTTTCTTCACTAAGAGGTGCATGGAACAAGTGATCCATGTTTATTACAGTGGATCTATACCTCTGCACAGTGCTGCAGAAGGGCAGCCAGGTCCTGTGGTCACTTCCTTGCTACAGAACTACTGCATGCATAGGTCACTTTGCTGGCCGTGATTTAATTCGAAATACATGTTTTCTTAGACAAGTTATTTTTCAAAGCATTTATTTACATACGTCACCTCCCCTTTTCCAAGTGGAGATAAGACAACAACCAAACTGTCAACTGCTCTGTGTATCCCAGCTTGCTTAGCTCCTGTTCTGAATGCAGAACTGCAGAACTCTAAGTGCAAGATTTAAAGTAATTTATTTTCACACTGACTCCTCACTACTGTAGAAGTCTGTTGTATGAGCTGTATTTGTGTTTACATCACAGTGATGTCAGCTTACCCATCTGGTAAATCGTTATCGAATAACCGACTGCAATCCACAACTTGTCCTCCTGTGCCTATTCGGTCTCTGGACTGAAGACTGACTATTAGGATAATAAAAGAATTATTAAAGATGTGGCACCTGAATGCAAAATTATGGTTACATTTGAAAGAGAATTGGTACAACTTGGAGGACTAAGCTGAGACATGTTCTGGATATGTTTTCTTTCTCACAAATCAAAGATGGTTGCACAGGAACTGTGTGCTTTCATACATGGAATTCTCTACATCTTCAAAAAAGTTAGCTTAAGGAATATGAGTGCAAGTTAAGGCAGAAAAGGAAGTGAACTGTGAAACTGCAACTAATTGTGTGTGTTGAGATGAATTATGACACTCAGCTGGTGGCAGTGGGGTGCTTCACCTCAGGCATGGCAGGGACAGGGCCAACAGAACTCTAAATAGGAAGAGCTAAAATAAGGAATTCCTCCCTGGTTTTGACTCTGGTATTTTGTGTGCCCATGGGTTTCAACACACATACATGCACACAAACACAAAACCAGGCAAAATGTAACTGCTAGAAGCACTTCAGGTTTGGTTTATGGCTACTTTTTAACACCAGTGGTAAGAAGTCAAATGCAACTCACACAAAGCGCCCTGAAAAGCCCTTGCTTGCCCTCACCAAAACTGCTTCACTTTTAATTTTTTTTTTTCACATGATTCATTGTAATGGGTATTTATGCCTGAAGCTTTTGTACTGCAATTATGAAAACAAAGATTTTTTTAGGCTGCTTTTGTTCCCAGTATCACAATTTGCAAGTGTCCAATCTGATAATTTATTATACTTGTATTGCTGCAGGGTTGGGGTGGTTTTCTGAGGTTTTGTTATGCCTTTAACAATACAACAATTGCTTAAAAATCCAAATACGTGCTGTGGCCCACATTTCTTGAGGTGGCACTAATGTACCTCTGGTCAACTGTCTTCAAGTCCAATTTATACATGCAGTGAAATGATCTTACAGACCTTAACCTGGATGCAACCAAACTTTTGTAAAGATCACAAAATTTAAAAAGTTGGAGCAGAACTGGCAGATTTTGCCTGAGTCCCCAAATTTTCAACAACGACATGTTTTGAAGCTTAGAATTCAACAGACCAACCCAGGGAGCCCTGGTGCACTGCTGCGTTCCTAATCCGTATTAACCCCCTACTCTTCCATGAACACTAACATTACAAAACAACTTCTTAGAGGGAAAGACACCTTTAAATTCAACCAAACCAAAATTGGATGATGTATTTATTCTGCCACAACCCCACACACTACAAGTTCACACCACTGCAGTTAGGCAAGGTTTGGCAAGCAAAACACACAGACAGAAATTAAACTAAACAAAGGCAATTACCTTCTCTTTGCCTATGTGAGGACCAAAATTTGTGCACAGCTTCATTTTGTAATAAGGGCTCATTTTTTTCTGCACTGCCACATCAGAAATAAAGTGGTGGCACAGAAGAGCTGCAAGATTAAGACACAGTTCAGGTGCCCCTGGATCCATTGCTCAAAATGCCCCCCTTTCTTCCTCTCTTTGAAGATAACCCAGGGATTTAAGATCAAGATCCCCTTAGTCCCTGTACCAAGACATACCCACTGTGCACTTGATTTTCAAGATTATCATCTGCTGAAGGCATCAATTACATTTTAATACTGGTTTCCAATCTTGCATGGTCTCCGAATTCAAGAGAGTTTATAATTTGAAGAACTGAGAGTGTATTTATAACTTATTCTTTTTTCTTATTTTTAATCCAGATTTCTTCACCATCCAGCTACTGCAGTGGAATTATCTAGTTTTACTCAGCCTCATTCATCCACTCAACGAAGTTGCATTAGCAAAGAAAGATTAAAATATAAGAAGATTAATAATGACAACTAAAATAACAAAGACAGGAGTCTCTGGAATCTTACCAAGGATGCATTAAATTAAAACAGAGTCATGACTGAGTAAACTTAACCTTCCTGATGATATCAACAGAAAACAGAACACACTGATTTGCTCTGGGTCTCTGCTGTAACCTGACAAGGTGGGTTTTTGTAGGTTCAGTGCACGATCCAACAGCTCCTGGTGTTCAGGGACAGCCCCAGCAGCATCCCAACAGAGCCAGTGCTGCTGTGGCTGCACCACTTCTCATGGGCACATCAGCTAAAGCCAACCTGGCAGTCTAGTTTACGCCCACACTGCTAACTAGTTTTGACAACTTCTCCCTGACTAGTTCTCTGACCAGTTCTCTCTGAAGTCTCTTTGCCATTGCACACTGCAATGGATTTGCCACAGCCTTCCCAGACCTTTCTGTTTTGGGGAGGGGTTTTTGGTTTGGTTTTTTGGTTTGGTTTTTTTTTTCCCTTTAATGAACAGCAGCATCCTCCAGCCATGCTGACCAGGGTGTGAGTTCATACTCTGGAGGGCAGCATGAGAGCACAGTCCCTGCTCCATGGTGTGAGCAGAATGGAGCTCCCTGCTCCCAGCACACCCTGAACCTGCTCTCCTGTGCATCCAGCTCAGCCTCCTCTCCAAAGGCACCCCACAAACAAAGCTGCACACACACACAGGGATGCTCAGGGGACCAGTACACTGGAGCAAACCCAGCAAGCAAACCAAACCCAGAACAAAACACACCCAGAAAAGTGACTGATTTATCCTTTACTCTTCCATACAAGCTCATGTGGAAAAGTTAATCAAGAACAGCCTGAAGTGTCAGCAATGCACTTACAATTCCACATTTCTACCATCATTTGACTCTCCTGTGCCACCACATTCTTATCTTAATGCAAGCACTTGAAGATCAGATGGAGACAGTTGGTTAAGGCAACACAAAAAGTCACAGGTGCTATTCAACAGAGCACTCTGAGGGAGGCAAACAAACACACTTATTTGCTGACTGATATTTCAGTGGTGTTCCCTGGCTGACAGAAGCACTCCTTGGATATCATTTCAACTAGGAACTGAACGTAAAACTGAGCATAAAAATTCACTTTTCTTTTTACATCATGTCCAAATATTGTCAGTAACGTCTTGCTATAAAAATAAAGAACCTCCTTATCCTGACCAACTTTTGACTTAAATGACCTATTGGAAATGCTGCCATCACAAAGAACTGAGAAGGCACCCAGAAGAGAGTGTTTATGAAGTTTTTTGTGGATACTTGCTTTTCAATTTGCCAGCTTCTTTTTAATTAAGTTATTTAAAGTGTACAAGTTCAGAGAATGACAAAGCACAGTTACTGAGGTTGGTGACAGACTTGTTAATAAGCCATGAAAACACAGAATTAATTGACCAAGTCATGCCAGACAGCAATTTTACTTGCTTGTAAGCAAGATACTTCACACTTTCCCAAAACCCAGCACAACCTTGCTGGAGCTCTCAATGGCAAAGAATTTTGTAGTCAGTTTTTCACAGAGAGCTCATACTCAGTTCAAACTGCCACCATTCTTTACAGTGAAATGAAAAACTTCCTAAATAAATTTTTTTATTACCTATGGTCTTATTTGCCCCAACACTTATAATAATACTTTGGTTTGGGGTTTTATTTTGGTGGTTTGAACATTTTGTTTTGGTTTTTCGTTTGGTGTTTGGAATTTTTTTTAATTCTCTGCCTACATACTTCTAGCCTGAGGTCCAAATGGCTCTGGCAGTACACAGGAGAATTCAGTATAGAAAACTGACATACAGGAAGGGTATTTCTACAGCTACCATAGAAACTAAAGATAAAAAGAGAACTAAAAGATAAAAACCTTTACTCACCTACTATCTGTCCTCTAACGGTATCGTTGTCATTTGGCCCAAGCTTGCACAGATCCAGCCTCTGATCTACAAAATGAGGGCACAAGGTATAAATCACACAATGAAACAAACACCATCACAAACCACCAAACCAACTGGAATACACAAGCTTTATAAAACCCAGCAAAAACCCAATTAACTGTCATTCTTTAAAAGTCTGTGCATGCAAGCTTGGGCTGAAAGAAGAAACTTGTCCTTAGCTTACTTACAACCAGTGTCTTTAAGGCGGTTGATTGCATTTGAAAGAAGTCTCACACAACCCAAAAAACCAGCTCCCTGCTTTTTATGAATTTTCTTGTGATTCCACACACTGATTGTTATTGAATCCGACTTCCCAATATATCTGAAAAACGTGGAAAAAACAGTACTGTCAATGGCACTTACTGAACACTTTGATGATGCATCAGAAATCACCTTGGGGGGAAAAAAGATCATCAACCACTATATTAAAAATTTAACACACACTGTAATGGCAAGGGAGAGCATGTCATCTGCAGGTAAGATGTACACACTGTACTTCAATGGAAGCATGTCTCATGGAGGAGCTCACTTGAACACAAACTGCTCTAAAAACCTGATTCTGGGAGAAGGCATTCATGTGACCCAACCAAAATCTGTTCTAACAGCAACATGAGCAGGCTGCAGGCTGGCCCTCGACCTCAGCTCTCCGAGCAGCCACAAACATGCTCAGCTCTGTGCCCCAGCTCAGCCTATCCCAAGGGAGGGCAATGCTCATGGCATACCAGCAGTGTCTGGGATCAGTGGGAGCAGGGACAGCAGCCCCAGCACCCGGACAGGAGCCACAAGCTCTTCAGGGGCTGCTCCTCCAAACACCAGGAATGCAGGGACCCCCCTGCAGGTGCTTCCGAGCACCCAGGACGATGTCAGGCCAAGCCATCACACAGCTGCAGTTAACCAAGCCCTGGAGGCTGATTTACCCTCAGCAAAGTATGTTTGGGACATACATTACACATCACAGCCATGACAAGTGCTCACACAGGGTTTTAGCTGGGATGTGCCACGTTCCCCTCCTGCCCCTGCTCACACCAGGACTGTCTCCTCGCAGCATTCCCACAGACATGCTTGGCAAAACCTGGATCTCTGTTCATTGCCTTGGAGAAATTTGGACACTGTAGGCTGTTTTACTTTCGCTTTTTTTGTTTGAAGCTTTTTTCTTCAGAGACAATTACTTCGTGAGCTCGTTTTTGTTTTCAAAACTTTCAGAGGACAATTTCAAAACACTCAAGAGAAACCACCCATTGCCAATACTGCATTATTATGGCTGTTTCAAACTGAAGGAAATGAATTTGTAACTATGGCTTAGATCCCAAGAACTGCTTGTAGTTCTCTCTTCCCAGACCACAAATTCTGGCCTTAGTTTAGTTTCAAGTGCTTCTTTTTTGTTTGTTTTTGAATGAAAACTGATTAACCAATGTCTAAATACATCTCCCCATTGACTGTGGCTTTATTGGCTTTTAAACATCTTAATATTTTCATAAAGATAGAAATGATACTGTCAAGGTTGGCAAACCAAATAATTGAACTAACTGGCATGGCTTAAAATTACAGCTGTGATCAGGTTAACACTTCTCCCATTTTTCCTTTTCCAAAAAGCAGAACTTTTACAACTTCTTTTTCCTACCTGCAGACAGCAACTGATCCAAGAAGTAGAAGACAGAATAGCCTGATGGTTTAAAGTAACCACTGCACATTTATACAAAAACAAACAAACCCAAACAAAACACAAACTTCACATTAAAAAGCCCCGAAGTTTTTTGAACAGTAAACTGATTGTATAACATAGGTCAGATTTTTGGCCTTACAACCTTGACAATGCCAATTTTGCATAAAGAAACAAGATGAAGATGGGTAATCACGTGCACAGTTGCAGTCTACAATGTTTTATGTACTTAAAATAAATTCTTATGAGAACAATTTAGGTGCACTTAAAAATAAAAGACTTATCATGACCTGTCTTGAATTTTCCAGCTTTCCTTGTTGCTTTAAAAAAGTCAAAGGTATATGGTTAAACACAATTTCATAATAGAACAGTTTGAATAATACGTAGAAGAGCTGAATACACAACAGTTTCCAAGAATTCCTGTAATGTTTCAGGGTGAGGTTCTCAGGGTTGGGATGAACACTCACCATCCACACCAAGCAGGTGAGGACTCCACATGCCACTATAACCTACTCTTGTTTTTTGCACCCAAAAACCTGGGCTGGTTCACACTTTTAAAGAAAACAAGCAAGACAAGCTTCATTTTTCCAAATAAAAATGTCTCTTTTTTTAATAAAGGAAGAAAACAAATAGTTAAGTAACATCTAGTTGGCTTTACAGCAAAATGTTTCATCTATATTTCTGCATCATTTCAGGCATGAAAACTCATAGTTGTATTTAGAGAGTGACAATAGGATAAGTTGACACTTCCAATTCATTTGGTGGATAAGTTACATTTGTTTTACATCAACAAAGTTCCAACATAAAAGCCTGATCTAGGAATTTTATTTTTTATTTAAAAAGTATGTTCCAAAAAATAAAGTGCAATAAACCAAACCAGACACAAAAAAAAACTCCCCCCCACCCCATTTCGTTGGATGACTCTCTCTTCCTCCTCATAATTAAAGTTCTTGGAGCTTATATTTCTTTTTTCCCTCTATCCTATCAGCAATATCTATTCCACAGCTTCAGTATTTCAACAGATATAACAGGATTAGTATTAATGAAGTGGAAACACAGAAATTCAATTGCACAGACATTTTGTTAACTTCCATATTTTCAGAACCTTTAAAATTAGGGCTCTGGTTAAGAACTGCATGTTCAGAAATTTTAATTTCCCTACTCTTCCACTTCTAAGAAAAAAAAATCAAATTCATGCCTTACTAGAAACCTCTAAATTATTTTAATAAAAATTTAAAACACAGGGACAATTGTTATTTTGTCGACCACTTAGGAAGGTTTGGTATCAAGTGACTTTTCATCCCCATGGCATTACATACACTTTCCCTGAAGAGTCCAGCTCGCTGGAGAAATGTGGAATGAAGAAAGTGGAAAAAATATTCCTGAAAAAACACACCTTTTCCTGATCACAAGCCAGACATACTCCTTCCAGAAAGAGAGAAAAATGCAGCATCACGAGGTATGAACTCAGGTTTGGAAGCCAGGAATTCCCTATTTCTAATCCATGCTGTCACACAGACTGTTTTTACAACCTGGATGAACTACTTGGTTTGTTTCTCCATTTTCCCATTTCTGATTTTTTTTCTAATATAATCTCAGTGTTCTGCTTCGAGTTACCAGCTTCTTTCAGACTGAGGAGAGGAGGGTGTGAAGAGACAGAATGAAAAACAGCACCCCAATTTTTTCTCTCCCATATTCATTCACTTCCCTCTTGGCACTGCTCATCTCTGGCAGCAACTGAAGGGTGTTTGAGCCTCTCGGATGGTCACCAGGACCTGCCAGGGACTGTGGCTGAGGCAGGAAAGTAACAGGAGTGGAGCAGGGACACGTGGTACTCACTGGCTGCTGCAAAGGGCATCCAGCTTCATCCAACTGGCCTCAACCACCATGTGGAGAAGGAAAAGCAATTGCACAGAGCTGTTTGATGGCTCTTTAGGAGCCTAATCCAGGATGGGATTGTCTAAAGCAGCACTAGGCAGAGCTGCTGCCTTCTCTCCCGGAGAAAAATCCAGGATCGTTAGCAGTAACTAGGCAAAATAGAGTCAGAGGACTGGGGAGAAAAGTGATTCTGCCCGGACACCACAACAGCCTGAGGATGCGAAGGCACCAAAGGACACTAGAACCTGCAGTGAGGAGATTTTGAGAAGAGCAGGAGTTACTTGTGGGAGGTTTCATCTGAGAGAGATCACAAAGGAGAAGAGTCCATGCCGGAGCCTGGGGGTGAGGACTTGAAGGGCAGAGAGTAAAACTGGTACCAGAAGCAGCTTTTGGTGGAGATTACGGTACAAATACCTTTCAGAGAGAAAGGGACGATGTGACTTGCTGTGCCTTAAGGGCAGAGGCTGCTGGGGAGGCTGGAGCAGACTGGGCAGGGGAAGGTAGGAGAGATCTGGCTACTGCAGTAGGGAAGAAAGGGGAATGAAGAGAAAAAGTGGATTTAAGTTCCTGAACTGCTGGTTTAGGTAATTTAGCTCTGAATGCAAGAAAGTCTGTAAATGTGTCAAGTCTGGTTATTCAAAAGCCCTAAGGAAAGGCCTGAACAATAGCAAAAACACAAACAAGACTGAAAATAAGGAAGGGGAGTACATCCCGGGCAAGCATGGTATTTTACTGACATTAAACTACATCCAGACAGCAACTACTTAGCAATTTCTTTCTGGAAAGTCTCCCAGATTCCCCCTCTCTACGCACACACACCTATCTAGGCTGAAGAATCCAAGCCACTAATTCAACCACTTCCTTTTCACACTAAGATCTGAATTAAGAACCACATAAGGCAAAAGCCAACCTCTTTCTGCTCTTTATAACACTGCAGAAGTCCTTTTAAAAAGTTCTTATACAACAGAATATCTACTTATGCTGCATCAGGTTAGCAAGCCGCAACATTCTCTTGGAATTAGCAACTTAATTCAGACATTACTGCATAAATATATTACAACAGCTCCATCTGACTGTGCCATTTGCATTTGCCATCATATGATACATGAAAAAAGTATCTTAATATCTGGTGCAGATGAAAAGCTGAGACCTGACACTGGGTATATTATACAGTAAAAAATTACCTTACAATAATAGCCAGGCAGTGAGTTGTTGTACCAAAGAGATTTAACCTTTTACTGCTGTTTTAAATAGGAAGTGAAGATAATGTGACAGATGTTTATAAATGGAAATACATTTCCATAGAGATAGGAATAACAGGTGAGACAATAGAAGGGGTTAAATTATTATGAAGAAAATTTGGAGAGAGAAAGGATTACTTTCAAATAACAAAGCTTGACACAACATTAAATTTTACTTTGGATTAGAAATACTGGATATACTTCTGTCATCAGGGTTCTGTCAACAGCCAGAATCAAAGTAGTTTTCCCTACAGGACAACATTTTATATTGAAAACAATACACTAATATAACAAAATCTATTTTTTAGGGGGACTTCCTCTGCAAACAAGAAAAAAAATCCAAACCACCATCCTTCACACAGGTCTAAATTCCTTTGGACAATCCAGCAAGAGATGCTTCAAATCTGCTCGAGCAAAATATTCTGCCAGAAACCGCTGTTCTCTCTCTGCTTTTTATAATATCTTGTGGATTGCAATCACAGTCTTGGAAAGATTCAGATTCAGATACAACCACGGCTTGTTCTATAAAACAACCTAAAAATACCTTCTCTTCATCCCTCCTTAAAAGTTATAACCAGAAAGGAATTTTTCCTAAAGATTTTACTGTTTTTTTCCATTACTCGTGTTGCATATCAACATCCTCCTTCATTTCCCATGTCCTCCGCTCCTTTTCTCCACAAGGGAATCAAATCATCAGCCCATGGAGCATTGAGCATCCTTTACAGCCACTCCAGATGACTCCACAGTCCCACAGCACTTCAAACTGGCCAGTACTGGGGCAGTCACAGGGAGCCAGTGACTTCCACACAGAATTTCACAGTGGACTAAGTGCCAAACAATGCCCACCTTCCTCCTGCAGGAGAGTCTCTTCCCCAGCTGTACAAAGGTTACAGAAGGATTTGCACACAGCCATGCCGGCAGCATTTTCCACCTTCTATCCCTGTAAAGCTGTGCATTAATGCTCATTAACAGACCCACCTAACTAAAAAACAATAAAAGTCTGTGCTCGGTTTCAGGGATTTTCTCCTTAGCTCTACTCTGATCCTTGGAGAGCACATGGAACAGCAAATGCCTGAAACCTCCATTCTGTACAAATCAACATTTTGATAGGTTTAGTAACATTAAAAAAATCAAATTAACTTAGAATTCTTTCAATAGAAAAGAGAGCCATTTGCTATACGTGAAGTTAAAATTAATTTTGTATCCATTTCTCTCATTAATATGAATTACAGTCTCACATGCAGAATCTAAGCTTGGACTGGGTTTGAATAATAAAACTATAATATTATTATTTCACTAAACTGCCATGATATTTTGTTAAGCAGTGAAGAAAATGTTCTGTATTCTGTACTAACACATCATGAACATTGACTTTGCATATTTAGTCTTGGATATTCAAATAAGGAGTAGATCAAGACATGACTTTAAACCAGGCCTTCCACATTCTGCTGTGAGACCCATCAAGCTGCTTTTCTTCACCGGGAAAAAGAGGGACAAGAAATTGTCTGTGTACCAATACCAGATTTGTTGCAGGTTTGGTGATGGCCAAAGTTAACCTAAGTATGTTCAAACAGTCTCTAATAATATAGGACAGGGAATGGAGCCATGGGGAAAAAGTCAGATCAGAACAGGAGAATACAATCACGCAAAACAGTTCATTTCTCTTCCTCATCTTTCATCCCAAGAAAAAAGATAAAGAACAGAAGGAAAATAAAGCATGCACAAACACAGAGACTTACATAAAAATTAAAGCTTTAATAACTTATATTGTACAGAAATAGTCTATGCTTTAGAAAGAGAGGAACACCATGACATGTATATGCCATACTGATTCTACTGCTCAAAAGCACCAAAAGGTGCTCAAGTGATGATAACAATAATTCAGAGTGAGAACAACATTTGGGACAGAAAATGACAGAAAAGAGAGAAAATGAAACAAAAGGCACACAAAGATACTGTAGCACCACAACAGACAAAAATATCATCAAGAGCAGCTTGAGAGAAATACTGTCAATTACTTGCTTCATTTTACAGAAGTGTTAACACGAAAATACCACAATAAAACAATGCTGTAGTCTATGTAAAGTATGCTGCAGACATCAGCATTAGAAAAACAAGTGTAGTGTTTAAATTTTGAGGTAAAGGAGAAAGTGGAATTTTGCTACATGTACTTTTCACTCAAACTAATAAACTCTGGGATACTTTCCAAGCCATACATAAGACAGGATAATGAACATCTGACATTGTCTGTGTACTTTAGAGGATTTCACTTCAAACCTTTGGTTATCACTGTTACCACCTACAGGTCATAATGCTGATTCCATTTTGGATCAAGTGTATTCTTCACAGTATCTGTAGAATGGCATTGGCCAGATCCATCCACCACGACCTTAGCAAAGGGGTCAGGAAGTCCTAACAGGAGGAAAAGAAAAAAAAGCTAGCAAGTGGATCAGGATGCTTTGAAGTCCTTTATCACTGCTCAATTATTTAATCTTTCATTTGAAGATTTATTTGCCTTTTATTCATAAATGAGAGTCCTACTTAAAGAATGGGAATAACATGATGTATTAAACAAAGGAAATGGGTACATTAGCAATTTAGTTCACTGATATGGACTAAGAAAAAGTTGTGTAAGTCAAACACATTCAGAAAAAAAAATTTAAACTCCTTAATCTTCCTAATTCAGGTTTGAGTAAATTCTCAGTATACAAAGAAGCCAGAAAACAGATTTACATTCTTTTTATGTTTAAGATCAAATCACAGTCATTACTTTGGCTGATATTGGTGTAACAGAGAATTGCCTGTAACAGGTTATTCTTGCTTTTGGGATCTACTTGGTGTACTGCTGGCTTTGTGTTCCATTTGCTGCCAGCTCAGAAACACTGAACACAAGTTCATCTGAACACCAAAAATCAGTGTAAAGATGGTGCTGAACTCCAGAGCCAGGGATGGAAACAGAGCACCTTGTGCTGAACTGACACCAAGGGATGGGCCCACCACTGATGCCCCAGGTCCTGTCCCTTTTGCCTTTACACTAATTCATTCCTCCCCTCATCCAGTGTTGTGAGTCAGCTGGAGGAACTAAGGTGGGGAAACGTTAATCACATTTGCTGAGGTGCAATTCTGCACCAGTTGCACTTCCTCAGGTGACTCAGCTGGAACTGGTCAGGCAGCAGAGGCCTTGGGACAAGTGGGGGACAAAGGAGTGGGACCTTGGGACATCTGTGCTTCAGCACCACACACTTCAGATCCTCAGGAGTTTTTTTCAGGCATGATCAAACTGTTAAACACCCAAAAACTTGCAATCAATACAGAAATTCAGATATAAGCAAAGTTTTAGAAGTATCTCAAATCACAGTATAATTCTGGATCATTGCCTCTTCAATTTCTTTTCAAAGCTCAGGTCTGCTCTTCTGAATTCCTTCTCCTCCCAGGTGGGAGGTGGCAGGCAGGTGATCTGTGCATGCAGGACACAGACAATGGCATTCCTTTCTGCCTCCTTCATCTACTTAGAACTTCTTTCAAAACATTATTAAAATTAATTAAAATATAATTTCAGAGTATGTCTATATTATGAGGTGATTATTAATAATTAAGGAGTACATCTGTTTGCTTAACAAAAAGTTCTTGTATGAAAAACAACTTAATAAATATATGATACTAAATTTGAAAAACACATAATTTGCCTGAGTGGGTAAATTCACTTCCCACTCCCACAAAAACAGAGAGAATGTGTCAGTGTTTTAATTATTATTATGGTTCTGTGATGAGTGTCACCTAAGGCAAAAACAGAAGCCCTGAAATAAAACATCAAAGCCCTCAGTACCCGTACTGCAAATATCTTAATATAATGATCACATGCAAACACTGGACTATAGAACTTGCATAATATTTGTTCCACCTAGAAATAAATGTATAAAACTTAACAACTACTTACGGAAAAAGTCCTTTTTAACCAAGTTTTTTGCACACAGTACTGCAAGAAAAACAGAAATACAAAATTCAGTTACTGATTGCCAACTTTTAAAAAAAGAAGTTATTTTACCTGTCCAGCATTCCAGCAAATCCTGCTTAAAATAAAATGAACATAAATTAACTGTGCTCCTTCCTCATTTATATTGTCATGCAAATTAATTCCTGAAAGCTGAGTTGGAAGTGTCCTCTTTTGGCAATTTACCACAAGGCAGATTACAGTGGAGGTGAGATGGCCATGGTTTCCTCAGGCAGCAGTTTCACATGCCTTTTTTTTTTTCCCCCCTCTCAACTGTTTTACTAACTGTGAGTTCACCAGAGAGGGGCTTGGAGCTGGTTCACCACAATTAGTGCTGGGACACAAGCAGGGGCTTATGTTCAGTTCTATAGCCCAGCAAAAGCTTCTTTGATCATAAAAAACAGAACATTAGGCAGCCAAGGATTTCTGTTATCCTGCATGGTAATAAATAAAAGGTTTTACCTGAAGAGCATTTGGGTGGAGCACACTAACTTCTAAAGCCAGAGTTTTGATGGTTCCAAAGATATCTTTTATTTGTAGCAGCTGATAATTGTTTCAGGCTTTTTTTGTTTGTTTAAATTAAAAGGGAGGAACATCTGCATTTGTCAGCTAAAGATACCCGCGGGAAAACAATCACCTATGAGAATACATTTAAATAAATAAATAAATAAAAGGTCAAAGGGGACAAATTTCATATAAAGGTGCCAAGGTACACAACGAAGACTTCTCTTCACAAATTGCACCACTGTTCAACTACTATGCTTATCTATTATCACAGGTTTAGTAAGCAGGAAATATTAGATTCCCCTGTGAAACATTAAAATATTTACTGATAACACAAAAGGATTCTTGGGGATTGAGCAAAAGCATGAATTCCCACAGCTAGTAGTAAAAAAAAAAAAAAAAAAAAAAAAAAAAGGGGAGTGGGGAGAGTTATTTGGTTGGAACCAGCTGCTGCAGGAGATTCCTCACTATATGATTCCCTTGGATATTTTTCCCATGAGATCGCCAATATTTATTAATGCCAGGAAATGAAAAGACACAAAAGTGCATCCAATAATCACATCCCACGGGCACTACTTAAAACCAAACACCATTGGTCATCCTTTTCCCCCCAGAATACCCTCCCACTGATCCTGCAAGACTCCTGATCCCCCCCTGCCTGAATAAAAGCAAGCAGAGGCAATCCATGAGCACTCCCCATGAAGACCTCCACAGCCAGGGCAGAGAAACACCACCCTGGACAGTCTAAATAATGGAATTCATGTTTTCCCAATTTTTACATTCATAAAGATCCTGATTTTAATGAATGGGAATTCAGGGATTCCAATTCCATGAGAATTCAGCACTGTAAAATCTGGCTACAACTCTGCTAAGGAGTTTTGGCCCTCCATAAACACAAGAGATGCCTATCAGTAGCTACAGGGAATCATAGAACAATCCGCTCACATTGACCTATCCCACACGAAAAAGACATAAAAGTTCCCAGGAAAATTTCAGAACAGTAGTTTGATGAAAGGGGCTGCTAACAACACTGTTAACCTGAAAAAGAAGTGCCTGGTTCCACACTGGTAGTTGCTGGGGTTTTTAAAAGATGATAAAAGTAATAAATACTGGTAGTCCTAAAGCAGAGCTCCATTTAAGGGATTTTCACCCAATAATTTCAATCTAAACAGTCAACAGTAGTAAAACACTAATAGAAAGCCAAAAGTTTTAGGTATTTCTGATACTCAGCATTCAAGTACATGTAGAAAAGAGACTGTCACATCACTGTCTGCTCCAAAAATCAAATACAGTTCTTTGGATGGTGTGATAAAAATAGAGTTACCAAAGGCTTCCACGTGCCCAACAATTGGAAGTTTACACTACCCAGAATATTGACAACAACCTAAAGGCATTTGAAAAAAAGAGGTAATAGAAAACTGCTTTTGCAGCTCCTTAAGATTTTATTACACCAAGAATATCCTCAGATGAGTGGTAACACAACAGACATCATCTGCCCAAGAACTGCAATAGGTTATTGGTCACCAGCCACCATTCATCTAGTGGTGAAAAGCTTCACGTAAAATAGATGCTTATACAGATGGCAAGTTTTTAAAGTATCTTAAAAAATATACAATTATTGTCACAGTTTCACCCATTACAAGTAATGGGAAGCGTCAAGTGAAGCTGTAGGCTTTAAATCCAATAGTTAAGTCAAAATACATCTACAGCACAGCAAGCCACACAGGGTGTTCCTGAAACTGTATAATGTCCAAGACAAAAGAGGTTCAACTATTCTTGTGAGAGAAATTGTAAGGTTAACTAATTACAAACATTTCTTTTCAAAAATAAAGCAAGCCTGCCAATGCAATTTAACTGAAGTCTCATTTTTGTAAGATTGGGCACACGCAGAGCACACAGACTAATAACTGCTTCCCCAACAATTACCCACGAGTGAACAAACTAATATTTTTGGCTCGACTTTTCCCTCTCTAGTAACCACATTTAAGGCAAGTCAGATGTCAACCCACTCTGGGTTTGTCAGGTTAACAAAACAGGAGAGATGCTGAGAAAGCTTCCATTAACAACACCCTCTCTGCCAGGTATTTCTAGGTGAAAAAGCCCAGGTCCCAGGAGCATCAGCTCAGCTCAAAGTGAAACAATCTTCTTCCACACACAGAGCTCTAATCTATCCCAGGACTTTTCTGGACAAAACTTTTCCCACTGGTGGGAAAAGTACCAGAGTTTATGCTCCACTTTTCTAACAGTTTCAACACTGTATTAAAACCTGTTCTGAATATTCTGATAACCAGCTGATTAATAGTTCCTTGAGAATAAAAACTAAGGAAGTTCGGCTTCCTATGGATTTATATTTCATGGCTGACTGAAGGCTGTGGCTGAGGCTTTTCCCACTAGGCATTCAGACAGACCCTCTCCCAAGCAGGCTCTCCCGTGGTCCAGAAGCACGGGATCTGCTGCAGCTTTTTCCTTTCACTTCAGGTCACTGCCAGGGTCTCCTCTTTATCCAGGCAATGATTCTCACAAAACTCATGGGACTTAATTATCTTAGAGTCCTCTATCCTAGGTTCAATTTGAGCTAAAGATTCAAAAACCAGAAAGAACTAGAGGGAGATTTCTTTCCCTTGACAAAGCCAAGTTAAAGTGCTGATGATTCTGGACCCAACGTACGCCACTATCAGATCTACACAGCCCCACCGTTAATGGATCCTCTGGAGGCACGATGGCACCGTTATTTATTATTTGGATGTGCTTCTTTTAAGGCACTTTTTGTTACAATTATTTTGAAAAAAAAGTTAAGCTATTTAAACTTGCACTGGAACTAGAATGCAAACCAATGGCTGGATATAGTGACCTTGGCTTGGAAAAAAAAGAGGGGGCGTGTGGTACTGTAAGTGCATCATCAAATGACATTAATGGCTTCTAGCACACATGTGTAGATAAAATATTCATTACAGGGAATCAGTGAGTCAATGGATAACTATGTTTCGTGTTTATTACTGACTTCCTGGGTAGTCTACAGAAAAGAGAACATTAATATTCCAATATATATGTGTGCCAAGACAAACAGCACATCAATTTTACATAGTATACATACATTAAATATTTTTGTTCGTGCTTTATGATCTCATTCTAACATACGCTACTCAGGTCTGCTCACAGAAACATGAAAAGCGCATAATGTTATAAGCTACCCAGTCTCCTTCTATGACAGCTTTGCTACACCGTCCACAAATATTCAAAAATAGGAATTAAGTGAATCACATTTGCCAATTTCCTTTTTCTGATTTATTACTCCTGTGACTGACAAAGAATGGTTTATTGAAAAATAATTTAACTATTCCAAGTAAATGCAAAATATTTAGTATCCCAAACCCCTATAATCTATGTCTTAGCTATTAAAATTTACATGCAGTTATAGAGGGGGTCAATAATTGGTTGAACTCACATAAAAATTGAAAGGAACTATGACTATTGAAAAGGTGAATTTTATAGAAAGATAAATATTTCTCTCTCATTTTCTGAACTCTGTTTTTTCTTTTTGCTAGTTACTGAAGAACTCTTGTTAAAACTGCTGCTTACTTTGGAACCATTTTTACAAAAAAATCAAAATTTTAATGACATCAAGCTGTTCTTACAGAAGGTATTCTATGTTATACATTACCACTATTTTTATAAGTATTAAAAAGTATGTTTATTTCAGAATAATAAGTATATCAGTAACACCAGGTCTCCACAGTTAGAGGGAAGAACATGAAGCCCATGAAGTGGAAAGGGAGAGCTCCAGCGTAGGAAGCTTGTGCTGAAAACAAGCAAAAACTCAAAGATCTATGAGATTTCACAGAATCACCACCTCTGAGACTTGAGCTCAGAGTCTTCAATGATCTATTCACCTCCAAAGGCTGGAAAACACCAGAATGAGTGCTGAGGAAGCAACATAAGAAGGGAAGGAACTGTTATGTGAATTCAGAGAACCTGGACATTTAAAGGCTGTGTATTCAACCCTCATGGGTATTTCCCGCCTGTATCAAACTGTTTACAGCCAACTTGTTCACCAGATTCACCTGCAAAACAGGAACACCACTACTTTACCTCACAGGTAGGTTTTAGTGTTACATTATCTGCATGTTGGTACACTCTCAGTTACCTGTTAAAATGCACCTCTTGATTTATGAAAAATTACAAGGTTTAAATGTGTTTATACCCAGCAGCATGAGGTACAAACACCTCAGGGCTACAGCTGTAGACAATCACTGTAGAAACATATTAGTCTTAAAATTCCTATGTTAAAAATAATATTGCTTAAGCCATCTTAAGTAAGTAGTTTTTAAATGTGTATATTTGAGACACACCAATACTATCAAAGAAAGATTAAGGAAGACAGGTAAGAAAATAAAAATAATCATGAATGTCCATGGAAGTGAGCACACCAGATGCAGAAGGAAACACACAATCAACACACTTAAGTCTGTACATGACTCAGTAGAACCCCCCCATTCCATGCTAGTCATCCATAAGAACCAACACTTTGTCAACAGACAGCTCCACAGTCATGGGGAGGAAAGCACTCGGTCCAAAGCTAAGATTATGTTTTCTAATCTTCTAGCTTTTTGTGTCATCACCACAGAAGAACAAGTTCAGCCTTCTGAATCCAACCAACAGTTTTAACATTATAATTCCTGTTGGTTATTTCTTTCCCCGAGGGTTTTTCTCCCAGAAAAAGCGCTTGTTCAAGAACATATGTAACACATGGGAGAGCAACAGGCTGCCTATCAATTTTTACCACAATGGCTCATTTTGAAGACAAGTCTTTCTTCCCCTACAGAAACACCATCTTTTACTGAAAGCCATTAGCATTGGGTTTTGTGATCAGATCCCAGTTGTTTGCACGTTCTACGCAGAGCAATACAATAACCAAAATAAGTCCCAGCTGTAGAAACACAATGCTACGCTGTTGCTAATGTGTGTTGTACTGATAATGAATGGTCGTCTATGCTTTAATCTGAGTAAAGTTCCCAACTGCTCTGCCTCTCCTTGCCAAAAATTCCCCTTCCTCCTCCAGACTGTGGTTGCATTCCAATTACACTGCTGATTGGAATGAGCCTGCTTGGGGGAGGGAGAGAGGCAAATGAAGCCACACTCACGCCCCTCCTCGCCTTCACAGCTGCCCCTGGGACCCAGAAATTGCTCGGGTGTTTGAACTTAAGGCTGACATGACGTACTTTTCTCCACATAGTACAAAACTCTTTTCAAATTCACTTATTTCTTTTAGAAATGGCATTTGTGACAGGCAAACAGCACACCGTGCACAGGTTCCAGCAGGATGGCTCAATACTTTAAACATTTTTAAACAAGTTTTTAAACCTACTGGTTTCTTCCATTGTTGGCGCGCTCACAAGAAACTTACGTTTCTCTGCTTGCATTCCCTCCCTGTACCTGCCTGAATTCCCACATGGGAAGATATAAAACAGGAGGTCTTCAACTATTTATTGAATAAAGAGCTGTAAGTAACGCCATATGGATTTTGCAAATACAGCTGTTGAGGTAATAACTTCCTCCATTAAGATTTTGAAATAAAATTGTTTACCCCAACTATTAAGTTTTATTTTACAGTTAATCTCTCTGAGGATTTTTTTAAGGTTCCATTTCCTTTGAAAGGTGCTTTTTCTGCAGATGAACAAAATGCGACAGAATGTGACCCTAAAACTAAGAGTTTACTTTTGCTTAATGAAATTCCTGCATTTTTGAAGATTGCAATCAATTATCGTCAAGAAGGGACACACAAAGGCAGGCAAGCCAAACAAATAGTGTGTTTTACAGGTGCACAGGGGTTTGGAGTCAATTTGCAGCATGAAATGGGTCAGAACACAGCAGCTGACTATTATTCCAAGCAGGATCGGTGATCGGAGCGTGCTGGAAGGTTTCATATTGCACCCAACAGTACAGGGGGCTGCAGCTGTTCCTCCCTCAAAGCAGGTCTAGCAAGCACAGGGATACAAGGTAGAGCAGGAAGCTGAACTGGCTTAACAGAAAATTAACCTTCTGGGGAGATGGATTAGTTCACCGTTGGCTCCTAGAGCTGCACAGACTTATCCTGCAGTCACGCTATCTGCAAACCTGCGGCAAAGGAAGTGGCAGAAGCACATGGCTGCAGAGCAGGGAGGATCAGCCAGGCTGCCCTTCTTGCAGTTGTGCAGGAGAAGTGCACCCCATACCCTTATAAGAGCTTTCAGCTCTAAAAATAAAATGCCCAATATTTTCACTTTAATGCAGACATAGTTTTTCCTCCTGCCTCTGTTTTGCAGCTCCAGAAATGTATTTTATTAAAAATAAAATTAAGTTAAAAAGCAGATTTTGCTACCAATATACCAAAATTACCAGCTAACACCCTTCAGGTTTTTAGAGACACAATCTTCTCCTTAAACATTCAGCTTTTCCATTTCTCAGAGCACACTCAGAAATGCAGAATTACAACACAAAAAAGCACTTCTCTTGCAAGTACACACACAGCTGTTTCCAGGCTGCTCTGTTTTACTTAGGGACAGCTGCTCTTTTCTGGGTCTCACAAAGCACCAGAAATTCAAAATAACCCAATGAGCTCTAAACTAGAGTCAGTACAAAACACGTACACACACATAGAATGGTAGGATCATTATTTTCCCCAGTACTGCATTGTAAAATTCAGCATTACCCTAATTAACACTCCAAATTACACCCTCTCCAGGGCCCAGTAGAGGCAGCACACGGAGCTGCAGGTGCCATATGCCAGCACAGGGAAGCCCAGTTCACCCAAGGACACTGGACAAGCTGATGCTGATTTCAGACACACTCTGCTCAATGAGATCCAAGGCAATCACTCTCCTCCACCCCCGGATCCCTGGCTCTGCAGCAGAAGAGCTGCAGGGCAAGCAGCCAGGTACACCCCAAACACCATGATTAGGCTTCTTCACCTGGGTATCTTTTTCTGATGTCAATTAGGAGCTCCATCGCATGATCCCTTCTGCTCCCAAACTATGGGAAGCAGGACGACTGGGTGACTTCTTCAGCAGGCACAGCTGCCTCACAGCACACCTACAGCTTATATTGGTAGGAAACTAATTTCTAATTCTCTTACAGACCTATACATCTCATTTAAATTGAATGCAAACTTAGTACAAGTTAGAATTGGTACACGATTCTAAGAATAAGCATTAGAACAGTTCAAAAGTACTAATGGATTTTTAAAGTGCTATTTAATATTAACATGTCAGGTTGCAAAAAAATATTCTAAGTGACATATAAAAGCATCACTGCTAGGCTGATGTCCAAACACAAGGTAGACAGCTTTAAAATAAACTCAATTAAAATATGCATTGGTATAAACATAGTACTAGAAAAGCACTTTTAGCAAGAATTTCCTTAGTACTAATTGTTACAATTCTAAATTTTCCCATAAACACATTTCTGTAAGTTCAACTTCAACACAAGCCAGATGCTAAATCCTTAATATACTACATGTAAAGTGAAACCCATTTCCAAGGATCACATACATTATAAGCATTGTCAGTGAGAAACCCGTGTCTCAACAAAACAGAATTTTTCCTGTGGGACTAAACAAACAAACCCACGATAACCAGCATTCAAACACCAAACAGCAATATGGATATCCAAAAGTGACAAATGCCCTAATAATGTAATATAATGTAAACTACTGCAAAAGATGCCAGAACCTAACACAAAACCAGTACATTTTCTGTTCAACAGATTCACTCTAAGTTCTCCACAAGAATAGGCTGTGCTGTGACTAGATTTAGAATTCCAGACCCATATAACTTGCATATAATGTAACTCATGGAGGTTAAAATCCAAATGAAAACATCAGACATTTATCAGAGATAACAAAGATGCAATGCATCACTGGGTAGAAACAGTTAAGCCAATAAATCATTAATGTCATGCAATAATAAAATTCTGGAAGAGAGTCTCCAAGGTTGTTTTAAATTCCCGTAAGGGAAGGATGATACGACAGCGACTCCAGACTCCAGCAGTCTGTGCCGGGGACGGCTGAGTGACTTGTGGCCGTGGCCAGATGGAGCCCGCCAAGATTTGCCATGTTTAGACTCCTGTTTTTACATCACGATGTCTGCTTCACAGCATTGTTTCACTGTAAACAAAAGGCTTCCTTTTCCACTTCTCCTCCCTTACTCCAGTCCAAGCCAAAAGTAAAACAAAACACAAAACCCCCCAAACCATTGAATTCTTCCTTCGAGCAGCTCATGCATTCACGTTTCCTAGATTCATTCTGCGATGGGCTCGCTGCCACACACGTCACCCACCCTATTCATGTGTCCAGTTTATTTGATATGCCTCTCAAGAAGTAAAGGAAAGAAATTATGCTGCCACTTTTGCAATGAAGATAGCAGCCCTCCCCAGGCACTGCAAATCCTACCAGGAAGGTTTAGAAGTCTCTTTCATGGAGATTCACATTAATTCAAGTTAAATTGAGTAAGTAGATGTAAAAAAAGTTGAGTTTGGTTTGCTTTTTTTTAGCTATGTACCAAATGTGAAAATTAAAGCTGAATGATACAAAATAAACCATGCTCAGGGCTCTTTGTAAATTAGGGCTCCAGCCACAGCTCAGTGAGAAAGGAGCAGAAGTAACACATGGGAAACTTAAAGAAAACAAAGGCTATTGGGAATATCTGCATTTCCTGGTTCAGTGTGAATGGAGCCTCTCAGACCAGCCAGGATGTTTCTAATGCATAACTTTCATACACTATAAATTCCATTTCTCTTCTCCACCCTCCTCCAAAATGGCCTAACCATCCCATCTCACGCATTTTTCAACATCTGAAAAACCAACCACTACTGTACCATGGAGCAAAGACAGCAAAGATCAATTTTCAGACCAATTTCAAAGTTATCCCTTCTCTTTCTCATATAGGTGACAAGTATAAAATTGTATTCCAGTAAACAAAATCAGGGTGGGAAACAGAAATGCATTAAAAAGATAAAAGAATCCTGCAGCTTTGCTGTTACATTTGCTGTAAGATTCTCTATTTTTTACCCTCCTGCAGTATTAAAAACAATAGTTCATAAAAAAAAAAAAACAACTTTAGAGTAACATTACCAAGATTAACTGATCTCAAACTGCAGAGGTGGTTTTTATATCCAAGTGTGAGTGAAGTAAACTCTAATGCAATTATCCAAGAAATACTGGAATAAAATAGTTTTTAAGAGATCAGGCAAAGAAAAGGGGGTCACTTCCATCTCAAACTCTTACAATCCTGCTAAAAGTCTTACCTCAGTCCTTAAAGACTTCTTTACAATCCCAGCAGTTAGTTTTTAACCAAAACAGAAGCAATTAATCCAAAATTATCAACTTGCAAAATACTTAAGAGAGCACAGGATCCTTCCTCTGATGGGTAAATAAAAAAGGTAACATGGAAATTCAGCCATCTATTTCTGTTTGTTTTGATAGGAACAGGAGTGGGGGGGGGAAGCTAACAGGAGGAATAAATGATAGCTCTGTTTAACATATTTCATGCACCTCTGAAAATGTGGGGACAAACCTGCCAGCAAGGAGCAGAGCCCTTGGATTTGTTTCACTGCAGTAAAACTCTCCACCCTCTGAATGAGCTGTAGTAGAGGCAACAACAAAAGAAATTCATGATCTAATTACCAACCAGAAAAAAATGCCCTGAATTTTAAAAAGGGCTCAGACAAGAGGCACCTGCATCTAAGTCAGACTTCTGGGTGCCAGAAATTGTGGATCCCAGCAGTGCTCCAGGCTGTGCTGCTGTTGCTGTCAGGACGTGGCCACATGTGTGATTTAAACAGGAAGTCTCAAAACTCTGTCTCTGCTGCAGACGGGATCCTTGGGGAACACCAGTACTCCTGGGGATTTTCTGGAAAGAGGAGAAAGGAAAAGAACCAGGAAGGGAAAAAAAAAAAAAGACCCCAAAAGCATGGACACAATTTACCCTTCACAAGTAATTCCCATGCCACTCCAGCAAAATGCTGTAAATATTGATTTTATCAGCACTAACAAAAGGATTGTCAGATCCTTTTTAAGAAATAATTCCTAACTCATAAGAAAACCTCGGGCAACAACTTTTGATAGGGAAAAAAAATGAATTCTGGCATTTCAGACATATATTTAGGTAATTTACAAAAAATAGTCCTCTAATAAGTAAAACAATGTTAAAGAGTTCAAGAGGGTCATGATTTTGATACTATCACTAGCAAAAATCACTAATTAAACACCTGCCCTTACTCTAAACTCCTAGTTCAGCACAGTTTTGTTTTATTACTACACCTGATGTACTGAAATGATATTATATGGGGCAATATAGATGAGTGATGTACTCTTACCTCATCCTGCATTATCGTCAATATCCACAACCTCAGACATTGTCTCCTTGATAATATGTGGATCCTGCCTCTTTCTTATTTAGTACAGCTGAAATATTCAAACACAATATCCCTACATTCACATTTTTTTGGAAAATTGGTTTTAGTGGAATGCTTTCAACTCTGGAAGTTGCCTCTCTCTCTGGAACCTGACAGTTTGGCTTCTGCCAAAAATAGAACAGGGTCAGCAGGAAGGTGTGTGGACTATACACACACCTTTACCTGGTCACTAAGATTATGCCTCTGATGATGGAATTCTGTCTGTACCTGCAGAAATGCAACATCATCTAAGTGAGGAAAACTCCAGCTGCTTAAAGACAGCACAGATGGAAAACCAGTGTCACCATTCAAACATCATTAAAACTAGTGTACCTCAGTCCAGTCTTATCCCCCACCACACATCCACAAAGCCTCATCTCCAGGAGATTATTACATCATTAGACTATACCATTTATAAACTGATTAAATTATTGCAGTCATTTAATATGGACAGATTCCATTTGGTTTCTCTCTTTAAACAGATGTGTCCTACAGAACAAATCCAAACAGTTTAAGAAGCTGCTGCTGTTGAACAGAGATGAGCTAATTGAATGTGCAATTTTATTTATTTCAACTGAAGTACAGCAACTTACAGTAAAACCTTGGTTTTGTTTTACTTTGGTTTTACACAAGTTGCTTAAATTATTTCGTGAAATCAGTATAATTATATAGTACTGTAAGAAATAATATAAAAGGGAATTTAAAGAAACAGAACACCAAGACATTCAGATGAAATAGCTCACCAATACACGGAAATAAAGGATCTTGCCCAAAAAACATTGCCATACCATTTAAACTACAACTTCAGATATCTTTTGGGAAGATGCAATGCTCGAGAAGTGAAAATACAAGAATTTTTTTGAGAAATAAGAACACAGAGTAGAAGATATTAAGCAGTAGAGAGTGAAGATTAAGAAAGATAATGGGAAGGAGCTGAGACTGAAAAGAGGAGTGTAAGGTGATTGATTACATGAATGCAAAAAGTGTAACACTGTACATCAACACTCCTACCAGTACAGCAAATGGATAAAAATCCAGGAAAATATTCCCAACAAGTTTGAGAACATTTCATTGCTGGGCTCCTACAAAGGCAGAATGGCTTCCAAGTACAAGGAGTATCCAAGTATTTCCACTGACCTCAAACACCAGTTATGAATTTCAGACACTCCAAGTAGACATGATGGGGATTTTGAGGGGACACAGAAATGGAAAACCCTCATTTCCCTGCAGCCATACACTCTAGGAACCCTCAGCCTCTTGCAGTTCTGCTCACAGAGTGTTATACTAAATATCACTTCTGATTTCCACCATTTCTTATACAACTGCACAAGCAAGGCAAGAGCAGACCCAGTTTTCCAGAGGAATCTTTACATGCATTTCCTAGACACACTGCTCCTTGGACATCTCGACTGCTAATTGAGGGCTATCCAGGGCACCCAAATATAATCATTTGCTAAACAAATGATTATATATTATATATATATATATATATATTATATATATAATATATTATATATATATAATATATATTAACTTTCCAAGTACAGTATTTTTTTATCTCACAACTGTCTTCTTACATTTCAATTATTTAAAACTAAACACCTTCCAATGACCTAATTCCTTTAGTTTCTCTATCATTTATGTATCTTAGAGCCAATATGACAATTTATACTACAATACGACCAGAGATAGGCTAAAATTCTGACCAGTTCTATGGAGACAGAGAGGGCACAGGCTTTTTCCCCTTTACATTGCTTCATCCAACTTTGTAAACTGTACCTCCTTTCTGCATTAACTAAATTAAAGAATTCACAAATATATTTTCTATTCATCTTTCAGCATTGTAGACTATGAATGGCACTGTTAATGTTAAAATGATGCAAGTTTTAAAAATACTAAAAATCAAAATACAGTAATCACCTTGGAACTGGCATCCTGCATTAAACATTTCTAGCTAATCGTGTATTTTCATTAATTATAAGCAAATGAACTACACTAAGTCAGTGCAGGGAGTTGTGCCTGCACTCCTGCAACATAACTGTCCTCACTGGAAGGTGCTGTTGCTGAAGGGTCACAGGACAGGAGCGTTATTTAGGGTGCACACAAACATTTTGTCATTCAGCTAAAAATCAAAAACATACCTAAACACATTCAAACTTACAAAAGAAAGATTAGAACACACAAATGAGTCTCACAGGTTTTGCTCCTAGATACAGACTGCTCTTCAGGAGAAGATAAAGTGTTAATCGCATATTTGGTGGTTTATGAGCCAAAGCACTCTGAGGTTTAAACTGCTTCTGCTCAGTGCTCATCCCATTCAGAGACGATGAATCATTTCCCATTTGGCTGCACTTCTGCCTACAAGGCTTGTCTTCTGTGAGATTTCTCCTGTAGCCTTGTAATAGATTTGCTAATTTAGTACACCTGACTTTGAGCAAAAGCTATTGTTGCCAGCTGCCAGACTAGACCTCGTCCTGTTTATCAGACACATCTCCACCAGCCCATCCTGCCCCAGTCACAGAAACATAACACTCCTTACTAATCCCAGGGCAGTAAATTACTTTCTAATATCCTTGTTTTTCTTACTCTGCCAAAATACCAACACATCACAGATTTAAAGCAACAGCAAAATCAATTTATCTTCAGCAGCTGGGCCAATACCAGTATATCCAATAACCACACATTTTTAAAGTCGTATTTACTGTTCTAGTCATTCTGTCCATGAATTCCTGAGTTCCAGCAGTAGAGGTTTGACTGTTTTAAACAAAGGTAATATAAACTCACAGGGAGTGTATTTTAGCTTTTTAGACAGGCCTCCACAGCTCTTTGAAAGATAAATCAGAGCAAAGCAAAGTATTAGACACCTCACACATACTAAAATATTTCCTCATTTTCCCCAGGGCTTTGTGCATGCAAAAGAAAGTGCATTACTTGCTGTTTATAAGTATTTGTGTGGACAGAAGCTTAGGGTAAGGGGCAACAGAGAAAATACGGGGAGGGCTGGGTGGGTTTTGTTGTTTTGGGGGTTTTTTGTGGTTTAGTGTTTTTGTTGGGGTTTTTTGGGTTTTTTTTAAACCTCCCTACAATGAATCTGGAAAACATATGAAAAAACAATTTGTGTATGATACTTTTACACCTAAACAAAATCTACCAGAATGTAAGCCTTTACATTCCAAATTACACAAATTAGTTATACAGATGTAAAAAAAAAAGTAGACTCGCTCTTTTCAGGTTTCACACACAGTTCACAGAAACGCATGCCCACATATTAGAGGCTCTTTTGATACTCTTACCCTTCTAAATATTTTAAAACTCAGTATCATCAACAAAAATATGAGAAAGCACACTCAGCTAACAAAAAATATGAAGTATTGACATTCCTCTCTTCCATTCTCAGGGAGCTGTGGAGCCACTTACTAATCTCTATCATTCAGATCTGGCTGCTGAACTCATGCTGAGCAGTCAAGGAAATGCACCTGGACTCTTCCACCTGGGACTGACTTGAAAAGCCAGACAGAAATTGTGATTCAACATGCAAAGACCATTTACTATGAGCAGGTTCCACAGCACCCTGTGGTTACCTTCTGCCATATTTGTTGCCAAAATTCAATTTCATTGTATTTGCCCTGTAGAGCAGCAGAGGATCCCCTCTGACCCTTTCCCACGTGACAATATCCATCCAACACTCCACTGCAAACACCCTGCCCTTGCAAAGGGAACACGGGTCTGGAAGCTCAGCTGCAGAGCCAGCACCTGTTCTTCCAGGTGGGACAGAGGAGAGTAACCTAGGAAAGAGAACAAAATCTTGGAATTTTAGGAAATGGAGGTGAAGTCAGAGCAAACAGACTCAAAAAGCCGTATTACTTCATTGCCTTGCAACAGCTACACAGCCAGTCCAGTCCCATGTAAAGTTGATGTTCTTGCAAGTAAAAAGACCTATATATATATATATATATATATATAGTTTCACAAGGTTTTTCATTGTAACATCTGAAATGATGAATCAGATTTCAAGTATTATTCATCTGTACAACTTAATCTAGCCCTGAGGAACCATTAGAGAAAAATATTTGCCAGGAAAAAATAACCCAGAATATATGATTCATTCACTTCTGAAACAATAAAATGGTTCACTATAACAAAAATAACTATATTGTAAATACTTCAGTTAAAATGTTAAAAAAACCCCTAGCCAAACACAATGAAGAAAGCATGCCCTTAGAATAAAAACAAACTAAATGTGCATATGTGTGCAAATAACAAAACACCTTGTTAGAAACAGGTAATTGTATGAAATGTAGTTAACACCGTATCTAATGGAAATTGTACTTTATTTTTTAGGGATTTAATAGTCTTAGAACAATGACACAACTCAACTCTCAAACTCTTAGCTATTCTTCTGTTAAGCTGATAAATAGATACTTACTTCAGCAGAAAGTGATGCATGTGGTGTATATCTAAAATCAAACAGATCCTGAACATCCTCCTGGGAAGCAGACAAGGCTATCACTGACCTTAAATCAGGATAAAAGGGATCAGCTGAACAAAATCATGTGTTTAGTAACTTTATAATTGCCCAAAGCTCAAAAAGGTGTGAAAATGAGCAGCTTTTTGGAAAAAAAGTCCCCTAGGAGCAGATTTTGTTTCAGCCTTGTGCCAAACATTGGGTGAAAAGAGAAGCACTGTTATCCATCAACAAATAACTCTGTAAAATATGAAAGCAGTCTGAAAACCTCCTTTTTCTTCATAGTTAGACAATATTAAATTTACTTAAAATGAAACCTTGCAGTTTCAAATTTTATCAGTTCATTCATTTTTCGTTTACTAAAAAAAAAAAATAACCATCCATCCAAATGCACCCGTAACTCACTCTGTCTACACAGACCTCTACAAGAAACTTCAAATTGCATATCTGCCTGTCTCTTGCTGGAGATACACCTGCCCAGCACAGGTAATTTCTGGTTTGTTTTTTCACTGGTCAAACTCTTTTGCAGGCTCCTTTGTGTGTGTTTCGTACTTTGATCTCCATTCTCTGTGTGTGTTTCACAACACTGGCAACTCAATGTAAACAGAGCATAGCGTATTATATCAACCCCCTGACACAGGAGGATGCTCTGGTGCAAATCCAGTGGGGACAAGCTATAAAATCAGAGGACCCCCCTCTTCTGTAGAGAAATATTCACAAAGAATGCAAGATCCATCACAGTGCAAAAATGATAGCTGCCACAGCTCATAGCTTTCTCTGTCCACTTGATATTTAACACATTAACGTTGACTCTAACTAAAAAAGCTTAAATCTTTCATGCAATGAACTCATCAACAGCAGATAACACTTCTCTGAACTCCAAAACCTTCGTGAATATATAGCATGTAAATTAGCCAAGGAAACTTAAAAACTACATAATTCAATTATAATTATCAGCAAGTTTTCTGACCCTTTTAAAGCAAGATAATATTAGCATTAATGAAGTGACCAAGATCTTCTTAGAATCAAGGGTCTTTTCAAAAAAATTCTCAGGTTTCCTAAAAGCTGAAGAATTCATTTTGTTCTATGCATAAGGAGTAACCCTGATCTTATCTGCAAGCCTTTTTAGAATTATGTTCTGAATCATGGCCACTTAGAAGCCAGCCCTTAATTCCCTATTTTTTCTATATAGGATCAAAGTAATGAACCTGTGGAGCAAAGGAACAGATGGGAGAAATTTTGGGGTGGGTGTTTTTTCCTGTTTGTTTTTAAACTTCTGGCCTCTTTCCAACTATAACCACTTACATTCTTTGCATGTTACACATCATGAGTTCTTATAAAGCCCCTCTGCTGTAGATGACCCCTTCTTCCCAATAAAACACTCAGATCACCAAAAGAACATCGCATGTGCAGCAACAGCATTCCCTGGTTACAAAGCCAAGTGTTGAAAGGTCTGGAACAGGAGCTCTGGGCTGCCTCTGTGACCCTGTGTCACGTTCAGTGCTGCAGCACCAGAGCCCAGGCACCAATACATCCCCAGTACCTCATCCTGCCAAAATCAATCCCCACCATCCACCATTTGCCCTGGACAGCTCCTTGTTCCAGGTCACTCCCTTCTCCTCCACCCTCATCCAGCTTTTGCACCCTTTGCATTCCAGTTAGTGCCTTCTTCACACCAGGAGCAAGCCGAGTTCAGCATTAAGAGGCAGAGCTCAGCTCCTGGCCGCCCTCTCACTAAACCTGCACCAGCCCTTACCTGGCTGATACAGCCACACCTGTCTATTACCATGTCCCTCCTTGACAGCGCCTCTGCCCCAGAATAAAGGATTCACAAGAACAAAGGATTTCTAGATGATGTGCAATGTATTTTTAATCCTTTTCAAAAGCGGTTGAAGTTTAGCAGAATCTTCCCAAAATAAATTTGATCTGATTCAGCTCCTCAGCATGAAAAATGTCCGTGTTAGCCAGCTGTTAACAGCACTGAGCAGTGTCTTATAATGGGAAGTGCTAACTGGAGTTGGCATTATTAGCTCCAGCTCGGTATTCCAAGTTCAGCCATACTTATAAATTCCACTCATGGCAAGTAAAAGGCCAAGATGTTCAGACAGACAAAGCAATTCCATGTTCAAATGACACAAAGTAGAAGCAAGTGCAGGCCCCAGCGCTCCCACTCCCCACAGTGCTGAAGGGACAAAGGAACAATCCAAGGGGTCAGGGTGACCAGGGACAATTTTCCTGTGCATTTACTGCCACTCCATTGCAGTGACATGGGGGTAGGAGCAAAACAAGTGCATCTCCAGGCATGGACCACACTGCAAAGAACTGTTGAAATGCAGAGAGTGAGGTTACTAAATTTCAATAAACTTATGAAAAATATAAAGCTTTTGAATGGGTCCAAAGTCCTGCCCAGTGTAGATGAAGTTACATTATGCTGATACACAGGAAATAGCTGACTGACTCTACAGGATGAACAATTCACCAGAGGAAAGGAACTTTCAGGAAAAATGATAAATATTGTAATGAGGAAATCCGAGGCATGTATTCACAATGCCACATTCACATCTCACAATTGAACAGAAATTTCTTCATGATCCCCTGGTCACAGAAGCGAGTGAGACACAGACAAATATAAATATATTGGATCTTCCCCCAGGCAGAATAACCACTTGCTGTTTGGGAGGGGAACCAAGAACTTTACTGTCTATCCTTATAGATGGGACTACAGAACTTTTAACCTTCCTTTTACCCCCCACCCCCCCTCATAACAGCTACTGAGAGAACACTGTGAACTGTGGGAACTGCTTGAGGAAGGGAGAGAAGACTACACAAATATTTTATGAGAAGCCAGGCACGACGCACGTACTACTGAAAATTACTCAAAGTCATTTTTTCCTTAAAGGCCTTCTCTTTTCCTGCTCCAGAAGAAAGCAGAAGCCAACATTTTAAATCATCTTTCGACCCAGTTCTTAAGAAGAAATCCCAAATATGAAGGATGTTCACAAAAGGGCCACAGTGTTACACAACGGCACAACTTCAGGATAAACCTTGCCCCCCTCACATTAGTACAGTCACAAAGATTTAATCCCTTTAACTTATACACAAAAAACTGATACCCAACTATTTACTGCAAACTGGAATTATTGCATGGCACCTGGAATTTACAGACAGCATTTGCTTCTGTAAGAAACCAGGGGCACTTCCCCTGTGCAGCAGCATTAATAAGCTTGAACAGAGGACAACAGCAGTTTTTCCCCATTCCAACATCCATCCTTGACAAAGAGTTTATTATAACTGTGTGTGATACATATACATACACATTTGAAGATTCTGTTCACCAACACCCTGTGCTTCACCAAGCATGTGGAATTGCTAGTTAGACATTTAGAAATGCCACATACAAAACCCACTTGAAATTACGAAAGATGGCACAAAAACTTTTTAGGGCTGTTCACAAGCTTCAAGAACCTTCTGCAAGAACAGTTTAAAACATTTTTGAACTTTCTACTACAATCCTCTAAATCAAAGCCCTAGAAAATTTCTGCTTTATCACGCATTATGCCCTTCTTTAAAGTCTGGTCAATTTATGTGTCCTACACTGTGCACTCAGGCTTAAAGAAGCCAATTTTTAATTTCATACTTGGTACTGCTGAGCAAGTGCACTCCAGAAGATGTGAGGATGAGGTCCTTCACATCTATTTAAATGAAGTATTCAGCAACGGGTATTTTGTGTCCTTTAAAATATATGTATCTGTATTATCACAATGAAGAGAATCAGTATCTTCAGATTTCCACACTGACAGTGCAATCTTTGAATCATTACAGCCTGGCTCAGTGCTGTATTCAGCAACATGACACGTACCTTTCTTTACATTTTAGCCCAAGCACAGGAACCCATATTTGCTTTCTACTTCCACAATAAAGTGACACAAAACCTGAGAAACTCACAGTCCCTTCATGTCCCTGTGCCAGCTGTTGAACAATTATGCCTCATTCTGTCCTGTTTCACCTCTACAAATGACCCCTTTTGCCTCTGAATGACACCACCTACACCAGCTCCATCCTACAAAGTTTCTTATATCAGACTTGATGCCATCCTTTATAAACTAAGACAGAAGTACTTATTTTGCTGCTAAACAATAAAGAGGACAGCTTAATATTACTACACCTAAGCACAAAGCTGTTACTCATCTATTCCTGCATATGGTCTTCTATACAGGGCTATAAACTATTTTAATAAATCCACCAGGGAAAATAATGGGAAGAACTTCTCTGAAAAGAAACATTTATACATATTATAAATAAATAATTTCAAAAAAAGGTGAATATTTTCTGTGAGGAGTCAAATTGAAGAACTATTTGTCATAAGGATACCTGAATGCTTGGTACAATTAATACCATGAATTTCTAATCCCAGGCAGTTAAGCATGAATGTAATTCTATGAATTTTACTCAGACATGTTTAGTTCCTTTGCATGCTTAAGGATTTTTTTTTTTAACCAGCCATGTCTATAAATACTCTAACCCAGATACATCTTTCCTCCCTCGCCAGTAATCAAATTTTAGTATGTTTTACATTTTTTGTACAAAAAATACTTGCATTTACTGGATTGCCTTTTACTAAAATGAAACAGCAAATTACTAAGTACACTCCATCTACTTTCCTCATGTTCTACAATATGCACAAAGCTGGAGCTTTACCATACGTAATTTTAGAAGTGTACAGCCTGGTCTTTATCTGTCTTAGGAAGAAATCTTCAAGTTGACCCAAGTTCAGAAAATGCCTCTAAGTATTACCAACAGAGATTCCACCTCCAATTAAATACAAGCACAACTTCATCTATAATTGAATTTATATATGCATCTATATATAAACTCCAAATCAAATGGTTAAGCACGTTAAAAGAAGCATCATGACAGATATAATTAGTTACTACTCCATTAGTAATCTTAAGATCTGGGTCAAGGCAGAATGAAAATGCCACCAAGAGCCTGCTGCTCTGTGAACCTGCCTGAAGTAACCACTCATTTACACAACAACCCACCATAAAAGATGAGATGAGAAGAAGAATTGGATTTAAACTTGGATATATTCCTCAGCCCACCCCATCTGACAGCACAGGATGGAGCAGAGGGACACGTCCATCCCAAAAATCAGTGCTGCAGGTTGGAATGCTTTACTATGGCATTGTCACTCCGATGTTTTTGGCAAGATGGCATCACACACGCTGATTTAAGCATGAATGGCACAACCTGGGTACACAGTTTTACTGTGACCTGTAAATTAGGTAGCCTGTACATTCTCTGCATGTTTGAAACAACTCAAATGAATTGGTCACAGAAAGGAAGCATTGAACCTGTTCCACTGACAATTCCACAGCCATGGAGTGACTCTCCCTTTCTCCAAGAAAACAAGCCTTGTAAGTTGGGTTAAATACGCACTGCCCAAGAGTCATTCCACAAAATTACCAACAGGATACAGCCACAGAAACTCACATACTGCTACTTTTTCTTTCACTTTCAGAATTTTGAAAATGTGAGTAACACTCATCAAAAGCAATATGTGTTAATCACTTCTGGGGATATCAGCCCTCCTGGTCTGATCTGCCTAAGGAATAGCAAAAAAAAAGTATTTTGAAGTGGAAAAAAAGCAATTCCCAAGAGTCTGCAGGATGCTAAAATACAGCTGAATGGTGCAACACAAATATAGCATACAAGAGAGAACCAAAATCACCCCAATTGCATAGTCTCAGAAGGCCCAAAACAGAACCATCTTTTCTGTGGATTTAAACTCAAAAGAAACAATGTTCATGGGCAAAAAGTCAAAAGATAGTGAATCTAAATCCCAGCTTTACTTGGTTTATCCTTTTTATGATCTTGAGCATGACTATTCTCCATCCCGTATCAGTCTCCCTCTTAAACTCAGATGATAATGCTTAGCCAGTTTTGTCCTGAGCTTTGTTATCAACAGATGAAGATTTCTTTAAAGTTACGAGCAATCTTATCTATGCTTTCATTGGAAGCATTTAAAGATTAAGTAGCAAGAAAAAGTCAACAATTTGCTTCCTTGAATATATTATTGACAAATGCCCCTCAAGATTCTGATCCTCTTCCCCAAACAGGAATGTGCTTTGCTAACAGCAGACACACACAGCAGCTCCTTTTACACACACTGTCTGACATCACTAAGGTAAATCTTTCCCACCTCTCAGGAGTCACTGGAATGATCTCAGCCCTGCACATGTGATGAGCATTTACATTTTATATATCAAAGCAAGCACATAATAGCCTGTGCACTAATGTACTCGTGCCACTGAGCCAAGTAAGAAGCCAGCTCACGTCATTGTTCTGAGGAGAGCAGGGAAGACACCCAAAGAAATCATCCACCCTTTTAAACACTGCAAGAAAGGTCTGGCCCAGTGGTGTGATGTCATTCTAAGTAAGATGGCAAAGCAAGGAAACACTTCAAAGGCCATGAGATAAACCAGAACGAAACATTAAAAGCTGTCTTCTTTCAGGGATCTACCCATTCACCTTATGGACACAAAGACAAAATGTTTTCATCTGAGGCCTGATCAGATTTTTCAGTGTGATTAACAATGAAAACAGAATAAAATTAATTTGTCACCACTAGATGAGTTTCTCAGCTTTGTTCAGCTACGCAGACAGATGTTACAGGACAGTTACAGTAGACATTACAGTGTAAACTCTTTAAACTTAACTGAAAAGTACAATTCTAAACATTACTCACTCTTTTTCCACCCCAGGATTTCTTTTTTTTTTTTCTCCTGCAATAGCTTTAATTTTTTTAAACATTACCACTAGGACTGCCTGCAGATTTCCCATGTCTCCCACATACACCCCATATGTTACCTACACATGTAAATCCTCTACTAGCTTCTATGTGTTGCTCTCCTGATTGTACAGCCTAAGGTGAATAGTGAGGTTTTTTTGAACTGAATTTCAATCTTTTAATTGAAGCCCCCGTATAATGGTTTTCCTACTACAATTTCCTCCCCCAAATCCTTTCTGATCTTTGTTCTGCTTGCCATGATACCTCATTATGTACCCTTGAACACAGATACCTAATTTTATACCCAGATGAATAAAACTTGGTCATACAAGCTGAACTCACAGAAACAAACAGCTGAAACTGTTCCATACAGCTGCCCAGTTGTTTATTACAATTCTTTGGCATCTCTATGATCCACAGGTGATTTATATGTATATAAATATCTATAACTATATACCATGTATAGAAGAAAGCATGTATTTACACTTCATACTTTGATGAAAATATTGAGGGCTAAGCAGCCATCAGTCCCTGTGTATCTGATTAGACACATCTATTGACTTTGTTATGACTACACCAGTTTAATCCACCTACTATGTAATTTATTGATTCGGATTTCTTAATGACACATGGCTTACAAAAACTGGTACTTAAGTCAAATATACCTTATATGAAGGAACCCCATTATTTTATTGTTGACCAAAGCCTATCTAAGTACAGGCTGCTGGTAAGAGAGGCAGTCCTGCCCCTGCCCTCTTTTCAGCTTCTTCTCTGCATCCCTCTTCTTCAATACAAAAAACCATTTTTCTCCTGGTAGGATTAGCTTTCAGCTCATCCCATAGCTACACAGTTGCTGGCGTCAACACAAGGGAGGGCCCAGAAAGTGAAGCCAGGGACTACAAAGAGAAAAAAGAAACAGCACTCAGATTTTAGACTGACCTAAAATGGCACTACAGTTTCAGTCAACTATAAAACCACTGCCTTGCTACATAAAAATATGGGGAACTACTGTATCAATTGATCAATCAGATACTCCCACAGTGAGGCTCTGATATCCATAAACTTCAGCCCTGCTTCCACCACCACTGATGGAAAATTTAGGATTCAGGTAAACCACTGTCTTCAACTATATTAATTTAACACTTAGATTTATCCACTACAAAAAACAAGTTTGAAGATTCCACATTATTTTACAAAGCTCAGGAATATTCTGGCTTTTTCTAAATATTAAGTATGTTTCTCAAGAAATATTATTAGCATCACAACCAGAGTTTCTATGGTCTGATAAAACAGTAGCACTTTCTTTCTTCAATACTGCAAATTTACAGTGCAGTCCCACATTTGTACTGTGAGGTCTGGATAGACAGTAAAGCAGCAAGAAAGAACAGAGAGAAGGGACAGCACATGAGATACTGATCCATTTTCCACAACACAACACACAGTGCTTTTATATCCCTAATCAGCAAACCCTGCAGGAAAGCTGGAAGCAGTAAGAAGGAGGAAAAACAAATCCAACAATTCTTCAGGCCTACATCTGATTCTGCACCAGCAAAACTCTTCCAGCTCATTCCAGTTTTATCCATGGGATATTTATTATCACTTTTTCCAGCCCAGTGTAGCTGTGCTTTGTGGCTATGGAAGTATCTTTACTTGTTAACAATTCTGGGACAAACATTACCTGCAACACATGAACTAAAGAAACTTCTGCACTGAACTCAATATATTCTAATGCTCACAGAGTTTTGCAGACTTCAAATTGATTTTAGAAAGTATCTCCTTGATAAAAACAGCCTTATGGGCTTCAGAGAGCTATCATTGATCCCCTAAGTGCAAGCAATCCAATGTAGCTATTGTAACACTGGACAATGCACATATTAGGACATAAAATGGTCGTTCCTCAGTTTTCTGAAGAAGGAAAGATAAACACAATTCAACACAGGGCTGGAAGAACTCATAGCACATTCTGTCTGACAGTGTAGTGTATTTACAAATCCACAAATTCAACACAACACTGAGAAAAATCACACTAGGAATGGAAGGGGATGACTGCACTTGCAGCTTTTGTAGAACTCAGATGTACTCAGGATAGGACTAGATCAAATGGTGGTAAATATGTGAGAGTTGAAGAAATTTTCCTTACACATCCTTGGACATTGTTATTACAAGCTGTTAAGATAAATTTTGCAGAAGACTAGTGCAATTCTAGACTTTAGCTGATTTAAATTACACTGCCTATATCTTAATGAGAAACAAGGATTTACACCTCCTGCTAGAAGTATCATCAGGAGCCATAATACTCAGATTTTAACAATTATCCAGAGATTTTCCAGCCCAAGATTATGTGAACTGTATCAACATATGTATCACGAAAGAGTCAAGTGATACTTGCAACAAACAGCTATACCTTGGAGCAAAAGAATAACCTTTTATAAGAAATGTATTATACAGATGCACTGTAAACTAAATAAAACTTACTAGAAGTATGCCACCGCTGTGGTTTGTCTCTGTTATGGAACCCAGACCTAAATAAACTGTTAAACACTTACTGTAAAGGTATGCCAAACATTTCTCAGAACTTTCTTAAGGTCCCAACAAGGAGTCAACCTTTTTTGCAAAATGAGGCCTAGGTTAAATATTTTATTTGGCTCCTCAAGATGGACTGAGTAGTTGGGCACTAGCTCCAGATCAGTTCTTGGACTCACATCAAACATTACCCTGTCATTTATCCAGTCAGTCAAAACAATGTTTTCCATCTAAACCTTTAATGTTTATGTCCTGAAAAACTGCTAATTGAATCCAGTTCTTGAAATCCATTTTTTAGTCTATACCATCTAATTTAGAGATAATGAACAGAAAAGATAAGCACTGAACAATGATTGCACAATTAATCCTATAAACATTCAAGCCAAAACAGAAGACTGCTAGTTTCATAGAGCCAAAGAAAATTAAGATTAAATAGCATTTGTCAGTTTGAGAATAAACTTTTAAAAACACTGGATATACAGATTCTTCTAATTCCAAACAGTTTTAGAACTCAAGAGTCCTTAAACTGCTTTTCCAATCAAAAAGGGTAATCAAAACCACACAGAACACTTAAAACTATTCCTAGGCAAGAACTGACAACATGTCAGCTGAATTAATAAAACTCAATGTTTTCCTTAAACATGTAAAGCTTCCTTAGAACAAATGACATGTGAAACAACTCACAACTAGCTAAAGCAGAAAATACCTCAAGCTGTTTAAGCAGAGAAACAGGCCAATGTTTCCTATAAGCTTCCAATAACAGAACTGGTACTCAGTGACTGCAAGAGCTGCTAACCCTGGAACAGTCCTAAAGAAAGACAATTTTGCCTTCATCCCATGCTCTGTACATTCCCTCCCTAAAATACAAGATGACAAAATACCCAAAAACATTCCTTAGGGTTGTACCTGGCTGACCACAGTGTGTAAAACCACAGCCTGGTTCTGGTCACAATCACACTCCCCTCGACACACCAATATTGTCACAGGCACAGTTTCATTACATGCTTAATCCTCAATAAAAATAAAATATGAAACAAATTTGAACACAAAACACAGAGGTGAGAAAGTCAACTCCCTAGACAGTATTTTCCGTGCTTTTAAATAAGACTACAGACCATTTTTAATGTTTCAAAGATAAGCAAGTTTGAGCACTCATTGCTCAGGGAAAGAAAGGTTTAAAGCACTGCATGAACACAGCAATAACCTGAGGAGAAAGCTACAAAACACTGTAAAAACAAGGCGGCACTGTTCCATGCAACAGTCCCAGCTATGCTCATTTTAAGAGTTTTATTTCCAAGTGTAATACAGAGACATTCACAAATCTCCATGATAACTAAATTACAAATCTAGTCAGAGTATTTCCAAAGTAAAACATAAGCAGATACATTTTACTTTTCCTGTAAAAATAACATACTTAGATAAATCAGTATAAAAACACCTCTCTTTATTAGCCATTAAACTGGAGATATTTCTCATACACCTAAAGCAAATATAACAACTCATTTAACATTTTTAAAAACATTTCTTTTGCAAGCTGGTTAGATACACTATATGTAGAGATGAGTATTTACAGTGTAAAGCTATTCTTTTCTAATCGCTTACCTTCCTGTACCGATGCTTCAGGAAACACAGTATCATTTATGTGCTGGAGGACTTAATACTTTGAAGAAAAGAGTTAGTTCCAAGTGTCCTGTATTTTTTTAAAGAAAGCTCTAGCAGAACTTCCAATATTTTTTCCTCTAAACCTATTTACCTGAGATTTTATAGGAAAAGAGCATCGTTTAAAGTATTTAAGACCAGATTGTTTTCCTTCCCAGCATGCAGGTGAACCGTTTTTATGGTATTTTAAAATATCAGAGGTCAAGTGGTCTTCTGGAGGAGGGCAAAACAAGGCACATCACCCAAGAACTGTGAACAACCATAGAATCATGGAATATGCTGAGTTGTAAGGGACCCACCAGGATCGTCGAGTCCAGCTCCTGGCCCTGCACAGGACACCCCGAAATCTCTCCCTGTCCCTAAGAGTGTTGTCCAAAGACTCCCTGAGCTCTGGCAGCCTTGGGGCTGTGACCACTGCCCTGGGGAGCCTCTCCAGTGCCAACAGTCTTAGTTGAACAAATCGCTTTAAAACCCCAACAAAAAAAAACAACAATAAACAAAGAGATCAAAACAAAGAGTGGGACAGCTTCTTTCGAGTTTACACCGAGAAAACGAAGGGCAAATAAACAGCAAAGTTGGGGTGCGGTGGCTAAAGTTCGCCCAGGCGGCTGCGGGGCCCGGGCCGGCCGGGCGGCGGAGCCCGGACATGCCGAGCCTGGGACCGAGGGGAACCAAGGGGAGGGAAACCTCGCCCTCCCCTTCCCTGCGAGGCCTAAGGTGCCGCTCCGGCCCCAGGTTCAACCTCAACTACACCCGGAGGAGCCGCTCCCGCCCCCCGCCCGGGCTGGCCCCGCGCCCCCGGCCCAGCCTCACCTGTCAGCCGCAGCTTGACGGGCCCGTTCCGCCGTGCCCCCGGGTTGGACATGGCCCAGGCCGGGGCTCCTCCGCCGCTGCTCCGCCAAGGGCTCGGGGGAGGCGCGAATGGAGCCGGGCCGGGCACTCAGGGCAGCGGTGGCCGCCGGAGGAGAAGGAGGAGAGGCCCGGATGTGCCCAGCGTCGCCATGAGCGGGGCCGGGGCCGCGGAGGAGGAGCGGAGCCTTCCCCGCTTCCCTCCGCTTCCCCGCCCCCGGGCCCGAGCACAACAAAGTGGGGACGGAGCCGCACAGATCGATGGACTGGCGGCGGGCTCAGCTGGACTCCTCTCCCTCCGTCCCTCCCTCCCTCCTGCCCCGGGGAGGCCCTGTCCCCCCC